>NC_040079.1:73407542-74055904 GCF_003369695.1 Bos indicus x Bos taurus | reverse complement strand
TCTGAAAAAAAAAAATTGCCTCATTTGCTTGTTAGGAATAGTGAATGAAATAATGTATGCATGCTCTTAATATGGTACTACCTGGCACATATTAGGTGCTCAATAAATATAAGTTCTTATTATCACTATTATGATGATGATTAGAAAGACAACTATGGTTTTTTGCTATCTGTTACCTGAGGGGAAAAGGACAGGTAATGAAAGAAAAAGAGTTTAGATGAAATGCTTTTCTTAAAAATTCAGCTTTCTTCTTAGCTCTAATGTCACATCTGTAGGTGATTAATTATGTTACTAATTTCTATTTTTAGTAATGAAGTTGTTTTTGTATTTTCACAGTTGGGAATGCCTGAGGGATTATCTTAACTCTGGGAGATGATTTGGTGAAATTATTTCCTAGAAAGTTTTTCTGGAGATTTTTCATACAGAGGACTAAATGAAGTATTTCTTCCATCTTCTTTTTAACCTTTTACTTAGAAAATAGACACATTCTTATCCTTTCCCAGCTCTCCCTTCTACTGGGCTGGATATTCTTAAAATAAATCATTATACTTAGAAGATACATTTCAGGGAAGCTTCTGTGTCATTTTAACTACCTTTTCACCAACAGTACCCATTACTTCTGTTCACAATGGTAAAATTATAACTTAACACCCATAAAATAGTGTAAAATATTTCCATTGCCCTATTGATGCTGGCGCAGTGTCACACTAGGATGTCTCCCAGTTTATTGGCATGGCATTTTCTCCACTGTCCATTTTAGCATTTTATTCTAATATATGGAGGGATTTCAATTTTAACTTGTCTTGCTTGTTAAAGATTGGAATTTCATCAGCTAACTTATATGTTACATTTTAATTTTATTCCTGTGTTCTACACTATGTTCCAAAACATAGTGAAGCTCTTAAGAAAATGATGTCAGTGTTTATGAAGGAAAGAAAGAAAGAAAGTGAAGTCACTTTACTCGTGTCTGACTCTTTTGCAACTCTGTGGACTGTAGCTCACCAAGCCCCTCCGTCCACGGAATTTTCCAGGCAAGAGTACTGGAGTGGGTTGCCATTTCCTTCTCCAGGGGATCTTCCCGACCCAGGGATCAAACCCAGGTCTCCCGCATTGTGGGCAGACACTTTACCAGCTGAGCCACCAGGGAAGCCCAGTGTTTATGAAAGGGACCCAAATAAGAGCAGATCAGAGAATTTAAAAATAGGCGTGCCAGGGGTAATTTTGTTAGTTCTCTATCTTATATACATTTTCCTAAGAATTCTCTTTCTACAAGACATCCTTTGTTCTTTGGACAAACTTCATGCTTTTATTTACATTATTGTGTTAAAAAATACTTTTTGATGAATGGGTTAGCATTGAACTCCACATTACTTTATAATTAACTTCTGTGATCTTTCTTCTTTACTAGATGAGAGAGGAGGAACTATGTATTATTCACTGCTCTCACTGTCACCCCAGCCACCCCCCCAGCCCAATATGTGACACATAATAAACTTTCACAAATTTTTATTGAATAAAATTAAAGTGATGAATAATTAGCAAACCTTTGTAAAGTACCTACTATGTTCTAGGTACTGTGCTAGGGATTCACAAACATTTTATCTCAAGGTGTTCATAGTCTGTCTAGTCAAATCCAGGAGAGACTTGTCCATTGTCAACATTGAGTAATGTTTATGGAGAGATGGAAGGCAAGGTAGAAGAAGGGGGGGCGGAGAAAAACAGTGTCCTTGAATATCTTCACGGTGACCAGTCCAGTTCTCCCATGAAACCTCTTGAACTTGAAAAGCTGGCTTTATAGATTAGTGAAATATCATTATTCCTATACCTCTTACAGCCTACACTAAACTATCTAAGTGGAAGAGTTTGCTAAGAACTTCACCATCAGAGAGCTTCCCTCCTAATTCCTAAAGGAAGGAAATTATTCTTTTAAATCTGTTAGTTGCTTATATAAATGAATCGTGCTAATGTCAGATCATCCTTTAAAGCAGGCCTGGCAGGGTCATTTTTGTCAACATGTAATTTGAATTCCTATGTAAATTTTAAAAGAAGCAAACTACATAACTTACAAAACATTCTATGATCAGATTTTGTACTGACTTTGCCTGACTTGTATCCTGATTGATTTGCTCTGCGTTAAGGCTCTTCTTTCCTGTGAGTTGAAATCATTTGCACTCTCTCTATCTGGGGTTATAAGCAGACCAGAGGGTTGTGTGGAATCAGTTTTAAACCCTGTTTCAAATTTAAGTCATCTAGTTTTTCAAGTACTTGACATTTTTATATGCAGGGTCATGAACAAAGTAGCTTCGATTGTTCACTTCAAGCAATCACAACTTGAAACACCTCATGCATCAGTTTTGGCTATGATGAGTACCAGGGATGAGGACTATTGCCCAGCAGTCCCAACTGCTCTTTCACAGTATAAAAGCTGAGGTTATGCAGCATATGCCAGGATACAACTTGTCTAATGACAATCGATGGAAAGTGTTATCCCAGTAAAGCAGCAGATAATACATTGTGTCATAATGCATCATGTAGGTAATGATAACATTTCACCCTGCTCATTTTTAAATGGTCATTTAGCCCCTTGGCGTTGCAATCATATTATGCTGCCTTTGCCTAACATCATCCTAAATGATGGCCTCTTGTAGATGTCTGCCCACAATTATGTTAAAATCTGGATATATAACCCACTAGTGTGATCCCATAGTACCAACTTTTCCTCACTTAGGAAAAGACAATAGAACAATGCATGTATGAAAATGGGATCCTAACATAATCATTAATTAAATTGTTTCATCATATCTGAGAATCCACACTATTGTCTCTGTACATTTTTTTGTACAGAGACAATATTCTTTTTTCAAAGACGAGAACAACTGGATCTTCTTGAAAACTAAAGAAATAACCAAAGTAGGCATTTTCTTTTCAGGTTTGATAATTTAGCCAATTCTGTCACCAGTATTTGTGTATGTGTAGTTGACACATTAACAATTGCTGTCCTGATTATGTTGTCTGATTAATGTGGAATCTAAAATGTTTACTTAGTCAGATGTTCACAGAGCTTCATATAGTACTAAAACATCTACCTCAAGTCCAAGTCATGGCTTCTGGTTTCTTGCTTATAACCTGTCCTTGTGGAACTATTAGAATTAACCACTTGAAGTACAGGGAAAATTGGACAGCTACATGTAAAGAATGAAATTAGAACATCCTCTGACACTATGTACAAAAACAAACTCAAAATGAATTAAAGACCTAAATGTAAAGCTGGACCCTATAATACTCTTAGAAGAAAGCATAGGCAAAATACTCTGACATAAATGTCAGCAGTATCTTTTTGGATCCACCTCTTAGAGTGATGATAAAATTTAAAAAATGGGACCTAATTAAACTTAAAAGCTTTTGTACAGCAAAGGAATCCATGAACAAAATGAAAAGACAACCCACAGAGCAGGGGAAATATTTGTGAGTGAAGTGACCAACAAGGGATTAATCTCCAAAACATACAAACAACTGATAAAGCTCCATACCCAGAAAACGAACAACCCAATAAAAAAATCGGTAGATCCAAATAAACATTTCTCCAAAGAAGACATACCGATGGTCAAAAATCATGAAAAGATGCTCAACATTGCTAATTATTGGAGAAATGCAAATCAAACCATGAGATATCCCCTCACACTGGTCAGAATGGCCATCATCAAAAAATCTGCAGATAATAAATGCTGGAAAGGGTATGGATAAAAGGAAACCCTCCTATACTGTTAGGGGAATGTAAATTGATATAGCCACTATGAAGAACAGTATGGAGGTTCTTTAAAAAAACTAAAAATACAACTACCATACGATCCAGCAATCCCACTCCTGGGCTATATCCAGAAAAATACTTAATTCAAAAAGACACATGCACTCCAATGTTCATTGCAGCACTATTTATAATAGCTACTACGACATGGAAGCATCCTAAATGTCCATCAACAGATGAATTGATCAAGAAGATGTGGTACATATATACAATGGAATATTTTTCAGCCAAAAAAAAGAATGAAATAATGCCATTTGCAACAAGGATGAACCTACAGATTCATATGCACCTAGACTTCATATAATCAGTGAAGTCAGACAGAAAAAGGCAAATACCATATGATATCATTTATATGTGGAATCTAAAAAAAATATACAAATGAATATATTTACAAAATAGAAACTGACTCCCAGATTCAGAAAACATTCATGGTTACCAAAGAGGAAAGATAGAGAGGAGGAATAAATTAGGAGGTTGGAATTAACATATACATACTACTATATATAAAATAGATAATCAACAAGGACCTACTGTATAGCACAGGGAACCCTACTCAGTACTCTGTAATAACCTAGGTGGAAAAAGAATCTGAAAAAGAATATATATATATATATATATGACTAAATCATTTAACTGTACACTTGAAACTAACACAATATTGTAAATCAAATATTTTGCATTAATTAATTAATTAAAAATAATTAACCACAAGATTATAAAATAATTTTATGACTCTAGAAAATTTTATTTTGTAATTATTTTCATATTTCTATTTTTTAATTGTTTAGAAATGAATAAGAAAATAACTTTCCATATCCAAAAGTCTAGCTGAAATGTGACATCAGTATGTTTTTTTTTTCTGGCAGGAAAATAGATTATATTAATTTATTTATTTATTTATTTTGGTGTGCTGAGTCTTCATTTCTTTGTGGGCTTTTCTCTAGTTGTGGAGAGAGGGGGCTACTCTCTAGGTGTGGTGTGCAGGCTTCTCATTGCAGTGGCATCTCTTGTTGCAGAGCGCACACTATAGGGCATGCTGGCTTCAGTATTTGCGACTCACGGGCTCGGTAGTTAGGTTTCTGGGCTCTAAAGCACAGGCTCAGCAGTTGTGGGTGCATGGGATTAGTTGCTTCTCGGCATGTGGGATCTTCCCAGAACAGGGATTGAACCCATGACTCTTGCACTGTTGGGAAGATTCTTAACACTGAGCCACCAAAGAAGGCACAGATTATTATTTTAAATAACTCACTTAATAGGAAGATATTTTTGGAAGATTTCTTTGTGCATATATACTTGCCTCTGGGAATTAATTACTGGTGTCAGAGCTAGGTTTAGAATTTGACCCAAAATAAGCAAGCAAAATGCTTGCACCAAAAGAAAAATCCCTGTGATAAACTGAAAATCATTAAAAAATCAATAGCTACTAGTGATGTTATCTATTTTTCTTCTTAGTATGAGTATTTCTCATTTTAATCACAGATATATGCTTTTATTGATGAAATTGTTGGTGTGCAAACATTTAAAAATTAACCTCCCAAAAGGCAATTGGGGTCACATCTGCCCTATTTTAAAACAGCAGCCTAGCTTTTTTTTTTAATATAGAAAGATAATATAACACAATATTTCATGTTCCATCTTCCCCAAGAGTGGGGCAAGTTTTCACTCTTTCCTACAGAAAAAGTTGTCAGCATCTATCAATGTGTCCCTAGTCTTCCTTCAACTTCTGAAGCGAACAAAAAGTGCCTTCTGAAACAACTGTGGGATGGACATTTTCCCTTCACATTCTCACTAGGTACTGTGAAATAGACTTGCTCTTCCAGCTAGAAATTTATGTTAACCATCCCTGATGTTATTTCAACCACCATCACCAACAACAAACAAACAGACTAACATAGAAAATACCAGAGCAGAGCAACAACCATTTAAAGATCCAGGAAAAGATCCAGGGATGTACACTCAGAGGTCTATATGTGTTATTCCTTAATTGTTTCTTACAAAAAGATTGGAATCTCAGCACTGCTATTTGGGCTATAATCAGTACAACTCAGGCAAGTTACTCTGCTTTTATTTTTCCTTATCTATAAAGGTAGAGTAATAGTACATAACAGAGTTGTTTGGACACATGAAAGTGAAAGTGAAGGTCGCTCAGTCGAGTCCGAATTCTCCAGGCCAGAATATTGGAGTGGGTAGACTTTCCCTTCTCCAAGGAATCTTCCCGACCCAGGGATCGAACACAGGTCTCCCGCATTGCAGGCAGATTCTTTACCAGCTGAGCCACAAGGGAAGACCAAGAATACTGGAGTGGGTAGCCTGTCCCTTCTCCAGTGGATCTTCCTGACCCAGGAATCGAACAAGGGTCTTCTGCATTGCAGGTGGATTCTTTACCAACTGGACTCTGAGGGAAGCCCTCATTTATGTTTGGTAACATAAATGAAGTTATATATGTATATGAATTTGAGACATGAAATGAGGCAAATCAACAAAGCAAAATGAAGGTAGACTTAGAACTTTAATCCAGGAAAGAAAGAAAACAGGTAGCTAAGGTGGATGCATGGTTTATGAAAAGGAACATGCCTATTGATATTTGAACTATTCTTTGAAGACAAGGCTCTTGTTCTACTTCAGACTGGTTCAGTTCAGTTCAGTCACTCAGTTGTGTCTGACTCTTTGTGACCCCATGGACTGCAGCACGCCAGGCTACCCTGTCCATCACTAACTCCTGGAACTTACTCAAACTCATGTCCATTGAGTCAGTAATGCTATCCAACCATCTCATCCTCTGTCATCCCTTCTCCTCCTGCCCCCAATCCCTCCCAGCATCAGGGTCTTTTCCAATGAGTCAGTTTTTCACATCAGGTGGCCAAAGTATTGGAGTTTCAGCTTCAGCATCAGTCCTTCCAATGAATATTCAGGACTGATTTCCTTTAGGATTGACTGGTTTGATTTCCTTGCAGTCCAAGGAACTCTCAAAGAGTCTTCCCCACACCACAGTTCAAAAAGCATCAATTCTTTGGTGTTCAGCTTTTCTTTATAGTCCAGCTCTCACATCCATATGTGACTACTGGAAAAACCATACCTTTGACTGGACAGACCTTTGTTGGCAAGTAATGTCTCTGCTTTTGAATATGCTGTCTAGGTTGGTCATAGCTTTTCTTCCAAGGAGCAAGTGTCGTTTAATTTCATGGTTTCAGTCACCATCTGCAGTGATTTTGGAGCCACCCCCAAAATAAAGTCTGTCACTCTTTCGCACTGTTTCTCCATCTATTTGCCATGAAGTGATGGGACCTGATACCATGATCTTAAGTTTTCTGAATGTTGAGTTTTAAGCCAACTTTTTCACTCTCCTCTTTCACTTTCATCAAGAGACTCTTTAGTTCTTCGCTTTCTGCCAAAGGGTGGTTGTTATCTGCATATCTGAGGTATTGATATTTCTCCCAGAAAGCTTGATTCCAGCTTGTGCTTCATCCATGCTTGTGGTATCTCTACTTGAGATACAGAAGGACAAAATCAAGAGAAATGGCTCAATGGCTCCTCAGACTGCTCGTGTCATTACTCCAGCAGGCTTCAGTATCAACTGAATGTGATGGTGACAGCATTTAGAAACATGAAAAAATAAAAAACAGTGGAAACAAGATAGGAAAAAACACTAAATTTAAGATATTCTTTTTAAAAAATCTGGTTTGCAAAAAAGGCCCTTTCAATCTTGTCTTGTCTGCTTTCAAGTTGGAGTAACTGATGCCTTATCGAGGCAACATCTTATTCTCTGTGGAAGATGATGAAAACATGAGAGTGGAAGAGTGATTGGTCCAAGGCAAGGACTTGGCCAGCTCCTCTAGGGCCTATGGTAGCATCTGTGTGAATGCAGATAGAGGTTCTAATTGAAAGTCATGTTCGTGGGTTTGTTTTAAGCACATTTTTCGTTGATTGTCTGCAAGCAAGCTCAGCACACTCCTCCACTTTACATGTGTATAAGGTATGCATGGGTACATCTGATGGGCTTAATTTCCCCCTTCCCTCCCCTTATCCTAATTTGCTCATCTGATTTGTACGTCGTCTTCAGAAACACCTTAAATCTATTTTGTGAGGATAAATAAATAAAAAATGCTCACTTCCTTCCCATCTCGAAGTCCTTGCCTCAACTCAGGTTTTCGCCTATGTGTGGTTTCCTCTGTCTGTTCCATAAAGGCAATTTCACAAGAGTTTCTGCACTTGTCTGTTGTTCATCTCTTGGTCTTTCCTAAATCCACTGCTGTCTGGCTTTCTTAAATTGATCATCCAAGTAGTCTTAAATTGATTATCCATAGATATTAGTCAAGAATGACTCGGTCAGCAGACACCTCTCAGACTTTCTCCTGGCCTCTCTGCCATAATTGTGCCATTCTTATTGTATTCAGAGTTGTTGAATTCTTAACCTGAGCATCACCTACAGGTTCTCCAGGAGACACTCATCCTTTTAGTGCCCCCTGCTCCATCCCCCACTACCATTTGAATCTTCTGATTTTAGAACTGGATTCTTTGGGGCTATAGTTTGTTCTTTCTGTTTCGTTTCCTTGGTCCATCTTTTTTAGAGGGTAAGACATTTTCTAATTTTTGATCATTCTTTTCCTGTTATCTCTTGGAAGATTCTCATGAATTTATTTCTTGTCTTTTTTTAAGTATCCTCTAGAATATTTCCAAAGTGGGCCTTTGAGGTGCAGTTCTGAGACCTTATCAGGCCTGAGAGCATATTTATTTACCATCACAGGTATATAATAATTTGTAGGACATAAAATTGTAGGCTAAAGTTTTTCCTTTCAATACTTTTAAATATTACTTTATCTCTTTCTACATCCTTTTTTTTCCTATTTGGAGATATGATTTCATTATCCCTTTGGAAATGATAAGCTCTTTCGTCAGGCTTTTAGAGTTTTCTCCTATGTTTTAATTTCACCATCATCTCAGTCTCCTTCATTGTCATCATTTAGTCCTGGAGGTTTAAAGGGGAGAAGTGGAGGAATAAATGTCCCAGGGTCAATCAGCTTCACTGTTGTACTCCAGCTCCCTGCCCCACTAGGATTCTGAGTGCATGATGTTGTACCCCAGAAACAGGCTACTTGTGCTGGTTTTTGTGATCTTCCACAACATTGCCAGATGGAGACTAGAGCAGAATTTAAAAGCTTCGCCTCATCCTGTCCTCCCATTGCACCAGACTGCACTTGACCTTGCTGATTCATGATAGCCTTTGGCATTCCAGGAGTTTTCTCAGTTTTAATGTTCCTGATACCTATGTAGTTTCTCCAGGGTTGATTTAGGGGAAGGAGTTCACCGACCAGGTCTGGTTTGTCATCTTGTCAGAACTGGAAGACTCCTTTCACCAGTGTTTGTATAACTGACTCATATCTTCTTCCTAAAACATCCTCGCCTTACCTTCCTGATAGTACATTTATGAGTTGCTTTTTTTTCTAAGAGTCCTTTTCTGCCCACTCCTGTTTCTCCTAAGTCCTGCTTTCTTGTCATGTTTCCACATTCTCTAGAGATGATCCCATCTCCTTTAAAGACTTCAGTTACCATTTACACGCTGAGGCTACCTAACAATCTAGTTCTAGCTCTAGACACTACTGTTCTCCAGACTCGTATAGCCAGCTCTCTAGTGCACATGACCAAATAGATGTAAAACACATCCAAAAAAATCATCCTGCTCCTGAGAGCTCCTCCTGGTTGCTCGCTCTGTGAGGCTTCCACTTAACTTTCAAAGCCAGAATCTGAGTGTCCTTCTTGATCTCTCCCTTATAGCCTACATTTAATTAATTACTAAATTCTGTTGATTATGCCTTTTCAACATATCTTAGACTTATCTCCTTTTCTCTGTTCCTACTTTAAGCCTTAATCCAGGCATCATCATCAATCACCAGTGATGCAAATGACCCTCCTAACTGTTCCTCTCCTTCCACAACCTGTTCCATCCTATATAGTTGGAGTGAAACCTTTAATTCAGCAATTCTGAAAATTCTTGTTTCAGGAAACCTTTACATTCTTAAAATTTGTTGAGGGCTTTGTTTATGTGCAATGGACAGATATAGATACAGTTACAGATATTTACTTCATTAGAAACAAAGTGAATAAAAACATAAGAATAACCCAGGAGCATCAGATCAATGATATCATCACTCAATTTGTAGCCTCTGGAAAACTCCATGGTACATGAGAGAATGAGAGTGAGAAAAGTAAACAATGTATTGCTATTACTATGAAAATTTTTTGACCACACAAACCTCTGAAGGTTTTAGCAATGTCCTAGGGCTTTGTAGACCTCATTGTGGGAACCACTTCTTAAACTATTCATCCCTTTGCTTCCCAGTTTCAATCACTTTATTACCTTGCCACAGTCTTTCAGGATGGAGTCCAAAAGCTCCAGCAAGATATGTATAATCCTTTATGATCTGGCCTCTACCCATCTTTCCAGACCCAGCTCTTATGATGTCCCCATTTTGACCTCTGTGTCAGCCAGGTTGACGAGCTTGCCAGCCTCAGCACTTCCTCTCTTTGCAGGCTGTCACTCCTGCTCTTCTCATGACCTGGGATGCCTTGTGTCCCTACTCATTCTTCTGGGCTCAGCTTCGTCTTCAGTTTTGCCTAAAACCTTCCCTGAAAACCAGGCCCCTCCTCTGGTTTCCTTCTTTTATAACTGTTGTTTACTATGTCTCCTTCATTGGACTATAAGCTCCTTGGGTCTTTGCTGTAGCTTTCTAGTGCCAGACAGTATGAGTTCAAAAGCACTGCTGCATCATTGGATGAAAAAACAGATGTATCGTAATATAAGGCTTGTATAACTGACGTATGTATTTTTCCTTTAGATGCTTAGTAAACTGACATTATGGTTTTCTATAATATATATTAATTCACCCCTTTTGTTTAAAAACATTCCAATTTAAAAATACCAGTAAGGCATATACCCCAAGGAAATCATAATTGAAAAGAAGGCATGTACCCCAATGTACACTGCAACATTACATTAGCTAGGACATGGAAGCAACCTAGATGTCCATTGACAGATGAATGGATACAGAAGACGTGGTCCATATATACGATGGACTATTAATCAGAAAAAAGAAATGCATTTGAGTTAGTTCTAATGAGGTAGATTAACCTAGAGCCTACTAAACAGAGTGAAAGAAAGAGAAAAACAAATTTCGTATATTAACACATGTATGTGGAATCTAGAAAGATGATACTGATGATCTGGTTTGCAGGGCAGCAAAGGAGACATAGACATGAAGAACAGACTTGTGGACACAGTGGGGGAGAAGGAGAGTGGGATGATTTGAGTGGGCAGCATTGAAAAATATACATTACAATATGTAAAATAGATAGCTAGCGGGAATTGCTGTCTGACGCAGGGAACCCAAATCTGTGACAACCTAGAGGGGTGGGAGGGGATGGGGGAGATTCAAGAGGGAGGGGACATATTATACCTATGGCTGATTCATGTTGATGTATGGCAGAAACCAATACAATATTGTAAAGTAATTATCCTCCAATTTAAAATAAAACTTAAAAAAATAAAAAACACCAATAAGATGTTAGTTGTGATGCTACTGGGTATATACTATGGACCAACTTATTTGATGGTTACAGAGAACTAACTGTCCCTGACTGAGTCTACCTTCCCCCTAAACAAGGTAATTGGTATGTTGGGGCTATCGCATAAGGAGAAGCAGTTTCCTGTGTGTAACTACTTTCTTGGCTGGTAGAACTATGGAATGTTTGCTTATGGGTGATCTTTCTGTGCCACCAGTAGATTAATCTAGGGTTGGAGGAGCGAGGAGGCACAATGAAAATTGCATACAATAGCTTTTTTGCATATGTCAATTTTTCTGGGAAGGGCATGAATAGCTTTCCCTTTTGAAAGGGCTTAAGGATTCAGAAAAGGCTCAAGGATCCTGAGAGACACTTTACAATTAATGACTTGCTTTTCAGTGTGTAATGGGCTATTTTATTTTCAGTAAAAAAGAGTGAACTTAGTGCAAGATCTATCAGTATCCCAGGTCCATTTTACAATTGCATATTCATACCTACTATGATTCTGTGAGGATTCTGTATTGTATTTGTAGAATTCTGTACTGTATGTAATGTAAACTGAGGATGTGAGTATTTCTAAATTAGACATTTACATTTAAAAATGATTAGAGGAAAATGAAGACCTAAATTTTCAGGTTAATGCTATTAAGTCACATTCAAAATAGCCTTATGCTCAGAAAGTTATTTTGTAAGAACAGAGTTCAGTTATTGATCAATTCTTTAGACAGATTATTTCAAAAAAACAGTATTTTTTAAAAATAATGTTTTTCATTAACAATTTGATTCACTTTATTAGATATTTATTTAACAATTAATTTATTAACATATTATTTATTGAGTATATTCAGTGTTTATTAAATATTTTATTTGCATCTTGGATATATCTTTTTTGCTAAAGATATAATTTTCTCATTTGATAGCACAACAACATTAAATGAAAGAAGAGTAAGCATCTAAAAATAAAAATGAATGGAAAAAAAATGGGATTGAATGCTTTCTGTAATATTCTTTTCAGTATTTATTTATTAAAAGCCTTTATACTTTGCTTTTTCTCTCCCAGATTAGATTTCTTTACTTATTTTTTATCACCCCTTCCCACCTAAGGTTTACACACTAGTTTTTATGATTGGAATATATTCTGGATTTTTTAGAACAAAGTGTCCTTAATCATGGCTCCTTGCTTGGATTGTTTAATATCTTTTATTTTTTTACCTATTTTGAAAGTTCACCTCAAGAAAGTCTGTTTCTTATTGAATTCCTGTCTAAATATACTTTTCCTTCTGACTGATTATTTACAAACTAGCCCCATGGCCTGTGATTCAACCTCATAAGGTCAACTGGGTTGCTTATGATTTTCAAACAACAAAATAAGGCCATCGCCAAGATCCAAAAGGAGAAGTGGCAAAGATAATACTATAATAGTTGATCTGGGAATATGTTTTGGATTTGAATTTGAATGTGAGGATGACTGGTGCTTTGAAAACTATAGTAGTAATGACAATAAAAATTTTCAAATTATACCTATTGTATGTTTATTATCTTCTAGACCTGTACTGACCAAATATGATAGCTCCTAACCACATGTAGCTACTGATCACTTGAAATATGACCCCATGCCACATGTCAAAAAATAATATTTTGGAGGGTTTCCCAGGTGGTGCTAGTGGTAAAGAACCTGCCTGCCATTGCAGGAGACATAAGAAATGTGGGTTCCATCCCTGGGTCAGGAAGATCCCTGGAGAAGGGCATGGCAATTCTCTCCAGTAGTCTTGCCTGGAGAATCCCATGGACAGAGGAGCGTGGTGTGTTACAGTCCATAGGGTTGCAAAGAGTTGGACATGACCAAAGCAATTTTGCATGCATGCAATATTTTGGAGTTATAAGGTTAAATAAATTATACTATTAAAGCTATTTCACCTGTTTCTTTTCACTGTCTTAATGAGGCTACTAGAGTATTTCAAAGTTATATAAGTGACTTACATTATATGAAGTTATATAATGTTAATTATAATAACAATATAACATAATTGTTAATATAATGATATGTAATAATATTTTTAAAATAAAATTACATAACTGACTATGAGTGATCTAGGTAGTTTAAATGCATTTTAGTCTCATTTAATCCTTACAACAATCCTAAGAGATATATATTTTTAATATTCTTAGCATTCATAGAAGGAAACTGATTATTAGAGAGGTTAAATAACTATCCTAGGATTATTTATGATAGAACCAGTACACAAACCCAATTTATGTTATTAACCAGTAGTCTCTAAGCTTTTTGATAGCATCACCTGTGAGTTCTTTTTTGCTACCAGCGACAGCAATGTGATTGAATAGGCTTCTTTATTTTTTAAATCTTGGTTTCTTACTTTGTGATGGAGCAGCTTGAAAGTCTCATTTAAAGATGTGTGCATTTAATGGACCTGATGGCTGAAATACAGATCTACAACAACATGTGCATCATGTGAGGAGGGGCATCACTGACTGAGTGCACTTACTAAAGCATGGTGCTCAGCTTTTTCATCTACTCATTAATTATGCAAAGGCTTTTATTGAAATTCAGCTAGTAGATTTCTATCTCTTCTCATGTCATTAAGTTGTTCTGGCACACTAATTGGATGATGTTGCAGTTTTATATTTCAAATGGTTCCTACTAAAATTCTTTAAAAGATTTTAAAACAGGTTTAAAATGATGTGAGACTTTTTAAAGGTGACACATAATTTTAATGAAGAAAAAAAATGAAAATATTTCCATATGTTATTTCTTAAAATCCATATGTTTAAACATTTCCATATGTTTGTCTTTCAAATGTTTCTGCTCTCATTGCTAAAAATGACACCTTTGCTTTGAAGAGACAGATTAAGTGTAATTATATTTTTTCAAAGTATCTGCTATGTCACATACTACTTGTCATTACAGAGAAACTTGGAAGATTTGTAACATTTGTCCTTTGTCAAAAAAATGTGCAACATCTTTATGTTTGACGATTTTCTTCAGTTCTGCATTTTTCCACAGGATACCAGAGATGAAACAAGTTTTATGGTTAGCAGCAATCTTATTTTAGAGTATTAGGAAGATTTTACCAAAGTATTGTGAAGATTCTACCAGGTTCTACATTTTAAAAAATGTTTATTCATAAATCAGTCTTATGGACTCTGTGGGAGAGGGAGAGGGTGGGGAGATTTGGGAGAATAGCATTGAAACATGTGTATATTATCATGTATGAAACGAGTCGCCAGTCCAGGTTCGATACACGGTACTGGATGCTTGGGCCTGGTACACTGGGAGGACCCAGAGGGAGGGTAGGGGAGGGAGGAGGGAGGAGGGTTCAGGATGGGGAACGCGGGTATACCTGTGGCAGATTCATTTCGATATTTGGCAAAACTAATACAATATTATAAAGTTTAAAAATAAAATAAAATTTAAAAAAAAAAAAGAAAAAATGTTTATTCAGAATGAACTGCATTTGATGACACTGATACATTGTGCACCTGGGCTGCTCTTGTTAGTGGCATTAGTTTGACTGCAGTGAATGATTTTCCTGTCTGGTGCTTTCTCTGAAACTTGACCTTGGAAATATTTTCTTTAAAAATTCTAATTTAAAAAGTTACTCCACCGCTGGTTATACTTGCATAGATTTGCAAATAATTCACATACTGTGAGTGTATAGATTTTCTTGTATAGCTTGTCTTTAGAGGCTTATGAAAATAACTCTTCATGATTTTGTCATTGAGGTGTAATTTGTGCATGAAGGGAATTAGAAAATATTTAAAACTGAATGATAATGAAAACACAGCATAACAGTTTGGGGATACAGTTAAAGCAGTGCTTAAGAGGAGTTTGTAGTTTTCAATGCTTATATTAGAAAGGCATTATATTGCACATGGAACTATATTCAACATCCTATGACAAACCATAATAGAAAAGTATGTAAATGAATACAGAACTGAATCATTTTGATGGATAACAGAAATTAACACAAAACTGTAAATCAACTATACTTCAATAATTTTTTTAAAAAAGAAAGGAAAAGCTTAAAAATCAATGATTTACATTTCCTTATTAAGAAGGCAGAAAAAGGTGAGCAAATTAACCCAAAAATAAGTATCAATAGAAGAAAGGAAATAATAAAACTTAAGTAGAATGCAAACAACAGAGAGGATTGACAAAGCCAAAAGCTGTTTTTCAAAAACATCAACAAAATTATTACATTTAATTATGTTAATTATTATAATTTAATAATTATGTTAATTAGTAAATTTCTAGCAAAGCTGTTCAAGAAAATAGAGAGAAAATGCAAATTACCAATATCAGGAAGGAGAGGGGATTTCACTACAGATTTTGCAAACTAAAAAGAATAAGAAATAAATAATATGAACAAGTCTATGTCAATCAACTCAACAAGTTCAAAGAAATGGACATTTTTATGTCAATCAACTCAACAAGTTCAATGAAATGAACATTTTTTGAAAATTATAATTTATCAAAATTAACACAAGATGAAGTAGAAGATATGAACAGGCTTATATCAATAAACAATGTTAAATTTATTAACAAAAATCTCATAAAGCAAATTTCAGATCTTTGTAATAGCACTGATGAATTTTATCAAAGAATTAGGAAGATATAATAAGCTTTGAAAAACAGAAGAAGATAAAGAAATACTTCCTGACTAATTTATGAAGCCAGAGAAATCTTGGATACCAAAGTCAGGCAAAGATATTACAGAATACTACAAATGAAATCCCTCATAAATGTAGACATAAAATCAATTTAAAATTAGCAAATCAAATCCAACAATACATATAAAATACTATGTATGAGATATAGAATATATATGAGATATATATGGGCTTCCCAGGTGCCACAGTGTTGAATAATCTGCCTGTCAATGCAAGAGACACAAAAGACGCAGGCTCAATCCCTGGGTTGGGAAGATCCCATGGAGAAGGAAATGGCAAACTGCCCCAGTATTCTTGCCTGGAAAATTACATGGAAAGAGGAGTCTGCTGGGCTGTAGTCCAGGGGTTTGCAAAGAGTCAAACATGTCTGAGTGACTGAGCATATGCGCGCATGCACACACACACACACACACACGCTATATATATATATATATATATATATATATATATAAAGCTTTGAAAAACAGAAGAAAAATAAATACTTCCTGATGAATTTATGATATAATATATATAATATACTAATATATATGTGTGTATGTATATGTATAGATAGATGATGAATATCAAATGTATATGTATGACACAGTATACATATATATATTATATATATATATATATAACCATCTGGGCTTTATCCCAGGAATGATTCAAAAATCAAAAAATTTTACTTACTGTATCAACAGACTAAAAGTTAAATATCATGCAATTATCTCAAATGATAGAGAAAGACCGTCTGACAAAATTCAATGTTCATTTCATGATGTAAAAAAATTAACAGTCAGTAAACACAGAATAGAGTAAACTTCCCCATCTGATAAAGTGCATTTCCAAAAAGCCTCTGGTGGCGCTAGTGGTAGAGAACCCACCTGCCAACGCAGGAGATATTAGACGCGAGTTTTATCCAGGGGGTCAGGAAGATCCCCTGGAGGAGGGCATGACAGCCCCCTCCTGTATTCTTGCCTGGAAAATTCTATGGACAGAGGGGCCTGACAGGCTACAGTCCATAGGGTCTCAAAAAGTGTAAAGTGACTTGGCATGCAGCACACATATAGCTAAAATAATAAAAGATGAAAGTTGAATGTTTCCCCCCTTCAGATCAGGAACAAACCAAGGATGTTTACTGTCACCATTTTTATTCTACATAGTAGTAGAAATCCTAGCCAATGAATAAGGTTAAAAAAAAAAAAAAGAAGTAAAACAAAATTGGTAATAAAGAAATAAAACTATCCCTGTATATAAACAACATGATTTACAGAGAATTCTAAGGAAGCAACCACAATCTCAGCCACCATGACAGATCATAGTAAAACTACTATATGTTTCACAGTTCAAGTCAGTATACAATTATTGTTGTTGTTCTGTCACTAAGTCATGTCTGACTTTCTGTGACCCCATGGACTAAAGCACAGCAGGCTTCCCTTTCCTTCACTGTCTCCTGGAGTTTGCACAAATTCATTGCCACTGAACCAGTGATGCTGTCTAACCATCTCATCCTCTGCCACTCTTCTCCTTCTGCCTTCAATCTTTCCCCAGTGAGTCAGCTCTTTGCATCATCAGGTGGCCAGTGTATTGGAACTTCAGCTTTGGCATCAGTCCTTCCAATGAATATTCAGGGTTGATTTCTTTTAGGATTGAGTGGTTTGATCTGCTTGCTGTCCAAGGGACTCTCAAGAGTCCTTTCCAGCACCACAATTTGAAAGCATCAGTTCTTCAGTGCTAAGCCTTCTTTATGGTCCAACTCTCACATCTGTACATGACTACTAGAAAAACCATAACTTTGAGTATACCAACCTTTGTCGGTAGAGTGACGTCTCTGCTTTTTAATACACTGTCTAGGTTTGTCATAGCTTTCCTTCCAAGGAGCAAGCATCTTTTAATTTCATGGCCATGGTCACCATCTGCAATGATTATGGAGCCCAAGAAAATAAAATCTGTTGCTGCTTCTATTTTTTCCCCTTATATTTGCCATGAAATTAAGGGACCAGATGCCATGATCTTAGGTTTTTGCATGTTGAGTTTTAAGCCAGCCTTTTACTCTCCTCTTTCACCCTCATCATAACCCATAACCTCATCACCCATAGAGTATGGTTTTAAATGAACCAAAGTATAAGTTTGGGCATATGAAATTTTGAGCTACCTGAACAGCAATTATATGGAACAGCCTAATAATGAGGGGAAGGGAAATTTGAGAAATTGAAAATTTGCACGTAGCTAACATATTATTGTTGTTTGGTCACCAAGTTATGTCCAACTCTTTTGCCACCCCATGGACTGTAGCCTGCCAGGCTCCCAGTCCATGATATTTCTCAGCCAAGAATACTAGAGTGGGTTGCCATTTCCTTCTCTCAGGTGTCTTCCTGGCCAGGGATCGAACCCATGTCTCCTGCATTGTCAGCCAAATTCTATACCACTGAGGCACCAGGGGAGCCTGTGTGTGTATATTCATAGACACATAAGCAAATGACATTCAACCTACAGTTTAAATATCCTCTCTTTAGCAGAAAACTAGTTGGAGGAGAAGAGGTATGAGGAAAAAGGAAGAGAAGTTGCATAAACTATTATTGCATGTTGATTGAATTAGAATGCTAAGTAGAGAGTTCAGGAAAGATCATGACCACTGAGACTTTCTGATTGATTCATGACATATGAACTACGGGACTCTATTTCTAAAGAATTGTGTGACTGAACAGATTAACCATGAATCCTAAGAAAGACTGAGTATCTACTTACTGAATATTTACATACACTAATATCTGATTTACGACTTAGACATGTGAGTGGTTCATTTGAATTCCTTTTTTTTTTTTTACATTTTTAAAAACAGCTTTATTGAGATGTAATTCATATACAAAAAACTGCACAAATTTAATAACTATCATTTGATGAGTTGAGAGAGATAAATACATCCATAAAAACATCACCACAATCAAGACATATCAGTTACCTCTAATAGTTGCCTTATGCATCTTCTTTCTTTGTTTTGTGTATGTGGTAAGAATCTTTAACCTGAGATCTACCTTCTTAATAAATTTTTTTAATTGTGCAAACAGTGTTGTTAAGTATAACATGAAGTTGTGTGGGCTTCCCAGGGTCTCAGTAGTAAAAAATGTACCTGCTAGTGCAGGAGACGCAGGAGACATGGGCTTGACATCCCTGGGTCAAGAGGATCCCCTGGAGGAGGAAATGGCAATCCTTTGAAAATCCCACGATCTTTCCTGAACTCTCTACTTAGTATTCTAATTCATTCAACATGCAATCACAGTTTATACAACTTCTCTTCTTTTTCTCTCACACCTCTTCTCCTCCAACTAATGGACGTGAGATAATATGTCATTGTGGTTTTGATTTGCATTTTCCTGATGATTAGTGATTTTGAACACCTTTTCATATAGCTATTGGCCATTTATTTGTCTTCTTTGGAGAAACATCTATTCAAGTCATTAGCCAAGGTTTGAGTTATATATAATGTTTGCTATTGTAGGAATTCCTTGTATGTTTTAGCTATTAACCCCTTATCTGTTGCACTTCTTTTTAAAAAGAAATTTTAGCCTTACTGTAATTCTTCTCCATTTCAGCCTATGTATAAGGGACATTGACATGAAGCTTTGGTACAAGGATTCTTGCTTTTTAAAAGATAAAAGAAATGGCACGTTGTATGTTGAATGAACTGAATGATAAATATATAGAAGCTAAGGGAAAAGTATCTAAAAGAGTAGATTGCTGAGGTTTTGTGAATCTTTTTTTTTTTTTTTTCATGAAGCAGTTTATATCTAGGAACCTAGATTTGTAGCCTACTGGGTAGAATGTAGGTTTTTAGGTTGATGGTTCTCTGAATATTTCTTCGGCCAGATGGTTCTGCAGGCTGGGTGCCATCTGACCGGGCAATGTTTGTTAGATTATTTAATTGTGTGTTTATTAAACCTTGCTCTTTCTGGCAGCATATTGTACTTTTTTTTAGAGTCTCCTTGGCAAACTGCTGAGTTTGGGTGGTGATTATTTTTTTAAGTATATCACTGAGGCTGCCAGAGGTCACTACTTACTCTCCTCTGCTCTACAATGCCAAAGAAAATAACTTCCTTATCTTTAGACCTCACTGTACTTCTGCAGAGATGCTTTTTATTTTTAAGCCAGTCTTTCATTTTTGTGATATTTGGAGTTGTCCTTTGGAGTGATTGTCATAGGTGATCTAATGACTAGTAATTAAATCTTGAATCGCCCTTGTTGACTTGGGTTATCTTGGAGAGTAAGAAAGTTTATACCTAACAGTTGGAACTATGTCAGGACCCCATTTTCAGAAAGTGTGGTTAGGAAATTAAAAGACAAAGATCACTATGGCTAGTAGAAACTTGGGAGAATTTTTGGTCTCTTTTAGCTAGTGAAGAGGGTGAGAGACAGGCAAGATGTAGTCCTAAGTCTGTCCCCAAAGCAAACAACACAGTGTTACACAATACTCATGTCCCCCAATAATACCCATTTATCAGGATAGTACCCACCCTGGATGGCACAGTTGAGTGTAAATTGGCAAGAGGAGTCAGGAGGAGTCCATGACCATTATTTCCAACATGCGGATGCTTGACCTCCAGGGTCTGTGTTCTGTGAGCTCTGATTATTTTGTGACTGACCATTAGCACTGAAGGATACAAACACCATTAGTCATCTTTGCATGAGTCCCTTGACCGAGCTGGTCCACCACTCATAGATCAGCAAATGGTTCAGAAATGTCTAGAATTTTTAAGGCTTTCCTAGCACCTCATCTGGTAAAGAATCTGCTCACAATGCAGGAGACCCTGGTTTGATTCCTGGATTGGGAAGATGTGATGGAGAAGGGATAGGCTACCCATTCTAGTATTCTTGGGCTTCCCTGGTGGCTCAGCTGGTAAAACATCTTAAAAGACCCTCCATAAATGTCACGAGAAAATTCAGAAGCATTCAAGATAAAAGTTATGGAGGCTGGCCCCACATGCTTCTGTTTAACCACCAAGGATGTGTAATTGTAAAATTCCTTAATCCCAAAGCCACTGTGACTCTTGACTCCTGGTAAGGGGTCTAGGTGAGGAGTCTGGAACTCCACCCCATTTCACTCTAAGGCTACTCCATGATATTCTGAAGATACTAGTGGTCTATACTTTTGCAGGTTTTTTGCAAGAGCAATTTCAGAGATATTCTTCAGTGGTCAGAAAAAGAGGTATGGGTATATTATCTTTGGAAACTGGAAGAGAGTAGTAGAGGAGCATACAGAGTGGATAGGAGAAATTATAGGGTGCTTCCCTGGTGACTCAATAGTAGAAAATCTACCTGCCAATGTGGGTTTGATTCCTGATCCAGGAAGATTCCACATGCCATGGACCTGCTAAGCCCATGTGCCATAACTATTGAACTCTAGAACCCAGGAGCTGCAACCACTGAGTCCATGTGCTGCAATTACTGAAGCCCACACACCATAGAAGCCCACTTCTCTTGTTGCTCTGCAAGAGAAGCCACAGCAAGGAAAAGCCCACGCACGGTAAGGAAGAGTAGCCCCTGCTCACTCCACTTGCTGCAACTAGAGAAAAGCCTGCACAGCAACGAAGAACCAGTACAGCCAAAAATAAATAAATAAAATTATGTTTTAAAAAAAGATACAGAGGAGCATGAAAGAAAGAATAAAATTTTAAAAAGAAAAATTATAATAATAGGAAGATGATGTATCAAAATCAAGCATCTTGATGGACTTATTGAACTGAAATGTAGATTAATGCAGTATTCATCCCCACTAAAGTTGACTGATGATTACCATAAAAAAAGTTTGTTGGCATATTAACACAACCTTTGGGCATTTTAGAGAGGATAGAGAAACCGTCATTCCACCTGCAGTTAACAACTAACTCAGAAACTGGATTCCTTCAGTGCACTTCCTTTCTCAGGCATGATTCAGAACAGAAGTAGAGAGAGAGATACCAGCCAGGGGCCATTTGTAACCAGCAGAGTATCTGTGACATGCCTGCAGAGTGACTTCACCACTCATTAAGGGAGATCCATGTGTGTATTCTAGCCAGGTGCACGTCCCTATAGAAAGAAAACAATAGCATTTTTTTTTTTTTTTGCATTTTCAGGACAATTAATATGTGTGTCAATGAAGTGAGTGCTAGGTTATGTTTGCTGTGAAATCCCTTGTATTAAGTGTTATTTTAATTGACCCACTTCGTGAATGTTTTAGAAGCCATTCTTTTAAGAGATTTGTTGTTTATGGATTATATTTAAAGAAATTTTAGAACTTTTCATTGAAGGTTTGGGGTACCTCCACTGTATGGGTTTATAGAATACCTTCTGTCAACCCAAAGTTATTCTTTTCCAATAATTCTGAATCGTAAATATAGACTGGCAGAACCTAACAACAAGGAACCTGATTTAGGTAGGTGATGGTTCTTTTTAAAGAATATTTTAAATGTGGGGACCTTTCAGATATTTGTTAATAATGGTCTATAGTTGCTCTAAAGTTTTGTGTTGCCTAGGTAGCTTTTGATTTGTTTGTTTTTGGTTTATAGCAGTTATTGTTTTTGTTTTTAATACTATATCGGTCATCTGGCCAATATGTGGTAGTCTTGTGTATTTATTTGTTCCTAGGACACTTAAGTGCCTTATATCATTAAAACACAGGTAGGCGTTTTATGGAACTGAAATATCAATTTCACAAACATTAGTGTATGGTAATGGTATAACATGATGGATAAGAGCGTTGATTCTGGAGTCAGCCTTCTTGAGTCCAACCGCAGCTTCCCTTCTTACTAGGTATGTCCTTGGGCAAGCTAGTTAATCTTTCTAATCTTTGGTTTCTTCATTGTTAAATGGGGATATCAAAAAGCATCTACCTTATAGGGTTGTTGTGAAGATTAAAATAAGTAATACACTTAATACAAGGACCCAGAATACAGTAAATGTCCAGTAAACTTTTATCGTTTCATCTATTAACATTCTCAAAGCTTGAGAGATGGTACCTGTCCCTAGAGTTAATTCTCCCTTTTCTGGTTACTGCATTTCTTTTAAGGAAGTGACACAAAACAATCAGACTTCTAGACTAGTGCCTCCTTTCTATATAGATAACTATTTCATCTATAACAATCAAATTTGTATGTGTGAAGGGAAGTCACTCAGTCGTGCCCGACTCTTTGTGACCCCATGGACAGTAGCCTGCACCAAGCTCCTCCGTCCATGGGATTTTCTAGGCAAGAGTACTGGAGTGTGTTGCTGTTTCCTTCTCCAGGGAATCTTCCCGACCCAGGGATCTAACCCAGGTCTCCCGCATTGTAGACAGACGCTTTACCGTCTGAGCCACCAGGGAAGTCAAACTTTTATCATTTCATCTATTAACATTCTCAAAGCTTGAGAAATGGTACCTGTCCCTAGAGTTAATTCTCCCTTTTCTGGTTATTGCATTTCTTTTAAGGAAGAGACACAAAACAATCAGGCTTCTAGTCTAGTGCCTCCTTTCTATACAGATAACTTTTTCATCTATAACAATCAAATTTGTATGTAGACAGAGTTGATGATATCAGACATGGAAACAGTTGATTTCATTTTTTTATATGTCTTTTAAAAAGAGAGTTTTCCTAGAGGAGAACATAGGCAAAACACTCTCCGACATACATCACAGCAGGATCCTCTATGACCCACCTCCCAGAATATTGGAAATAAAAGCAAAAATAAACAAATGGGACCTAATTAACCTTAAAAGCTTCTGCACATCAAAGGAAACTATTAGCAAGGTGAAAAGACAGCCTTCAGAATGGGAGAAAATAATAGCAAATGAAGCAACCGACAAACAACTAATCTCAAAAATATACAAGCAACTCCTACAGCTCAACTCCAGAAAAATAAACGACCCAATCAAAAAATGGGCCAAAGAACTAAATAGACATTTCTCCAAAAAAGACATACAGATGGCTAACAAACACATGAAAAGATGCTCAACATCACTCATTATCAGAGAAATGCAAATCAAAACCACTATGAGGTACCATTTCACACCAGTCAGAATGGCTGCGATCCAAAAGTCTACAAATAATAAATGCTGGAGAGGGTGTGGAGAAAAGGGAAACCTCTTACACTGTTGGTGGGAATGCAAACTAGTACAGCCACTATGGAGAACAGTGTGGAGATTCCTTAAAAAACTGGAAATAGAACTGCCTTATGACCCAGCAATCCCACTGCTGGGCATACACACTGAGGAAACCAGAAGGGAAAGAGACACGTGTACCCCAATGTTCATCGCAGCACTGTTTATAATAGCCAAGACATGGAAGCAACCTAGATGTCCATCAGCAGATGAATGGATAAGAAAGCTGTGGTACATATACACAATGGAGTATTACTCAGCCATTAAAAAGAATACATTTGAATCAGTTCTAATGAGGTGGATGAAACTGGAGCCTATTATACAGAGTGAAGTAAGCCAGAAGGAAAAACATAAATACAGTATTCTAACGCATATATATGGAATTTAGAAAGATGGTAACAATAACCCTGTGTACGAGACAGCAAAAGAGACACTGATGTATAGAACAGTCTTATGGACTCTGTGGGAGAGGGAGAGGGTGGGAAGATTTGGGAGAATGACATTGTAACATGTAAAATATCATGTAAGAAACGAGTTGCCAGTCCAGGTTCGATGCACGATACTGGATGCTTGGGGCTAGTGCACTGGGACGACCCAGAGGGAGGGTATGGGGAGGGAGGAGGGAGGAGGGGTCAGGATGGGGAACACATGTATACCTGTGGTGGATTCATTTTGATATTTGGCAAAACTAATACAATTATGTAAAGTTTAAAAATAAAATAAAATTAAAAAAAGAAAAAAAAAAATAAAAAAAAAAAAATAAAAAGAGAGTTTTGCGTATTGTAGTACTGCACTAATTTTTCAAATTCCACTTCACTTAATATCTCTCCTGAATGTTAATAGTAGCAAAGGAGAGAATGAAGACCATTTTTTTCTGTCCTTTGATTTAATCTGAGCCTCTTGACCCTGTGAGCAGGATATTTCATCTTCTGCAGGAGCTGCTAATGAAAGTCAAGTCTTATATGATATTGTTTTAATCACCAGGAAGGTTTATTAGTTAGTGCCTTCTCAGAGGGACACAAGGGATTGGACAAAGCTGGATATTTATTTCATAAAATGCCTTGTAGGTTGGTTTCTATCATTTTTTTCTCAAGAGGACTGGAATTATCCCAGAAATGAAAAAAATTCTTTGGACTTGAGAAGTAATCTTCTGTAGAAATTGACTTAAGGGAAATCAGTTCTGTTTGTGTTTTCCACTTTCTAATCACTTAGAATGATACTTTGTGTTGTAGAAGGAAGGGGGCAGGTGGAAAAGCAGATTAAAAACCAAATCAGTGAAGATGTGGCCACCAGAAGATCACACTGAGTGTTCTATTTTCTTTCTGTATCTATAAACCCTTTCAATAGGAAGATTCTTCATCAGAGCTATTCATTGATGACAGTTTTATTTGGCATGCATATCATATTTAGATCTTAACATCTTAAGTATTATTTTTTTTTTCAAATTTAATCAACTGTTTTTTAAGCTATCAGTTACATGATAACATGCATTCCTCCGACTGGTTAACAGTAATAGATAAGTAAATTCTTAACTTTAGGAGAATATTAGTTTTCAGACACAAAGATACGAAAGCTGTTACATTATGAGCAGTATTGAAATCTGTAGTTGTTATTTTGCATTTGGGTTCTGATTGCAACTTTATAGTATGTTTTGTCCTTTTTCTACAACTTTTTCTAATGTGTTATATTGATATAATTGAATATCAAATTGCATTTGAGCTTGGCTCTCAGACTTCAGAGTGTGAGGACTTGACCATATTGTGGAGATAAACACTGGGGGAAAAACCACATTCTTTCTCTAAAACTTCTGATGATAACTTTAATCAGCAGTGAAAGAAAGTTTCACTCCCCAGTTGTCTTTGGGATTCATTCTATAAATAATGAATTTAAAAAGAGAATGCTTTCTCTAACTGGTTGATAAAACAATTTTTTTTTAATTTATTGAAGTTTTTGGTCTTCCCTGTAGCTCAAACAGTAAAGAATCTGCCTGTAATGCAGGAGACCTGGGTTCAATCCCTGGGTTGGGAAGATCCTCTGGAGAAGGGAATGGCAATCCACTCCAGTATTCTTGCCTGGAGAATCTCATGGACAGAGGAGCCTGGTGGGCTACAGTCCATGGGATCACAGAGTTGGACACGACTGAGTGACTAACACTACACTGTAGTTGAGTTAGTTGTGTTGCTGCTGCTGCCGCTAAGTTGCTTCAGTCGTGTCCGACTCTGTGCGACCCCATAGACGGAAGCCCACCAGGCTCCACCATCCCTGGGATTCTCCAGGCAAGAACACTGGAGTGGGTTGCCATTTCCTTCTCCAATGCACGAAAGTGAAAAGTGAAAGTGAAGTCACTCAGTCGTGTCCGACTCTTCGCGGCCCCATGGACTGCAGCCTACCAGGGTCCTCCGTCCATGGGATTTTCCAAGCAAGAGTTCTGGAGTGGGGTGCCATTGCCTTCAGTTTCATGTATATAGCAAAGTGGTTAAGTTTTATATATATATACATATATATATATAAAAACTATAATATTTAATATATGTTTATTCTTTTTAAATTCTTTCCATTATAGGCTATTATAAGATGTTGAATATAGCTCCTTGTACTATACCGTAGGTCCTTTTCAGTTATCTATTTTATATATAGTAGTGCATGCTCCGGAGAAGGCAATGGCACCCCACTCCAGTACTCTTGCCTGGCAAATACCATGGACGGAGGAGCCTGGTAGGAGGCCGTCTATGGGGTCGCACAGAGTCGGACACGACTGAAGTGACTTAGCAGCAGCAGCAGCAAGCTGACAATCTCTTACCTTTCTCACTTCTGTGTTTCCTAAATAGAGATTTCATCAAAGTTCATATCTTAGGTATTTTTCAATTCTCCCTGAAACACATAATTGTTTTTATAAAAGTGCTTTAAAAACATTACTTTGTACTTTTTTTCTTCTTTCTATCAGTCAATTTAGATAAAGTATCCACTTATCTGGAAGTAAAAATTTGGGACATATGTATGATGTAAGTTGAACCATATAAAATTACTATTTTTGTAAGTCAGAAGTGGTCAAATACTGGCAGTTTCCTCTTTTTCTCTTATATTTTATTTGTTTTTCTCCTACAATGTAGGAAATCCATCTTCTGCTGTATAAGTTGAGATATGATTTACCTTTAGGCTTTCCAGTTCATGGTAATGAAAAAATTCTCATTTTCAGCTAAATTGATTTATTTTAATTTTATATTTTCCTCCTCAAGACATGTGGGTAACTTCCATTATCATTAATATGGTACAAATATTGCAAAGGAAGATGGCATCCTTGGGTTCTTTCTCAGTAAAATAATTTATTGGAATCACAGTCTTAACTGGTAGACTTTTTTTCCTCCTAAAAAGTATTGAATAGTGAAAATGACAGGGAAATTCTTTTCCTTCTTTTACTTTACTTCAGGATATAGTTTATTCATTCCTGTCTGCAGTGCCAGAATTAGAAATAACTGTAGCCAAATTTCAAGGTCTCATCCTGTAGCAGGTTCATCTTGCTCCTTGGCAGGCACAGACAGTGCTTTATATGATGACTCTATAATTACTCAGTTTTGGTAAACACATATTATTTAGCCAATACAGCAGAATGGCTCCTTCAGAGCCATTACATTGCAGTTCATCAAGTAAATAGTGATTTAGCCATTTTCATGAAAAATATGTGTTATTTTGTTGATAGCCTGTCAATCCACGGCATTCAGTTAATTCCCTATCACCCGTTATGAATATTTTGGAACCTGTTTTTGAAAACCATCCTTGTACTAAATGAACATTGTACAAGGCTCTGTTTCAATGTAAAAAAATCACTTAGTGTGATTGTTTTTATAGATATTTCTATTATGAATCTCTTAGAGTCAGAGATACCAGGACACAGTGCTCAGACTATTAATGTGAATTGCTTTGATAGAAAAGAAAATGGCTTTGATTGCCTTTAAAGAATGGGAAGAAATGATTTTATAATGTTTAGGCCCTAACACAATTTTTATTCGATCATTTAAATTTGAAATAACTTAATGACAAAAGTGGGGGCTTCACTGATGGCTCAGCAGGTAAAGAATCTGCCTGCAATGCAGGAGATGCAGGAGACATGTATTTGATCCCTGGGTGGGGAAGATCCTCTGGAGGAGGGCATGGCAACCCACTCCAGTATTCTTGCCTGGAGAATCCCCATGGACAGAGGGGCTTGGTGGGCTAAGGTCCATGGGATCATGAAGAGTTGGACACAACAGAAGAGACTGAGTATTCATGCAATGACAGAAGTATAAAACCCTTTTAAGAAGATATACTGAAGTGTCTATTGTTGCTTTTTGAAAGGAGGTGTGCACTGGCAAGATTGAGCTTTAATACTAATAGATGTAGTTTCACAAACAAAAATGCCTTTCATATTAAAATTAAGATGATGTCTTTATCTTTTGAAAGGGTTCATTTCCTTTCAGATGAAATTATGTTGTGGAGATTTTGGTCTGGCTTCCTGAGGAGACAAATGTGAAGTAAACTTCAGAATTCAAAGACAGAATTCCATGGCGACAGTGGTGAGGAATCTGTGCTCATTTGTTTTTGTAGTGATGCATCATGTGAGGATTTCTAACAAAGCCATGCATTAGGATGTACAAGGAATCCCTGTCCAATGTAATTCCCCCCCCGCCCCCCCCTCCGAGAGCCAAAAATAACTGCCCTGCCACACTGTGCTGCTGGGCTTTGATGGAAAATGTCATGCTGTTTCTTGCTTCTTCCCCTGATGGCATGATACATATACTGAGTACAGGTGTGACAATCTCAGTATATTTAGCAAGTCTCTGCAGGGCACAGAAGTGGGGAATTAGAATGGGATCATGTAAGGATTCTGAAATGGAATCCCATAAGTCACATCAGCCCTTGCTGCATTCAATAACTCTATGAGGACAGGGCAAAGAATTAGATTTGGATTGCTCTTCACATTTGTGGTTTGTGGTATCTCAATGTATCATTTTAGGCCTTAGTGTGAGGGTCTACCTTGATCCCTTTACATTTCCAAGGAAAGTCCTTCAGTCCATCTTGCTAATCCATGTGTGATTTAATCAGGGTGGAAAACTGAGTTTGAGGACAAAGAGCATCTCTCCATGGTGCTTTCCCATCATCCCTCACAGTGATAATGGCCTTAAACTCTTCTTTATCTCTCCAGCTAGTGATTCTAGGCTCTTTTCCCTTAGAATGTGAAATGTCAGTAACATTTTCTGTCTCGGATGACCACTTGCTTGGGTGTCTGCTTGAATTCTCTTGGTAGGTGCATATGAGGAGGCTAGTTCCTTCACATTCAGCTGCTTCCTTCAGTTCATACAACTTTCTGATTTTGTATTTTCATCCCTCATTTGAGTGGAAATAGTCAAGGAAAAGGGGCAAAAGAAAATCCCCTCATGATGGATGGATACTTTAAGGCAATTAAATTTCTGTTTGTTTCCTCAGAAACATCTGTGGTCTTCTGAGTTTTTCTGAGGACTCTGAGGGGAAAAAAATCACCTGAACCTATCTGAGAAATCTAGAGAGTAGGGTGAGGCAGAAATGAAAGAAAAAAGATGTTCTGCTTATGGAGTTTAGCATCAAAAGTCCTATACTTGGGGTTAAAAGACCCTTCCTGACTTACACATTTTAAATAATGTTTTTTAAAAAGCAGTTTATGGACACGAAGTCAATCTTCTCGAAAGGAACAAAGAGAAAAGGAATGGCCTCTGACTCTGTGTTTGCCCTCGTGACTTCCCTAAGTATGCCCTGTCTCCATTCTACGGTGAGCTCTTTCTCTGCCCGCACCCCTCTCTGAAAAGCCTTTACTAAATTGAAGAGACAAAGTAGCGTGGAAATGAAAAGATCAGGCTCCTATAAACCCTCTACTCCTTCGCTTCACCCTTCTATCCAGGGCAGGTTCTCAGAGGTGGAGGGCTTATAATAGGTGGACCAGAGCCCAGAACTCCTTAAAATCCAGCGGGATTAGGACCAGAGAGAACTGAAAGTGAAATCAAAACTTTAGATTTTCTTTTTCCAGATAGCATGTGTATGCAATGGCTCATTATTTTTTTCATGAAGAATGTCAGAGAGAGTGTCTTATGACTCATACATTTTAGAATGTCTTCCTGGTGATAAGCTGGCAAGACTGGAAACTGTACGTGGCTTCCATGTTTCAAGTTAAGATAACTAAAGGAATTGGAGTCAGTAAGGCAAGCCAACCAATTATAAATTCATTTAAGCATACCTAATCTTTAAAGTACTAGGTTATGAATAAGGAAGGAAAAATGTCTTTTTGCTTTGCTGGTGATGAAGAGTTTGTTTTTTTTTTTTTCTGTTTGTTTTCTAATGCAATGGCTTTTTCCAATTTTAAAAGTACTATATTTATGAAAGCAAACAATATAGAAAAAATATGAGAAAAGTAAAAATTAGTAATCATTTTATTGATGGATAACTATCAACACTTTGGTTAAAACATCTGTTTTTCTATGCCTGAATATATATGATAAAATTGGTTTTAGAATATATATTCTATATTTAAAATATTTTTATTGTGTTGGCAAAAATGATGATGCTCATTGTTTAACATTTTCAAATAATATAGTCAAATACAAAAGAAAGAAAGTAAAAATCTTCCTATAAGTATCACCCAGAAATAGTCGCTATTAACATTTTGGTTCTTTCCTCAGAATCCTCCCCCTATTGATGTGTAGGTATGAATTGATTTATGTGACTTTCCACAAATGGGATCTGCTTATTTAACTCAAAGTGTAACAAGGCAACTTCTCACCTCAAGTATCAGCTTTAATGGATGCATTGTATCTTAATCAACAGGTGGGGAATTTTAATTTACCATGACACTGTTGATGTACATTTAAGTAGTTTACAGTAGGCATCCTTGCACCTTTTTTGTTAAAGCTCATTCTTTCTTTTATTTTCTTTGTAAGATTCTTTCCCCTTATAGGTTATTACAAAATATTGGTTTAGTTTCCTGTGCCAGACAAGTTGGTCCTTCCTATCTACTTTATATGTGTAGACACATATAAACAGACACAGTAATATGTGTCTGTTCATCCCAAACTCCTAATTTATCCCTTGCTTCTCCCTCCCTTTGCCCATTGGTAATCTTAAGTTTGTTTTCTATGTCTGTGAGTTTATTTCTGTTTTGTAAATAAGTTCATTTGTATCATTTACTTTTAGATTCCACACATAAGTGATATATGATATTTGTTTTTCTCTAATTTGTTTCACTTAGTATGATCATCTCCCCCAGTCCATCTCTGTGGGGGCAAATGGCATTATTTCATTTGGTTTTATGACTGAGTAACATTCCCTTATATATATGTACCACATGTTCTTTATCCATTCCTCTGCTGATGGACGTTTTGGTTGCTTCCATGTCTTGGCTACTGAAATAGTGCCACTATGAACACTGAGGTGCATGTATCTTTTAGAGTTATTGTCTTTTCTGGATCATGTCCAGGAGTGGGATTGTTGGATCATGGTAGTTCTGTTTTTAGTTTTTGAAAGAACCTCCACAATATTCTCCATAGTGGTTGTGCCAATGTATATTCACACCAACAGAGTAGGAGGATTTGTACCTTTTTTAATATGTAAAAGTTATTTATTTAGTAGATATTAACCTTGCATTTGTCATATGCATTTCAAATATTTGTTTGGTTTGTAATTTGTCTTGAAAACTTACATAATAGAGCCTTTACAGTTGGCTGGCTCTTGATCTAAATAAGACTTGCTTACATAAGGGAAGAGTTGCAACTGGATCAGCTAAATAGGCAAGGAGGACTTTATTCAAGACTGTTGCAGTATGGCAGAGAGATTGAACTCAACTTCACTGAAACAAAAGGTGGTAAATTTAAGCACTAGAATGAGCTAGTGGAAAAGTACTGGAGAACTTCTGGGATGAGAGGAGTTAGACCCTGTGATTCAGGCCATATGTGTTTGCTAATTGGTGCTTTTTTATGTTAGGCTCCTGCACTCCCGCAGAGACTGGGAGATGGGGGGTGGTATCTTTCCTGATGATACATATTGAAGGGATGGCTCCCAGGCCCTTGAGAAAGACGTTCCTGCATTGTAGAAGACTTAACATCTCAAAGGGGCAGAAAAAAAAAATTCACAATTACAGGTTTTCTAGAGTAGATGCCCTAAGAAAAGGGAAGTTTAAAGGGCCTATCATCAGGAAGAAACCTGTCTAATGGTTAGTAAAGCTGAAGGGGCTGTTAAGACTGTCTTGGTTGGTAACACCCATCGCAGGCCTAAGGAAGGTGATCAAGGAAAGAGAGGGGTGAGATGAATAGTTCTGACTTTTCCATTTACTGGTTGAAGTACTTTTCAGGCAGAAGCTAGGACTGAAATTCATGTCATATGTGTACAAATGGTTGCTGAAGAAAAAGGAAGATGGTGAGGAGGGGTATCAGTCAGACAACAGTTACAGTCATACCCCTTGCTTATCCTCTGAAACCCTCCACCAAGGTCAAGTTGTGGTAAATAAAGAAGGCAGTCAAAATTTATCTTGTAAGATTGGTTCTAACCTCTGAGAAATGAGAATTGTTACTGTCCTTGGGCACTCAGAACAGGGATTCTGCTAGTTTCTACTCAGTTACTATATCCTTATCTGCCACGCATTGTAGCTGTCAGGGGTATGCATAACATAGCAAAAAGCCGGAGTCCTGAGACATGCAGGCCTAAGCTCTGGGCACAGCTCTGTTATTAGTATCCTGTAGACAAGTCATTTAACCTCTGTGAGACTCAGTGTCCTTCCCAGTAAAATGGAGAGTTTTATTCAAGACTTTTAGAATAATTCAGTGGGATCTTATATGTAGAATGCCTGGCCCAAATCCCTCACATAGAATGAGCTCAAATAATTATTGTTTCTTTCCTATTCTGTTGCCTCCCCAACCCATTAATGCCATCCCACTGCTATGATGAAAAGACATGAGGGGCATAATTGCCTAACTGTTCTATTCTTTAATTCCTCTATTGCCCAGCTATATATGTATAAATTATGTGGAAACCCTACCCTTTGGTGTCATGGTCTAGTGTATACTGTGTGAATGATGAATGAAAAGGAAATGAGGTGTGTAACCCGCTTCTTACATCTTGCTTTATTAGGTGTGATCAGTTAGCTGATCTCTTCCTTGTGCCTCTGTCATTTTTCCTCAGAGCCTCCTCAGTGATTTCCCTTTGTAGTTCCATTTAATCTTAATCTACAAACTAGGTGTGGATTGCAACTTTTCACTTCATCATCATTACCAGCATTGACTATAGGCAGCCCTGTTCACCAAAAATGGATTTTGTGATTTAAAAATCACATTAATTATCATTTTTCTTTTATTGAGTTACTGGTGATGAGGTAAATTAATTGAGTCAAAGAATGCTTATCTCAGATCTATAATGTGCACATTAGTTGATTCACAACTAATCAAAAAGTTTATGATCTGAAAATTCAGACAGTGTATGGCAAACACTTTCAAATCTAAAACTCAATTCATAAAAAAGAAGGACTTAGAATTTGAATTCTATGTATTAATGGTTATTTCTCTCAAACTGCTAAGAATTAGCAGCTCAAGATAATGACCAAGTATACTACTTATAAGATTGTTCAAATATTTAGCTTATTTGTAAGAAAAAGAAATTCAAAAAGTCAGAGCAACCTCTATTATCATAAATTATTTTATGTATTATTTTGATAATTAATTTATATTTTAAGTGTTCACATTGGGAATTTAGTTGATTATGAAGATTTTGGTTTCATTTTTGTTTTCTGTTGTCCAACAGAGCATGGCGTTTCTAAGTGCCAGGAATACTCTTGTTATCTATGTTTGTTAGTGCAATTGCAGAGTCAGTTTTAGTGAGTTAACTATTACAGTTCTGTATATATAAATGAACATTGTCTTTTGCAATTTTATTTACTCTCTTAGTGAAGAATAATATAAATATACATATACATTTAATTTATAAAGTTGTATTTATACAATGTGCTGCTTTAAGTATTTGTAAGCTCAAAAATTATGATGAAATAGTTAACTCAAAATAGAGCTATTAAGATGCTCTCAGAAAAACTTTATGTTTACCTGAAAGATTGAAGGGTGGAAGGGGATAATGCATAGATAGAGGACTAATGGTATATAACTTTAATAATATATTTACAAAATTGAAATAGTAGTGAAATATATGTGTGTTCAGACTGCAGTTTCAAAAATAAAAAATTCCAGTATTAAAAACTAAGTTGTGAGATGTTACCAAAGATCTGGAAAGAAATATACAGTGGCTTCACATTTAGGCTTTAAATACTTTATGACTGTTTCAACTTTATCACCAACTCAGTTTTAAAGGGTCTCTCTTCTGCTATATTTTAAAAACCCTGTATTCTGTTATTGGCCTGTTTGCTCTCAACTAACCTGTGCTTTTCTAGGTCCCAGCACTCAGACTGTGTTGCTCATATTTTGTTATCAGTGGGCTTTCCATGAGGTCCTGCTAATGAAAGACATTGTTAGGAGATGGGGAGATAGGAAGAGGGGAGGATTTCTAACAGTGCAGGATGGGTAACAGCATCATGGCCTTGGCCACAGGGGTGAGGGGTTGTCTAGGCAGCAGGTTCCTGGGCTCTTGCACCCATAACCAAGTTGCAGGCATAGCTAGAAAAATACCACATGGAGCCCTGGCTCCAAGAATGTTCTCATTTCTCCAGCCCTGAGCAGCAGTTAATCTTTGAGCAACTTAACCGTGTCTGCTTTGGCTTCTAAGATGCTTCCAACAACTGCATAACCAAATATTAAATTTTTTCTTTTTAAAATATATAGAGTGGTTCCTGTTTTCAGATCAGTTCATAATGTACTGTGTTCAGCCCCACATTTAAGTATCACTTGTTACTTCTTAATGTGTCCAAATCCTAGTATGTTAAGTAGTATTTTAGGTATGCTAAGTGAATTTTACCAGAAGTAACAGATTTAAACCTGAAAGAAAATTACAACCTTGGCTTCATTCATAAGGCTTCACTCTGAGTCTTCTTCAAAGAGGCCTGTATAACAAGATGGAGAGGGCAGAAATATTGGTTGGAGGAGATCGAAATTCTTACAAACAGCCACCATTGACCATCTAAAGAATACTTTAATGTTTGGCTGTGAAGAGTGTAGAAGGCAAGAATTTATAGGGATCTAAGTACTTTTATAGCTGGTTCTACCCATCTTGTTCCTGGCTACATCACATCACCCCCAAGCTATAGCCTTGACAAGTGGGAGAAAGAGAAGTGTCCTGTTGATGACAGGTACTGGAGAGGAGATAAGTAGCTAGGGGGTGATACACTTGTCTTTTTGTTCCAGAATTAATAATGGAATCTAACATTTGAGCAAGGTATCCTCTTTTTTGCATATTATTTTCCAGGGACATGTTAACTTTAATTTTAAAGAATTCATCTTTATTGCTTAAACAGATTTACCAAAAACTGTATCAGTGATACCTTTCAGTTCAGTTCAGTTCAGTCGCTCAGTCATGTCCAACTCTTTGCAACCCCATGAATTGCAGCACGCCAGGCCTCCCTGTCTATCACCAACTCCCGGAGTTCACTCTAACTCACGTCCATCGAGTCGGTGATGCCATCCAGCCATCTCATCCTCTGTCATCCCCTTCTCCTCCTGCCCCTAGTCCCTCCCAGCATCAGAGTCTTTTCCAATGAGTCAACTCTTCGCATGAGGTGGCCAAACTACTGGAGTTTCAGCTTTAGCATCATTTCTTCCAAAGAAATCCCAGGGCTGATCTCTTCCGTAATGGACTGGTTGGATCTCCTTGCAGTCCAAAAGACTCTCAAGAGTCTTCTCCAACACCACAGTTCAAAAGCATCAATTCTTTGGCACTCAGCTTTCTTCACAGTCCAACTCTCACATCCATACATGACCACTGGAAAAACCATAGCCTTAACTAGATGGACCTTTGTTGGCAAAGTAATGTCTCTGCTTTTGAATATGCTATCTATGTTGGTTATAACTTTCCTTCTAAGGAGTAAGCGTCTTTTAATTTCATGGCTGCAATCACCATCTGCAGTGATTTTGGAGCCTGAAAAAATTAAGTCTGACAGTTTCCACTGTTTCCCCATCTATTTCCCATGACGTGATGGGACCAGATGCCATGATCTTCGTTTTCTGAATCTTGAGCTTGAAGCCAACTTTTTCACTCTCCTCTTTCACTTTCATCAAGAGGCTTTTTAGTTCCTTTTCACTTTCTGCCATAAGGGTCGTGTCATCTGCATATCTGAGGTTATTACCTAACAATAATTGACATATCTGAAAATTAACATCTGTTTAACTATGGCTATCGAGAGTATGCAAAAAAAAAAAAAAAAACAAACAAAAAAATTCCTAGTGTATTTACAATAGTTAGGACATGGAAGCAACCTAGATGTCTATCAGCAGAGGAATGGATAAAGAAGTTGTGGTACATATACACAATGGACTATTACTCAACTATAAAAAGTAGTGCATTTGAGTCAGTTCTAATGAGGTAGACAAACCTAAAGCCTATTATACAAAATGAAGTAATTCAGAAAGAGAAAGACAAATATCATATATTAATACATATATATGGAATTTAGAAAGATGGTGCCAATGAACCAATTTTCAGGGCAGCAGTGGAGACACAGACATAGAGAACAGACTGTGGACCCAGAAAGGGGAAGAAAAAGGTGAGACAAATGGAGAGAGTAGTATGGAAACATATACATTACCATATGTAAAATAGATAGCCAATGGATATTTGCAGTATGACTCAGGGAGCTCAGACCCATGCCCTGTGACAACCTAGAGGGGTGGGATAGGATGGGGGGTGGGAGGGACATCCAAGAGAGAAGGGACATATATATATATATACACACCTATGGATAATTCATGTTGATGTATGGCAGAAATCAATACAATATTGTGAAGCAGTTATCTTTCAATTAAAAAAAATTCCTAGTGCTGTTGGAAATTGTAGGTATGTTTCTGATTTCAGCCTACTAAAAAGTGGTTTTGAGGGATTTCCTAGAGGTTAGGGATCCGTTGCAGTTCATCTGAAATCACATTAATGTGTTTTTAGACAGTACTTACATCTTTGTCCTTCCTCAGGAAAGCAAGAAATGCCAACATTGGAAACAAGAAATAAGTGGACTGTGTTACCATGCTTCAAACAACTGTGGGCATGTCTTAGTCCAATCAGGCTGCCCTGACAAAATACCACAGATAGAGTGGCTTATAAACAACAGAAACTAATTCTCACATTTCTGGAGGCTGAGAAGTTCAAGGTCAAGGCACTGGTCCCATGTTTGGTGAGGATCAGCTTCCTGATTCATGATGGTGTCTTCTCACTGTGTCTTCACAGGCAGAAGTGGCAAAGGAGCTCAGTGAGGTTTCTTTTATGAGAGCACTAATCCTATTCACGAGGGCTTTGCCCTCATAATTGAATCACCTTTCCAAGGCCCTAGTGGCTCAGACAGTAAAGCGTCTGTCTACAATGCAGGAGACCCAGGTTCGATCCCTGGGTTGGGAAGATCCACTGGAGAAGGAAATGGCAATCCACTCCAGTACTATTGCCTGGAAAATCCCATGGACAGAGGAGCCTGGTAGGCTGCAGTCCATGGGGTTGCAAAGAGTCGGACACGACTGAGCGACTTCACTTTCTTTCTTTCTTTTCCAAGGCCCTACCTCCTCCTAATACCATCAACTTGGGAGGTTAAGATTTCAATATATGAATGGGGGGAGACACAAGCATTTATTCTGTAGCATTACACTAATGCTACTGCTAGACTTCCCTGGTGGCTCAGTAGTAAACAATCTGCCTGCCAACCAGGAGACACGGGTTTGATCCCTGGGTTGGGAAGATCCCTTGGAGAAGAAATGGCAACCCACTCCAGTATTCCTGCCTGGGAAATCCTATGGACAGAGGAGAGTGGAGGGCTATGTTGGAGGGCTACATGGAGGTTGGGAAGATCCCCTGGAGAAGGAAATGGCAATCCACTCCAGTACTATTGCCTGGAAAATCCCATGGACAGAGGAGCCTGGTAGGCTGCAGTCCATGGGGTCACAAAGAGTTGGACATGACTTAGCGACTAAACCACCACCACCAGTGCCACTACTAAAAATACCCAGGTAATTTGGGAACAATCTGCTCTTCCATTGCTAAAAAGCAACTGTTGTGTTTTTTTGCAAAATCTACAGAGTCTGGTTGAGTGTCCATGGTGTTGTCAATTCTTGTTCAGTCATAGCTCTGCTAGTATTTCCATCAGTTCTACTTGATTGAAGCAAACTGGCTTTTATGTTGTTGTTTTGTTGTTGGGTCAAGACTTTATGGATAAGTGGAACTGGATGTTTGACCTAGCTCTAATTCCTGTCTATGGATTATAAAGGACTTTAGCTGGAGTTAAAAATCTTCTGATGAGAATCAAACAAAACCATGTTTTAGGACTCCACATGTTCCAACAGCATAGCATTTACCCAGAATTATCATCTGAGTTTTGGATCCTATTTCCATTTTTCTTTTTTTTGTTACTCAAGAACTATATATCTGATGCTCTCTTTTAGTTCATCCACCCTCTAGGATGCTCACTGCAGTAGGAATAAATCCATCCTAATGATTCTCCAATGGTCACCTCTATTATTAACATCACCACACACATCAATGCCCCTCTTTCCTAACATTCTGTATAGAATTCATCATTTTTTATTTTTGCACTTGTATCTGTGAAGTCCAGTGGTGTCTAAAGTTAATTGTAAGTCAGGATAAAGGCAGTGACTTGCTCTTTGTTGGTGTCAATAAGATTCATGTAAAAATGCCAGGAAAGTCATTCCTTGCCCTTACTGTCTCACATGGTTGGTGTGATGGTCAAGCAAGAGTAAATAGGATGCTCTTAGGATCGGGGAAAAGGACAAAAATCTTTAGCTTAACTCACATTTCTGCCACTCCATAACATGGGGTCTCCTTGAGTATCTATTCCTTCCATGGTCAAACAGGAGTAAAAATAATTCCTACTTGTCTATTTCACAAAACTGTATTAGGAGCAAATGAGAAAGGGTATATGAATATAGTTTGTATTAATACACTGTAAAGTGCTAAAAATTCAGGTTATACAGGCTTATCTCTGTTCAGAAAAAAAGTGGCAAATTAACTATGTGGAGCTAATCCATTTCATTATCCCTGTATTAGATTGTGCTGCATGACAAACAAGCCATCTTCTGTTATTTGGCAGATGGCATTTAGATGCATATCCAATTTAATAACGTTTCTTGGGTTGATTTCTCCTCACCCAGTCAAGAAATTAGATGCATTTGGACAGGAGCATATTTGAGAAGGGACAGACTGAAAACACAGATTGGTAATAATTGAGAGTTTGCATTGAGCAAATTATCAATTTGGACACCAAGTCATTTGGTTTCTTTCTTTCCTCCTCCCTTTCCTTCTCCCTGCTTTATGTTCTTCTTTCTTCTCTCTGTCTCCCTGCCCTACGACTCTTTTTCTCTTCTCCAGATTGTTTACGATGTCTTTCACTGGCAGACTGACCCATGAATCTTCTTACTGTTCAGTGTTTTTGTTTTCCTATAACATTAGTAGTAGAGGGCAGGTCTTTGTCCAACTTTCACCCAGGAGAGATGGCTTTGTTGGTTTTCAGTGTACTTGAGATATTTTAAAGAGAAGAATTTAGTATAGAGACTTAGGTGTTTACAAAATTATCAGAAGAGCTGGAGGAGCAGAAATCAACTGGACAATTGATTTTGAGGTTAAAATACCATAGCTGCAACCCAGAGGTCAAGAAGCACAGCTGCTCTCCTACCCCGCCTGCCCCCTTCCTCAATTTTCTTACACCCTTGAAGCTGTGGAATATGGAATATGGAATCCAGTTCCTGAGGTTTTAACGACCTATGTTGCCAGCAAAGGCATCTCATTGGCAGAATATATATTGCATCCAAAACCTTAGCTTCTAAGGAGTCTAGAAATGTACTTTTTAACTTTCTACCTTCTTCAAGAATGGAGTGAAAATGGAAGCTATTGGCAATAGCTTCAGCTTGGGAGGCTGGCTGGCTTATATTGCCAGGCCATCCTGAAGTTTTCAGAAACAAAGTGGGGGAAATAATGACTTTCAGTTATAAAAAAAAAAGAAAACAATAAAATGGATGCATCATTTGCACTCCTATGTGTTGAGAGCAAAGATGTGAAGATCTGCTCTCAGATTGAGAGATGTATAGGCATGTTTCAACATGGAGCAGTTTCCATGGAGAATGACAAATTCCCAAGGTAGGGAGGGCTTGTCAAAACATTTACTACCTTTAACCATTGAGGTGCTTCCCAGGAAAGAGAACTTTGATTCACTTAGCTCTCCTGTCATTCATTCCATGGGAGACTCCAACTTAATGAGCTCATATCAAACCTTTGCCCTCTGGACATAGGGATGGTTTGATCTAACCTCTGGTCACTGGAGTAAATAAAGTGAGTGTCTGACAGCTTCAGAACAGATGGATTAATGTCAGAAATGGCTGCTGCAGATCCTTGTAAGTGCTGTGTAGAAACAGAGAAGCAGAGGGGCTCAAAGCAGACCTCCATCCTGTCCCCAGCTCATCAGCATTGTTTTATTCAAGTAGAGAAAGGATGCTGCTGCTGCTAAGTCGCTTCAGTCTTGTCCGACTCTGTGCGACCCCAGAGACAGCAGCCCACCAGGCTCCCCCGTCCCTGGGATTCTCCAGGCAAGAACACTGGAGTGGGTTGCCATTTCCTTCTCCAATGCATAAAAGTGAAAAGTGAAAGTGAAATCGCTCAGTGGTGTCCGACTCCTAGCGACCCCATGGACTGCAGCCTACTAGGCTCCTCCATCCATGGGATTTTCCAGGCAAGAGTACTGGAGTGGGGTGCCATTGCCTTCTCTGAGAGAAAGGATAGGACCCTTTTAAACCCCTGCCACCTTCTGTGCCCTGTCATGTGAAACCATCATGTCTGACTGATATAGCTTTACAGCACTGTGCAGGGGGCTTCATTTTGTATTTCCTGGGACGCATTAACTGGAAGTGGTGCCAAACTGGGTTTTGTTTACTTGTATCTTAGTGAATTGAGTCTGCGTGAACTCCGGGAGTTGGTGATGAACAGGGAGGCCTGGTGTGCTGCGATTCATGGGGTCGCAAAGAGTCGGACACGACTGAGCAACCGAACTGAACTGATCTTAGTGAATTGGCTTATTTTTTCTTCATTTGGCTCCTTCCCAAATAAATAGCCTATTCACTATTCTTAGTATTATTTACAACGGTTCAAATAGCTCATAAAACTTGGTATAAATCTTCTCCAAAGGCTGGTCATGTGACTGAGATACACATTAACTGAAAATTTGCATTTTCCATCCATTTTCCTGCCTATCCTATTTGAATTTAGCTCTTGAAGATTTCCAGTATTCCTGATGTTACCCCCTTCCAAATTACCTTTAACAGTGATAGAACTCCATTCCCTAATAGTAAACATTAAATTTTGTTTCTTGTTTTTGAGAAGCCCATAAAAAAATGGTTATCAGAGAAACTTTAACCAACTCAAATCAATGTAGCCTTTTTTGTTGACATTGGTTAGAGAAAGGTGACATTTCTTAACTTTGTGAGTACGAATGAGGTACAATCCATATTCTATATGTGAGATGAATAATGTACTAATATCTATCCCTAATCTGACATTCCCTTTGAGCACAATTATAGCACAGATATGGAAAAGTGTAGTGAAGTAAGTGGCTGTACACTCTGAGAATGCCCACACCCCAGGTGAGGGCACTGTGTGGGGTCAAGTGTTAGATTAGCACATTCATTGCTCTGTGCTTATTTTTGAACGGACAGAACAGCTGATGAGAGGTTGAAGAATGGACCAGCTGGGAGATACTGAGAAAAGGAGAAAGTGTATATTGTTGGCTTTTTTCCCCTTCTCTGTTCTTAGTGTCTGTCCCCGTATTCTCAAAAGCAAGAAAAAGAAAAATGATCAATTACAGTAGTATTCTTAGCCAGAATTGGCCTTTGTTGATAATTCCATGCCATGTCTCTTGCAGGATTATTCTGAATTTGAGAAAATGAACTGTTTCACAAATGGGTTAATCCGTATTGATCCTCTTATTGTTATTTCACTCTTTGTAAGCCTCTATTTCCCACATGATCTCATTCATATAACATACTGTGTATAAAACAAGATTTCAGCGTGTTTTAACCTTGACTGAGAGAGCAGCTCATCTTTGTGGCCTTCTCCATGCCTGGCCTGGGAACAGTCCCAACATGCCACATTTACCCAGCACTTTAAGTGCTCACTTTGTGCAATCACAAACCGCACTACAAATTCTAATTTGCTGAATTCTATAACAACCCTATTACTCTCTGTTGTACAGATGAGAAAACTGAGAAACAAAGAAAGTGGGGAACTTGATCAGGGTCACATAGTGAAAAGACACTTGTTATATTCTCATTGATGCTTTCTCTTCACAGCCATCTCTCTGGCTTTTCCATCTCTTCCCTTTCATCCCAGCCATCATTTCCATAATCTAATTTCTGGTGGGATCTTTTTGTCCAGTCTATGTGTCACAGCCAGAATACTGCCTCCCCAGTCAGTTCCCAGCCCAGTTAACAGAGTAATTATTTCTACCCTTTGCCTTGTTGAAGCTTTCTCAGTTTCAAGTAATTCCAAGAAATCTCAGCTTTTCTACAAAGACATCCATCAGCAATAAGAAGACAGTTTTTCTTTATAAACGTCAAGGTCCCACAATTTTCTTATTCATTGTATTCCTGGTGAATGATCATTATGCTATACACAATAAGACAATTATGTACTACTTTCTAGAGGATATGCCTGATTATTTTGGTTTATTTTCTGTGTGTTTTTATTAATGGTCTGCTGGACTCTAGAAGTCAGGAATAGTCTTTGTAATTCACTTTAGAGCATTCCATGGAATATTCTGAATACATATCTCTGATGGCAATGGTAATAGTTATCAACGATGACAATACTCAGTTTCAGAATAGGATATGATGTTTTGTTGTCACTGTTGAAACAAAATTATGTGGCTTCCTTCTTTGTTTTTATCTTATCTTCCTTCCTGTCCTTCAGTATTTTGACCATGAGCTTATACTGTACCAGCCACAGTGATAAGTTGTTTCATTTAACCTTCATCACCAATATAAGATGAATGTCATTACTCTTGTGTTACACATGAGTGAACAGATGTTTAGGTTACTTGCCCTAGTTTGTATACAGCAATGCTAAGGATCAAAATCAAGACAATGGCTTCAAAATCTGTGATCTTGACAATTACTGTATATAGTTTACAGAAACCTTAATCAACCTCAGATAGAAGGTTCTCTACTCTGTGACCTTTGGCAAGTTACATAACCACTCTGTACCTCATTTTTCCTGACTACATTTTATTTTTATTAATAGAATCTAAGAGCTGCATAATATAATTTCACATTTAATACTTTTCATTTGGATTAATATATTGAATTTGAATTATATTAATAAATATGTATAGATATTATGAGAAATCTTACACTGAAGTTGGATTGTTAATGTTTTGATCAAACATTTTACTTAATGTAACATTTTCATTACTCAGGGTTAGTAAATGTGTACTGTTTTAGTCACTAGAACTGAGTAAAACAATGTAGATCAGATTTGTGCCGCTGATGAATTTTATGTGCTTTCAAGAGGGAAAGATGAGAGGTGGAGAGAAGCTACATTTTTAGAAATCCAGTCTCACTTTCCATGAAATGGATAATATGAAGTTCTGTCCTAAAAAGCTACTTCATTCTATTTTCAATAACCTTTAAACACTAGGGGTTTTCTAGAATATTCGAAAATATAAGCAGACAAAAATAAAAAAAATATGACATTCTTAGAACTCAGAAATCATCACTGTAGTATTCTCCTGCATGTGTTTTCAAATCCCTTTGCATGCAGATATGTGTATGAGTATTTGCAAATATTCATTTTTAACTAATCAAAATGTTATCCTATTATGCCCACTATTATGTAATCTGTTACTTTTACAACCAGTGGTTTCCTTTTCATTTAGATAAAATTTCATTTCATCTAAATCAAGTCCATATTCATATTTCTCCAATTGACCCAATATTTTTTCTGTATTTATTTAAACCAGTATCATTATATTTGGTTATTATCCTTTAAGTCTCTTTTAATTTAACACAGTCCTTTTTTTATGACACTGGCTTGATTTAAAAAATGCAATTTCATTGTAAAATGTCACAATCCAACCCTTGATTGAAGATTTTGAACCTGATCAAAGGACAATTTGATGTGGCATTACAGGAGCCTCCTATGTTAAACCTTCTAGGAGACTGATAACAAGTATTAATGATTCTAATAAAAGAGATTTCTCATTTCAAATAGCTGTAATTTTAACGAAACTAAGATTTTATGCTTTGTGGACCTAGAGGCGGTGAAATGGAGAACTGTTTTCAAAGAAATGGCTCAGAATTATACTGACATCCTATGAAATAAAAAATCCAACCAACATATTGTCCATGGTGAGAAGAACTACCAGAACCCTAAAGGGAATAAATGCTTTTCTCAAATGTAAGTTTTACAACCTGTTAAAATATTTTCCAGTGCAACTTATGGCTGGTCTTTCTAAAGCTTTCCTCTTTATTAAGATTTATTTATTTATATTATTTATTAATCTTTATTAAGATTTTCTTTATGAGGATTATTCCCATTTGGACTTTTCAGTCAAGCACCCAACGTACAGAATGAATAGCAAATGACAGGCAAGTCAACTAACATTATAAAAGATTTAACACAATTGTGCTTATCTTATAATCATCCTATCTTATCAGTTGATTCAACTATTTGCCAAGAAAACAGGTATCTATTCAATCCTAACTTTGTGCATTTCTATTCATGTACGTGGTGCAGAAGTTGAGGCTGTGGAGTCAAAATAGCCTGGTTTTAAATCCCTTCTCTATGTGTGATGTTGGGCAAATTATATAAGCACTCTGTGCCTTGTTTTTCCTGGTTGTAAAATGACAATGAAACAGTCTTTATCTCATGGGGTTGTTGTGGTGATCAGATTAGATACCCATGCCAAGCATTTAGAATAGTGCCTGGCACATAATAAGCATGAAATAAATCTTAGAGTAAATTTATTTTAGAAATTGATTTTGACAAATGGCATCTAAATAGTCACCCTTCACTAAAAAATAAAGAAGTAAAATATTTATTTGAGGTAAAATATTTATAAAGCTCTGTGACGTATACATCCTCTTTCTTCCACCTAGACACACACACACACACACACACACACACACACACACTGTTCAGTATTTGCCCACAAGCTCACCATGCTTCCTTCAAACCTGCCATTATGGAGGGACAGGAAAACATACCAAGCCAGGAGGCACATGTGATCTACTCAGCAGAGTCATATAAAATAAATAAATAAGACCTCTTCTTCTACCTACATCCACCACAGTACAAGAAAATCATTGCAGCTGGTTTAGCTCATCCCTTGCTTTGTGGAAGATATAAGCCATAAGTCATCCCTGAACAGTTAGAATTCAATCTGCTTCTAAAAGACCTTCAGAGGAGGTCTATCTGGGGATTCAGTTGTACTAATTTTTGAGTATTTATTATGAAAAGACACTATGCTAGGATTAAGGTGAATAAAAAGATTAAGGCATTATCCTCGACCTCAAAGAGCCTGCGGCTCTGGAATAGTGAATGTTATAGCAGAATGAATTATGTGCTGAAAGAATAAGCGAGATATCATGGAGAGGCTTTACTTCCTGTTGCAGAGAGAAGCTGGCTTCTTCTTAGTGGAGAACATGGAAGAAGCCCATGCTCAGATAAAGTCATAAAAAGAGATAAAGGCACAGAGATCTAAAAATAGCATACAGCAGGCAGAGGACTAGTGGGATGTATGAAGCAGTGAGTATTGAGAAAAAAGACTAGAAATTTAAACTTGGACAAAATCATGGAGCCACAGAATACTTACAAAGAAACTTATTTTCATGTTTTAAGCCATGAGAGTCACTGCAGAGAAGAAACATGATACAATAAGTTTAACAATAATTTTCCATGGTAATTCTTCCTTGTATATATAAAACAGCCCTTGTAAACTATAAGCTTCCTCTCAAGAAGTTCTTAGTACAGATGGAAAAACCATTGTTTCTAATAATATCAAAACATTATTCCCTACTTTTGTTCTCTGAAACTCATGCATGCATGCATGCCTGCTAAGTCGCTTCAGTCATGTCTGACTCTTTGCGATCCTTTGGACTGTAGTCTGCCAGATTACTCAGTCCATAGGAGTCTCCAGGCAAGAATACTGAAGTGGGTTCTGAAACTCATGATAGTAATGATAATCAATAGAAACTTTGAAGTAATGGTGCAGATGGGGATTCAAAAAGATGTGACCCATTATCGTCAAAGAAAACCACTAAATAATTTTAGTTAATCATCTACTACATCTGTCCTCATAGTTTTAATCTTGTAACTAATCCAGATATTTTTTTTAGCATATTACTTGAAAACTCTTGTTTTTTGGTATATTAAAAATCATGTCTTACAAAAATAGAAAGGTGGTTGCCAGAAAGGTGGCTAAGGAAGGAGGAAATGGGGAAGTAGTTGTTCAGTTTAGCAAAATGAGAGAGTTCTGAAGATCTGTTGTACAGCAATGTGAATATACTTAACATCACTGAATTGTACACTTCAAAATGTTTAAAATGGTATACTTTATGTTATATGTTTTTAACAACCATTTTACATTTTTAAATTAAAAAAATCATGTCTTACAGAAAGGGCTCTGTGGTCAAATATGTTTGTGAAATATGCATGTTTATAATTCCATTTTGGTGATATAACAGTTCACAAAGGCTCTGATAAGTCCTGCAATACAGGACACCATTTAATTCTGTTTAGTGCTAAATTTTGAAATATAGTAGCACACACTAGTTTTTCTCAAAATATTCAGGAAAATCTTATCTAGATGCTGTGACTAGAAAATAGTTTTATGTTCTTTCTTGAATGGAATATGTGAAATTGATCAATGTTTTTTTCTGTTAATTTTTAGTCTTAATTTTAAGAAAAATTCTTAACATGTATTGTCACTGACACTTGTCTATCTTAGAAGTAATTTTTCTTCCTGCCTGAGTGTGGCATGTCTTGAATCTGTGTGTATTGAGCTTAGAGAAATTAGACTGGTAACATGTGTTTATTATTGCAAACATCGATTCGATGTTCTCCCAAGCATTTTTTATTGACAAAATGTTTTCATTCTATCTTCTTCCATGTAGAATGGACATGCCCAAAGGAGCTTCTTTGTTATTATGAATAGAAAAATAAAACAAACACAAAATCCCATCAAAAGGTTTTCTGACTTGGAAATACCACACGGGAGACATAAAATAGCAAAATAATGTGGCAGGACTTTTCTGGTGAACGGATTTGGAAACTAGATTTCAGATGATGTTGAGCATTGATATTGTTCCTGGCTTTTGTCACCCCTTGAGTATTCTAAGATCCAAATGTTGGAGGGAATGGATGTATATAAATGACTTTCACTGAAAGTTTGAAATGACTCTTTAGTCTCCCTCTCCATTTTATTGCTAAAAGAAAAGTAAAGTTTTAGAGGAATTATTTTCACTCAAGTCTTCATTATTAGATAAGCTAAAAACAAATACACTTCATCAGATCAGATCAGTCACTCAGTCGTGTCTGACTCTTCGCGACCCCAGGAATCGCAGCATGCCAGGCCTCCCTGTCCATCACCAACTCCCGGAGTTCACTCAGACTCACGTCCATCGAGTCAGTGATGCCATCCAGCCATCTCATCCTCTGTCGTCCCCTTCTCCTCCTCCCCTCAATCCGTCCCAGCATCAGAGTCTTTTCCAATGAGTCAACTCTTCGCATGAGGTGGCCAAAGTACTGGAGTTTCAGCTTTAGCATCATTCCTTCCAAAGAAATCCCAGGGCTGATCTCCTTCATAGGCACACACATTTGGAGCAATATTAACTTTAAAACAGATGAGAGGTCATTTGATAAACTGCTGTTGATTTGTGTTGAGCATTTCATTGTGATCCTGGTCTCTATAGGTCATAATTTCTTATAGGTACTTTCATTCATTTTTTCACTCATTCAGTAAATATTTATCAGGTGTTTGCTATGTGCCCAGCATTGTGCTATCAATAGGCATAAGTTGGTGAGCAAATCTGGTGTGGGTTCTGCTCTCATGCAGCCTTCCATGAGGAGAAGATGAACATTAATCCAGTGATCATACCAAAGAGTGGGTGATTATGAGCACAGGGATGTGCTTTAAAGGAAGGAATGGTGTCCTACCCTGCCTACCCTGAGGATTTGACAAAGGAGTCCAGTACACCCACGGCTTCACTGAGAAAATGACACTTAACTGAGATTTGAAGGATGCCGTCTATGGGGTCTCACAGAGTCGGACACGACTGAAGCAACGCAGAAGCAGCAGCAGCAGAAATTCACCTGCTGAATTTCTGAGGGGGAAGAAAAGCTTTCCAGACTTATGAACAGCTTATGAAAAGCACTAGGGGCTGGTCCATGTTGAGCCCCATGCCATGGGAATTAATTACTGAAATCTCCAAAGCTCTCTCTACATTTTGCAATGGAGGAAAGACTGGCAGAACAAGAATACAAGGTTAAGTGTAAATTCTAACCTTTCTGTTTTTATCATTTTATAATAATGAAGATAATATTTTTAAAGTTGAAAGTTATCAAAATTCTCATGAATCAAATGGGCATTTATTAGATTGATATTTTTATAGGAACCCATTGTGAGGCTCCATTATCTTTAAACAAACTTCTGACTGGTTGAGGAATTATTTTAACTTCCACAAAATTACCTGGCATGAGAAAATGTGTAGTCTTGTTGGTTTCTGGGTCTTTGGTCTCTAAGGAGTCCTAGAAGCCATAGCTCCTGAATGAGTAAAAGCCAAGATTATGGACCTTAGGGCAGTTTTTGGTATTTCCTTCTTTAGTGTTCTCTCCACTGCTGCACTTCCCTGGACCCAGAAAGTCTTAATGAATCCTCCAGAGGGAAACTGGCAGGGGTGGGGGATTGGGAGCAAACAGGCACCTCAGCTCATCTTCATCCCTAACTGGCCAGTGGTTTACCCCTTTACTTGTCTTTGTCTCACTCATGTCCCTGGTATAAGGTCCTGTTGAGCTGGACTTTGTCCTGTGAGTGCTGCTGACAGGTATGCTCTGTGTGTTCTGTCCCTGCATCTTAAATCTCCCTCCTAGGGAAACTCAGGTGGATACTTAAAGGCTACTAGTGAAGGAGCCTTCTCCAGTTTCAGGCACTCCCTTGGTATGCTGCTGCACAGTTAGCTCTCAGCTATTATTAGTCTTAACTCCAAAGCATAATAAATGTACCCTGGGTAGCAAGAATGTTCAGTGGAGACAGCGAGCATTGACTGAGGGTGGGGTGGTAACAGGACAACATTGCCCCAGAACCCAGATTAGAAAACCATAATCTGATGAAAGCAGGTGTGTTTTTTTTTTCTTGTTAAAAATTTTTTATTGAAGTGTAGTTGATTTACAATGTTTTAATTTCTGCCCTACAGCAAAGTGATTCAGTTATACATATATATTCTTTTTCATATTCTTTTCCATTATGGTTTATCACAGGATATTGAATATAGTTCCCTGTGCTATACAGTTGGACCTACTTGTTGGCTAAAATAACTTTTTGAGAGCTGTGCAAAGTGACAGGTGAAACCACACCCTTGTGGTGTCCAGGGAGATATCCCTCCACTGTTGAGTAGAACCATTTCAAGAAAGCCTGCCTTGGCTGGAGTCTGCACTGCTGCTGGGCTTGGCTGAGGCTGGGCTCGGCTATTGTCTCACATAGTACAGAAAGGCTTCATGCTGGAAAAAAAGCTCTAAGAGCCCATAGGTGCATTATCTGAAAGGAGAGAATTTGACTTACTCAAATCTAGTGACCGTGGATCCTTCATAGTGGACAGTAACATATAAGCAGTTTTCATTAAGGAGTTATTACTTTCTTCAGGTGCTTAACTCTCTAAAGGCCATTCTGAAGGGTTCTGTAGGAGCTCTTAGGTCTGATAGTTCTGTACCATCCTTGAACTAACTCAGGATGTTGAGTGTCATCCTGGGTGCTTCTTCCACTTCTGCTGACATTCAGCAGCCCCAAGGGGCAAATCTGTTCAATTCCCAGACTTCCTGTGTCTGCCAAACCTGCCAGGTTTTTGAGCTCTCCGTGCCCCTAGCATCTGCTTTCTACTCCCAGCCCCCACAGTTGAGCCTACTGTAACTACACGTAGAATAACGCTTCCCATTTGTGTAGCAGTTTATTATTTTCTGAGACTTTTTTATTGATCATCTCATTTGTTCCTCACAATTAATTTGTAAGGTTGTAAATTGTAATGAAACAGGTTTCATTATCGTCACATGCAAAACAGAAAGTAGAACTTTAGGATGAAGTTTGTGGTGTTTGGTATTTACTCATCACAGGTTTATACCAAACAAAATTTTGAAGCATTCTGTCATGGAAACAAGTAGGGAGAGAAGAAAATATCACATAGGAGGGAAATCAAAGCCCTGGAGCAAGACGGGCCCCAGTGTGAATCCTGGCACTCTGGGACTTTTGGTTAACCGTTGACTCTCTGAGCCATGCTCCTTAACTGTAAAATCAGAATAATGATTCTGCCTCACAGAATTGTCATAAGGATCAAATGAGATTAAACATGCAAGTCATTTAGTTCAGTGCCTGATGCATAGCAGCTGCTCATCAAAGGACATTCCTCCTCCCGATCCCTCCCTACCATCTCCCCAATTTCCAACAGGCATAAAATGACAAGATACTCAGTGCTTAATTGTGAGTAGCTGGTTGCAGGTAGTCCTTTTCACCTGCAGGTGAAAAATTATAGAGAAAATACCCTTCCATGGAATGGAAAATGTATCTCAAATAGAAAAGAGAATAAACAACTTTATTTGGACAGTTTGGAGTGGACTCTTCTGAGAAAATACTCCCAGGATGAGTAATTGTGAGGCCCGAACATGTGTGCTTATGCCCAACTGCCAAGTTGAGAGTTGCTCCTTTGTACAGATTTCTGTTGTAGGCTATTTTGAATCACTTCATTACAAAGTTAAGTATCCGCAAAAAAAATAACAAATTATGAAATGTCGTACAATTGTTCTACACATAGAGTGTCCCAGAGCTGAAACTATGGCCAGAATGGGGCCATGCATAAAACAGGTATTCAGTATGCAAAAAAGCTAACAATAATGAAATTCTGAATAACCCATGGGCAAAATTAGGAATTTTTTTCAGTAGATATTTGCAGCTGACATTTAAACTAGAGTTGCTGAGGATGGGGGTGTTGGGAATTCTGATTTACTTAGAAAAACCATGAGATTTACCCATTCATGAAATAAAGCACTAGGTCTAGTCTTTTAAGGAACCACTTGTGGGGAAAATACCAGACTGAAGCAAGGAAGCCAGCACTCTAGTCTCATTTCTGCCACTGGTCAATCATGTCACTTTGCCTTCCTAGGGGACATGATTCTCACCTATTAAATGCGAGGCTATCCTAACACATATTCTGCACTTCTATGAATAAGGTCCGTGAATAAGGGCATACGAGGCCTTCCATGATCAGACTCTTCAATTATTATTCTTGCTCTTCTCTCACTTTCACTCCGCCTAGGCTTCAGCCACATAAAATTATCCATACTTGCAGGTCTCCAGCACACCTGGATACATATAACTGGCAGTTCAGAACCCAGAGACCAAACTCAGTTAATTTTGTGGAGATGAATATTTTTTGAAAGGAGATGCCTTCTCTGTGGGGAAAGTACCGAGCTCTGTTCTGCTTCCTTATCCTTCCTTCTTTATAAAGTGTGGATGCTGCCAATGAGTAGCAAGTAGGCCAGGGCAGGGTAAGTCTCATGAGTCCAGGATGACATGGAAAATGAAGCATAGTGGGAGGTTAGGAATCAGAAAAGAGGATGAGAGCATGTGAACTGGTGAGGGATCTAACATGTTCATGAAAGTATTTGAAACAGTATGCTGCTAAGTCATTTCAGTCGTGTCCGACTCTGTGTGACCCTATGGACAGCAGCCCACCAGGCTCCTCTGTCCATGGGATTCTCTAGGCAAGAATACTGGAGTGACTTGAAACAGTATAGGTGTGCATAATGGGAAGTTGAAATTTATATAATAAATAACTCATGAGTATAAGATATATGATGCCCCACTTCAACCATTGAGTGGAAAAAGAGCCATTGCTTGTGAAGATGGCTCTTTTATTTATTTTTTAATAATTTATTTATTTCCTTTACTTTTGGTTGTGCTGGGTCTTCGTTGCTGCGTGTGGGCTTGCTCTAGTTGTGGCCAGCAGGGCTGCTCTCTAGTTGTGGCGTGTGAGCGTCTCATTGCAGTGGCTTTTCCTGTGTAGCATGAGCTCGAGAGTGCACAGCTTCAGTAGTTGCAGCTTGTGAACTCTAGAGCAGAGACTCAGTATTTGTGGCACACGGGCCTAATTGCTCCTTGGCATGTGGGATCTTCTAAGACCAGGGATTGAACCTGTGTCCTCTGCATTGGAAGGTGGATTTTCATCCACTGTACCACCAGGGAAGTCCAAGATGGCTGTTTTAGAAAGGATGTAGGGTCAAGGACTAAGTGGTTGACCTTGCAAGTCTAGGATGCGCCACGCTGTGGTAGCACATCGGTAATGCTGCACCCACCTACCCATCTCAGTCTGTAAATGTTAGCTGCTATGAACTCACATTTGTACCTTTCCCTGGAGAACTGCCCTTATTGGAGGATAATTGCTTCCTTCCCCTCATAGGTGGCCCTCCCGCGTCATCTCCTTCCTTCCTCATTTCCTTATAAGTGTGTCTCTTGAGAATACTCCTCATAAATCACTTGCAAAATTACTTAGCTCTGGCTCTGCTTCTAGGGACCCAGTCTAACCCTCTCATGGAGGCAGACTTACCTGATCAAGGGGCGCCAGAGGATTGCTGTCAATTGTGCATTTGCCCAGATGGAGCCTCTTTCAAGCTACTCTTTTCATCCCATTAGTGGTGTAGTTAGCAAAGTTCTTTTCTAAGTTGGATCCGTCCTTTTAGACTCTTAGGTGTTTACACTCTGGTGACTCTCTCCCTGCTGCAATGTGTATAGTAGGTAAATGAGTCAGTCATTCATCACGAAAAGGGTTGAAAGAAGATATTGCCTTTCTGAGCTTTGCTTTTTCTTGTTCCTTCTCCTTGCCACCTCCTCAAACCCTGAAACAGCAATTGCTTTCATCTCATGAACACTGAACAGATTTAGGACCCAAAAGGCAGCTGGCAGGTTGCCCAGTGTGCCATCTGCCATTCTTCCCACACTAGGTGTGCCCCCTCTTGACTGGCAGCTTGTGGGCTGGCTGTGATCCAGGCTGAGGATTAGCAAAGGCCTGGAAGATACGCTCAGCATCATTCTTTGCAAAACCAGGTCTCCATCTGGGTTTTAATTTGTTGGACACTATTTATTATCTGCCCAAAGGGAAGGAAATGTACATGGGAATACAAGAAGTATGCTGTATATATTTTGTGAACTGATGAAATAGACACATGTGAAACCACATGGATACTCTCAACCTTGGTTTTGCAGAGAGACTGAAGTGTTCGCTGAACTGAGATATTGACTCCAGAGGTGGACGTCATTAAATTCTGTGAAAATGTGCTCGCGGTGATCAAAACAAAAGTTTGAGGACCTGTCCATTCACTGATCAAAGGACAGGAACCAGTCATTTAATTCCAGTCTTACTCCTTATTTGTTTTGCAAGATCGATTCTGTTCCTTCATATGCCCTTCTTGTCCAAAAATAGGGTAGCAAATAATCTTTAGCAAGTGGTAACGCTTAATTAATTGTTGATAAATTGGGGATGATGGAATTATACAGAAAAGGTATGAATCATGATGATGCCACTTTCATTTACCATTTTATAACTTTTATGTTCAATTATAGTATCTTTTCTTAACAAAAGGACAAGGTTTTTAAATCAATGATCCACAGACTTCTAAAGCTTTACAGAATTTTTTACTGTTTGTCTCCTCCAAAAATGTGTATCATGTAAAGGAGATGTAAGAGTGAATATGTGGGTAAGATACCCTTGATATATTTTGAAATATTAGTAGTTGTTCCAAGTAACTTAATAAATAAAAAAATCTTAAACTTGTTATTTTGGACATAGTCATTTTACATAAGATAATTGGTGCCAGTAAATGAGCAGAATTGGCTTATGTGGCAACTTTATTGATTTGTCTCTACACAGTATCTTTGAGATTTTCACATCTTATTAATTATAGTAGGTCTGGAGATTAGGATTTTTAATTCCTTCCCCCCTTTCCTCTCGTTCAGTGATTTGGGGCTCGTTAAGTTATCATGTCCTTTCGCTATGAAGAAAGCTCATCTGTGAAAGTAGAGGTATTCCATTTCTTCCTCCATCTGATTTTGAATGATACTTGCAGGCTCCAAAAGATCAAGGGAAGCAGGACTGAGCAGACAAGCACTAGTGACCCAGAGGGTCTCAAAGCTCACTCCACACTCACCCGCCCTGACATAGAGACATTTCCACCTCCTTCGCACCATCCCTCAGAGCATGGGCATTCCTGGGCCAAAGTGCTGGGGATGCAGCATGATAGCAGGTGGGGAGGGGAGGAGGTTAAAAGCTCTGGGTCTGCAGGAAGCGTGCTCCTGTTGATCCCTTTGGCTTCTCGATTCCTCTTGGACTTACCTCCCTGAAGTCTGTCTTCTCTACTGAGGCAGGTGAGGCAGAGGATTTAAGGCCCCTCACACATGGTTGGAGGGTTTACTACAGGTGAGAATGGGGCTGTGGACAGAAAGCCTGATGAGAAGGTCTTTTCTTTCTTAACATATTATTCATACAGTTTTTAATAGGTAATTCATTCATGCAATTTAAACATCATGAAGACAGTGAAAAGTCTGTCTCCCATACCTTATTCCCATCCTCTCAGTTTCTGGATGTGATGTTGACTTTTACACTAAGAGAAATATATTTTACTGTGAAAGGCAGTATCTTTAATTCTCATTTCAAGGAATGTTCTTTTTTAAAAAAATTGAAAGTGGTGCTGATCCTATATTTTTATTTTCTTGAAACTACTAGTATGATGAATTACATTAACATAATTCTAAACATTAGACCATCTTTTATCATTATTCCTTAATGTACTGTTGGATTACATCTACTAATATTTTATTTAGGATTTTTACATTGACATCCATAAGAGACATTGGCCTTTGGGAATTTTTTGTGGATACTCTATCATCTTTTGGTATTAATATTATGCTTACTATATTAAAAGAATTTGGAAATGTCCCTCTTATTGTTCTTTCCTGGAACAGTTTAAGTAGCATCACAATTATATTCCTTTTCAGGGTTTGGTAAACTTTTCTGGTAGAAGCATGTTGGCCTGACTCTTTTTTAGGGGTGGGGGAGAACACTTTGACACCTTCCTGTGAAAAATAGATACTATAGATTTTCTACTGCCTTTTTAAAATTTGAAGGCAGGAAGGGATAGGAGTTGTACTGCTTGATAACTGGGATTCACAGACCTATGGGTCTTCTTCTTGGCTTCCTGTATATATAGCTGTGTCCATGGTTGATGGTGTAGGTTGATGTCCTTCTCCTTTGCTTCTGTGAACTAAACCAGGTCAGCTCATTCCCATTTCTACCCACAGTGCTGCAAGCACAGTCCTCTTGGAATGGGCCTCTTGACTTAAGAATGTGTATTTTTGTTAATACTTTCTGAGACCACCATAGCTGAGTTCTTGCATAGAAATCGCTGCTTGGCTCCTCTCCAGTTTCTTTCATGCAGCTTCTGAGTGAACTTGATTGCTTTTGGTAACCCCTACAAATATTTTAGAGTTTCTTCTCCTAGTTTTGCCAAAAATTGAGTGTGGTTTTGGATGACTTTCAAGAGGCGAAAGGAAAATGCTGACCATGTACATATTAAAATCATGTACGTATCAAAACTCCGTGTTGATCTTTGGGGAGCAATGCTGTTTTCATTGATTCACTTTTCCTTTACTAATATAAAAGGGCCAAGAAGGCCATCATACTACTTTTCATCTGGTCCTCTTGAGTTCGGGATCCTGAGTCATTTCTCTTCAGCCTAGGGGAATGACTTCATGATATCTCTCTCTCTCACCCCCAGAGCCTGAAGAATTTGGAAGGTCCAGGACCTAAATTATACCTACCCTTTCACCTCCTCAGGCGGGTGTCAGATGGTCAAAGGAGGAGAGAAAATCCATCCATCTGACTGTGAGAGAGGTCCGGGTGATGGGGCTGTGAGAGGTCAGGTCTACATATAGCAACAGGTTGCAGGGGTGGTTCTGTAGGAATGTAGTGTCAGGGAACCCCAGCTTCAATGACGCAGGTTTGTTGAGAGTCCAGAGCATGCAACAAAGCCCCAGGCAGGCAGCTAAGTCTGCCAGCATTAGCAGGATCCAGAGTCTCCACTGGGAATGAGGGGCAAGTGATAAAAGACATGTTCTGAGATCTTGGGAGATTGGACTTTAGGCAAAGAAATAAAGGTTGTATAATTAGGGCTGGCTTCCTGGGCATGCAACCTGTGTCATGACAGTGTTTCAGGCTCAGAAGGGGCCCCACATGACTTACTGCTCTACTGTCACCATCTTGAAATTCTTAATACTTTCTGAACAAAGGGCTCTGAATGTTCATTTGCACTGAACCTTGTGAATTCCATGGCAGGTGCTATGTGTAACTCAGGATAGAGCTCAGGGAATTCCTATTCATCCTTTATATTTCAGCTCAAATCTTCAAATATTTCCTATCTTACTTTTTGTCCTCATCATCTGGTGTGCCTCAGTAAACATTCAATAAATTAGTGTAGTGGTCACCAGAGGGGGAGCACAAGGTTCAGGTAATTGCCCTTGGGCTCTTTCAGTTCCCCTTTGTCAGGACTAAGATGGAACTCAGAAGCTGAGTTGGGAATAAACCCCAGGTTTCTCAGCTCTAGGTAGTGAGATGTGTGAGGACCAGGAGCTGGCCCGTTGAAGATGCACAGATGAGTGATGCCATGGTGGTACCATGTATGTGATGTATGTGGTACCCTAGTACCCTGACTAGTAGGGTCCTTGCCCCCAAATCCAGGTAGATATAGCACTCTAGTTCAGTGGAAAAGTTTGGAGATGAGGAATTTTTGTGGAGGATTAGCTTATTCTTATTTTCCTTGTGGCTGGTGCAAATAGTTCTGCAGTTTAAAGCCTCTTCACTGTTGATGCCCTAAGTATTTTCACACTGTGGCCCAGTGTAGGCTTCCTGTGTGCTTATCAGGGGAGCCTTTTTATATGTGCCAACCATTCTTCACTGGTGGCTCAGATGGTAAAGCGTCTGCCTGCAATACAGGAGACCTGGGTTCGATCTCTGGGTTAGGAAGATCCCCTGGAGAAGGAAATGGCAACCCACTCCAGTACTCTTGGGGTCGCACAGAGTCGGACACAACTGAAGCGACTTAGCAGCAGCAGCAGCAGCCAGTACTCTTGCCTGGAAAACCCCATGGACCAAGGAGCCTCGTAAGCTACGGTCCATGGGGTCACAAAGAGTCGGACATGACTGAGTGACTTCACTTCACTTCACATCTCATAGGAGAGTGCAGGGCCGGTATGGGACTTGCACTGAGATCTCTATGTCTGCCTCATTATCAAGCTCTTGTTAGGTGGTTTTATAGCTAACTTTCAGATAGTTTCTGCAGTTTTATAATCAGTCCCACTGTTAACCTTCCTAGCAGCCCACTTTCTTTTTCTTTAGAAACTAGATATTCTTGCCTAACCCTCTTGTCTTTTCTTTTTTTTTTTAGCAAGTAAGATAAACAGAATCCATAAGTGAGTGATCAACATTCCCCCATCCTTTTAGGTACTTCCTTTTTGTTCCTGTACTACCATGGGATACATGGAAACAGCCCAAATCACCCCCAGTAGAGTGATATTTCCTCTGAATTTGTAAGAGATTTTACAAATAAATAATGACCCTTCTTTAGAGAAACCAGATGGAGTAGGAGATGCATGGAGATGTTAATTCTTCTTGACCCCAGCAGAATATCTGAAAATCAACCCCTGAGTACTCAGATCCAACAATTCCCCTGGTCATATTCAGTTCAGTTCAGTTCAGTTCAGTTCAGTCGCTCAGTTGTGTCCGACTCTTTGCAACCCCATGGACTGCAGCACGCCAGGCTTCCCTGTCCATCACCAACTCCTGGAGCTTGCTCAAACTCATGTCTATCGAGTTGGTGATGCCATCCAACTATCTTATCCTCTGTTGTCCCCTTCTCCTCCTGCCTTCAATCTTTTCCAGCATCAGGGTCTTTTCCAATGAGTCAGTCCTTCACATCAGGTGGCCAAAGTATTAGAGCTTCAGCTGCTTGTATTAGGTAGCCTTAAATTTTTTTTGAGTTCTCCACTCTCCACTGGGTGCACAGAAAACCACAAAAGGGCCTAAAGACCTAAAGCTATTAAAATAAGAAAAAATAATTCTCTGTATATTTAAAATATATTAATAATGATCAGAAAAATATGCAGGAAAAATTGATTTAAATGTTTTGCCAAAAAGCTTGCTTTAATTCTTTTTCCAGGTAGAACAATGTATAATATAAAACCTAAGCCTCTTCTATCTAAATACTGCTCTCTGGAATTCATTCTTTCCTCCTCTCACATGTTTCCTTTTGGGGTGCCATCCCCTGCTTTTAAGAACTCCTTATGGAGTTGCAGTTACAATGGCCACAGATACCCGTGCCTGGTCATCTTCCTGCTGTGTCCTAGGCGTTGGTGACCCCTTTAGAGTTTCTATAATTTACATTCATTTACATGCCGAGTTCATCTGACACTCAGTGAAAGTTCCTGTAAATATTGGTATCTAGATCCTGGGGACCCAGAATTTATGCTTAGGGGGCTCAGATCCTAAAGAGTAGATCTCAGAGAACAGGAGTCTTGGGCTTCACTCCAGCTGTAGCTCTGGCAGATAATACAGGGTTTAGATTGGACCAGAGACTCAGATATGCAGCTCTCTTGTTTGATTTCTATCCTAACTCCTAAGATTTACCTTTTGCATTAGCAGTCAGTTAAATAGGAATACTGGCAATACTCTGCTGCCCCACAGAATACACAGTTGAGGGAAATGGACTGGAAAATGATCACTTTCAGCTGAGTTTTAGGGGCTTTTTGATGTGTTCATAGGTGTGTGTCTCCCACTGTAGATCAAGGTCTATTTCAGCTGAAGTTCCACATTCCTATTCCTTTGTAGGTATTTTCCCTTAGCATTGCAAGTAAAGAGATGACCCTATCAAGCATGGCAAGATAGCAAGAACTTTTCCATGTGCAAAAACACATTGTAAATTGAGAGGCATTAAAAACAGCAACCCACACATTGCCTCAGGGAGGGCAGGCAGATATCAGGGCTCTACCACATACATGCCGGGGAGCAGTACATCACCCGGGAAGACCAGCTGCTCAGGGCTCCTCCACCACCCGCCTTCAGTGTAGAGGTGGGGGCCTAGAGGTATACAGTAAATTAAAGTACAGAATTATATTCCTTTTACATGAAAAAGTGATTTCCATTGTAGTCTGTTTATCTTATCCAAATTAAACATTCTAATACTATATCCAAAATAATCAATAACTTTTCCTATGCAAACTAATATGATCAACACAGCACACAAAATACAAATCTTCCAATTAGAAATGTTTTATGCTTACCAATTTACAATTTCATTCCCATCACATTTAAAAAATATTCTCATTAGCTTTGAATGTTTCTTTCCTTTAGTATGTGCTTATTCATCAGGAGTTAATTTAGTTTAAAATTATTATAGGTTTTTTGTTCCTGCATGAATTCTCAACTAGCAAATGAGAACTATAGGGTCATTTGAATAATAATGCTATTAGGAATTGGATTTTATTGTAAAATTTTTGGTTTTGCATTTGTGTTTCATTGATAGTTTCTCTTTTCTTATTTACAACAGTTGATAGGAAACAACATCGAAATTCCTGTGATAGAAACAGGATGGTTGAATTCTTGAATCACTGGACTGTCCTACCCCAGATTGTTTACTGACTCATTTTAGGAAGACTGTTTCAGTTTCAAACTGATTATCTCTGAAAGGAATTCATTCAGAGCATGCCTGAACCTAGCATCAGACCATAGACCATACTGAATTTACCAAAGAAATGGTGCTTTGCAGGGAGTACTGGGCAATAGCTGTGTCTTCAGGCTTTGCCTGGTGCATGCAAACTGTTTTCTTGGCTGTGCTTTCCATTTGGAAACTTGTACAGTTGCACAGAAGAGCTTAATAAATATTGTATAATAATAAATATTCAAGACATATGGTTCTGGTTCTTATGTAAATCACATGAAAATATATTCTGTTCTCACATTCATTTATAACTACCATGTCCACCAATTTAAAGGATCTATGACTTGTGAGAGCCCTCAAATTTCTTGCTTTCCAATTTAAAATGGCTGTATCTTAACCTACCCTCTCTCCCTTCTTTTCTGTCTTAAAGAACAATGTAGATGTTCACCTGTTCCCTCCACTTGCATCTTTGTTCCCTTTCCCACCTGCCTCTTTGAGGGCCTTCATCTGTCCATCATCACTCGTTCATTTCTCCTTTGCCATCAAATCGTTCTCTTGAGTCTCTAAAGAGGAACATGTTTCACTAATCCTAAAAGACAAAGCATCAAACCTTCACTTTCTCCTTCAAGTAATTCTCCTGTATTCCTCATCTATTTATTATTCAAATTTATTTAAAGAGTAATATATGTGCCCTGCTCCACTTCATTTTCCACATGACCTTTAACCTTCTACAATTGGCTACAGTTCCCCCTATGACCTGGGATCCTGGAGGTACCAGTAATCTTGTTAAAACCCCTCCATGTCCATATCTCTCCATAATAAAATCTTCCCTGTTTCCCATGCCAAAAAAAAATGCCCCCCAGCTCCTTTTGGAGAAGGAAATGGAAACGCACTCCAGTATTCTTGCCTGGAGAATGCCATGGACAGAGGAGCCTGGTGGGCTACAGTCCATGGGGTCAGGAAGAGTCGGACACAACTGAAGTGACTTAGCACAGCCTCTTTAATGCTCTATGCAGTGTATGCAAATTGCTCCATAATCCTCAATACGATCATGCTTGCAGATCCCTTTGTCTTTCAAAATCCACAGCAAGAAGTGGAAGCCAAGATTACAATCGGTTTCCCAATCTGTCACCCTGTTTTCTCTATACTTCTTTCTCTTGTAAGGTGTTTATCTAGTTTACACATCTCTTCAGGGAAGGCTCACCCCTTTTCTCTTCTTCCCCTACCTGTCAGCTAGTTACTACCTTCTTTGGATTTTGTGGACACCTTACTTGAGCAGTGTTTCGTTGTTGTTTCTCAGTGTACGTCAGACACTGTGTACATTAACTCACTTAATCTTCACTTATTACTTCACTTTGCGATGATAAACTAATGGTCAGGAATCACACAGCTTGTAAATACAAGAACCAGGATTTTAACCAATATTTGGAATCTTTCTGGTTCCAAAGTCTGTGTTAAGGCATTAACCTGTTTTACTTCAATTTAAATGTAATTTAATAGTCCATAAATAGGACGTGAATACAAAGCATTCCCAGAAAGGGAGGGAGTAGAAACCTAGAAAAACCTAGAAAAACTTTAGTCTAGATTCTTATAAACTCTCCTGTTCTTATGAACTTTTCCAAATTGCTTTTCAGATATCATTTCTGCCTTTTTATGACATAAAATTAAAGCCCTAAGTGAAGAACAAGATTTCTTTTGCTCGTTCTATCATTCCTGTCCTGAACATCTTCCTGTCTCCATAGAACCAAGGGAAATCATCCCATGGACTATTCTGTGATGAGAGACACTGGTTGTTATAGGTGATTTGCTGGTTAGCTGAGCTGCCAGGGGTGTGAGAATGGAAGAGAAAATGATCTGATTACCATTATTATAGTCATCAAGTATGACTGACAAAACAAAAAACAAAAGCATTCTTCCCTCAGCATGTTTTATGCATTTGCAAGGTTTACTTATGTGTCAGAACAAAGCACTGCTAATTCATTTCATAAAGAAGATTCTTAGGTTTCAACCTCTCAAAGTAAAATTTCCTTTTGAACATTATTATTTAAAAATATATATACATTGTGAGGATACATATATATAGTCAAAAAGCATTGCTAATTTACCTGTTAAGAAAGATTCTTAGATTTCAACCTCAAAAAGTAAAATTTCCATTTGAACATTATTAATAAAAAATACACAGGAATACATAATGTAAATATATGTGTGTGTATATATATATATTGGAACAATAGTAAAGCCAACTGGAAGTAACCTTAGAAGGCTTTGTCTTCATCTGTGAGGGTAAGCAGATCTGCCACTTTAGTAAATAGCCTATGATATTCATTTTCGAGGTGAAATATCATTTCTCTTACTTTTCTGTTACTATGGTAACCCTCCTACAGAATTTCTGCACACACCAATAAAAAAGGAGGGAAAGAAAGCATAAACATAAATTTCAATATTAACACCCTTCCCTAAACGTGCAAAACTGGATACAAGATATGCTGGAGTATGGAAAGTGCTGGTCACTCCTCCTTCCAATGGTGCCTTTTGCTGGAACCTGCCTGGATCCTCTTAACTCTTAACTCTGATGGGCAGAAATCTCTTAACTCTGATGTCCCAGTCTTTTCCACCAATCCCATCTCTACTGCCACCAGAGAAAGCAGCAGATGCCTCGGGGCAGAGAGGCAGAGCCAGAACCCTGCATGGCTCGTGTTGATAACAGAGTCTGGACGCCTGAGTCACAGAGTCCTAACCTGTCATAAGCAGCACAGACACCCTGTGAAAAGTCAGGATCCAAAGGCCTGGGTTTTAAGGAAGACAGAAGAGCTAGGCATGGGGTGAAGTAGGCGTTGGTGCCCAAGACCCAAGTGATTTTTGCCAAGTTTCTTTTTTTAAGTCAGATTTATCTTTGATCTTCAGTTTCTCAATCTCTAACAGGACAGAAAAATAATACTTACCATAGAGTTATTGTAAAGATTAAGTGAGGTAATCACCATGGATGTTTTTTATGGACTTACAGTACTATAAAATGCAGTTTTTCATCGTTGTGCTCATGGTTGTTATTATGATAACAAAATCAACCACAACTACCATTACTGGCTGAAAAAAAATCCCCATGTGTTCTATCAAACATTGGGCCCTAAGTCTTCTTTGTTAACTGCCTCTGTTCTGTATTCCAGATGTCTTATCTTTGCACTGGAAGATAATTGGTCCAGAATCTTTTCATCTGAAATGAATTTTAGTCTTCATTTGTTGCATTCATTTATGCTTCACTATCTGTACATGGCAAGAATGTTTAATAAAATTTTCTTTTCCCTTGGCAATAAGAACGCTTAAAAACACCAGCTGGTAGGCTGAAAAGGCATCCACTGTCAATTCTAAGCTAAAAATAGAATGTGTAAGTAAATTTTTAAATAGAAAGGTGTATTTATCTATTTCTCCTTTGAGGATCAGTTCCAAAACTGTTCAGTGAATTTCCTCCCATGAGAACAATGGGTCTGGGCTTTCAGCATGAACATTCCAAGTACAATAACTCATAGAAGGTCAGATTCAGGGAAGCATGAATGAAAGTCATTTTTTACTGCAAAAGTGATAGAACATAGTTAGAAAGCGTTCTTATTGTCTTAATCTTATTCCTGAAAGGAGTAGTGTCATGTTAACCACTTTATGGGGAAAAGAAAAATATAAGGATAAGAGTCAGGATTCATGAAATCCAGTCTCCACTGTGACATCAAATTTATGGGTGATCTTGGGAAAACCACTTAACCCTTATTTACGTGTTTCCTCATTTACAAAATGAATCAAAATTTCCCTACTCATATTAGCAGAGTTCTTGTTGTAAAATGACTCATGTGATATACTTTGAAAAAATAATTTTTAATATATTTCAAACCTTCATTGTTTAACTTTGTGTCAGTATTTGCTCTTAAGGGAAGAAGCCCATTATGTTTACAATGAAGCATGACCCAGCTCTTATTCTTTTATACTCTCCTAATAGCACCCTGGCAAGTCCTGTTGAAAAGTTTTTCCACCAGCTAGTCTCAGTGGCTCCCAGGCCTTTGGAGAAAGGCATTCAAGAGAATGAGGGAGTATGTTGTGCTTGTGTTAGCTTTCAGCGTACCAATATTGTGTCATTAATTACAGAATGTTTTCCCTCCCCATAGAGGCCTATTGAGTAGTAATAAGATGAATTAGCTCATTCTGTTATGTTAATTTCTTTTTATTGGGAGGTTTAAATCATTAAACTAATGATCTCATCTATATTTTGAAGCAAGATAATAAACCACATGCAGTTATAATCATATTTAACACCAAAACTGTTCAGAATTTGGTAAATTGCTTTAAAAGATTCCATTATATTTTAATAGTGCTTTCTTAATGTAGAAGGAAAAAGGAAATGCTGGTAGAAATAAAAAAAATAATGAAATGAATCAAAGGGAAGATGTTTCGCAATTTTTATTCTTCCAAATGCAATAAATATATTATTGTGTCAAAGAATTCTTTAACAGAATAATAGAGGATTGAATCATAAAGATGAGTACAGTACATGTAAAAGGGTAAACTCAGACTGTACATCATCCCTCATTGGATGGCTGTTTCCAGGACTGATTCAGTCCTAGAAGAAATGGAAATGTGGGTGAATATTGGTGCCTCAAAGATTCCACAGGTAATCATAAGTCTTTGTGACAGAGTTCTTCTGAGATTTGTTCTCAAAGATAGTTGAGGGGGTTAGACAGCTTCTTGAAATCTATTACAGTAGGCCTGCTGATTTTATCAATATTTTTGTGATCCCTTCTAATTATGTGGAAATCAACACTAGATATTTTGAAACATAAAATGGAAATAATTTGTTACAACCTAGTTTGTGATTTTATAAAGTATGGCTACTAAAGTTTGCTTCATAAAGCTGAAAGAATGTTAACATTTATAATATATATATTATAACAATATAAAATTGTATTATATAACAATATAAAAATATGCATATTATATATATATAATTACACATTAATATGTAATGATCCTTTCATATGTGGATGCGGGTTGAAGTCCTTGTAGGTTTTGCACTATCTCTTAAATCCACCCACCTTCTCTCTTTCCTTGTACCTTCCAGGCTGCCTTGGGCTTTCATCCTCTCCCACCTGAACCACTGTAATTAGCCCTTTGGTCCCTCTGCCTCACATCTTTTGCTCTTCTACACCCTTTCCTTTCCACAGAATACTGAGTTAATTTTCTATAAGCAAATCAAATCAATCCCTGGCCTAAAATTCTTGAGCAAATCCCTGCCCGTGGGATAAAACCTCTCTTCTGTTCATATGTGACCACACACAGTTCTGGAAATGGTCTATGCTCCTTTATGTCTCCCAGCCTCCCTTCCATGGAATATTCTTATTGACCTTTCAAATATCTTGTCATCTTTAAGCTGTCACATATTTCTGAGATGCCTTCTCAAACCTGCCCCATCTAACCCTACACTTCTAGTAGCTTTACCTTCTAGCTTACTTGACATTTAGTTGTCTTGGTCTATACATTTATCATTTCATATTGCAACTTTGTATTTACCTCTTGCCTTCTCATCTTTAATGAATTAATATATCCTTACGGTTTTTCACAGTGTCTGGCAAAAGTGCTAATTAAATGTGTATTGACTGAAGGAAGGAAAGAATAAAGGAAAGAACAAACTTCTTCATTGGGTGTAGGACTGGAAAAGTTTTCATTCCAATCCCAAAGGAAGGCAATGCCAAAGAATGCTCAAACTACCACACAATTGCACTCATCTCACACGCTAGTAAAGTAATGCTCAAAATTCTCCAAGCCAGGCTTCAGCAATACATGAACCATGAACTTCCAGATGTTCAAGCTGGTTTTAGAAAAGGCATAGGAACCAGAGATCAAATTGCCAACATCCACTGGATCATGGAAAAAGGAAGAGAGTTCCAGAAAAACAACTATTTCTGCTTTATTGACTATGCCAAAGCTATTGACTGTGTGGATTACTATAAACTGTGGAAAATTCTGAAAGAGATGGGAATGCCAGACCACCTGACCTGACTCTTGAGAAACCTATATGCAGGTCATAAAGCAACAGTTAGAACTGGACATGGTACAACAGACTGGTTCCAAATAGGAAAAGGAGTACATCAAGGCTGTATATTGTCACCCTGCTTATTTAACTTCTATGCAGAGTACATCATGAGAAATGCTGGGCTGGAAGAAGCACAAGCTGGGATCAAGATTGCTGGGAGAAATAGCAATAACCTCAGATATGCAGATGACACCACCCTAATGGCAGAAAGTGAAGAGGAACTAAAGACCCTCTTGATGAAAGTGAAAGAGGAGAGTGAAAAAGTTGGCCTAAAGCTCAACATTCAGAAAACGAAGATCATGGTATCTGGTCCCATCACTTCATGGGAAATAGATGGGAAAACAGTGGAAACAGTGTCAGACTTTACTTTTTGGGCTCCAAAATCACTGCAGATGGTGACTGCAGCCATGAAATTAAAAGACGCTTACTCCTTGGAAGGAAAGTTATGACCAACCTAGATAGCATATTCAAAAGCAGAGACATTACTTTGCCAACAAAGGTCCATCTATTTAAGGCTATGGTTTTTCCAGTGGTCATGTATGGATGTGAGAGTTGGACTGTGAAGAAAGCTAAGCACCAAAGAATTGATGTTTTTGAACTGTGGTGTTGGAGAAGACTCTTGAGAGTCCCTTGGACTGCAAGGAGATCCAACCAGTCCATTCTAAAGGAGATCAGTCCTGGATGTTCATTGGAAGGAATGATGCTAAAGTTGAAACTCCAATACTTTGTCCACCTGATGCAAAGAGTCGACTCATTGGAAAAGACCCTGATGCTGGGAGGGATTGGGGGCAGGAGGAGAAGGGGACGACAGAGGATGAGATGGCTGGATGGCATCACTGACTCAATGGATGTGAGTTTGAGTGAACTTCGCAAGTTGGTGATGGATAGGGAGGCCTGGTATACTGCGATTCATGGGGTCACAAAGAGTCAGACATGACTGAGCGACTGAACTGAACTTAACTATGAATTTCAAATATCATTCCTTCGTTAATCATAAAGACTGTTTACAAAATTGTAATCCAATTCCATATACTTCTTTAATGCTGTTTTTCTTTCAACAACATTCATTCTACTAATTTAAAAGCTATTAAGTAAGATGAAGCCTTCAAAACTAGTCAACTAAACCACTCCGGTCACTTGGGAGCAGTAACTGCTCTATACAATTGCTAATGTGGTTTAAACTGAAGGCAAACATTTTTATATTTGAAGTTAAGAGCAAATAAGATATTAATAAAATTTGGAGCTGCATCTAAATGGAATTTTTTCCTGTGGTTTTATTGTTGTGAACTGTAGAACTGAAGACATATACCCCTATCCCTTAAATGTAAGGGTGAACCTTATTGACAAGCCACTCACTCCTTTTCTGGAGGTATGGGGGTTGTATTTCCCAAGCCCTGCTCCTCTCTGATGTCTACCATAATATACCGTGAGTTCAGAAGTTCTAGGCCAATTGATCTGTCAGAGCCTAGGGCTCAGGTATATTAACAGAAATAAAAGATAATTCTGGAAATGACAGGTTTCAATTTGAAATAGAAGGAAAAGGAAAGATTGTAACTCCAGGAAAATCTCAAAGAAAATCAAATTTATTCTGGAGCTCTGTCTACACTCTGCTATTCAACTAGCTGTAGCATAGTTGATTTCATGGTTGTTGTTCTTTTTCTTCTCATTTCTTTTTCTGCTGTAGTAACTGAATTTCTGAACAATAAATTAGATCAATTTTACTGTGCTTGGAATAGGATTAATTTAAAGAATTTAAAAATAATCAGATTGAGGTCTGCTTATTATAAATGCATTTGGTCAAAGGGATGGAAATTAGATTCCTAAAGATACCTATAAAGAAAATGATTCAGTGAAAATAGACATGAATCATCAAACCTTCACATATTATTATTGAGATTTTAGGAGTATTGAAACAATTCAGAATTGTTCATGTCTCCCAGACCAGTATAGCACTTTACTTTCTATGTTATATATGAAATATAGTAGTGTAAAACACAATTGACTTGCTATTAATTACACCTGAAAATTTGTTATCTTTGTCCACAGTTTGTAATTTGGAAGTAAATGCCACTTTTACCTAAAAAGTAAGGAAAAAGTCAGTTTTTAAAGCTTTAATTCTTAAAAGATATGATGCTTACCACCAAATTGAGGAAAAAAATGGTATTAAGCTCTTCTTACTTGAAGTCATAAAGATGTGCAGAAAAAGACCACAGAATCAGAGTCCTTGTGTAGGCTAAGTCACGTGCCTGCTAGGTATTTACGGAGTTCTTGATTCTATTGGCATGAATGATAACTGCCTCACATTAAGATTACAGAAGATTGTTCCTATTGTCCAGGGTGGATCCAGGATGCTGTGTTCTACCTGTCTTCATCACACAGATCACCTCCTCAGGTGTTTGAGTATGCTCCTTACAAGGAAGGTAAAATGCCCTAATGTAGTGTAATTTGTCTAAAAGTGTCTTTCTAACCCTTAAAACTCAAAGGGTTTCTAATAACCTTTATTTTTCCAATGTCAGTATTGTTAAGGCATAGTTAATATTTCTTACTGTTTATTCAACTCTATTCTATACTAACGGTTATAGGATGATTTTGGTATGTCTAGTTTTCAGTATATTATGTTTTAAAGTTGTAATATATCTGAGTTTTTAGAAATAATCATTCTTTCACACCGTCAGTGTTATTATCAATCATTTCAGATTTTATCAAAGATAATTAAGAAACAGTTACTGATGCCCTTAGAATTTGTTTTTTTCTCAACAATAGTTATTTTATTTTGAAGAGTTTTTTGATTATAGAAATATAGAGAGAGAGTAGTTCCCATGCATTCTGTCACCTAGTAGGAGAATTATAAACATGTCTTTTCTCTTTAGCTGAAATGTTTTGGACATAGAAAATTCCAAATCAAGCTGAAGTTCTATTTGTGTCTTTCTACATTCTTTCTATTTGCTAGACAAAGTCAAATAACATCTTAGATAGTTATATACCTTTAAAGTACATGCTTTTGTATTTTTGCCACATGTGTTTATGCATGTTGATATTTTTAATTAAAAAAAATGTTAATTCTGCAAATGCTTGATTCAACAATTTGCTTCTAGAAATTTATATTAGAAATACGGCTTCGATCCCTGGGTCAGAAAATTATATTAGATTATATATATATATTTATATTAGAAATATAATTACATATAGCTTCGTTCCCTGAGTCAGAAAAATCCCCTGGAGAAGGTAATGCAAACCCACTCCAGTGTTCTTGCCTGGATAATTCCATGAACAGAGGACCCTGACAGGCTACAGTCCATGAGATCACAGTCAGACACGACTAAGCTTTCATTTTACAGGACAGTAGAATACTATAAAGGTGTTAAAAAGTGTTTACATATGATTTTAACTAGAGGGATAATTAGGTCAAAAATAGAACAGACAAAGGTACCCTGTTTTGCTAAAAACACACAACACACACACACACACACGTGAAAAAAGAAAGACTGGAAGGATTTAGCTCTCTCTAGCTTGTGGAATAGATGCTTTTTATAATCATCTCTTTTGCTCACTATTTTTTCTACATTTTCTATGATGAATACTTGTTTATCTTATAAAAAACAAAAAATATTTTTATGTGCTCAAGGAAATGATTTGCAAAATGTAATTCTATTTCGTAGTTTGATATTTTCCATATTTAATAACAAATTATCTGTCCAATATTTCTTTAGCATTCATGTTATCCCATTTCTTTTCATTAGAGTCTTGTTTTATTTTCATTTGATTAATACTGAAAATAACTCTTCGGCACACTGACATGATTCAGCCTGTATTTGAAAATAGTAATCAAGTCACCTATTACTTATTTTTCTCCCCAGGCCTAAAGTGACCCCATTTCTTTCATCTTTCTTTGTGAACCAGTTTTCTATTCCTTTCATCTTGATTTGTTGCTCTTCTCTAACTGTTCCCTACTTCCTTCACAAAGAATTTAAAATGTAGTAACTGAACTAGAGGTATTCATAGAAAAATGTAGCAAAAACAGACTACAGTGGAAGGAATTATCCTTAACCCTTAGCTCTTCATGAACATGTTTTTTTTTTTTATAATCATTGTTACTTGTGCATTCACTTTATACTTATAAACAGTTAATATTTCCCAGGATATTCTTTTTTTGATTTTTAATATCTGCTGCTAGATTTTTGTTCCAAATGTTCTCTTATTTATGTGCTTACCCTTATGGCATTAAATTGCATTTTTTTGATACTAAAATATCTCAAAAGTATTAAAGTATTTTTGAATGCAGTCAGTGGTATTGAGAGCAGTAACAACTCTTCTGACTGAGAATTCGCCACAGGTCTGTAAGTGCATTTCTGATTCTGGGTCATAAATGTTGAATATAAATACAGTGGCCTCAGGACTGATTCCAATACATACCATACCACCTCTTCCATGCTGTTCCATCCTTGATTCAGGTATCTGCCCCCATTAAAAGAGGGCAATAAACACCTTACTTTCTACCCTGTTGATGAGAATGGCATGTAATGGCATTAAAATCATTGCCATATTTTGAGATAAATTACTTGTGTCACTATTTCTTTGTTTTTCTTGTGTGGCATTGATGTAAAAAGAAATTTAATTGGCTTAGCATGCTTTAGTCCTCAAAGAGTTATTGTGGTAGATTTCTGTTGGCTGATCCTCAGCAATGACCTGATGAAATTTCCCTAGTCTTCAAGAACTGCAAAGTCACACTGCTTATATGTAGGAAGTAGTGCATCAGAGCAGAACTCTTCAACATTTGCAGTTGTATCAGAGTGACACTGGCCCCACAAATCAATATTCAGAAAGATGGGCATTAAAGAAAATATATGTTATTTTTCTGCCCTGTGGGATATAAATCATACTACTAGTGGAATTTGTGTCTTCTAACTCCATGACTACATTCAGTCATCAATGGGGAAAAAACATTTTACCTGGGCTGCATTTATTTTTAAAGCCATCACATTAAAATGAGATATGGAAATGAAAAGCTTTCATATTGCCAATGTTGAAGAGCAAGTTAGAAGCAAATGATGATAACTGCAAACACAACTGTGCATTCTCCTATATGTACTTAGAGGTGATGAGAGAGCAGAGGGTAAAAAGTTGGAAATGGTTAAGATGGAGAATCATGAACTGTAGGTGAGTTCTGGATGAAAAAGGTATAACAGTGGTGCTGGATGTTGTAGAGAAACCTGTCTGAGCATAGATGACTGAGTTGTTTTGTTCTTGTTTTGTTCAAGAAGTAAAAAATTAAAACACCTTGGGAATATTTAAATTGGCCAATTATCATATATATGACATATTTATATATCCAAAAAAGATAAACACAAAATGATGAATGAATGATGATAGTAAAAGAACCTAATCAAATATTCAAATATGAATAAATGCAATTAATGGAATTAGTCACCATTATAATTATCAGAGTATGTCATTGTAATAGAAGAGCTAATCTCTCTCAAATAGATTAATGAAAAGTCTTTAAAAAGTTTCTCTTCTCCGTTTTCAAAGATCATGGTTGTAGACCAAAATTACGTAGTGAAAAGATATTTTGTATGTATTTCTTCCTCCAAAGCTGAGAATCGAGTTGATTACACATAATACATATACATTTCTTTGAAAGTGAACCTCACTTTCAGCTTGTTGGAATAGCATTAAAGCTATTTTCCTGACTTTATAAGGAAAAGATTCTCTTTTTCCTAGTACCTCAAAGTATGCAGAACATATCCCATATATTATCCCATCACTGAACTCCTACTCATACATCAGATCTCAGCTTATATCTACTTCCTCTGAGAAGCCTTACCTGAGCCCTCAAGTTTCCTAAGTGTACCCATGACATTGCTGAGCATATAATGTTCCCTTCCACTTATCCCATGACATGTTCACTTATCTCTTAGATCAGTTCAAGTCCTTGAGGCTGTATTATATTCAGTGTTGTATATCCAGAGCCAACCATAGTGTCTGACACTAATTGATGTTCATTAAATAAATATACATGATATCACTTGGGCCTCAGTTCAATCCTAAAAGGTATAGGTCCAGATTATAACCCTCATTTTTTAATGAAGATAAATGAGACTATAATTTGCACAAAGTCATATAGACAGTGAAAGAGCTGGAACATATAATGTTAACAGCAGTAACCAAACAATACTAAGTGCAGCAGACACTTGGATTTACTTTAAAGACAAAGGGTTTGGAGGTGAACTGGTAATCTTTGAGAGCAGTCTCAGTAGAACTGCAAATCCAGGAAATTTAAGGAAAACCAATTGCAATGAAGTGGAAGTAATAGACATAGCTAATTCAAAAGTTTTCTGGTCACGGCCATAAAAATGTGAAGGTTACTGAGATATACTAAGAAATTTCTTTAGAAAGAGAGACATGGTACATATTTAAAGTACAGAGCCAAGTTCCACCTCAGAGAAGATGATTTTCCAAATACATTTGATTTATTTTATAATGTATTTATTTATTACATTTTCCAAATATATTTTCCAAATGCATTAGATTTATTTTCCAAATACATCCAAAGCACCATGGGGCAGCCCAGCAAGACAGAAAACTTTTAGATTCCCAAGTGGCACTAGTGGTAAAGAACCTGCTGCCTGTGTGGGAGAGGTAAGAAATGCAGGTTCAATCCCTGAGTCAGGAAGATCCCCTGGAGAAGGGAATGGCAACCCTCGCCAGTATTCTTGCCTGGAGAATTCCATGGACAGAGGAGCCTGGAGGGCTACAGTCCATGGGATTGCAAAGAGTCAGTCCCAACTGAAGCAACCTAGCATGCATGCACAATCCACTGCAGCCAAAATCACAGAGGAAACTGTGGCTCCACCTCCACCCATGCCAGCAACAGCCAATTGGAGGCTTAGACTTCCACTCTATCCACGCTTTAATAAGTCCTTACCTCAAACTGCTTCAGTGTCAGTGGAGACCACACAGGAAGCCTGGACTTCCATCTCCACCCAGCAGTAACCAGGTGCTTTTGTCCCTCCACACTAATGTAGTATCAGAGAAGGTCTAGTCTAGAGTCAGAACTTCCATCATCGCCCAGTAGTAACAAAGAACCCATACCCTTGGGTGTCAACAGATCTAAGTAGGGAACATGGAGTTCTACCTGCAACTACCCCTACCTCTGCCAGAGTGATGACAGAGAAAACCAGTTAAAACAGGTTTAAATGAGATCCAAAGCCTCATAACATAACATGAAAAGTCCAGATTCCAACTAAACATTACTTGTCATACAAGATCCAGGAAGATCTCAAACCAAGGGAAAAAAAGACAATCAATAGGTGCCAACATCAAAATTACAGACATATTAGAATTATTTGACCAAGATTTTAAAGCAACAATGATGAAATACTTCAATGAATAAATACTAATAAAATTGAAACAAATGTGAAGATAGAAAGCCTCAGGAAAGAAGTATAAAGTCCCAGAAAAATAAAGACTATAAAAAAAAAAAAAGGTAGAAATTTTAGGACTGAAATACTCAGCAACTGGAATGAAAAGTTCAATGGATAGAATCAACAGCAAAATGTAGGGATCAGGGTATCAGCGAACTGAAAGACAACAGAAATTACCAAATCTAAAAAACAGAGGGAAAAAGAAAAAAAAAAATGATTAGAGCCTCAGGGACCCATGGGATTATAACAAAAAATTAAATGTTTATGTCATCAGAGTCTCAGTCAAAAGGAGAAAGAGGATGGGGCTGAAAAAGTACTTGAAGAAACCTTGTTGAAAACTTCCCAAATTTTTCAAGAGACATAAACCCATTGATTCAGGAAGCTGAGCAGGGTAAACAGGATAAACCCAAAGATAGCCACATGAGGATCTTCATAATTAAACTTCTGAAAACTAAGGAAAAAAATGTTTAAAGCAGCCAGAATAAATGTCACATTACCTATACAGAAAAAAAAAAAAAAAAAAAAATCAAATGGCAGTGAATTTCTTTTTAGAGACCATGGAGGAAAGAAGGTATTGAAATACTATTTTTCAAGTGCTAAAATAAAAAAACACCGAACTGTCAACCCCAAATTCTGTTCCCTGCAAAAATATACTTGAAGGATGAAAGAGAAATGAAAACAATATCAGATAATGAGAAACAAAGGTAGACCTATCCTAAAAGCATGGCTAAGGGAAATTCTTAGAACAGAAAGAAAACAAGAGGAGTGTTAGAGCACTCAGAAGGAGAGAACATGATAAGCAAAAATGTGGATAAATATGATAGACTTGTTTTCTCCTCTTGAGTTTTCTAAAGTACATTTGGCAATTGAAGTAAAAATTAAAATACTGATGCAGTTATAAATGAATGTAGAGGAGCTATTGAAGACAATTTTATAAATAAGGGAGAAGCGCGGCCAAGAGAAGCTACCCCACGTCGGAGGTCAGGGGCAGAAGCCTGGAGGACCCCATGCCCGAAGGGCGGCGGCCAAGAAGAGTTACCCCACATCTGAGGCCAGGGGCAGCAGCCGAGAGTGCCAGGCTGCGAAGGCGCAGGAACGGCTGAGAAGAGCTACCCAAGTCCGAGATCGGGGAGGCGGCCGGGAGGAGCCACCCCACATCCGAGGCCAAGGGCGGCAACCGGGAGGAGCTACCCTAAGCCCGAGGCCAGGGGCGGCGGTGGGGAGGACCAACCCCATGTCCAAGGAGCAGTGGCTGCACGGGCGCAGGAGGGCCTAGAGGAGCTATCCCACATTGAAGGTCAGGAAGGGCGGTGGTGAGGAGATACCCCTCATCCAAGGTAAGGAGCAGCGGCTGCGCTTTGCTGGAGCAGCCGTGAAGAGATACCCCACGCCCAATGTAAGAGAAACCCAAGTAAGATGGTAGGAGTTGCAAGAGGGCATCAGAGGGCAGACACACTGAAACCATACTCACAGAAAACTAGTCAATCTAATAACACTAGGACCACAGCCTTGTCTAACTCAATGAAACTAAGCCATGCCTGTGGGGCAACCCAAGACGGACGGGTCATGGTGGAGAGATATGACAGAATGTGGTCCACTGGAGAAGGGAATGGCAAACCACTTCAGTATTCTTGCCTTGAGAACCCCATGAACAGTATGAAAAGGCAGAATGATAGGATACTGAAAGAGGAACTCCCCAGGTCAGTAGGGGCCCAATATGCTACTGGAGATCAGTGGAGAAATAACTGCAGAAAGAATGAAGGGATGGAGCCAAAGCAAAAACAATACCCAGCTGTGGATGTGACTGGTGATAGAAGCAAGGTCCCATGCTGTAAAGAGCAATATTGCATAGGAACCTGGAATGTCAGGTCCATGAATCAAGGCAAATTGGAAGTGGTCAAACAGGAGATGGCAAGAGTGAATGTAGACATTCTAGGAATCAGCAAATTAAAATGGACTGGAATGGGTGAATTTAACTCAGATGACCATTATATCTACTACTGCGGGCAGGAATCCCTCAGAAGAAATGGAGTAGCCATCATGGTCAACAAAAGAGTCCGGAATGCAGTACTTGGATGCAATCTCAAAAACTACAGAATGATCTCTGTTCGTTTCCAAGGCAAGCCATTCAATATCACAGTAATCCAAGTCTATGCCCCAACCAGTAACGCTGAAGAAGCTGAAGTTGAACAGTTCTATGAAGACCTACAAGACCTTTTAGAACTAACACCAAAAAAAGATGTCCTTTTCATTATAGGGGACTGGAATGCAAAAGTAGGAAGTCAAGAAACACCTGGAGTAACAAGCAAATTTGGCCTTGGAATATGGAATGAAGCAGGGAAAAGACTAATAGCGTTTTGCCAAGAAAATGCGCTGGTCATAGCAAACACCCTCTTCCAACAACAGAAGAGAAGACTCTACACATGGACATCACCAGATGGCCAACACTGAAATCAGACTGATTATATTCTTTACAGCCAAAGATGGAGAAGCTCTATACAGTCAGCAAAAACAAGACCATGAGCTGACTGTGGCTCAGATCATGATCTCCTTATTGCCAAATTCAGACTGAAATTGAAGAAAGTAGGGAAAACCACTAGACCATTCAGGTATGACCTAAATCATATCCCTTATGATTATACAGTGGAAGTGAGAAATAGATTTAAGGGCCTAGATCTGATAGATAGAGTGCCTGATGAACTATGGATGGAGGTTCTATGACATTGTACAGGAGACAGGGATCAAGACCATCCCCATGGAAAAGAAATGCAAAAAAGCAAAATGGCTGTCTGGGGAGACCTTACAAATAGCTGTGAAAAGAAGAGAAGCTAAAAGCAAAGGAGAAAAGGAAAGATATAAGCATCTGAATGCAGAGTTCCAAAGAATAGCAAGAAGAGATAAGAAAGCCTTCTTCAGTGATCAATGCAAAGAAATAGAGGAAAACAACAGAATGGGAAAGACTAGAGATCTCTTCAAGAAAATTAGAGATACCAAGGGGACATTTCATGCAAAAATGGGCTCGATAAAGGACAGAAATGGTATGGACCTAACAGAAGCAGAAGATATTAAGAAGAGGTGGCAAGAATACACAGAACTGTACAAAAAAGATCTTCACGACCCAGATAATCATGATGGTGTGATCACTCATCTAGAGCCAGACATCCTGGAATGTGAAGTCAAGTGGGCCTTAGAAAGCATCACTACAAACAAAGCTAGTGGAGGTGATAAAATTCCAGTTGAGCTATTTCAAATGCTGAAAGATGATGCTGTGAAAGTGCTGCACTCAATATGCCAGCAAATTTGGAAAACTCAGCAGTGGCCACAGGACTGGAAAAGGTCAGTTTTCATTCCAATCCCAAAGAAAGGCAATGCCAAAGAATGCTCAAACTACCACACAATTGCACTCATCTCACACGCTAGTAAAGTAATACTCAAATTCTCCAAGCCGGGCTTCAGCAGTATGTGAACCGCAAACTTCCTGATGTTCAAGCTGGTTTTAGAAAAGGCAGAGGAACCAGAGATCAAATTGCCAACATCTGATGGATCATGGAAAAAGCAAGAGAGTTCCAGAAAAACATCTATTTCTGCTTTATTGACTATGCCAAAGCCTTTGACTGTGTGGATCACAATAAACTGTGGAAAATTCTGAAAGAGATGGGAATACCAGACCATCTGACCTAACTCTCGAAAAACCTATATGCAGGTCAGGAAGCAACAGTTAGAACTGAACATGGAACAACAGATTGGTTCCAAATAGGAAAAGGAGTACATCAAGACTGTATATTATCACCCTGCTTATTTAACTTATATGCAGAGTACATCATGAGAAACGCTGGGCTGGAAGAAACACAAGCTGGGATCAAGATTGCCGGGAGAAATATCAATCACCTCAGATATGCAGAAGACACCACCCTTATGGCAGAAAGTGAAGAGGAATTAAAGAGCCTCTTGATGAAAGTGAAAGAGGAGAGTGAAAAAGTTGGCTTAAAGCTCAACATTCAGAAAACAAGGATCATGGCATCTGGTCCCATCACTTCATGGGAAATAGATGGGAAAACAATGGAAACAGTGTCAGACTTTATTTTGGGGGGCACCAAAATCACTGCAGATGGTGACTGCAGCCTTGAAATTAAAAGACGCTTACTCCTTGGAAGGAAACTTATGACCAACCTAGATAGCATATTCAAAAGCAGAGACATTACTTTGCCAACAAAGGTCTGTCTAGTCAAGGCTATGGTTTTTCCAGTAGTCATGTATGGATGCGAGAGTTGGACTGTGAAGAAGGCTGAGCGCCGAAGAATTGATGCTTTTGAACTGTGGGGCTGGAGAAGACTCTTGAGAGTCCCTTGAACTGCAAGGAGATCCAACCAGCCCATTCTGAAGGAGATCAGCCCTGGGATTTCTTTGGAAGGAATGATGCTAAAGCTGAAACTCCAGTACTTTGGCCACCTCATGCGAAGAGATGACTCATTGGAAAAGACTCTGATGCTGGGAGGGATTGGGGGCAGGAGGAGAAGGGGACAACAGAGGATGAGATGGCTGGATGGCATCACCGACTCGATGGACGTGAGTTTGCGTGAACTCCGGCAGTTGCTGATGGACAGGGAGGCCTGGCATGCTGCAATTCCTGGGGTCACAAAGATTCGGACATGACTGAGCGACTGAACTGAACTGAGCTGAAAGGGATATAGAAGGAGGTAAATTTTCTAAACTTCAGTCAGACTCATGAAATGATGATAATGGTAGACTGTTATCAATTAGTTATGTATAAATAATGGAATACCCAGAGCAACCAGTAAAAAATCTATACTAAGAGATACACTCCAAATCACTATAGATAAATTAAAATGGACTTCTAAACAGATGTTCAAGTGAGTGTAAGATGCCAGGAAAAACATAACAAAGAAGTAAAAACTAGAGAGAACAAACAAAAGATTAAAATGACAGACCTAAGCCCTAAGATATCAATAATTATTTTAAATGTAAATGGTCTAAACACAGCAAATAAAAGATTGGCAGAGAGATATTAGCAGAGGAATAGATGGAATAAAATAAAGAAATTCGTATTGAAAAAAGGTATAAAAGCAATTTAATGAGGAAAGATAGCTTTTTCAACAAGTAATGATGAGGCAGTTGTACCTCCATAAGTATAAAAATGTGTCTTGACCTAATTCTCACACCTTATAGGAAAATTATTTCAAACTAGATTATGGAATTAAATGAAAATTTATAAGATCTTTTAGAAAAAAATCATAGGAGAAAATCTTTTTGAACTAGGGCTAAGCAAAGAGTTCTTAGACTTGACATCATAAAATGAAATCCATAAAAGGAAAAATTCACATTGGATTTCATCAAAATGTAAGACTCTTGCTCTGTGAAAGACTTGTTAAGAGCACAAAAATTCAGACTACACAGTAGAATGCATTTGGCAAACTGCATATTTGACAAAGGACTAGTATCTAGAACAAATAAAGAACAATCAAAGCTCTCAAATTCCACAATAAAAATATAAGCAATCCAATTAGAAAATAATCAGAAGACATGAAAAGACATCTCATTGAAGAGGATATACAAATGGCAAATAGACATTTAAGATCTTCAACTTCATTAGCAGCTAATGACATTGCAAATTAAACACAAGACATCACTAGACACCTTTCAGAATGGCTAAATAAAAAGATAATGACACCATCAAATTCTGGCAAGGATATGGAGAAATTGCATCACTCTAGCATTGCTAATGGTTATATAAACTGGTGGTATAGCCACTTTGGAAAACAGTTTGGCAATTTCTTATAAAACTAAATGTTTAACTACCATAAGCCCCAACACTTGTACTCCTAGACTTTTCTCCCAGAGGAATGAAGACATATGTTCACGCAAAATCCTACATACAAGTATTCATAGCAATATCATTCATAACACTCAATAATTGGAAAAAACTCAGGTTGTCTTTTAATAGGTGAATGATTAAGGTAAACAGTGGTACATTCATAGCATGGAATACCATTTGACGGTTAAAAGGAACAAACTCAAAGCAACAACCTAGATGAATCTCCAGAGTGAAAAATGATAATCCCAGAAAGTTATGATTTTATTTATATAACATTATTTCAATGACAAAATTGTAGCTATCAAGACCAGATTAGTGGTTGCCAAGGGTAAAGGAGTAGGTGAGGGTAGAGGGAAGGGGCTGTGGTATTAAAGGACAAGATGAGGGATCCTTGTGATGGACATTCTGTCTTTACTGTATCCCTGTTGCAATATAGTACTACAGTTTGTAAGATATTACCTTTGGGGAAAATTGTGTGATGGGTATTGAAGTCTATGCGTAATTTCTTACAAAGCATATTAATCTATAGTGATCTCAAAATATACAATTCTAGTTTTTAAAACAAAATGCACTGAGTCAGTAGAAAGGGCAAGATTAAAGATGAGAAGAGGGAATATGAGGGAGAAACAGGAGCAGGGAGTTTTACTTTTCATTTAGGAGCTCTTCCTGGTGTTCCTGCAGTTTTAATTCCAATCCAGCTGTTCATTAAGAAGTTTTAACACAGAGGAGAACTCCATTACATGGTGAGTTGTAATGCATCCAGTGGAGGCAGTAATTGAAGATGGAGAAGAGCAAATGCAAACAATTTTTCTGTTCACTCCTTATATTTCCCCTGATCAAATCCTCAACCTAGAACAGGGATTCTCAATCTTGGCTGTACACTGGGATGACAAGATGTTAAAAAAGACCAATACCCTCTCACCCCCTCCCTAAATTCTGATTAAATTTATCTGAGGTTTCTCTTTAGCTTTAGTGTTTTTTAAAATCTTGAAGTAATTGGACCTGGTAGCCAGAGGCTGGGAATCAGTGCCCAATCCAAGGTCCACAGTCTGTTTGAATCTTACTTATGGGTTCACATCTTGTGTTTGTTTCAAACTGAAAGAAAAGGGACAATGCCATGGTACATGTGACTCTTTGCACTATTTCTACAGTGAACAGGTTAAGTCCATGTTTTAAGGCAGGCGTTATATTATAAATGAAATCAATGAACAGAGTTGGTTGTTAGCTCCCCCAAGACTTCCCTTCCTGTCTCTCTGGCCTTCCTTCAGTTCCTGGAACTGTTCTCTTGTGCCACAGATACCATTCTCCTACACAGATCAGGAAGTCCTTTCTCTGCCCTTTTGTTCTCTCACCCCCTGCCACCTGTCCCCCCTCTTTCTCTACCCCCTTCCCAACCCATTCTTCTTTTTCGCCTGTACCAAATTGGTCTCATTCATATCATGTTCAGTCTTCACCTCTTCAGAAAAGTCAGCTTCTTTTGCTACCATGACCCTCTCCTTCTCAATACTTATTACAGTGATAATTTTGCAATTATTTTATCACTAATCCATTATTGTCTGTCTTTCCCACTAGACCATAAACTCTATAAGGGCAGAAATCTCATCTGTTTCGCTCACTATTTTATCCTCAGCTACTAGCCCAGCATCTGGCATATTGTAGATGCTCTATAAATAATTCATAGCCTGAAGGAACCAGCTAGTCTCTTATTTAGAAACTTGGGGAGTGTTCACCAGAGACAGAGGATGTCAAAAGAGCTGTTGCCTAGGAATGGTTCCACTGAAAACCATTTAGTGTGACCTTGGACAGATCACTAATTCTCCCTGGAGCTCCATGTATATATGTGTGAAAGAGAGATAGTTCTCAAACTCTGCTATACATTAGAACTGGGAAAACTTTTAAAATACCAGGGTCTGGAAGACTCAACACAGATGTTCTCATTTAACTGATTTGAGGTTGCACCCAGGTATTAGACATTTTGAAATGCTTTAGGAAGACTGAATATGCAATCAAAATTGAAAACCACTGGACTAAGCTTAACGATGCCTAAAATCTGGCACAGTGATTCTAAGATCATATAAAATAGCCATTTCCACTTTTTTTGTTGTTGTTGTTGGCAAATAGACCTTCTTTTCTGTTAGAATTATCTGCACCCAAAATAAAACCAAGCCCATGGTAACACAGGGACATACTTAAAGTGAAAGGTCTTTGTAACCTATCACAGTAATATTTTCTTGCTGTTATTACCTTCAATAGTGGTAGTGTTTGCACTGCCATCTTTCAACAGACTTGGCTTGCTGGGATTCTGTAAAGTGAGATTGTGGGATGGTGCTGTGTGAGAGATAAGTAAATTGGGAATTAATTATTGACATAAAAACAGAGCAAGTAAAATTCTGCTCTTTTGATTTTTAACTTTCTGATTTTCAAAATAGCAGTTTAAAAACACATCTTTCTATCCAAATGCCCAGAGGGGCTAATCTGCATTGAAAATTAATTTCTTGAGATATTTCACTCTTTAACAGTCTCCTGGTTCGGTTTTTAATATTTGGCACTAAAAATAAAGTCTGATGACAAATTTCATTTGTTGTCACTTTTTAGCTGTAATTGACTCTAAGATCTAAAAGAACTCACTGGGTTCCATGACTTTTATCCATAACAGAGCAGTGCCCTGTTCAAAGAACTGGAATCACAAGACGCGAATTAGGAAAGAGCTTGTTACCCAGGCATAGGAGAGGCTGCTCCTGAAGTAAAAAGTCAGGGCTGCACCCTCCAGCTTCCTCCAAGTTGTATTATTTTTTGCTGTTGTTTACTGGGATTGTGAAATAAATCTCAGCTATGATTAGTAGAATGAGTAGAATTTTTTTTAAAAATTGTGCTTTAAATTATATGATCTTTCTAATTAGAAAAGTTCATTGGCATAAGAAACAAAAACATTATGAAGAGGAAGAATTTTTGAAATTAAGTGTACTTCCATGATGGTCCATTCACAAGGCGCATGAGGAAAATGCCAGGACAATTTAAGTTGTTATTCTATCAGGAAGATTTGTCCTCTTCATCCTTGAACAGTGCAGACAAATATATTTCCATCTCTGCCTGAGTCACTGATAGCCAGGTGAGTGTCTGGGAAACCTGTTCATTTCTTGAAATCAGAAGGATACTATCTGAGCCCATTCTCCAGTTCAGTTACTTGTATCATGCCTCCCTAAGTGTTTGATGTACTAGTTAAAAGATAAAGGCCTGAACATACTCCCAGTAGGTTAGGTCAATCTTTTATTTGGTGAGTGGGAAGGAATCAGGCTAAGGGCTGATTTTCAGTTCTGTATTTGGGAAGGAAGAGCAAAAGAGGAGAACACCCCTTTCTTTACTTCTATGTCTCAAGCAAAATAGCTCTGTTCATAATCCACCAATAACTCATCTTTGAGAATGAATGCAATGTCAAGGAGAATTAAGCCTTTTAATCATTCACACTTTACCGTGAATTAGAAAATCAGGTCACCTTCTTCCTCAGGGAAGGCAGCCATAAAGAATGACTGAGAGTTTGGATTGGGAGGGAGATGAAGAGTGGGGTTAATTTCAAGACATAAGGAAAGTAGGTTTGAATGGGGCCCCAGTGTAGGGAATTTCAAATCATTAGAAGCAGTCTGAGAGCTCCTGAGGATTAACCATGGGACTGTGGTCCTGGAGTTGGGTGTGTTACCCTCAGGGCAAATTAGAGGCCTTTTAAATAAGATTTGTCTACTTGGTTCTTTTACCTAAATTTAACCATTGAACTATGTGTCTACAAAAAACATACTTCCTGATACACTGAGTGTGTACTTTGCTGCTGGCAAAAAAAGAGGTTTTGTTCTCTTAACCTGAAAACTAGGAGGCATGACTTCCTTAGGAAAACCCATGCAGTTGGCCAGAATGTACCAAACTGCCCTCACAATTTCTCTGATTGTAGCACTGCCTTCCAGCCTTCCTTTGGTTTCCTAAGGAAAGAGACCTCCACACCTCTGTTCACATGCTCCTAGGACTTGCAGAGGGTGTCTATGCAGTAAGCACATACAAGGGTATCAATTTCTGGAGTGTCCATACAGTCTTTACTAAAACTGATCTACCTAACAGGAGACTTGTAGCCAATATGTCTATCTGTTATGAGAGTTCTTCTTTCTCATCTCCTCTATCATGCTCACTCTTTTCCTGCTTTATAAAACAAAGTCTTTTTAAGCCCTTGAAAATCTCACTGTGGTAACCCCCAAAATGTCAAACAAAAGGACAACTGGACATATTGAAGTTGGGTAACTTCCCTTAATCAAAGCGCTTAGGTAGGGCATCTTCCCTGTTTAGACACATTTCTGTTACAGGCCAAGCATAGTGTTAGAGGCAAGTGTGCTAGTCCTTGTTGAGATAGTCTGGATCTCAAAGTGATGGTAATCTTTCTTTAATGACCTCATTGTTTCCATCCCCCACTATTATTAAAGAAAGCATTGTTCCTGAGGGAGAGTTCTTTGAGAACAAAGCCAACAGAGCATAAAAAGAAATGGTGAAGATGGCAGTATTTTATTTCATCCTTGCAACAAACTCTTGGCAGAGCTCCATGCCCTATCTACCTCTCAATCTGAGAAATAAGAATCCGGAATGAGGTGGCTATACGTATTAACACATTTGTTAGAAGGTAAACATGAGGCCAAAGTGAATCTAACAAAAAGCGTGGCTGTCAAGCCAGTTGTTTGACAATAAGGACTACTTAGCCAATTACATTATATCAAAGCCAACTTCCATAAATTGAGTGAGCTAGATCTGCAGCTCCAAAGTTGTGCCAAAAATTTAATTGTCATGTTATTTTTTAAAAATTGGTTGGCAAATGAGTTTTGAAATTGATGATAGTTTACCTTCTCCAATCATTTCTGAGTACACTGAGATGGATAAGATGTCTTTTAGTGAAAGAGAAACAGTTATAATTGATAGTTATTTGAAGAATCTTGGTAAAATCTTTCTGGTATACTTCCCAGAACCCGATAAAGTTAATTACTCTAATGAATAAGTATCAAATGCTTTTGTAAGGCGAGTTTCTGTTTTCCAAAATAAATTAAAAATTGCTAGAGGCATGGTGGTAGGTGAAGTGAGTGAGGCAGGTCAAAAGGTACACAGTTCCAGTTATAAAATACTAAGTGTTGGGAATGTAATGTATAGCATGGAGACTATAGTTAATACTACTGAATTGCATATTTGAAAATTGCTAAGAGAATAGATCTTAAAAGTTCTCAGCACAAGAAAACATTTGTAACTATGAAGGGAGATGGAGGTTAACTAGACTTACTGTGGTGATCACTTCACAATATATACAAATACCAAATCATCATGTTGTTCACCTGAAACTAATACTGTATATCAGTATCCCACAATTTAAAAAGTAGATTAAAAGATAATAAGCATTTACATTATTTTAAATAATTATTAACATTAAATTTAATTGACTAAATTTATTTGACAAAATGTTAATGGTTAATTTTATTAATTAAATTATTAACTAACTTTAATAATAAATCACCCTGGGATTTGGGGCATATGACTCAAAATTTGTTTAAATAATTGGTTGGAATTACTGTAATACAATCCCATCCACTTATTTACGTGAGCAACATTTCACAGTATATGTCTATAAAGTGAAAAAGAGGAATCAAATTGATAATGAGCTCTGTTCATTCCAATAAGAAATATTAATCTAGGAATGTATGAGCTAGATCAACAGTAAAAATAACAGACCATTAGAGCTGCATTTCCAGAAGCATTTTACTTTGATATTTTATCAAAACTTAATCTACAGGTGTTGTTTTGATCTCTTTTATAATATTGATAATATTTATGTATTACTACCAATAATTATCAATATTATTTCTTTATTCAAGAGAAAATTTTTAAACCTGTTGCCACCTGTAGTAATAGGACATTAAAAAATTCTAATTCATATACTTTTTTTTTCAGACAGCTATGATAAAATCATAAAAGCTTTCTAAAGATGAAAATATAATATTTTTGAATAATGACTAGAGGAGAAGTGGAAGGCAAACTTAAAGGAGCAAAGGAACGGCATAAAAACTTTGACTAAGAATTTGGGTCTAGTTTTACTAAATAAATGACAATAGGTTATCCAGTCTCTATGCTACTTAAATTCCACTGGATATGTTTAAAAGACTAATATGAGAGTGTTTTGTTTTAGAATAGTAATATACTTCCTTTATAGCTGTTTCATTTTATAATAAATTATTTTAGATGTTTAATCAAAAAATTTGCAACAGGGCACATAATTTTTCAAAATTTGGAGGGATTGGGATATATGAGCAAAAATGTTCTGGAGACCCTTGTCTTAGGGCTTTCTTTTCTCTTCCAACAAAATTCACCTCCTCCTGTTCCCTCAGGACCCTCACTGCTTCCTTCTAGCCTGACATGCTAGCACCCACTTTGGTGTGGGTGACTGTTTTGTTGTTGCTGTTGTGGTTGTTTATATTGCAGTATATTTGATTTACAATGTTGTGTTTTAGGTGAACATCAAAGTGATTTAATTATATATATATATATATAATTTTTAACATATATGTATATATATGTATATCTGGGCTTCCCAGGTGGCACTAATGGTAAAGAACCCATCTGCCAATGCAGAAGACATAGGAGACACAGATTCAATCCCTGGGGCAGGAAGATCCCCTGGAGAAGGGCATGGCAATCCACTCCAGTATTCTTGCCTGGAGAATCCCCATGGACAGAGGAATCTGGCGGGCTACAGTCCACAGGGTTGCAAAGAGTCAGACATGACTGAAGCGATTTAGTGTGTAGTCATACATATAGCTATTCTTTTTCAGACTCTTTTCCCATATAGTTATTATAGAGTATTAAGTAGAGTTGCTCATTCTATATAGCAGGTTGATTATCTATTTTATATACAGTGGTATGTATATGTTAATCCCAACCTCCTAATTTATCCCTCCTCCCCCTACATTTCCCATTTGGTCATCATAAGTTTATTTTCTAAGTCTATGAATCTATTTCTGTTTTGTAAATAAATTCATTTATATCATTTTTTAAAATTACATCTATAAGTGATATCATATGCTACTTGCCTTTCTCTGCCTAACTTACTCCACTTAGTATGATCATCTCTAGTTCCATTCATGTTGCTGCAGATGGCATCATTTCATTTTTTATGGATGAATAATATTCCATTGTGTATATATACCACATCTTCTTTGTTCATTCATTTACTGATAGACACTTCCATGTCTTGGCTATTGTAAATAGTGCTGCAATGAACATTGGAGTGCATGTATCTTTTCTATGTATGATTTTCTCCAGATATATGCCCAGGAGTGGGATTGCTGGATCATATGTTAGCTCTTTTTTTAGTTTTTTAAGGAACCTCCATACTGTTCTCCATCATGGCTGGCTATTCCTATTTACATTCTGGTGTGGGTAACTGTTAATCAGTTATTCTTCCCCAAAAGCATTTGTTCTGTACAAAGTCTTCCTGGAAATAATGATGTAACCTGAAAGAATGATGTTAGGTTCTTTTCCATGAGAATTTTCAACCAGACATAAAGGCATTTGAGGGAAGAAGGAAAGTTCCCAAATCTTATACGGGTGTTTTGAGATTTGCTGGGCCTTCTCTGATTGCAGGTAATACAGGATGTTCAGAATTGTCCAACCACACAGACAGGATCCATTGGCAACTTCATGTACCAAATCAAATTTTGGCTAAATTCATGACTAAGAAAATTAAATTCACTATATATGTGTTGCTTTTAGTATTTTAACCATGATATTTCTGATATGACTGTTCCAGTATATGTGTGTGTGTTAGTAGCTCAATCGTGTCCGACTCTTCGCAATCCCATGGACTGTAGCCTGCCAGGCCCATCTGTCTGTGGTATTTCCCAGGCAAGAATACTGGAGTGGGGTTGCCATTCCTTCTCCAGGGGATCTTCCAGATCCAGGGATTGAACCTGGGTCTCCTGCATTGCAGGCAGATTCTTTATCATCTGAGCCACCAGGGATATTTATATATACTGAAAATAAGATTGAAACTAATTTAGTTTGGGAGTAAAAGGGAAACCAGCACCTTTAAAAGAAGCTGATCATTTGTGTCCTTGGGTTTGCTTGTCTTTTTAAATTGTGTTAACTCAGTCCTCCCCCAACTGTACTGTGTGTCAAGAAAACACCTTTGATTTTTTTTTCCATTACAAAAAAATCCAAGAAGCAGGCCAAGATTATGGCTTTGATTATGTGTTGACTATTAATCTTATGTTACTTGGAAACTATAGACAATAATCAATACAGAGGAGAGAAGCCAGCTGTGCACACATGCCTCCAAGTATTTCTGGAGAAACAACTGTAGATGTATTGAAAGGTGGTCAGGAGCATCATTTTTACAAGCAAAGAATTAGAAATTATACGTATGGTTGCCCTTGGCACTTGTGAAAGTTGTCCTGACTTTTTCTCTGGACTTCTTCAATTGTCAAGGTCTTATAGCATCTCTCCCAGCATTAGCTTTATGCTTATCAGTGTTTACTGAACTGAATTAAACTGACTTTAGGACCCTGATAGACTCTGACACATGGTATTGCTCAAGAGTCTTATAATATCCACAAGAAAAAATTGTGGAACACTCATTACAATGTTACTTTGGATAAGACCAAGAATAATGGGACTCAGTGCTGAGTCATATTTGACCCACAATTCTTCAGATTTCTTCCAAAATGTATAGATAGTGTGCCTCTCCTAAAGTATTATTTTATCCCTGTTAATCTCATTTTTATGTTCCACAGTTTACTTTTTTAAAAAGTCTTCATTCATTTTATTCTGGTTTGGCTTCTGCAGTACTTCAAGCTACTGAAAAATTATATACACCCAATATTTCTGCTGTGATACTGGCTTTCTAGAGAAGCAGACTGTGCTGTGGACATATGCATCATCCTGGAAATATGAGAAGGTGGTACTGATTCAACCGCTCCGCTCCTTCAGCTTGCGTTGGAGTTTAACAGCTCCCCTTAAAGTAGTAGTGGGTGTTTGTTTCCCACTCAAGAGTTGAGCTCCTCAATGTGTATCACACATCCTAAATCTCAATATGCTGTTCACTGTTTTAGCTCCCAAATCATTCCAAGAAAAGCAGTTTCTCTCCTTTTCCAAATGCTCATGTCACCATTTCTATATGTACTTATTCACTTGTAATGAAAGATAATGACATTAGGCATTCTGAGGACTAACAGTGTCAGTATAAATGTATATGATAAGGGCTTCCTTGGTGGCTCAGTGGTAAAGAATCTTCCTGCCACAGCAGGAGACACGGATTTGATCCCTGATCCAGGAAAATCCCACATGCCACACAGCAATTAAGCCTGTATGACACAACTATTGAGCCTGTGCTCTAAAGCCTGGGAGCCACCAATACTGAGGACACAAGCTGAAGCTGCTGAAGCCTGCATGCCCTCGAATCTGTACTTCACAAGAAAATTCACAGCAGTGAGAAGCCCGCACACCACAACTAGAGAGTATCGCCCACTTTCTGCAACTAGAGAAAAGCCTGCGCAGCAGTGAAGACCCAGCGCACCAAAAATAAATAAAATGTAAAAAAAATTTTAATGTATATGATAAAGATTCTAGCAGCCTTCTGGAGCCTCCTGAGCATTATTTTACTCTGATTCTTATGGACATTATTTTACTCTAGGGTAGTGAGAATTCTTTTGGAAGTGACAGAAACCCAAGTTAATGAATTTAAACAAAAGGAGAATTTAATGCTTTTAAGGAAAAGTGTTGGCTCCTACAGCAGAGAGGGCCCTGAGAGGATTCACAAGACTGGAAGAAGACCTTAAGGAATCAAGTCTCATGGACTAGTCCACAGGAATTGCCTCCAAATCTCTTGAATCTCTTTATCTCTCCTTGGCTTTATTCCACAGGTTGGGAGCATCTCCCCATGTGTGAAAAAGAGGGTTGGTGGAAGACCCAGATTCATTCTTTCTAGATCAGCAACTCTAGTATAAAGAGCATCTTTTTCTCAAACTTCATCTAGCAATCCAAAGCAAGATTTGGATTGGTCCCTCATGAACCCTTTGCCCACCCCTCTAATCAAGTTTTCTGACCTTTTACTATGCATGAGAATTATCTTGAGTACTTTTGAAAATTCAGATTCCCAGTCCCTACCAGCAGAAATTCTAATTTCAGTGGTTAGGAAAACCACATGAAATGGGGAAGAGGTGGTTTTCCAAAACATAATGAGAGTAACCAAAAAAACACAGAGAAAGTATCCGTAAAAGAATTTTACTTAGGATATGTGACTATGAAAATGTCTACAAGCATCTTTATGGCACAGCAGTGAGACCATAGAAAGATAGACATGGGCAAAAGATATGGAGCTTTTTGTATGGAAGTGTCATAACAGTCCTCATCTTTCTAGTTAAAAGTGACAAATTCATTAGCTATTTACTTAAGTAACATGAGTATATAATGACCAGTGTCAACCTGAAAATGTGACACACCCCTTTTTGATGTTAGTTGGTGGCGCTAGTGGTAAAGAATCTGCCTGCCAATGCAGGAGACATAAGAGACATGGGTTCAATCCCTGGATCGGGAAGATTCCCTGCAGGAGGGCATGGCAACCCACTCCAGTATTCTTGCCTGGAGAAACCCATGGACAAAGGAGCCTGGCGGGCTATAGTCCATAGGGTTGCAAAGAGTCAGACACAACTGAACTGACTTAGCATGCATGCACAAGCATTTCTTTAAAATGTTGGTTTCTATCTTCTGTGTGTTTATATTCCCTCCCAAATTCATATGTTGAAAATCCTAGTGTCTGACTGGTATTGGGAGGTGGTACCTTTTGGAGGTGCTTAGGTCATGAGGATGTGGTGTTAATGCCTTTGTGAAAGAGACTCCAGAAAGCTCCCTTACCCTTTCCATCATGTGAGGAAAGAACAAAAAGGCACCAGCCATGGAACAGGAAGAGGCCCCTTACCTGACTATGCTGGTACCTTGATGTGGGCTTCCCAGTCTCCCAAACTGTGAGACATAAATTTCTGTTGTTTAAGACACTGGTAAACAATCCTATTGACCCACTTGAGAAATGTTATCTAGACTTTTGTTGACACTGCATTTAAGATTTCTTGGTGTGCTGATATCAGAGGCCAGGAAGCAGTTTTAAGATCTCAGAAACTAGTTCTGATTCTGTGGACTCAGGATTAATACCAAGAGATTCTTCTCAATGAAGACAGGCAAGCTCTCATTCAGTCGTTGTACTGAGTAACTAGTAAGTGAGAGGCACTATCCTGTGATGAGGAAGACTCAAAATCTCTACCTTCATGGAACATACGCTGTAGTCCAGAGACAGTAACTAAACACACCTATGTAATAAAATGCTCAATGATGCTGAGTACAATGAGGAAGAATAAAGCAGGGTAATAAGAGTAAGAAGGGTGCTAGTTCAGCTGAAGGGTTAAGGAAGGCTCTTCCAAGGAGATGACTCAGGAACCAAGTGAGGGAACAAAGCAAAGGCCTTGTTCTGAAAACAGTCTCAGAAGGTTCACAGCACTGTGGCTACCGCAGTCTGTGGTGGATGACAAGGTTGGAAGGGCAGGAAGAGAATATATACTGTAGGGCCTTTTAGTCCTTTGCAAGGAGTTGAAGTTGTGCTCTCAGTGTGTTGGAGAACCACTGGAAGATTTGGCGGTGATTATGGCACCCCACTCCAGTACTCTTGCCTGGAAAATCCCATGGACGGAGGAGCCTGGTAGGCTGCAATCCATGGGGTCGAGAAGAGTCGGACACGACTGAGCGACTTCACTTTCACTTTTCACTTTCATGCATTGGAGAAGGAAATGGCAACCCACTCCAGTGTTCTTGCCTGGAGAATCCCAGGGACGGGGGAGCCCGGTGGGCTGCCGTCTATGGGGTCGCACCAGAGTCGGACACGACTGAAATGACTTAGCATAGCATGGTGAGAAAACTTTACAATTTTTTAAGATCTCTCTGGGTTTTGCGTAAGGCATAGTCTGAATGAATGATTTGGTGGAAGCTTTCATAAAAGCTGTCCTTAGGTGGTAGCAATGGAGATGGTGTTTAGCTTGGACAGATTTGGATGTATTTTGAAGAACGATGCAACTGGATTGGAGACCAAGGGGAAGGGAGTTTCAATAAGAAGAGGACAGTAACAAATGTTAAGAATCCCCCAAATAGGGAGAGTCAAGACTGAGAAAAGGGCCTTGTATTAGACAATGGTCAATTTTATTTTTAAATAGAAAGAAGAATAACAGTACTGATTGGGGAGAGATACAGGTAGAACGTTGGGGAAGAAGCTAGACAGAGCGGTGGGAGGGCAGCCGCAGGTGACAAGGAAGATCAAGCAGCAGACCCGAGGTGTCCCGGGTGAAGGTTTTGGCCTCGCTGTGGCCATGAAGTTATAGGTTGGAATACAGGGGAAAATTCACTTCTTATCTTCTAAACTCTTTAAAGAATATCTATTAGTTCTGCCTCCCCACCTGATAGAGGATAGCTTGGAACTCAAAAAAAAAAAAAGTGACAAGGGCAGAAACTGTACTTTTAAAAAAAGGTGACCATGTTTATTTAAGTGTAAATCAAATAACAAAATTTATTCATGGTTATCTTTGGGAACATTGATCTCTGTCCTTCTCTATCTCTTGGAAATGAATGTTCCAAATTAATTAAACTCTCAAGAGAGTAGAGGATTTATGCAGAAGGCTGATAATTAGATTAATAGCTCCTTAGATATTGTGATCCATTTTTCACAAAGGAAAATGAAATAAGTTGCTTTTACATCAGAAACTCTGTTAGTTTGATCATTTCATAGGGATTGATGTTTTCCTTTTGGTTTCATCAATCATCAGCAGATTCATCAATGCATTTCAATGCAATTAGGTGAGTTGCTTTGATTGGCAGAAGCATATACAAGAGCAGGAAAGTTAGCAGTTCTGTAAATAGAGTCGTTTAGCTTCCTCTTGGAGAATAAGCTATGCTGAGAAAAGGAAATTGAAACTGAACTTGGTGAGAAGGGTTCACAGTCTCCAATAAAAGAATTTTGCCTTTTTTTGTCATCCTTTTTACCCCAGGCAGTTAAGCAATTGAAAAAACACCTACTGTATCCTCAGGACTGTGTGTTGCACACAGAGTCATGGTCCCAAGTATCAACAAGAGAAGAGCTAGCTGAGTGAACAAGACAGGTGTCTAAGAACCAATGATAAACTGCCTAAGGTAACATATAGTGAAGGGCTATAAACCATGAACAACAGACCATGGTAACAAATGTAAATCAAACAAATCTAGTTTTAAAAGGAAATTTCTATTTAAAAGGAATGGCTTATCATTCCCTAAGATCACCAGGCCTTTCTTCAGGATTATGAAAGGTTAATTATAACTTTAATATTAAGAGAGTCATAACTATGTAGATCACCTGACCTGCCTCTTGAGAAACCTATATGCAGGTCAAGAAGCAACAGTTAGAACTGGACATGGAACAACAGACTGGTTCCAAATAGGAAAAGGAGTACGTCAAGGCTGTATATTATCACCCTGCTTATTTAACTTATATGCAGAGTACATCATGAGAAACGTTGGGCTGGAAGAAACACAAGCTGGAATCAAGATTGCCGGGAGAAATATCAATCACCTCAGATATGCAGATGACACCACCCTTATGGCAGAAAGTGAAGAGGAACTAAAAAGCCTCTTGGTGAAAGTGAAGTGGAGAGTGAAAAAGTTGGCTTAAAGCTCAGCATTCAGAAAAAGAAGATCATGGCATCTGGTCCCATCACTTCATGGGAAATAGATGGGGAAACAGTGGAAACAGTGGCTGACTTTATTTTGGGGGCTCCAAAATCACTGCAGATGGTGACTGCAGCCATGAAATTAAAAGACGCTTACTCCTTGGAGGAAAGTTATGACCAACCTAGATAGCGTATTCAAAAGCAGAGACATTACTTTGCCAATAAAGATCCATCTAGTCAAGGCTATGGTTTTTCCAGTGGTCATGTATGGATGTGAGAGGTGGACTGTGAAGAAGGCTGAGCGCCGAAGAATTGATGCTTTTGAACTGTGGTGTTGGAGAAGACCCTTGACAGTCCCTTGGACTGCTAGGAGATCCAACCAGTCCATTCTAAAGGAGATCAGCCCTGGGATTTCTTTGGAAGGAATGACGCTAGAGCTGAAACTCCAGTACTTTGGCCACCTCATGCGAAGAGTTGACTCATTGGAAAAGACCCTGATGCTGGGAGGGATTGGGGGCATGAGGAGAAGGGGACGACAGAGGATGAGATGGATGGATGGCATCACTGACTCAATGGACGTGAGTCTGAGTGAACTCTGGGAGTTGGTGATGGACAGGGAGGCCTGGCGTGCTACGATTCATGGGGTCGCAGAGAATCGGACACGACTGAGCAACTGAACTGAACTGAACTGAACTATGTAGATCCCATACTCTCACACGTTCTTTTTATTTTCTAGAGAATTAAGTCTAAGTACCTTAGTGTAGCATCCAAGCCATATGTGTGAAGACTTTTGGGGGTGTAAGGCAGAGGTCCCCAACCCCTGGGCCTTGGGCCAGTACTGTCTGTGGCCTGTTAGGAACCAGGCCACACAACAGGAGGAGTATGGAAGGCGGGTGAGTCAGCGAAGCTTTATCTGCTGTTCTCCATCGCCCTCCATTGCTTGCATTACTGCCTGAACCATCCCCCACATCCCCACACCCCAGTCTATGGAAAAACTATCTTCCAGGAAACTGACCCCTGGTGCCACAAAGGTTGGGAACCATTGTAAAGGATAGGAAACCCAGCTCTGGTTTTGACAGAAAAGGAAATTTGTTAGCTCATATAACCAATCTAAGATTGGCTCTGTTTTCATTCATGGCTTCATATAGGAGCTCAGTTTCTCCCCATGAGGCCTTCTCCCTCACTGCTTTCAGTGTCTGACCCTACATGTTAGCTCCTGGCAGCCCCAGGCTCATAGTCCCAGGGAACAAAGAGCATGTGCTTTCTTCTCTAGAGGTTCAGCAAAAGGTTCACTGCATCTCTTGATTCTGATTGTATCACATGTCCAACTCTGAACCAAGGACAAGAGTCAGAAGGATGTGATGCTCTGATTGGCCAGGTCTTTTTAACACAGCTTCCCTTGGATATTCTTTTGTGGTCTTTGCAATAGCAAAACCACACATCTTAAACGCAAGATCCTCCCTTAGGCCTTATATCCCCAACTTCATTTCTTGCTGTTCCTTGTTCAACCCCCAATGTTCTTATTGCAAGGAGTTAATTCCTGTCTCCTAAGAACCCCAAGCCCTTTTCAGAATGATGAACTTGTGTTTATATGTTGCCACTGCCTGTGTTGTCATCTCCTTTTTTAGGAAAACTCAGTCTCATGTTCAAGATCCAGCTCCTGCCTGACCAGAGCTGGTGACGGGTCTTGCAAGAAGTGTGATAAAGAACACACATCAAATATTGGGTATAACACCCCCTTCAGTGAAAGTAGTTGTGAAGTGCTTCCCATGTCCTGTCTGTGGGTAGTGACATCTCTTTCTCTGCTGCTGCTGCTGCTGAGTCACTTCAGTCGTGTCTGACTCTGTGCGACCCCATAGACGGCTCCCCCGTCCCTGGGATTCTCCAGGCAAGAACACTGGAGTGGGTTGCCATTTCCTTCTCCAGTGCATGAAAGTGAAAAGTGAAAGTGAAGTCGCTCAGTTGTGTCTGACCCTCAGCGACCCCATGGACTGCAGCCTACCAGGCTCCTCCATCCATGGGATTTTCCAGGCAAGAGTACTGGAGTGGGGTGCCATTGCCTTCTCCGATCTCTTTCTCTACAGAAGGCCAAAAGTCACATTGAAAGATTTGGCCCACAGTTTGAGGGCCAGAATCATAGAAGAAGTAGCAAGCAAGAAGCCAGGCAGATTCTTCAGCTAGAGCATAGCCTGATGATCCAGAACAAGTGTGGAAAGTATCTGTGCAGGGTCATTCCAGAAAAGGCTTAGTCGGCACAGGAGGTGGAGATACTGGATGGGAGCTCAGTGTCTTATGACACTGAGACTGAGTAACAGCCTCACATGAGGCTGGGGTGACCCAACAATGGCAAATCTGAGAGTGAGACCCAGGTAGCATGAGTCTGGCTCTGAAGGGAGTATAGACACAAGAGAAGTGAGGATGTACAGTTACAAAACCGGTCCATGAGAGTATTGCTTTGGTTACTTCTCATCCAAAAATGTACCTGTTCTGTGATTTTATCCTCCCAGACTAAATGGTCCTCAGTACAACTTCTGTTGAAATGTTAACAGTAGTGTAACATCTGAAGGGGGCCCTGACATTAGGAAGGAAAAGGTGATGCACTAATAATCATTATTGATTGCAAGTCAGTTTGAGATTTGGGCCTATAGTTCTAGATCTAAGTCATTTTATATCCCTTAGAAATGAAAGCAAGTGAATTGCCGCAGACTTGCATGAGATATTAGTTCTGTTTTCCAATGACTCAAATAAAGCCCAAATCACTTTGCACTAGAGGCCATGTGGCTCTTTATGGCCACAAACATCAAGCATATGGCTTAGAGAGCACTTTCCTACCCAGCAGTAATATTTCCAGTCCACCCGAGGCCCAGAGCAGCCACAGCTGTAATTGGCAGACAGCTAGTGTGCCTGGTTGTTCGCTTGTCCTTGTAAAATTGAGCGTGACAAGCCAATGAGGGGTGGAGCTGTGCTTGCTGCAAACATACTTAGAATTCAAGAAAAGCGAAGTGTAGATTTGAGAATTTGATTTGTGATGCTCATATCTATTCATTCATTTCTTAACCATAGTTCATTAAATTTAACAGTTTTGTGACTCTGAATTCACAGATGACAACAGCCAACATATTTTAGGCCATAAATTACTAGCTGCTTTAAGAAAGGGGACTGATTTTACAGCAAATTGTAGAGTAGTAATAGAAGCACTAAAATCTGTCTTTGTACCTCCAAGGGTTTTGTTTTAAAGGTTTGTGTTGCAACAATAAACATTCTTCTAATTCTTACCACACAAGCAAGTCCACTTTCAGAGGCAGTCATTTACTTGTCTTGTAATAAAAAATAATTTATGATACCCAGTATCAATTTACATTTATACTTTCTCTCCATGGCAGGGGCATAATGCTCTTCGGTTGTTCTAGTAGAAAGTGCTTTACAATTATGTAAGGTCTGAAACAAAAATATTGCCTGTATTTAAAAGATAAATTAAAATTCCGGAAGTAGAAACACAGTCTGGAATGGGTCTGAGTTACAAAGTCTTAAGCCAGCCCCGAAGGATGCCCACTTAATGTTTACTTCTTGCTCTAAACCACTGATGTTCATTTTTACAACAATTATTGCATCTCTTTTCATTTGATTTTATTCCTGTCAGTGTTGAGTATTATTTTCTTTCCCCCAACAGCCCGTTCTTCTTCCCTGAAGTGTCCAAACTAATCAGTTCACTTTGTCAGCTGAGAATTTCAGGGAGTAGTAGGACTCCAGTGAAGATACAAGTAGCTCTCACAAGCCAACAACCACAACATCTGTTAACCGCTAGATAAAATAAGAGTTGGCAAAGGCCATTGGGTCTGAACTGATTATTTTCCTAGCGGGCGAGTTAAGCTTCTGCTGATTAACACACTCAGGATCCCGATTAACTTTGTGGCATGAAGCTAACATAATTACATAATTGGCCTTAAAATGAAACTCTTACTTTCAGAGATGCTCCAAAGGTAAGTGTTTTACTTTTTTCTGGAGCCTGAGACCTTCACAAAGACAACCTGGCCCACCTGTTGTGTGAAAATCTGTCTTTTAGGATTTCCCCAAGGATCATATCTAGACATATAACAAAGGGATTTGTGTGGGGAATGATTTATGTTGTGGGTATGAATAGAGGGCCACAAACTCATGAGTATAGGAGATACCATATTCCTTTATTTTTCAGTTAGCAATTTAATTCTGACTATTCCCAGGTGGCACTAGTGTTAAAGAACCCACCTGCCAATGCAGGAGACTAAGAGATGTGGGTTTGATTCCTGGGTCAGGAAGATCCCTGGAGGAGGGCATGGCAACCCACTCCAGTATTCTTGCCTAGAGAATTCCATGGACAGAAGAGCCTGGCAGACTACAGTCCATGGGGTTGCAAAGAGTTGGACATGACTGAAGTGACTTAGCATGCAACACATGATACGCTACATTTTGCTGGACTATAAACTCAGCTATCCACAAGTCTTTTCCCACCATGGTTTTGCCAGGAGTCAGGGAGGTCCCTCAGCCATGATATATCTGTCCCTACATTATCCCAGCTCATGTCATCAAGTGCATTGATTGATGGCTTTGGTCTGACACTGAGCACACAAGAAGCTATGTCAAGGCTGGGAGTCCTGGGCTGACTTCTAGGTTCTATTGTTCTATTCAATACCTGTTCTTCATAGTGTCTAATGCCCAAGAAGCCATACATGTGTCTCTTCCTTCCAGCAGAGATAATGTTCTTGGCTTTGGAAAATATTTCCCTTTCTTCCTATTTCCATCAGAAGCATGCACACAGACTTTTCTTTCTTGTTCTTCTGACTCTGGGGAGCCTATCTTTAACTTGGGAAAATCTTTCTCTCTTCATGTTTTCTTCACGATACCCCTATCTTCTGACACCCCATTACTCTCAATGGATTTTGCTTCTGAAAACAAAAGCCAAGAAGCGAAGTTTTTATAGGCAGTCTTTGTTTCTTTATCTGTAGAGGAAGAAGAAATAGGAAACATGGAGTGAAAATTATAAATTAGTATCACAAAAAACTTATCCTACCATAGACACGTACATATATTCTCAAAAGTAGATGCCTGATTGATTCATTTTTACACTGAGCAAGTGGACAAACAAAACACTAGACAAAAGAACCTACAAATCTCATCACATTGAGTAATTTATTCATTTGTCACAGTGTCCAAGGTAAAAGAGGAACTAAGTTTAGTTTAGTGTGTCAGTGAGGAGAAGGTGAAAAGAAGATCAGCTTCCCAGTAATCTTCCCAGGTACTTATAATTGCCATGCTTCCACTTCCAAATTAATTGTTTTATTTATATGATTTTATACATGCCATGCTGTGCTGTGCTTCGTCACTCATTTGTGTCTGACTCTTTGCAACTCCATGGACTCTAGCCCACCAGGCTCTTCTGTCCATGAGAATTTTCCAGGCAAGAATACTGGAGTGGGTTGCCATGCCCTCCTCCTAGGGATCTTCCCAACCCAGGGATCAAACCTAGGTCTCCTACATTGCAGGTGGATTCTTTACCAGCTGAGCTACCAGAGAAGCCCATGATTTTATAAATAATGCAATGATTTTTATAGTCATCTTTTATCTACTAGGTTTAGACAAGTCTTCTACATCATACTGTTTTTTAATAGAGGTACATGTATATAAAGAGAAACCATAAAAAAATGAGCCTTCTTGTGACATTTGACTGCACTGCACATGAGTGATCACTCTTTTCTGAAACTCTCTCTCCCACAGACTCCAGAGAAGCACTGTTTCACAGTTCTTGTCCTGTGTTTTCCGATCTTTCTTCTTTGAAATCCTTCATGAGACTATTCCCTTTATCAACATCGGTATATTTATCCATGTACAAATCCCGCCTTCCATTCTTGGTCCTCTGTTCCTTTCACAAGGTGATATTACTCACTCTCCAAGTTTTAACCACCAACCATCTGCTAATGACTCACTCCTGCCCAGCCCAGTGAACTCTGGACCCTTACCTCCAAATGTGCCCTGGATACCCCCATTTGAATGGTTCCTAACACTTCAAGCTTGATCTTTCCAGAGCAGATTGCCTCAATTTCTATCCCTCTAACCTGTATCTCACTTTAGGCTTCTTTTTATCTTCCACATGATTATAATTCCCCTCCCTCCTTCTTAATCTTGACCAGTCCACTCAAGCACACAAAATTTATACCTGTTCTAAATAGTTGTGACGTTCCTGGTCTCTGTGCTGTCACTCAGCTGGCTCTGGGATGCCAGGTTTAGTTTCATTCTTTATTTCTTCCCCTGCAGCTTGGTAGTCTTTGGTCTCCCTTTTTGCTTCTTGGACTTCAACTTCTCTTTTAATATTTGACTCTATCTCTCTGATTATTTTGTCCCATACAGTCTTGGAAGAAACTCCCTAACTAGTTTCTAGTGAAGGATGGTGAAGGATGTCTTGACTTCCAGACTTGACTTGAAGTCTTGGCTCCTCACTTTCCTTCACGTCCTCAAACTGCTAAGCCATCACTGAACGTGTTTTGGATTCTCCTTTACACTCTTTCTGACACTGCCTTAACTTAAGCCCTCATCCCCTCTTCCCTGGGCTATTCCAGCAACTTCCATGTGGTTTCCAGTCTCCAATTTTGATCCCCACATGGCAGCCAGAATGATTATTCTAAAAGGCAGCACTGATTATTACTTTGATTAAAACTTATCAGCAAATATTTGCAACCCTGATATCTCATCAGAAAAAGAAATTCCATGAAATGTTTCAAATATATTGATTTTGGCTTTGACTCCAAGATGCTAATTTGGTAGGTCTGAGACAGGACTTTGGCACCAATGTACTGGTAGAGCTTCTTGGATAACTCTGATGTGCAGCTTCCTTAGCATGGCTCCCCAAATCTACCATGACCTACCTCTACCCACCTTTCCACCTCACCTTCTGTTCTGAAAGAGCTGGAGAGTATTTCTTACCCTTCTCTATCCTGGGGTCTATTTAGTCTTGATATTCATTGACCTGACTGGACAACTGTAGGATAACAACAGGTAGTATCAAAGAGCCAGAGCTGTTCTTCAGGTCATTAAGTAACCTGGGACTACAGTTTAAGTATTCCTTTATAATTATTCACAATATAATTCAGCGGATTCCTTTTCTTAATTCTGTGTTCAGTGCTATTTCTGGAGAGTACTAGACAAAATAATTCCTCACCCTACTTGGTATTTACACCTTTAAAGTATTTATAGGCTGCTTTTATACCCTCACTTAGTCATCACTGAACTAAGAAGTATGCATTTTGCTTCTACACTATTAATTTAGAAATCTGTTTCTCTATAAGGTGATAACTTTCCCAAATTATTCCATTATTTTATGCTATTCTTAAACTGTGGTTTTTCTGCTTTGAATAACTAGACTGCAAGCCCATTGAGGATAGCAAACAGGACTTACAATTATGACTTCTGTTCCATTGTTGCCTCTTCCATGCTGGACACAGACCTGGGCATAAAATATTGGGAGAGGAGGAAAGAGTCAATTTACCAAGACTATATACAGACAGTAAGTCTTGACTCCCTTTCTGTCCTCTTTTTGTCCTGTTAACCTGTACTTAAGATGCTCATTATTCCTATCACCAGGTGTTTTAGGCATAAGTATTTCTCTGACTGAGCTGCAAATGAATTATTCAAGATAAATTATTCTTTGATAAGAGAGAAAACCTAGGAGAAAAATGGAATACTTTGTGTTATTTTACATCTCTCAGAAAGGATTGATCATATTACTTGATGAGAAGTTGCCAAAAATCCAAATGATGCTTCTGTGAGGCAGTGAGAATCGTCATTCTGCATCTGTATTACATGAAGTTGTATTTGGCTACAATCCAATGAAAAGCACCCAAATGTAATTTCTAAGGCATTCAGAAATGTACCCTTCATTTTATTCTGTGCATGCCCATGGAATATCTGGAAAATATTCATTTTCTATTACTGAATGAAATAATAAAGGACCCACTTCAATAACTCCATGGTAACCTATAGACACCCTCCTCACCAAGAGCCCCCTCAAGAGTCCGTTTCTGCTCTGAACATGGTTTCAAGTTGAAAAGGGCCTTTACCAGCAGACGAGTAACCCTTGAGCCGAGCAACAGTGAAATCCACAGAACACCTAAATTTCAGACAGGAACACTGAGATTAGTTGTTAGGCATATTACAAAGTAAAGGAAAAAGAACCCCATGCCTGTGCAGTAATGTATCAACATTTGAGAGCTAAGGAACATGAGAGAAGCATGGGCATCTAAAGAGACAAGAAAGAAAAATACAGAGAGAAGAGAGTGGTGAATATTAAAATCAACAGGGATAACAAGCTGTGGAAATCATAAGCTTTTTATAGATGTTGGGAATGGAAACCATGGAAAGAAAGAAGAGAGGGTATCATAAATAATTCATAATCGTAAAGAGGACCCAAAGTCAAACCAAGATAAAATGACATTTGTTTTCCTGCTTAGGAAAGTGTAGATGTATTGATATGTATTATACCTTTCTAAAGATTTCTAATTATAAAAATATTTTGAGTAGTGGTGTGCTTGTGTTCCTTTCTCTCTAGTTTTTGTGTATCTGTCATAGGTTTTTGATTTCTGGTTATCATTGGTTTCATTTATGTTGATCTATGACTATGGGGTCGCACAGAGTCAGACACAAGTGAAGCGACTTAGCAGCAGCAGCAGCATGACTATACTTAATAACTGTCTCTAATGAAACTGGTAGACATCTGTAACTCCACAGTGCAGTAAATGAAGATGGAAAGCAGATGAATGTAAGAGGACAGTGAAGTCAAATTTTAACTAAATCACATGCTTTTTAATGGTTGACTTGGGAATACTTGACATTTCATCTCCAGGTCAATTTGAAAAAAATTTTTCCAAACACAGTTTCCCAGACTATTACATCAATCAAGTCTTTCCGTAAAGTAGGAGTAAATAATTGGCTGTTTTTCAATATCAATTAAAGTTGTTCAGTCAGAGAAGCTATTGATCTAATCTTCTGTGATCTGATCTTGCTCAGGAAACATGAAATATAATTTTTGACCTTTGGTTCCTCACGTGTTTCCCCTGGCGTGCTGACCTCAAATTTTCTGTTTAATGTAATCCTTTTACACTGATGATAAGATGCCCCTATTGTTGACTTCCCTTATCCAGCTTGTGCTGGTTATTTCAGAATGGTAATAAATTAAGCTTGAAGTTACACAAAACATCTTCCACATGCTTTCCTGTAGTCCTTGATATCAATATTGTGGGCTATTAAATCGCCCAACTCTGGTCAACCTTTTTTTTTTTTTGGTTGCAGAAGATGCTTCTGTCCCCTCAGGATGGGAGGCTAAAAAGGAATTTAGCTGCTGAACCCTTGCAACTTCTTTAATGAGCCTGGCTGATCTTTAACCTGAGAAATCAGTGGTCCATTTGTTCAAGAGGAGCTTAACTCCTGCAGTTGTTTGGCAAGCATCACAGAAGGCATTTGAATACACAGCCTCCATCTGGTCACTGCTGCTTGCTAATCTAAAAAGATATGGGAATGTGGGAGAGAGTGACATTTCCACTTAGCAGTAATTATTTCTAAAGGCTCTCAGCTTCTTTTCACGTTACCTCCTCCTTCTGACACTTCCGTTTCCCATGGAGAACTTTTAGAAAATGAGGTTATTAGTAGAGTCTTTGGACTATTTATTAGAAAGATATTCTTATGCTAAACTTCCTATTTTAGGCCACTTTGGTTTTGCTTTTTGATAGTTTATCTGTTATCCCTACTATTCAATTGTTGTAGGTTCCAGCCCAATTGTTTGATTTTGCTAGAGAGAATGCCCATATCTGAAGCACATGATGAAACAGGGTGATCTCACTAAGCCTACATCTGAACCTCAGCCCCTCTAGCTGTTTTATCTGTCTTGATGGTCAATAAAAGTTGTGCATGTGAATCTATGATGCATCTGTTTTAATTAGCATGGATAAAATTGTTGAATTCTCTCCTTCACGGATGAACATTTTGAAGCTCAGATAATCATATATAGATGGAGGATTATCATCAATGACACCTTGCTACTTAAGACAGCACTCTCAAATGTAGCATATATTTGCAATGGAATATTATTCAGCCTTTAAAAAGAAGGGCATTCTACCATGTGCAAAAATATGGATGGATCTGGAGAGCATTGTGCCAGGTGAAATAAGCCAGATACAGAAAGACAAATATGGCATGATCTCACTTAAATCTAAAAACGAAAATAGTTAAACACATAGAGGCAGAGAGTGAAATGGGGATTGTCAGGGGCTGAAGGGCAGGGGAAATGGAGAGTTATTGATCCAAGAGTATAAAGTATCATTTATGCAAGAAAAGTAAGTTCTGGAGAGCTTCTGTACAGCTTGGTGTCTGTAGCTAACAAACCTGTATTATATACTTAAAATTGCTTAAAAGGTAGATCTTAAGTGTTCATCCTACCAAAAAAAAAAGTGAGAGAGAGAAACAGAAAGAAAATGGTAACTTTGTGAGGTAATGGATATGTTAATTAGTTTGATTGTGCTGATCACTTCACAAGTATACGTATATGAAAACAAACTTGTTAATTATACTTCAACAAGGCTGGGGGGAAAGGAAAGAGCTGTCTTTCCCTAGTAGTCTCTAATGCAAGTGGATGAGAGAAATTAGAGAGACTTATGTAGGATATACAGCCCTGCCTCTAAACAGATGATTTCTTTAGAACCTTGCCACCAAGGTCTTCCTCAGGTAGGTAAAGACTGTTCTGAAGTCAGGGGCAGTTTTTAGTATTGTCTGACTGGCTCAACAGTCTGTAGGTCTTGGTGAGTGGAAATCATGGCAAGGTTTCTACTGTAAGAAACAGTCTCTACTAAGCCCTGCTAGAGAAAAAAAAGTTCAGTAACTCTGGATTTTAGTTCAGGGCCAATTAGTTATGAATTCTGCCACAGAGACCTTACTTACCATGCACTATTATATTAATTAAGCCTTGAAGTACCCAAGCCATGAATCACCACTGTATAATCAATGCTAAATTTTTAAACAAAAATAGCCCTTCATACTCCACACGGGCTTTGCAGATCAGAACCCTGTGACACCTAAAGGGAAGCTTGTGAGAAATGTGTTCTTAGATCAAAGCTTAGGAAGCCTAACTGTGTAAGGTTCCAAGATGCTAAAAATACATTGGCAACTAGGGATGAGTGTCACCTTACCATGCAGAGATGAATTACAGAAGCTGGAATCCATTTTACAAGAGTGTCTTTCAGATGTCTCATATGACCATGAACACTTGTCTTTGAACACAGAACCACAGACTCATACAGGGGCTGGTGGAAAGCATCAGTGCATTTTCAAATGCCATCTAAAATGTACTCAGAATAAGGCACTTCATTGCCTTGTCACCTGCTCCACATGGTGGCCATCCACAGCGCAAGACAGAGGTTTTCCATCACTTCCTTCATCACAAAGGTATTAGAGGGAGCTTTGTGTCCACATAGACCTAGGTTCAAATCCTGATTCTATCATCTATTATTTTTGTGATTGTGAGCAAGTTTCAGATCATGAGTAAAGAGTGAGGAATGTGAATTGATAAAGAACAGAGAAAGTGGGTAAAGATGATTAAATAATAGCCTTAAAAAATGTCCACAGCCAAATCCTCAGAACCTGTGAATATGCTGCTTTCTGTGGTAAAAGTAACTTAGCAGGTATGATTAAATGTAAGGAACATGAGGTAGAGGTATTCACCTAGATTATCCAAGTGGGCTCTATATCATCACATGGATACTTACAATCAGAGGACTTGTTATGCCTCAAGTCAGAGTCAGAGAAAGGTGTGACTATGGAAGAAGGGTCAGTAAGATGCAACGTTGCTGGCTCTGAACATGGAGGAAATGGGCTCTGGGCCAAGACATTCAGGTGACTTCTACAAGCTGGAATTTTGGGGAGAAAAAAGCAAATAGAATTCAGCCTCCAAAAAGGAAAACAGCCCTTCCACCACCTTGATTTAGGCCCTGTGAAACCTGTATAAGACTTCTAACCTACATAACTATGAGGTGGTAAATTTGTTCCATTTTAAATCACTCAGTTTGTGGCGATCTATTATGGCAGCAATAGAAAACTAGTAGAGTAGGTATTCCTGGTGGAAGCAGTGGAATATCCAAAGCCAGAGTCTATCCAATCACTTGATACAGCATGCATTTATTAGATGCCTGCTATTTACCTGCAGGGTCAAAGGTGAGGAGATACTGCTGGTTGTAGCCTGTGTAAACACACCTCCAATAGGTAGACTATGGAAGTTCCCCGAGAAGTTAAGTAAGAGAAAGATTGCCTCTGATTTGGACATAACTTAGTTTCTATATGCTGATTTTGGAGAAGGAGTGGAAGTTTCCAGCAGAGATGGGTGGGAAGAGCATATTGGGTGGTTGCATACAGAAGCCCATGGGCCAGGAAGGTCTGGTCAAAGAAGAAAGTAACCTAGTAACCTGGAAATGAGACTGGTGGTTTTTGGAAGCTGGTCCATGATGAAATCTGTACCAGTTTTCTCAGAAATGAGGAAAATAAGAACCATGTTTTGAGTCCTTTCATAAAACTAAATTCAATCCATTTAAATTATTTTCTTTTATCCCGAGACTATGTTCTTTTCTATTTTTCTGAAAATTTCCTTTCACGAAGTGATAGTGGGATGCTTGCTGCTGTCATTGTTGTTGAAATGTTACTACCTAGATAAATAAAATTGGAAAATCTATGTTGGTTTTCTTTGTGTGGGTGAGCTGAGGTTGAAGGTGGGGCAGGGGAGAGGCCCTAATCTACAAAATGTTAAAGTCTGGAAGGCAGAGTATTATGGCAAAGGATGAACTGGGGAGGGAGGGTAATAAAAGGAGATAATGATATCCAACTGGAGAGTTAGAGGGGCTAGGCCTTTGCAGTATTGACTGTATGCTAGGAGTTTGGGCTTTAATCTCTTGATAATAGAGTTGATGAAAATATCATTCAGTGATATTCAGTGCTGTGTTCTTGGTATTGTGTATGGTCTGGGAAAAATTAGGTGGTATGAGATGAGAATGAGACTGTAATATACTTACCTGGCTAGAGTGGTGGTCCATGGAGGAAAGTAACCAAAAAATCTGCATTTGGAGGGATGGGAGGTGGTATTGCAAGTTTGGCTGGTGAAGGGACAGGAAATCCTAGAATAATGGTTCTAAACTACAGCCATTTCCCACTCCCCGCCTTCAGGTTGTGGGGAAGTTTGGCAATGTCTGGAGACATTGTTGATTGTCATCACTGGGGTTGGGGTACTTGTGGCATCTTGTGGCACCTAATCAGTGAACAGGACAGCATCCACAACAATGAATCACCAGGCCCCAAATCTCAGTAGTGCCCAGACTGAGAAACATTTCTCTACAGGAAGTTAATTTCAATATAATAAAATAGCAGAGAACTGCTGTGTTCTGGAATAAGGTATTATAAAATCAATAAAATGTTTGAAGAAGGAAAGAAGCAAAAATTTATTGACAGCTTTCTATGTCAGGCATTCTCACATGCAGTAAATCCTGATTTACCATCATAATGATCCTGGGCATTAGTTATTGTTATCTCCCTCATACAGTGAGGACACTGAGGCTAGGGAAGGTTGTGATTGGCTTGCATCCAGTTAATGATCAAGATCAGATTTGAACCTAGCTCTGTTCCATTTAATCATTCTCCAAGGCCAGTCAATTATTGATCATTCCACTTCCATCCATCCCCACTGCCACTGTCTTAATTCAAAGCCACCGTTATCTGTAGCTGGTTACTGAATTCAACAGCCTCCAAATGACTTTCCTCTCAATCCTTTTTCTAACTATAGTCAGAGGGAGTTTTCTAAAGAGTGCTTCTGACCTTATCACTTTGCTGCTTAAAACCCTGTGGTGAGGAAACTGGCAATTTCTCTGCCTCATCGTGCTGATGCTCGTTTTCCTCGTATGCACATCCTCGCTGCAACACACACACACACACACACACACTCACACCTCTGGCTAACTCTTGCTCCAATTCTTTCAGTGCTCACTTTCAGGGGTAGGACTTCTCTGATCCCCAAGGCTGAAGCTAGTGCCCTTCCCATGTGTTCCCATGGCACCTGGGCATATTCCGTTATCGCCTTTACCATCCTCTAGTGGTTTGTTAATTTTTCTGCCTCTGTAGGCCCAAATGATATGTGTTGAGTGAATGACCCCACCATCACTCTGTATGAACATTGACTTGGGCTCAGTATTCTCCACACCAGAGGACCAGATAAGATTCTGTTTTCTCCCCATAGGCAGAAGGTGATGAGGATCTTAGATAAGATTTTGCCCAGGAAGAAGCAAAGAGGAGGTGTGAAAAACACAAAAGAAGCACGTTTTTAAGATGTGTTGACAGATTGGCAATGTGGGCTAATGGAGCGAGAGTACTGAGGAGGATTCTTAAGTGAATGAGTGTGTACAACTCATTAAGGATGTTAAGGTTGTCAAAATGATAATATAGAAGCAAGCTCCTGCCTTGCATAATCTCAATAAATGTTAAATGAATAAACATCAACATTTTTTCTTTAAATTTTAGAACCATCTAAATAAAACATAGATGACATTTAAAACCACAGGAATAAATGGGATCCCTTAGGGAGAACATCTAGCAAGGCAGAGAAAGGAGCCTGAGATGAAGCACAGGGAATGCCAACAATCATAGGTCCTAGAGGGGGAGCCTGAAAGGGCAATGAAAAAGCAGATGCCCAACAATCAGAGAAAACCAGAAGAGTGAGAGCCTGCAGTGGAAGACAGAAGAGGGGCGTGTTTGAAGAAAGAAGTGATCATCTCATTGCAGTGCAGCTGATAGCCTGAGGAAGATAAGGGAGAGAGGTGACTATTCAACAGAGCTTTCCCTCGTGGTAAGGAGTAGTACCAGGAGTGCTAGCAGACTTGGAGAGAATAGAGATGACAGCTCAAGGGGAAGGCAACTTGTATTTTTTTGGCCCCCGTTCCAGGACTTGGTCACAAAAACTCAGTTTTGAAAATTTTCCTTTCTTGTATCACTTTGACTTTGTTCCCCTAAACAAGATAAGGCAATTCAACTAGTGAAGATTAAAGCTCTTCACTGGTCTGAATGGTCTTAAGGAGCCAGAGAGTACTTATTCCATAATTTTAATGGAAAAAGCCAGTGAGGAGTAGCCCCATCTTCTGAAGAACAGATGCAGTATTTGAACTGCCATAAAAAACCTGAGACCCAATCTCAGCCCCAGGCTGCTCTTTGAGACTTCCTAAGTAAGTCCCATACAGAACATGCTTTGATACCCCAGTTCAATCGTTCTGTCTTCCCCCAAGTGGAATCTTGGATAAGAGACTCTGCCCAGACAAGTCATGGTCTTCAGTGAGACATTGCCCTTGCCTCCTCCCCAGATGCACCCATTCCCACATGGGAGGCTGCTAGAACCACCTCAGTGCAACAGGAAGGGAAGAGACATGCTGCTTTCTTCTTCACTGACTTTTCTCAGTGCAAGAACTCTTTTAAAATATCTTCTTTTTGGAGTGTTCAATTCATCCAACCCCAAAAAGTGGGTGAGGAAGTACAGAATTGTCTGATTTTAGTTCTTCTAGTTAATATAAGTTGACTAAGTTCCATTCAGAGAAAATGGAAATAAAACCAGTATATTATATCCAAATGCTGATGGTTATAAAACATTACTAATAACTGGAATTTCAACCCTTTTCCAGTGAATTTTAAGATCCCACTTTTAGAGGATGAAAGTAACTCCAATAGTAAATTTAAACTCACATTTACAAGTTTGGGGGAAGATGTGCATGGCTCTAAAGTTATCTAAAGTTATCTAAAGCTAACCAGGCACACAAGTCACTGAGTAACACGTGGTAGTTAGGCAAGCAACCACAAGATTATAATTTGCCTTCACAAAGACAGAAATTTGGAATATTATAGGGTCAGATGTACTTTGATGGGACATCTGTTTTCCTCACTCAGAAACGTAACATTTTCTTTTCCCAATAACCCCAAGGCCTGAAGTCATTTCTCTTTCAGTTCTTTGTAGGACAACCAGAAGTTTTAGATGAGAAATGATGAATGAGAGCTCTTGACAAACAAAAACACCCCCGCCATGGGTCAGTTCCCTGCCACTCCATCCCTTCATACTGCAAATCTATCTGCAAAAATGATTTCTGAAGGGAAAGAGGTCTGTTTTATGTAGTAAATAGATAGTGATTTGAGGATAAGGAGTGTGCCAATTGTGAAATTCTTTAAAATGAGAGATCATCTTCCTGCTCTTCCCCAGAAACGAAACTGTTGTTATAAAACAGGCTCTGGAAAAACAAAGAGATTTAGCCATTTGAAAATGTATCTGGCTTAATTGAGGATAACATCATTTAAACCTCAAATATAGGATTTCTGGATTAGTTACATTAGATAAAACCTGACGGTTTGTCCATTGCGACTTATACTAAAATGAATAGTGCCTCTGTCTTATCTTGAATTCAAGCCTTTCTGTTCTTCAGTTCAGTTCAGTTGTCACTCAGTCGTGTCCGACTCTTTGTGACCCCATGAACTGCTGCATGCCAGGCCTCCCTGTCCATCATCAACTCCCAGAGTTTACTCAAACTCATGTCCATTGAGTCGATGATGCTCTCCAACCATTTCATCCTCTGTTGTCCCCTTTTCCTGTCTTCATTCTTTCCCAGAATCAGGGTCTTTTCAAGTGAGTCAGTTCTTCATATCAGGTGGTCAAAGTATTGTAGTTTCAGCTTCAACATCAGTCCTTCCAATAAATATTCAGGACTTATTTCCTTTAGGATGGAATGGTTGGATTTACTTGCTGTCCAAGGGACTCTCAAGCATCTTCTCCAACACCACAGTTCAAAAGCATCAATTCTATGGCACTCAGCTTTCTCTATAGTCCAACTCTCACATCCATACATGACTACGGGAAAAACCATAGCCTTGACCAGATGGACCTTTGTTGGAAAAGTAGTGTCTCTGCTTTTTAATATGCTGTCTAGGTTGCTCATAGCTTTTCTTCCAAAAAGCAAGCATCTTTTAATTTCATGGCTGCAGTCACCATCTGCAGTGGTTTTGGAGCCCCCAAAAATAAAGTCTGTTACTGTTTCCACTGTTTCCCCATCTATTTGCCATGAAGTGATGAGACCAGATCCCATGATCTTAGTTTTATGAATGTTGAGTTTGAAGCCAACTTTTTCCCTCTCCTCTTTCACTTTCATCATGAGGCTCTTTAGTTCTTCTTCACTTTCTGCCACAAGGGTGGTGTCATCTGCATATCTGAGGTTATTGATATTTCTCCCAGGAATCTTGATTCCAGCTTGTGCTTCTTCCAGCCCAGCGTTTCTCATGATGTACTCTGCATAGAAGTTAAATAAGCAGAGTGAAAATATACAGCATTGACATACTCCTTTCCCTATTTGGAACCAGTCTGCTGTTCCATGCCCAGTTCTAACTGTTGCTTCTTGACCTGCATAAAGATTTCTCAAGAGGCAGGTCAGGTGGTCTGGTATTCCCATCATTCAAGAATTTTCCACAGTTTATTGTGATCCACACAGTCAAAGGCTTTGGCACTGTCAATGAAGCAGAAGTAGATGTTTTTCTGGAACTCTCTTGCTTTTTCAATGATCCAACAGATGTTGGCAATTTGATCTCAGATTCCTTTGCATTTTAAGCTTGAACATCTGGAAATTCCTGGTTCACATACTGTTGAAGCCTGGCTTGGAGAATTTTGAGCATTACTTTGCTAGCATGTGAGATGAGTGCAATTGTACAGTCGTTTGAGCATTCTTTGACATTGCCTTTCTTTGGGATTGGAATGAAAACTGACCTTTTCCAGTCTTGTGGCCACTGATGAATTCTCCAAATTTGCTGGCATACTGAGTGCAGCACTTTAGGAGCATCATCTTTTAGGATTTGAAATAGCTCAACTGGAATTCCATCGCCTCCACTAGTTTTGATCATAGTGATACTTCCTAAGGCCCACTTGACTTCACATTCCAAGATGTCTGACTCTAGGTGAGTGATCACACCGTTGTGATTATCTGGGTTGTGAGGATCTTTTTTGTATAGCTCTTCTGTGTGTTGTTGCCACCTCTCCTTAATATCTTTTGCTTCTTTTAGGTGCATACCATTTCTGTCCTTTATCGAGCCCATCTTCGCTTGAAATGTTCCCGTGATATCTCTAATATTCTTGAAGGGATCTCTAGTCTTTCCCATTCTATTGTTTTCCTTTATTTGTTTGCATTGATCTGAGGAAGGCTTTCTTATCTCTCCTTGCTATTCTTTGGAACTCTGCATTCAAATCGGTATATCTTTCCTTATCTCCTTTGCCTTTTGCTTCTCTTCTTTCTCAGCTATTTGTAAGGCCTCCTCAGACAACCATTTTGCCTCTTTGCATTTCTTTTTCTCGAGGATGATCTTGATCCCAGCCTCCTGTACAATGTCACGAACCTCCGTCCATAGTTCTCAGGCACTCTGTCTGTCTATCAGATCTAATGCCTTGAATCTATACACTTCCACTGTATAATCATAAGGGATTTGATTTAGGTCATACCTGAAAGTTTGAGTGGTTTTCCTACTTTCTTCAATTTAAGTCTGAATTTGGCAATAAGGAGTTCATGATCTGAGCCTCAGTCAGCTCCCTGTCTTGTTTTTGCTGACTGTATAGAGCTTCTCCATCTTTGGCTGCAAAGAATAGAATCAATCTGATTTCAGTATTGAACGTCTGGTGATGTCCATGTGTAGAGTCTTCTCTTGTGTGGTTGGAAGAGGGTGTTTGCTATGACCAGTGCGTTCTTTTGGCAAAACTCTATTAGCATTTGCCCTGCTTCATTCTGTACTCCAGGGCCAAATTTGCCTGTTACTCCAGGTGTTTCTTGACTTCCTACTTTTGCATTCCTGGAATGTAAAGTCCATGAATCAAGGCAAATTGGAAGTGGTCAAACAGGAGATGGCAAGAGTGAACATTGACATTTTAGGAACCAATGAACTAAAATGGACTGGAACAGGTGAATTTAACTCAGATGACCATTATATCTACTACTGTGGGCAAGGATCCCTTAGAAGAAATGGAGTAGCCATCACAGTCAACAAGAGTCCAAAATACAGTACTTGGATGCAATCTCAAAAACTACAGAATGATCTCTGTTCATTTCCAAGGCAAACCATTCAATATCACAGTAATCCAAGTCTATGCCCCAAACAATAATGCTGAAGAAGCTGAAGTTGAACATTTCTGTGAAGATCTACAAGACCTTCTAGAACTAACATGCAAAAAAGATGCCCTTTGTGTTCTTATTTCCCCCTGAAAAGATCTCAAATAATTTTTACCTTTGAAAGTTGTCCAACTCCTTCTTTGGTGTGATTAGGGTCACTGAATAATGTGAAAATTATTCCCACATACATTATTCTTGTAAAAATGCACTCTTCTCCACAGTCACAGCTTTTTAAAAGTTTTAGGTGTAATTAGAATGTAACATTGTATTAGTTTCATATCTACAATGTAAAGATGCAATATTTGTGTACACTGGACATCATAATAAGTCTAGTTACCATCTTCAGTTCAGTTCAGTTCAGTCACTGTGTCATGTCTGACTGTTTGCGACCCCATGAACCGGAGCATGCCAGGCCTCCCTGTCCATTACCAACTGCTAGAGTCTACTCAAACCCACATCCACTGAGCCAGTGATGCCATCTAGCCATCTCATCCTCTGTCATCCCCTTCTGCCCTCAGTCTTTCCCAGCATCAGGGTCTTTTCCAATGAGTCAACTTTTCGCATCAGGTGGCCAAAGTACTGGAGTTTCAGCTTCAACATCAGTCCTTCCAATGAACACCCAGGATTGATCTCCTTTAGGATGGACTGGTTGGATCTTGCAGTCCAAGGGACTCTCAAGAGCCTCCAACATCACAGTTCAAAAGCATCAATTCTTCAGCACTCAGCTTTTTTTATAGTCCAACTCTCACATCCATACATGACTACTGGAAAAACCATAGCCTTGACTAGATGGACCTTTGTTGACAAAGTAATGTCTCTGCTTTTCAATATGCTATCTAGGTTGGTCATGACTTTCCTTCCAAGAAGTAAGTGTCTTTAATTTCATGGCTGCAGTCACCATCTGCAGCAATTTTGGAGCCCAAAAAAATAAAGTCAGCCACTGTTTCTCCATCTATTTGCCATGAAGTGATGAGACCAGATGCCATGATGTTAGTTTTCTGAATGTTGAGCTTTAAGCCAACTTTTTCACTCTCCTCTTTCACTTTCATCAAGAGACTCTTTAGTTCTTCTTCACTTTCTGCAATAAGGGTGGCATCTGGTATTATACAAAAAAAGATTTTTTCCTTGTGATGAGAACATTAAAGATTTACTCTCTTGATAATTTTCAGATGTGCACTACAATATTATTAATCCTTTTAGCTTATTTATTTCATAACTGAACATTTATACACCTCTTGGCCTCCTTCACCCATTTTGCCCATCCCCCAAACTCTTTGCCTCTAGAAACTACCATTCTGTTATCTATGAGTTCTGTTTTGTTATGTGTTGCTTGTTTGGATTTTTTTTTTTAATTCCAAATATAAGTGAGATCATACTGTATTAGTCTTTCTTTTTCTGACTTACTTCACGTAAGGGCACTTTGAGGGTCCCCTCACAGTCCACTCATGCTGTCACAAATGGCAAGAATTCATTCTTTTTTAAGGCTTAATAGTATTCTATTGTATATACCACATCTTTATACGCTCATCTACCAATGGACACAGGTTGTCTCCATATCTTGGCCATTGTAAATAATGCTGCAGTGAATATAGGGGTGCATATATTCCCAGAAGTGGAATTGCTGAATCATGTGGTAGTCTTAGTTTTAATTTTTAAAGAAACCTCCATACTGATCTCCATAGTGGCTGCATCAGTTTGCATTCTCACCAACAGTGCACTAGGAATCCCTTTTCTCCATATCCTCTCCAACACTTGTTATTTCTTATCTTTTAGATAATAACCATTCTAACAAATGTGAGGTGATATCTGATTGTTGTTTTGATTTGTACTTCCTAGGTAATTAGTGATGTTGAACATTTTTTCATGTGCCTGTTGGTCATCTGTATATGTTCTTTGGAAAAAAATGTCTATTCAGTTCCTCTGCCAATTAAAAAAAAATCAGATTGTTTGTGTATTTTTACTATTGCGTTTTATGAGTTCTTTAATATATTTTGGATATTAACTCCTTATTAGATATATGATTTTCAAATATTTTCTCCCATTTAGTAGGCCTTTTCATTTTGTCGACAGTTTCCTTTGCTGTACAGAGCTTTTTGAGTTTGCTGTAGCCTGTTTCATGCTTTTTAAAATTCTTTTTGCTTCTATAGCCTTTGCTTTTGGAGTCAGATCCAAAAAAAAAAAAAAAACAAATCATTTCCAAGAGTGATGTCAAGGAGCTTACTGTCTATGTTTCCTTCTAGGAATTTTATGGTTTATACATTCAAGTCCTTAATTAATTTTGAATTAACTTTTGTATATGGTGCAAGATAGGATACAAGAATATACAGTGGGAAAAGTCTAGTTGCATTGTTTGGCATATAGCTGTCCAGTTTTCTAAACACTATTTATTGAAGAGAATATCCTTTTCCTATTGTATATTCTTATATCCTTTGTCATAAACTAATTAACCATATATCCATGAGTTTATTTTTGGGCTGTGTTTTCTGTCCCACTGATCTCTGTCTTTTTTGGTGCCAGTCCATATGGTTTGATTACAGTAGCTTTGCAGTATACTTTGAAATCAAGAAGCATGATACCTCTATCCTTATTCTTCTTTCTCAAGATTGTTTTGTTACTCATGATAATTTGTGGCCCCATACAAATTTTAGAATTCTTTGTTCTAGTTCTGTAAAAAATGCCACTGAGATTTTGATAGGGATTGCATTGAATCTGTAGATCGCTTTGGGTAATATGGGCATTTAAATAATATTAATTCTTCCAGTCTATGAAGAAGGACTATCTTTCCATTTGAGTCTTCTTTAATTTATTTCATTAATGTCTTAGAGTTTTCAATATATGGGTCTTTTACTTCCATGGTTAAATTTACTCCTCTGTATTTTATTCTTTTTGATTGTAAATGAGATTGTTTTCTTAATTCTTTTTTGATACTTCATTGTTAGTGTATGGAAACATAACAGATTTTTGTACATTTGCTTTATATCCTGCAACTTTATTGAGTTTTTTAGTTCTATTTGTTAGTGGAGTCTTTGCAGTTTTATGTATATAAAATCATGTTATCCACTAATAGCAACAGTTTTGCTGTGTTTTTTCCAATTTTCATGCCTTGTATTTCTTTTTCTTGCCTAATTGTTCTGGCTAGGACTTCCACAATAAAAGTAACAAGAGTAAGCATCCTCGTCTTATTTCTGATTTTAAAGGAAAGCTTTGACCTTAATTATTATGTTAGCTGTGGGCTTGTCATATATGACTTTTATTATGTTTCAATATGTTCCCTCTATACCCACTTTGTTGAGAGTTTTTTATCATAAATGGATGTTCAATTTTGTCAGAGGCTTTTTCTGCATCTGTTGAGATTATCATATGATTTTTAGCCTTCATTTTGTTAATATGGTGCATTATATTGATTGATTTGTGAATATTAAACCATGTTTTCATCCTTGGAATAAATAGAGAAGAACTATAAAACAACCAGAAAACAATGAACAAAATGGCAATAAGAACATACCTATTAATAATTTAAATGTACATGTACTAAATTCTCCAATCAAGACATAAAGTGGTAGAATGAATTAAAAAAAAAAAAAAACCTATGTGTTGCCTTTAAGAGACTCATTTGGTTGGAATAAGGACACACAGAGACTGAAAGTTTAGCAATGGAAAAAGATGTTCTACACATATGGAACCAGAGCCAGATGATCAAGAAGCATGCCCTGCATGGACTCTGCATGCCTGCTGGCTTTAGCAAGGTGCCTGGAGAACACAGGGCTGGGCACACTTGCCCGTGCTATAGGGCAGATTGAGGGCTTTAAAATGATGCCCTCCAGTGCCTTCATCCGTGAGAAGAGCCCCATTAGCCCCCCTGATACTTCAGCAGGCACTGAGATTAGCAAATGAGTCTCTTTCACATATAGTCTAGTCACTTTTCAAACTGCTGCTTTTGTGTTGGTCCCCAGAGTGAGAGAGAAGCTTCAGTTCCCTACAGCACTTTGAGTCTCCTGGTCATGAGCCCCATTTTGTTTTCCAAAACAGATGTTCTTGGGGCTTATCTCTCCATTGCAGGTCCCAAGGGTTACATGTTTGATGTGGGGCACAAACCCGTTGCTCCTCAGAGAGAAACCCAAATGTATGAGCTCCCTCCTGATTGCAGCTCACCATGCCTAGGGTGGAGTTTTGGCAAGACTTCATCTCTGCCTCTCCTACCTGTCTTGGTGTGGCCCCTTTACTGTTTGTTGTGAAGGAACTGTTCAGCTATTTTTCAAGTGTTTTTAAAAAAGAATTGTGCCATGTGTGGCTTATAGATCCAGTGAGTATGTGGGAGGAGGTGAGGTCAGGATCTTCCGACACTGCCATCTTGGACGTGCTCGGTTCCTTTTTTCCTGTAGTTCACTACCTTTTAATTTTTGTCTTTGTCTGGCTTTGTTTTTTGTCACTGAAGAGAATGGTCAAATATCAAATTAGCCTCACCAAATGGTACCAGCCCTGGGCTTTTTTTTACTTCTGAATGGCCTGCTCTGGGCCTCTTTTAAATGTTCGTCCCTGCCAGTTTCCATCACTCCCTAGATTCTTGTTCTCCTCTAATATTGACCTTCAGGGAATATCCAGATCTTGTTACCAGTCAACTCATCTGCATCTTTCCTGCTTGCTCTGAGTAGAGTATGAAGAGGGGTTCTAATGTTTCAAGAGCTTTCTTCAAGGTGAGTTCGATCGGGTTGACTTCTGGTAGAATACTATGGAAGCCACTCCCTCCCTTCCAGTTGGATGGGTAGTCCCCAGAGATGTCAAGGAGACTTAATTTAGCCTATTGCATCTTTCCAACCAGCATCTCCTTCCTACCACTCTCCAAAGGGTCCCATAATTGGAGCGTACTGCTTTAGCAAATCTATTTGAAAAGTCTAAGAGCAAGGAAATTACACGTTCAGTCTTCCTGGGTCAGCCTCCTGCCTCCACCTGGCCTTCTTCCACTAGGGCATTGCAAACTGAAAAGTTTACAATAGGCAAGCACCTCTTTTTTATATGGAACAAGCAGGCAATATTCTTTCCTCCTCAACTTGTGTGAAAATATTCAGACACTGAAACAATGGATTCCTGGTTGCCTTTGAGCCTTCTGTGAGCCAAAACTCTTACAAAGGATAATACATGTACACACACACGCGCGCGCTCGCACATTGCAAAGGAGGAAAATTTTGACCTGGTAATAGCAAATGAAATTTTTGTTTCAGAGGCTGTTTCCGAGCTGTATTGCAGTGTGTTTCATTATAACACAACTTTCTGAACTGGAGTACTTAATGGGTCTTTAGTGGATGCATGCTGTTTGCAGCTTGACTTTAAAAAAAAAATGTATCCCAGGGAAAGAACCATGGAATTTGATTTAACACCTCATTTGTAGTTTGTATTTAATTGTATATTTCTAGTGGAAATACATGAATCCATAACAAAATATTTAACCTAGCACCTTTGGGTCAGTAAATTTATCTTCGAAATCCCCCTGATATGTAGCCCAGACTCGTTGCCAACTATTATTAATCACACATTGCAGAATAAAGGTTAATAAGGCAGCAGATAACAAATGGAGTTTTGTGTTTTGAGAGGCAGGGAGAGATGAAAGTCACTCAAATAAAGTCAGGTAATGAAACTAATAATTGACATGAACACTGATCTTTTAATAAATGGGCTCCTCCCTGTAATGAAAGTGACAATGTAGAATTCATTGTGGTACAAATTGTTACTATTGCTAACGTCCTTGGTAACACACTGAATTAAAGATCCACTGTAGCTACAGAGGATTGTATAGGGCCTCAACACCTACAGTAAATTCATGAGTCCTCTAGAAGGTGTGTAACTGAGTTGTGAAAGTTCTTACTTTGGATTTGGAGGTTTGGGTTCAGATGTTGGCTCCATTGCCTGGTCTCAGAAAGCTATGTGACCTTGGTCATTATTCTGAGTCATAGTTTTCTCTTCTGTAAAGTGAAGGTGGTAATATGTACTGACCTCAGAGGGTTGTTGAGAGGATTAAATGAGGTAATGTAAGGTTTCTGGCACATGTACTAATAAGAATTCAACAAATGCTGGCTTTAAAGAAGTATAGTCTATGCCAGTTTAATTCTTCTGCTTCCAGGTGGAATTAATTTATTCACTTGTCAGTGTAGATAGCTGCATTGGTTACTTTACAGTACTTGAGGGGTATGTTGTAATTCTTTTTCAATAGTGTATTCCAGGGATTGGAATCTGGACTTGGGAGGGAGCATGAAAATTATAATGGGCATTTATTTGAATTATAATGATGTGGTTCCAGAATGATCCCTCAAGGTTCCCTCTTGAATATATAAGCACTTTGTGTGTATATATATCCTCTATGGGCTTCCCTGATGCTTTAGTGGGTAAAAGAATCCGCCTGCGGTGCAGGGACACAGGAAACATGGGTTCAGCCCCTGGGTCAGGAAGATCCCCTGGAGGAGGGCACAGCAACTCCGTCCAGTATTCTTGCCTGGGGAATCCCATGAACAGAGGAGCCTGGCAGGCCACAGTCCACGGGGTTGCAGAGCTGGACACCACTGAAAGATTGTACACACACATATCCTGTATAAATAAATCATGACTGTGATGATGGTAAGAGTAGACAGGATTCCTTGGCTGTCTAGAGGGACATGTTCTGACAAACTCCTCTTAGAAAACTTCTACATGGTACACTGACCTTCCAGTTCATTGGCCTTTCTCATTCCACAGGACATGAGGAAAGTAGGAGAATAAAGTAGAGATTTATACCTTTCCAAGTTTCAGGAGCCTGAAAAGCTTATGGAAAGAATATTTGGGCCATCCTTCTTTAATTTTCATTTATATTAAATACATCTTTCCTGGTGGCTCAGGGGTAAAGAATCTGCCTGCCAATGCAGGAGACGTGGGTTCAATCCCTGGATTGGGAAGATCCCCTGGAGAAGGAAATGGCAACCCACTTTAGTATTCTTGCCTGGGAAATCCCACAGACAGAGGAGCCTGGCAGGAGCTATAGTCCATGGGGTGACAAAGAGTCAGACAAGACTTAGCAACTAAAAAACAACAACAATAATAAGTAATATGACAACCAACTAGATTTTCAGTATTTTAGAAAAAATATTTTCATTTGCTCTCACTGTAAATATCAGCAAATACAACTTAAATTCCAGCTATTGCAAGTCTAGAGGAAATGGTTTAATATTACACGACTTTTCAGAAATATAAATACATCTAGGCAACTGTGAGAACATATACACAATTAATTATTACTTAGTGATTTAAACTAATCCTATGGACGGAGGAGCTTGGTAGGCTGCAGTCCATGGGGTCACGAAGAGTCAGACACGACTGAGGGACTTCACTTTCACTTTTCACTTTCATGCATTGGAGAAGGAAATGGCAACCCACTCCAGTGTTCTTTCCTGGAGAATCCCAGGGACAGTGGAGCCTGGTGGGCTGCCGTCTATGGGGTTGCACAGAGTCAGACAGGACTGAAGTGATTTAGCAGCAGCAACAGTGATTTTAAAGTTTTTAGAGTGTTATTTTATTCTGGGTAACATTTCATCCTATGCTTAAACTAAATAAAAATCAAAATGTCTGAAACCAATATTCTTCTAAATGATAAAATTCTTTTGAATAATTAATGCAGTTTTCCTCTCAGTCTTGATTACTTGTTTTATTATAAGCATTTGTTCTCCAGTTGCATGTCTGTGTATGAACACATAAATAGTTCTGTGTTGCAAAATGAAAGTAACAGAGGGAAAGGAGCAAATGGAGAGCTCTTGCAAATATAAATTTGTATGATCTATCTATATCTGGAAATTTTTTTTAAAAACTGGTGACTTCTTAAGCTAATCATTATATTCGTATTATTGTAGAAAATTCCAGTAATTGTTCCAGTAGTGATCTCAGGTGACCGTGGCCTACAGTGACTTGAAGCAAGATTTCAGTTCCTCAGCCAGAGAGTGAAGTCAGGTTGTGGCAGCAAGAGTGCTGAATCCTAGCCACTAGGCCTCCAGGGCCAGTGGCCCAGTGCAAGGCCCCTGGCCTGTCCGCTTTCATGAATTTCCACAGAGAGACAGAAAGTGCTGAAGCAAGTAAAGTGTTAAAGAGGAAAAAGAGTGCATGTGGATACGCACACACAGGCAGACTTAGTCAGGCCTTTTTGGTAGTTTGAATCACTTATATGAAATATTTCTTCTGAGTTTCCTCTGGCCAGTCTTTTTGCTTTGCCTGATTCTGAGACTGTATTTGGTTTATCCCAGGATCCTCCTGTATCCACAATCTCTTGGCCAAGATGGATTCTAGTGAAGAGGCCTATGGGTAGGTTGACATCACCTACTGTGGGGTGGCACCCCCTCCCTTTTTGACCTCTAAGGAGCCTTTCTGTGTATGTGCAGTTGGTAAGGTCTCCTTGACTTCAAGAATGGAAATTATGTGGTCTCTTTCTATTTATCTAGGCAGGACTCAGCTCCTCTCTGCCCCTGCCATTACTGTTAAAGTGTCCATGGAAGGCAAAGTCCAGCTATCTACCCTGTTCCTGTTATTCCTATCTACAAGTATAATCAAGAGGCTGGCTGTAGATGTCTCACCTGGAGCCCATGTATCTCCTGCCTCAATAGGAATCCCTGCCCAGGAGAGATACAGTTTGGCCAAACTTGCACTGATTAGCCAGCCCAAGTGAGTGGTAGGAAGAAAGTGGGGCCCACAACTCTTTTCTTTGTCTTCCTGTGAGAGAGACACAAAGCAGCAGTTGTCTGACAATTAGCACACAAGTTCTAGCACAGACTGGGAACCCACCTGGGAGGAAATGAGGCAGCCGCCATTGTTCTTGCTTTCCTATACAAAACAGCTAGACAGTAACTCAGTGCATTATTTTAATTGTTTGATAGTGTTCAAGGGATTCTTAGAGCTGAACTGTAGAGTCAAGAAATATTTTGGGAAAACTGGACTTCACTTCAGCTTTGAAGAATCTGGTAGGTGGACCTTTGGGGGAAGGAGACATCTATAGGCTGAGATGAGAGTTAATGAGCTCTAAATAGGAAATAATGGGGGAACCTGGTGTGTGAGTGGAAAAACAAATAAATGGCAAAGATTTTAAAAAGTAGCATCAAAGTTCACACTTGATGCAGGAATCAAGGTGGGCTGCTGAAGTTTCTTGATCAGCAATGATACTTCCTAGTCCTTACTATATTGTAAGTATACATATACTATACATATATAGGCATATATGTATACTTTTTAATTTTGTTTTAATCATTTTCCTGACTACAACCCAATGAAGCGGATATTGTTAATCCCCGTTTTATAAGCATTCAGGCACAGATAGGTAAAGAAAACTGCTCTAGGTTGTACAGCTAACCTATAATGGAGTTAGGATTTGAATCCAGGCAGTTGGTTCCAACTTTCAGCCACTGTCTTATGGCGCTTGAAGTGAAGTGCTGGAAGGAACATGATGTGTGGTGATTTTCTGTCATTGAGCTCAGTTTGATATAGGGGATGAGTAGGAAACTTGTCCAGGAAACCTGAAGAATCTTAATAAAAATAATCTTGTGCAAATGAAAGCTCAGTTTCCTGCCATGTAAAATTATATAAGATGAAGGTGCAACTGTTTTTAGTATTCTTCAGTGCTAGGCACGTGATAACTATCGTTTCTTGGCACGGAAAATCGAAACTGATTAAAACAGGGCTAGAGGAGTCACCAGCCTAGTATTTTGGTACACTCTTTCAGCACCCCTGACATGCTTACATAAGCGATACTCTCTTGGTATGTACTTCTTCTTCCCAAATATGTATTGGGATGGTAGGAACCCACAAGGGACATTGCTTTAAGGGTTTTGCTTTTGGCACATAGTGAGGAAGAAGGGATGAGATTTAAAAACAGAAAAATTATAGCAGCTTTGATTAATCTGAGGATGTCTTTACATAATGCAGAAATTTTTGCTTAACTTCTGTATTTATCTATCTGGAGATCTTGATTGTTTACAGTTCAACTTATTATGTAGCAGGCACTGTGGTGGGTGGACACTGCCCTCTAGGAATTTACAGCTGAGGGGAGGACAAGGATGTTGATAAATATGATAAATATTCTGGGTGTTATATTGTGGGCCTGTAAAAGGTACAGTGGTGGCCAAAGGGAATAGACAATCATTTTTGCCCTGGAAAGAGGAACAGAGGGTGAGACAGAGCTGTAGGTGGTGGTATTATTGAGGAAATAACCGTTCAAGGGTAAGGAAGAGTATACAGATAATGTGGGTTCACCTGTCCAAAGCTCACAGTTATATCACAGGTCATTTGAAGGACCACAGAATGAGTGGGAGAAAAACAACATAAGAGGGAGCTGGAAACATAAGCATTGGCCAGAAAACCAAAAGCCTTGATTACGTGCAGAAGGTTGTTGGACTTCATCCCACAAGCCATGAGGAGTCATTGGGGTTTTAAGCAGCAAAGTACACTAGTCAGCTGTTGTTTCAGGAAGGTCACCCTGACCTTGGCTCTCACAAAAGCAGCAAGATTACCAGTTCTATATAAACCTGTGAAGATGATTAAAGTTTCTTAGAGAAAAGATAGACAAGAGGAACATAGCATTATTTGTATGCTTTTCAACAGTGAGAAATTATTCTAGATTTCTCTCTAAAGCTATTTGTCTAAGAAGTTTCAGTTGTCCTTGATACCTCTTTTTTGTCAATCACACACTTCATAAAAAGAGAATAAAATCCCTTCACAAAATGTTCGTATCTTCCAAACAGTGGAAAGCCTCTCAAAATTTTCCAGAGTGCTCCTAACTCCCTCTTACCAGGTTATATTTAGCTCAGCTATAGACCTTGACCTTTTCAATAGACTGCACAACCTGATATACTAATCAGAACATTTCTTAATAGACTTGAATGGGGTTAGTGGCCCCAACCCCAGCCCTGTCCACATGCATGCATGCACACACTCATTCATGTTTTGGAGTATTTTGGAAAAACAGCTTTTAAGTTGGTCCAGAGGAAGACAGATGTTTTGTGATTTGGGTAACAACATAGGTTTTAAATAGTCTTTATTTCTTTTTTTTTTTAATATTTTACTTTATTTTTAAACTTTACAGTATTGTATTGATTTTGCCATATATCAACATGAATCTGCCACAGGTATACACGTGTTCCCCATCCTGAACCCTCCTCCCTCCTCCCTCCCCATGCCTTCCCTCTGGGTCGTCCCAGTGCACCAGCCCCAAGCATCCAGCATCATGCATCGAACCTGGACTGGCGACTCGTTTCACATATGATATTATACATGTTTCAATGCCATCCCCCCAAATCATCCCACTCTCTCCCTCTCCCACAGAGTCCAAAAGCAAATAGTCTTTATTTCTTTGAGCTTAGGCGAGCATAGATTTGCATTTTGTTTTTCACAGGAAATTTCTCTATTTGAATAATGTTGGCATGTTTATAATAGCTATAAATTTTGGATAGCTCACCCTTGGCTTCTGTTTCTCAGGTATGGTTTGATTTGCAGTCAGGATCTACACGCAGAGATTGACCTGCAGGAGTGTAGTGTTCCTCCTAGAAACATGATTCCTTCCCTCTTGTTTGTGCCCTCCCCTGACTTTGCTGCACTTTTCCTGTGGATTGATTTTGCTCAGAGAGACACGTGTCATGTTGTCAAGGTACTTCGAATGCAGAATCAAGTTTTTATCTCCCCCATAAATGCCTCTACTGTTTATTTATTATTGTAGTATTCATAGTAATAGTAATTACAGTGTTGGTGACAAAATGGGAAAACAAGCATGCCTTCCTATCCTCGGCAACATTAATACTTCAAAATTAACCTAAACTTGACAATCCTATTTAAAATTTAGGTGTTGGTGATTCTTGGAAATAAAAATAAAGGAAGGTTGCATAATCAGAGGAAATGCTGGTAGTTCTCCCAGGGAACAGCATGAGAAAAGGAAGAAGGACTCCTTTTGAAGCACACTGGTCTCCAAGAGGAGATTCTTTCTTTATAGAAATGTGGCCAGCTGGCCATTTGCTCCTTTCATGGTGTGCTCTTATCAGTTCAGTTGCTCAGTCATGTCCAACTCTTTGCAACCCCATGCACTGCAGCATGTCAGGCCTCCCTGTCCATCACCAACTCCCAAAGTTTACTCAAACTCAGGTCCGTTGAGTCAGTGATGCCATCCAACCATCTCATCCTCTGCCATCCCCTTCTCCTCCTGCCCTCAATCTTTCCCAGCATCAGGGTCTTTTCAAATGAGTCAGTTTTTCACATCAGGTGGCCAAAGAATGAAGTTTCATTTTCAGCATCGGTCTTTCCAATGAATATTCAGGACTGATTTCCTTTAGGATGGACTGGTTGGATCCCCTTGCAGTCCAGGGGATTCTCAAGAGTCTTCTCCTACACCACAGTTCAAAAGCATCAATTCTAAGGCACTCAGCTTTCTTTATAGTCCAACTCTCACATCCATACATGACTACTGGAAAAACCATAGCTTTGACTAGACGAACCTTGGTTGGCAAAGTAATGTCTCTGCTTTTTAATATGCTCTCTAGGTTGGTCATAGCTTTTCTTTCAAGGAGCAAGCGTCTTTTAATTTCACAGCTGCAGTCACCATCTGCAGTGATTTTGGAGCCCAAGAAAATAAAGTCTGTTACTGTTTGCACTGTTTCCCCATCTATTTGCCGTGAAGTGATGGGACCAGATGCCATGATCTTAGTTTTCTGAATGTTGAGTTTTAAGCCAATTTTTTTCACTCTTTTCTTTCACTTTCATCAAGAGGCTCTTTAGTTCCTCTTCACTTTCTGCCATAAGGGTGGTGTCATCTGCATATGTGAGGTTATTGATATTTCTCCCAGTAATCTTGATTCCAGCTTGTGCTTCATCCAGCCCAGCGTTTCTCATGATGTACTCTGCATATAAGTTAAATAAGCAGGGTGACAATACAAAGCCTTGACATACTCCTTTCCCTATTTGGAACCAGTCTGTTGTTCCATGTCCAGTTCTAACTATTGCTTCCTGACCTGCATACAGATTTCTCAAGAGGTAGGTCAGGTGGTCTGGTATTCCCATCTCTTTCAGAATTTTCCACAGTTTGTTGTGGTCCACACAATCAAAGGTTTTGGCATAGTCAATGAAGCAGATGTTTTTCTGGAACTCTCTTGCTTTTTTTGATGATCCAAAGGATGTTGGCAATTTGATCTCTGGTTCCTTTGCTTTTTTAAATCCAGCTTGAACATCTGGAAGTTCACAGTTCACATACTGTTGAAGCCTGGCTTGGAGAATTTTGAGGATTACTTTTGTAATTGTATTGTGCTCTCATCAATAGCCACCATATCTGCTCCAGAACTCTCAGTTACACAGTATGGCTCTTCCTGCCTGCTTCTGTGCAGTGTTTAAGCCTTGTAGACCTTTATTCATGGAAGTGATTCTATGTGGAGGTTGAGGGTATGATCTTTGCTGCTGGCCTGGCTGGGTTTGAATCCGAGCTTCACTACTTACTAGCCATATGCCTTGGCAAGTTACTTAACCTCCTTGTGCTTCAGTTTCCTAATCTGTGAAGCCCTGCCTAAATAGGCTACGGGGATGAAAGTTGTCCACAGCAACATTGGAAAGGTATCAGGCAGCAAGACATGAACCAAGTAATGGAGATGAAGAATTATAAATACCAGCAAGACCAACGTGAGTAGCCAGGCTCAAAAAGAGATCAGCATCATAGACAGCTCCATGTGAGCCAGCTCTGAATTCCTTTTCCAGAAAAGAATGGTTGCCTTTATGACTTACCACTGCAGTGATTTCCTTCGAATTGATTAGGCCTCACATTGTCCATGGTTGGGCTGTTTGAGATCTTCCAACTTGACAGATGTTGCTGAGGGTCCTGTAAGGAAGGTTTAAGTTTCCTCAGTGGGGAGTAGGAATAGGAAGGCAACTCTTTTTCCCCTCAGAAAATTTATTTTGGGGACTTATGTTGCTTTTGCATTAAACAATAGAGGTCTGAATCAAGATTGGAGCCTTATAAGGAACAAATTCAGTTCTTGACCATTTCTAAGAAAGGGCATATATTACCTATTATTAATCTGTGTTATAAAATTTATGTATATGTAGATTTTATAATTGATATATTTTTAAGTGTAGCATATTTTTAAGGTTAATGATTGTAATCTAATGAATCCAACGATGACAATTACCGTCTCCTACTTTTCTTCTTTCTTAAGCTAGATTTTTATTATCTCAAAATATGGAAAAACGCATAAAGCTTATGTTTCAGATCCTGGTTCACCCTTTTATTAGCTGTGTGACCTGGCCATGCTACTTAACTTCTCCGTTTTAGCTTTCCTTCTTTAAATGATTATGTGAGTGGTACGTATTTTGTGTGTTATTTTGCAAATTGGATGTATCCATAAAGCACTTAGACTGCTGCTTCATTAAACATTAATCTGTATTATAATTATGATTATTTATATATTAGATTTCTTTATTGTAAGGTGCTCGTCCACACTTTCAGCTCGGTGTGTAGCTTTCTACTATGTTATTTTGACCCTGAATCTAAACTAAGAATTCAGGTCTTGTTCTATAAATGTTTTGCAATATCCTTGCCCAAGAGAAACAACATTTCACATTCTCAGAGTTCACACCTTTTGAATTGAAGCCAGAGTTTGGCCTTCAGATTAATAACTCAGGGCAGAAAGCAGCCCACATAAAACTGTTGTAACACAAGAATATGCTCTCCTCTGCTGCTTTGCCACCTGTCTGTTTGATAATAAGTTATAAAGGACCCAATATCCTCAGCCTACATAGAGCTAGGTCCTTTCCTAACATAGATGGGAAGGAATGACTTGAGACCATTTACTGCTTCTTAACCTTTGAACATCTTTCAGAAAACTTTCGCCCTAACTCTCCCCATTCAATATGAAACTGCCCCTAGGCCCAGTGAATTTAGGAGTGTGAATCTAAAATGTAAGTGGCTTGAGGTCACCTTGTTCTCATTTCTCATTTCAATTTAAGTTTTGCTTTGCTGTGCCTTACTGATATGTATCACAGTTTTCATGAGACTAAGGCGATTTACAAATTAAAACCACAGAATATTGAGATTATTCCATCCCCTAAAAATAATGAAATCCCTTCTGTTGGCATATTAACATCCCAGCTGTTCTTAACATTTTGTGCTGAGAAGTAAACACTGGAACTTAATTAGTCTAGCCTTGGAGGAATCTTCCTTTTCCAGTAGCTAGTGTCTGGGCAGACTGACTAGAGGCTCAGGTGTTGACTGTGTGAATGTGAATTACTGTGGATTGTGTATTCATTCTCATTCACTGTGTCCCCTAGTATTCACTTGTGATGCCTCTGTTCCAGAGTTCTTTCCATGTGATACCTAAGGTACTTTATGATGTGTCTATTTCCTGCTGATGACAGTTCATCTAAAAAATCTCTGATCTTTTGCACCATACTTTATATTGTCCATCAGTCTTACAATGAGTTATTTTTGTCTATTTAATTTTGATAAATAAGTCAATATTTTTGGTTTTTGTTTGTTTGTTTTTAATTTGTAAAATTTAATTTATTTTTTTTATTTTATTTTTTTAAACTTTACAATATTGTATTGGTTTTGCCATATATCGAAATGAATCTGCCACAGGTATACATGTGTTCCCCATCCTGAACCCTCCTCCCTCCTCCCTCCCCATACCATCCCTCTGGGTCGTCCCAGTGCACCAGCCCCAAGCACCCAGTATTGTGCATCTGACATGGACCGGCGACTCGTTTCATATATGATATTATACATATTTCAATGCCATTCTCCCAAATCATCTCACCCTCTCCCTCTCCCACAGAGTCCAAAAGACTGTTCTATACATCTGTGTCTCTTTTGCTGTCTCGTATACAGGGTTATTGTTACCATCTTTCTAAATTCCATATATATGCGTTAGTATACTGTATTGGTGTTTTTCTTTCTGGCTTACTTCACTCTGTATAATAGACTCCAGTTTGTTTTTATTTTTGATTGTTCTAACAAATCTTAGTTGATTTGACATTCCTGTCTTTATCTAGGAAAAGGACTATAATAACATTATAATTGTTTTCATTAATATTTATTTTTCTTATCATGCCTTCTAGATGTTTTCCAAATCTGACTTGTCATCAGTTGCAAGGCAACTAACCAAATTTCAAAATTTCCAAATTTCAAATTTCCAAATCTGACTTGTCACTAGTTGCAAGGCAACTAACCAAATTTCAAGCTGACAACCTGATTGGAAGATCCTTGGGTTATGTTTTATCACCTTCAAGTATAGCATTTTATATATAAAACTCAATAATTGTAAAGAAATCATCTGGCTAAGCAGAAATATTAAAACTGGCATTCGGCCAAGAACTTAATGATTGTTAGGTAAATGGAGTTGCAATAATTGATCTTGCTGTCATAAAAGATTTCTAGTAACTATAGTACTAGCTACCAATTATAAGTTCTAATTTACCATTAGTATTATGTGCTTATTATGTCAGGCATTATGTTCAACACTTCATATGTAATATCTCATTTGATCCTTTCAACAATCCTATGGTATAGCTGCTATTATTCCATATAAGAAGAACAGAGAGATAAAGTAATCTGGCCAAAGTCACGCACCAGATAGAATCAAAGAATTTGCACTTTTTTTGTCTAACTTTTGTGTTCATAACCCCTAGGTTATGTGATTTATTGGGTCTGCTTTTACTGGTTGATGTTCAGATGTCAAAATTACAGTCATAGTTTTGTTTGTCATAGTCAAGACTTAGTAATTCTTGATGTGATACCACTTTTAGAAAATCCTTCCTTGCATTACAAAATATACCACTAAGACAGGTAAACTAGCCAAGAGTAGGAACTCATGACATTAAATTATATTTCATTTATTTCAGCAAATATTTACCAAGGGCCTGTTGTGTGTGAGCTATAAAATTTGATTATTGTTAAGGATAACAAGATATTTGAATAATGTAATGAACTCATCTAGATACTGCAGTGAATCTGATCACCTAAATAAAAGTTTTTATGTGAGAAAGAAACAAAACAGGAAAAATTAGACAGAAATTAATGTATTTTCCTGAATGTCTCTCTAGTCTGGTTATGTTCTATGACCAAGACAATCAGAAGTGACTGTGCAACCAGTCAATTTCAGAAGGCAGGGGAAGAAGCTGAGGATGGGAAGGTTGACCTTGAGTTAACAGACATTGCTGAGTTCTCTGGTTCTGAAGTCTGGCAGGGCCACCCCGTGACACCCAGCCTGTGTCCGTGTAGGAGAAAAGTGTGCCCAGATTCTCAAAGTGGGTAGAAGACTGGGGAGGAGGGTGCCGTGTTTCTTTCGGTGCTGGAACCAGAGGCTTGGGTGCTGGCTGTGTGTTGTGAATTATTCATGCTCACTACTCCCGTTAGTAACCACTCTCCAGTAGTGACAATGAAACATAGGCTGAAAGAAGTCAGTAATGGAATCTTGCAAAAATGGAAAATTAAATAACAATGTGTAGCTTGCATATCTAGAAACTCATTTTTCAGATGGCTTATCATCAATAGAAAATATTATTAATGAGTTAAAATTACAGCCAACTAGTAGACTTTTAGAAAAGTGTAAATAAGTCTTTACAATCACCTAAGCATTCAAACATGTGAAACATATTTCATGAAAAAATGTTTAAATCCTGTGGAGATAACCTTATTTAGTGTTGTGACTCATAGATATTTTGAAAGAAACTGAAGCCCTCCAGAAAATCATAAATTTCAGTCTACCTCCTGTTTAGAAAGCTCTGTGCTTTAAATAATACATGGAAGAGACTAATGCAGAAGATGAAATGCTGCTATTTACTTGACTACATAACAAAAAAAAAAAAAAACTGTATTTAAGAATCAGGACTAAACTGGCCTATCAGTTAAATTGGTCTAACTTGTCTAAACAGATTTGTTCAGTAGATACGAGGGAAGGTTGTGTTAAGAGAAGAGAGAAGAGAAGAAAATTGACAGGGAAGACAGGAGGAGAAGTGAAATCTGTGTAAGTGTTTAAATCCAGGGAAAATACTAACTTAAAATCAAATACTTATTGCTTGGCACTTGAATGAAAGTCATTCAGCATATCCATGCACTTCATCCAGATGAAGATAGATAATAGATACCCTCCTTTTATTTCTCATGTTACCCTGAGTTTGTATAAGTGACACCCTGCTTTACCATCCTGTCTCAATATAATTTCCAATAATCTTGCCATGTGACCTACCACTTAAAAGATCAATTCTGGAAAAAGGTGTGTCTCATGTGGCATCTTGATTCATTAGAGAAATGATAGTAAGTGGGTTTTATATAAAAATTTGGTCTGTACAGGTATTGAAGACATTTCTAGTCCATTCTTTTAGTAACATTTATATTATCAGTCAACAGATCCTTTAGGCTCCCATTCTGAGGAAGCTGCTGGTGAGTGATGATCATTTGGGACTGTATGTGGCAGGGCCAACAACACGCTGCATTAAGGCATACAGCCATCCACTCACAAACGGGAAAATGTATTTTAATTAGAAGAGCTAAACAGAGGTAGGAATTGGGAGGTAAGCTCTAATCAGTTTGGTGACTCAGAATCTGCCTCCTCTCTGCACTCAACACCTACCCTCAACTTCCACATTTGGAAATAAAAATACTCTGACTGGTCATGACAAGTCATCTTATTCATGTTTAGAAACTGAGTTGTCAATCATAAGTTTTATTATACAAGGGCTTTCAGGGTTTCTTTTTAAAGGAGGGAAAAATGATGAATTTTCAAGTAACATCCAAAGGTTATGCATATTATTAAAACAGAGCTGTACAGAGGACCATGAGAGGACACACGGCCTTTTTTCTGACCTCTTTCCCACTAGTCAATCCATGGCCCCAAAAGTCTCACCTTTACTCCCAGTGGTGACACTGGGGGAGTTGTGTACCTTATGTAATGAGAATTATATTTCTATTTTTTTAAATGAAAAGTTTTGAGGAAGAACTACATGAGATGGAGCCAAGTCAACTCTATACCATTTGCTTATTTCTTTCTCTAAGCATCAAGGAAAAACATTATTTATCTCTTACCTGCAGTTTTCCATTTCATAACTATGCTGTATGACGTACTTCATAAGGAATAAAATGTTCTAACTTTCAAGTGAAACCAAAAATTCTCCTTGATCTTCTGTTAGGGTTTCTGTTCTCCGGATAATGTGCTTGTAGCTCACTTTCACACTCTTTTGTGCCAGTCTTCCCCCAATGACTGAACTAATTCTAGTCAAATTTGGTTTTATTTGCATCACTTCTTCTCAGATAGCTATGTATTTTCTGTATTTTGTATACAAAATGGAGTCAACTTTACATCAAACTAAAATTTTTAGGTAGTAAAGTCTTTCACTTAACTTCTGTGACAGCAGTTTCCAAAGAGAGAGACCATGCTTATTCTGTTTCCTTTACCAATGAACTCAGTGACTTCTTCTCAATACTCATATCCAAAGGAACACACATGCAGTAATGCAGTGCTTAATCATACCAATGCTTTAGACTCTCTAAATAAGTCATTCCCGGGAGATGCCACTGACTTGACATGTCTTCAGAAGGTTCCAATACAGCTTTCATTCACCTTGGTTATGCCCACATTGTATCAAAAGATGTAGACATTCTTATGTTCTTCTTGTTAATGTACTGACATCCCCAAAACTGATATGTCGGTCCTTCTATGGTGTCAGATGAGGATCTGGACAAGCTTTAGGGTCAAAACCAATAGACACCTAGGACAAAAGCATTCCTCTAGTCATAAAACTATGTTTGTCCACTCCTCTTTGGGGAGGAATCCTTTTAGACAGTATAAGAAAGCTGTTTTGTCAGAGACCACACCACAGTGAAGAAAGTGACTGGTGCCGATGATAAGGGAGGGGGATTCTTTCCTTATAATTTGTATCATGAATGCGCCTCAAGGATCTAGTGCATCCTTCCACATGCGCCTATGGATCCTGGCTTTGTAGAGGCCTTACCTTCAGTACAAACAGATGAACCCTGCTATTGAACTAATTGTTATGCCAGCTGCATTGTCCTGTGGACCCTCCCACCCCTTTCACACCTATGACACTTTTCCTCCAATCCCTTTAAACCCTGGGCCCTAATGCATATCTGTTACCCTCTCCATCAGGTCTTATAGTACCAACAATGGCTTCCCCAGGAGCCATGCTTGGCTCTTCTGTAGGTTCAAAGGTATCAGGTTCAAAGGAGCCTGAGGCTCATACTTTTGTCTAAATTACCCTCCTTTTCATTCTCCACATCCTACCTATGGGCCCTCAAGAAACCCTGGAGACAAAAAAAAAACTTCTAATAGAATCCTTAATGGGTATGTACCTTAGGATTAACCTGGGGAGGATTTTCAAACTCGGGCTCCACAGAGAGAGGCTAACTTGGTGGTTTCCATTCACAATGGAAATCCCTAGGGGATTCTGATGCGCAGTCCCAGTTAAGCGTCTGATGCCATGTACCACTCTTCCTTTTGTGCTAAAGGTACTTGTGTTTTCCCATCTCCCTCACTAAACTGGAGGCAATGACCATGTCCTATTCTTTGCATCTTACTATTTTTCCTGTGGTAAGTACTCAGTATTTGTGCTATAGAAGAGATGGAAATTTCTTCAGCTGAGAAAGCCAAGACTGGTGAATGTTAAATGACTTAACCAAGGTCACATATGGACTTTTTGCACAGTTAATACTAGGACTGTGATCATCTCACTTACAGTCCACTCTCCTTTCTATTATTCCAGGACTGACATCTTACATTTACCCTGTAACCTTATAGTATCCATTGAGCTTCTCTCTTGTAGGACCTAACTGATGCCTGGCTGTAGCCTGTAAGACATGCTAAAAATCATACCACCTATCTGGCAGCTTCCTTTTCCTTTCTGGTTGTTTCTGCCTTCTTACCACCAATGATATGGTACAGATTCTTGTGTCCCCAAAACTCAGTGGTAGTTTCCTACCAAAGGCCAGAGAAACCAGAATTCATTCCCTAAAACATTATAAATCAAGAACTAAACTTTTCAATCAGTTCCTCAGATTCCTGTTCAATTTCCCATGGCTCTATTCCTTGAGATGTAAAACAACATAATGTTGGTTTTTAAAAAGTGGGCTTTTTTTTAAGTTATGTGAATTAATGGAGAAAGAAACTTTGTTTTGAATGAAACATATAATCAACATACATGAAAGTGACAGGCTAACATAAATATAGTTTAATAACAACAAAAAAATCCCCCTAAGAATTAATAGAATTGATGATTCAGTTCAGTTCAGTTGCTGAGTCATGTCTGGCTTTTTGTGACCCCATAGACTGAAGCACACCAGGCTTCCCTGTCCATCATCACCTCCCGGAGCTTGCTCAAACTCATGTCTATTGAGTTGGCGATGCCATCCAACCATCTCATCCTCTGTCTAATTGATTGATGATTAGTCTTCATTAAAAGATTCAACACCTCTAATGCCATATTTTTATTAAATAATGTTTTTCAACTCATCTTTTATGTTGTAGCCCTGAATAGTATAGACTGTGTAGTGACTGAAGAACAGAGAAGCAGAGGATGAAGTTTTCCTCTGCCCTTACCTTCCTTCTTTGGACCACGGGATCTCTGACATTTATCTCCAGGGTAGCACCCATGACACTGTACAACAAGTATTTTTATGACTGTGTTAGTTCCTCTGTTAGACTCTGAAGAACATAAGGACAAAGAAATGCCTTATATGTCTTTATATTACCAGCATCTTGCTGATACTCAATACATATTCAAATGAATGGATGACATTTGACCTGTAAACTAAAAATAAATATTCTTACTTTCATGGCAAAGGTAGAAAGAATTGTACATGACTGTCCATACCTTCTCATTCATCATCTCTTAAAGCAACAATTGTAAATGCGGTATTCATAATGACATCTATTTATAGAGTGTTTATTATGTGTCAGGCACAGTGCTTAGTTTGGGATGTTATGCCATTCAGTTCTGATAGCAGGCCCTGTGAGGGGGATGCCATTGTTTCCCCTGCGTACATAATACAAAAAAGGCTTAGAAAAGTTAAGTAACTTTCCCAGGTTACATAGTCTGTAAATAAGATCCAAACAAACTCTACTTTCTGTTTGAGACTAAAAACTATCTTCTCAACCACTGTGCTGTATATACTGTCTTTCATTCCTTGCCACCACCCAATTTTCCTGATTATCTTCAAGGGTAATCTTAAGACAAGCTTATAAGAATCAAATATGTGCTGTAACAGAGACATGACTCACTGTGTTTTGGAGCATCAGAGTCTTATATGAAAATGCTGACTTCTCCAAAACCTGTTTGCTCTTACATGTTTAAAGTGCTGACTTAAATTAAATTAGACTGTTTCTGTGTTATGAAAGCTCTATTTTCCAAAACCAGTGAAATATTGTGGGATGGGTAAAATATATCTTACAGAGTAAATACTCAATTGATTTTGATAATTGATTGATTGAAGCCTTTCCACTTCTACCTTTTGCCTGCTCTTGTCAAGTCTTGCCCATGTTGAGCAGTCATCAGCATTGCTTACATGCCTCATGACAGCACCACACTTTGGCTAATGACAGCTCGTACCTTTCCTGGAGACATATTACAAGAATGCTTCAACTGAAAGAAGGACTTTCTGCAGTGAAATTTCAGAGCTCAACGGGCTATGTCCTCAGTGACACTCAGTCCACACGTTTGGTAGTGCATGCATACACGCTAAGTCGCTTTAGTCGTGTCCGACTCTTTGTGACCCTATAGACTGTAGCCTGCCAGGCTCCTCTGTTCATGGAGATTCTCCAGGCAACTAATTTCAAACTGAAATTTGAACCTGATGATATGATTTGCATCTTTTATTATGTCACAAGCCAAAAAGATGGAGCAATTTTCTTGAATTTCAGTCTCCTTGATAAATGAGCAGATGCTCTATCTGAAGCAAATAAAATAAAAAGCAAAGCAAGTAAAAGCAAAAATTTATTTCCAGTACCTGTCCCTGTTTATCCAGGAATGAGGGCCTAGCAGTTGCACTGCCTTTATTATCATCAATTTCCACTAATAGAATTGCTCCTAATAAACTCTATGCTGCTTTCTTATGAACTCTTCTATGTAAATATATACCCTACCCAAATAACCCTTCCTTTCCTTCTAATAATCACTCTGAAATAGTGGCTGTTCTTACCATATAATTTATCAGACATTTTCACACTCGTCAGATATCCTGCACTCAGTGTTCCCCTGGTAAAAAGAGCTCTTTTTGAGAAACCAGCAAATGTGAATCAGAGTAGCATCTGAATTAAAATATTAACTTGATTCTATTTCATATTCTGCTTAAATTCATCTTGCCTCAGTGTTTCAAAATCTCCTTCAGCAGCTCCATCTTAAATGGTTTATGATGTCAGTAATTCATACTTCTCATTTTTACATTTTTCCCTCAAGTGTCTACTTTAGACTATATAATAAAAATGGCCATGAAAAAGTTAAGAATTTGTCATTTCATCCAGTTAAGAGACCAAAAATGATTTTCCATTAAATTAAACTCCTTCCTCTGTTTATTCAATCTTCTATCAATGGCAGAAGATAAGATGTGGAATGAAGCTATGTGTTTCAGCACAAATCAGAAAATCTGCTATTTGGAAGGAGCCTCGAAGTTCATGCTCCATTCTCCCCCCTTAACTTCCTCACAGTGCAGCTGCCTCATCTCTGAAGTCCCTGGCCTGTGGTTCCCAAGCCTTTTCTTAAGTACATTTAGTGAACAGAAGCTCATTCCTTTGAAAGAAGTGAAATCCACTGATGAGTGGCTCAGGTTATAAGAAAAATATTCCTTGAATAGAAACAAAAACCTGTTTCCATGCTATTTCTACCAATTAACCTGAGTTCTACCTTCAGAAGAAACACCACTCCATCTTAGGGATTCACAGACAACTAAGTCTTCCCAAGGGTAAATATTCTCTCACTCTCATTCCTTCCTCAAAGGAAAGGTGTTAACTATATTTACCACCCTGATAATTCTTTGGATGCATTCTATTTTTGTTTTTAAGTTATTTTTTAAAAATTATATTTCATTTTTTAGAAAATCTAACAATATGCAATACGTAAAACAACATAGTTCAGTTCAGTTGCTCAGTCGTGTCCGACTCTGCGACCCCATGAATCACAGCACGCCAGGCCTCCCTATCCATCACCAACTCCCAGAATTTACCCAAATTCATGTCCATCAAGTCGGTGATGCCATCCAGGCATCTCATCCTCTGTCGTCCCCTTCTCCTCCTGCCCCCAATCCCTCCCAGCATCAGGGTCTTCTCCAATGAGTCAGCTCTTCGCATCAGGTGGACAAAGTATTGGAGTTTCAGCTTCAGCATCAGTCCTTCCAATGAACACCCAGGACTGATCTCCTTTAGGATGGACTGGATCTCCTTGCAGTCCAAGGGACTCTCAAGAGTCTTCTAAAACACCACAGTTCAAAAGCATCAATTCTTCAGCACTCAGCTTTCTTTATAGTCCAACTCTCACATCCATACATGACCACTGGAAAAACCATAGCCTTGACTAGACGGACCTTTGTTGGCAAAGTAATGTCTCTGCTTTCTAATATGCTATCTAGGTTGGTCATAAGTTTCCTTCCAAGGACTAAGCATCTTTTAATTTCATGGCTGAAACCACCATCTGCAGTGATTTTGGAGCCCAAAAAAATAAAGTCTGACACTGTTCCTACTGTTTCCCCATCTATTTGCCATGAAGTGATGGGACCAGATGCCATGATCTTAGTTTTCTGAATGTTGAGCTTTAAGCCAACTTGTTCACTCTCCTCTTTCACTTTCACCAAGTGGCTTTTTAGTTCCTCTTCACTTTCTCCCATAAGGGTGATATCATGTGCATATCTGAGGTTATTGATATTTCTCCCGGCAATCTTGATTCCAGCTTGTGCTTCTTCCAGCACAGCCTTTCTCATGATATACTCTGCATATAAGTTAAATAGCAGGATGACAAATTATAGTCTTTACATACTCCTTTTCCTATTTGGAACCAGTCTGTTGTTCCATGTCCAGTTCTAACTGTTGCTTCCTGACCTACATACAGATTTCTCAAGAGGCAGGTCAGGTGGTCTGGTATTCCCATCTCTTTCAGAATTTTCCACAGTTAGTTGTGGTCTACACAGTCAAAGACTTTGGCACAGTCAATAAAGCAGAAATAGATGTTTTTCTGGAACTCTCTTGCTTTTTCCATGAGCCAGAGGATGTTGGCAGTTTGATCTCTGGTTCCTCTGCCTTTTCTAAAACCTGCTTGAAGATCTGGAAGTTCATGGTTCACGTATTGCTGAAACCTGGCTTGGAGAATTTTGAGCATTACTTCACTAGCATGTGAGATGAGTGCAATTGTGTGGTAGTTTGAGCATTCTTTGGCATTGCCTTTCTTTGGGATTGGAATGAAAACTCACCTTTTCCAGTCCTGTAGCCACTGCTGAGTTTTCCAAATTTGCTGGCATATTGAGTGCAGCACTTTCACAGCATCACCTTTTAGGATTTGAAATAGCTCAACTGGAATTCCATCACCTCCACTAACTTTGTTTGTAGTGATGCTTTCTAAGGCCCACTTGACTTCACATTCCAGGATGTCTGGCTCTAGGTGAGTGATCACACCATCGTGATTATCTGGGTCATGAAGATCTTTTTTGTACAGTTCGTCTGTGTATTCTTGCCACCTCTTCTTAATATCTTCTGCTTCTGTTAGGCCCATACCATTTCTGTCCTTTATCGAGCCCATTGTTGCATGAAATGTTCCCTTGGTATCTCTAATTTTCTTGAAGAAGTCTCTAGTCTTTCCCATTCTGTTGCTTTCGTCTATTTCTTTGCATTGATCACTGAGGAAGGCTTTCTTATCTCTCCTTGCTATTCTTTGAAACTCTGCATTCAGATGCTTATATCTTTCCTTTTCTCCTTTGCTTTTCGCTTCTCTTCTTTTCACAGCTATTTGTAAGGCCTCCCCAGACAGCCATTTTGCTTTTTTGCATTTCTTTTCCATGGGGATGGTCTTGATCCCTGTCTCTTGTACAATGTCATGAACTTCCATCCATAGTTCATCAGGCACTCTATCAGATCTAGTCCCTTAAATCGATTTCTCACTTCTACTGTTTAATCATAAGGGATTTGATTTAGGTCATACCTGAATGGTCTAGTGGTTTTCCCTACTTTATTCAATTTAAGTCTGAATTTGGCAATAAGGAGTTCATGATCTGAGCCACAGTCAGCATAAAACAGAATATAAAAACTTTGTAAAATCTTGAATACCCCTCCCACCCAGGGATAACTGCTCTGAGTCATTGGCTGGTTTGGTGGGTATTCTGGCTGTCAATTTAGCTTAAAGTACAGCTTTTAACTGAGTAATTATGTTCCTCTCAAGAGATGTACCATAAGAGTTTTGAAAGAAAGAAATCTGGTAGATGAAAAGAAAAACTGTGGTGATGTTTTTGAGTATTTTTCTCACAGATATAAATCTATATTTTGTTATTTAAAAAAATAACATACAATTATAATTTTAGGATCATCTATGACTTAGCAGCAGCAGCATGGTCCAGCTATTAGAGCTGTCACTTTGGAAGCAAGAGAGAAATATGGAACTTGGTTTGGCAAGTGATCAAGTCTGTCTTAGTTCAAAACAATATTCTATTTGAGAAGAAGGGTTTTACAGCACACGGATTCAATTGGAAGTGTCCAAATCAAGCATAGGGAGATTTCCTTTTCTTCACATACTGAGAACATTCATAATATGTTGTCCAACTTTTTTATATAACCCATTGTCACAAGAACATTTTCTATCTTTCTTTGAAAACTGTGATCTACTATATTATATTTCTCCTGGATTATTTTACAGAAGAGTCTTACTGCTCTACTAATTTTTGTTTAGTAGAGCAGTAAGACTTTGTTGTTGTTGTTTAGTGACTAAGTTGTCTTCAACTCTTTTGCAAGCCCATGACTGTAGCTGGCCAGAATCCTCTGTCCATGGGATTTCCCAGGCAAGAATATTGGAGTGGGTTGCCATTTCCTTCTCCAGGGGAACTTCCCAATCCAGGGGTTAAACCTGCATCTCCTACGTTAGCAGGCAGATTCTTTACCACTGAGCCACCTGGAAAGCCCTGAAGTCTATCATATGCCCCTAACTACTTTGAAAAAAATCAACCTGGAAAAGAAATTTGGAGATTAGTTTTACTTAAAGACTATAGTAATAGAAATTGACTATGACTAGCTACACAATTCTGACTAAAGTTCACTGAAAGGGTTATGTGCATTTTTAATGTTGACAAATAAGCCTATTTTTAACATTTGGGAAGTAAGTGATAAAATAGCAGATAATGTTTCCAAGAATTTTAAAAAACAGAAGCAAACAAGCTGCCTAGGCCCCTATGGTAGGCTTTTTCACATTATCCTTGAACCATGAAGAGGGAAACTACTTTCCCCTACCCCAGCTGTTCTTGATCTGTGGCTCTTGAAAGCACTATCTCCAGAACTTCCAAACAGAAGGGGCTTGAGTGAGGCCATTCTTTTAGAATGGGTGGTTAAGGAATTTGTCTTGTAGCAAAGATTGCAAACACAATGGTTTATATTTAGGCTATATTTTCATTTTGAGTAGTATGAGGAAGAAAACTGATGATGATTATAGGCAGTCTCAAGAATCACCAATATCCCTCCATTGCTAGACATTGTTATTAATTCTTAAGCTTCAAGATTGCCTTCCTATCTCAATGAAGGCTAGATTTCTATATCCCACCACCATTATAAACATAGGTCTTCCTTCCAGGGAAGACCTGTGGATCCTCTGTCCTGTTGGAGAAAGTTGTTGTCCTTTTTTACATGACTTATACTGTTTCATGGGCTTCCCTGCTGGCTCAGGTGGTAAAGAATCTGCCTGCAATGCTGAAGACCTGGGTTTGCTCCCTTGGTCAGGAAGATCCACTGGAAAAGGGAATGGCTACCTACTCCAGTATTCTTGCCTGAAGAATTCCATGGACAGAGGAGCCTGACAGGCTACAGTCCATGGGGTCACAAAGAGTTGGACACGACTGAATGACTAAGACACACTATACTGTTTCATGGACATTCATTCTCCAGCACCCCTTAGTCGACAGTTTTAAACCTTGAACTTCAATTTCCTTGAGAAATAAGTAAGTTGTGGCTATATCCATATCACAGCTTAAACAAGAGAATGACAAGCACCAAATTTCCAAAAGCCATCAGTTTAATCTGCCATCACTTCCTACGGGTTTTTATGTATGTATTAATCTCTCTTGACACTCTCTCACTGAGTTCTTGTCCATAATAAATCTGTCTCCAAAGATTCTCTGCTTAACATTCCTTGGGCCCTGGGCTTTAGCTTAATCTTCTGTTTAATCGGTTGCCTTCTGAAGACTCTTAACTTTATGAAGCCCATCAAAATCAGTTGAATCCATATAGCCTCAGCTTTCCTGTATTTCATGAAAAGGCTCCGGTGGTTCATTGATTTATTCATTCAATATACATTTACTGAACTTTAAACATGAATCAGGAACTGGCAGTTCTAAGGATATAAACTTCAGTTCTTGCCCTCAGAAGAGGGACATATGTTATAAATGGGAGAGCTAGGAGAATCCCAGGGACGGGGGAGCCTGGTGGGCCGCCGTCTATGGGGTTGCACAGAGTCGGACATGACTGAAGCGACTTAACAGCAGCAGCAGCAGGCATATTAAATAATCAAAGATAAGGTGCTCTCAGAGAAGCTATGGGAGTGTGTAGAGAAGCAAGTGGGAGCATGGGCATGTCAGGGAGAGCTTCCTGGAAGAAGTCACTGGTAATCTGATTCTTAAGGGATAAACTTGCATGAAATAAAGGTTAGCGAGCGAAAGGTGTCCAGGCAGAAAGAACAACATAAGCAAAGGTCTGGATGTAAGAATCTGCACAGAGAATATGGAGAATTTCAACTCGTTCAGTGTTTGTAAACATAAACTATTATGTTAAGAGGACAAGAATGACTAGTCGATCAGTGGGGAGTTTTAAGTATGGGAATAGTCCAGAAGCTCACATTAAAGAATGAGATATGCAAAGTGGGAAGTAGAGAGATAAGTGAGGAGGCTGTGGTTATAATCTAAAGATAAAATTATAAGAGCCCGAACTAGACAAGGGAAAAGACAAATATAAGAGCTATATAAGACTCAAGATAGGCAAGCTGTTGTGATTATTTGGCCTTGGGATATATGAGAAAAAAGCAGTTGTGAAATTAGGACCCTACTTGTTGTAAGATTTGAGTAGATGGTGAAACTCCTCACCAGGGAAATAGAAAAGAGGGGAAGTTAACTTAAAGGAGGAAGGAATTTGGAAAAGTGAAGTATCACCAGTTTGATGTTTAATAATAAGTTTGAGTATTTTAAAGGCTGAAGGGTTCCCATTAGATTTTGCAAGCCAGTGCAGGAGGATTAAATAGGGTGGGCGGGGAGAGTGTGTGTGATAAAAGCCAGACTGCAATGGGCATGTATGTGAATGGGGGTGGAAAAAAACTAAGGGTGTATTTGAGAGTTTTAATGAAAAGGGAAGAGAAAGATGAATCTTGTAACTAGAAGAAAACCAAAGGAAAGAAAAGAATTGTAATGATTGAAGATAGGGGCAAGGGATAGGGAATGGAAGATAAAATATGGTTCTAGAGTTTACTGGAGGAGATATGGTCAGGGGCACAGATAGAGTATAGGACCTGACCTGTTTCATTCTCTGAAACCTGCATATGCATATGAGGATGAGTTGAATGCAGGTAAATTGGGGGGACATTAAGGAGACCCTATTGCTTGAAATCATTCCCACTAACTGGCCCCTTGTGAGGTGAGTCTAAGATTCCAACTGAGGGGGAGAAAGAGAAGGAGTTGACGGAAGACAAGTCAAGAGATTGATGGGGGATACTTCCCTGGGCGTTTCTAGGCACTTGGGAGGCAGGGATATTGATGCTGGGCCCAGTTAGTAAATAAAGGGCCAGAGTGGTTTTCCTAGTTTCAAAGACATCCCAGCAGGTGATGGTAGCAGAGAAGCTGTGATGGGGTCGGGGTTGGGGCTGGGATGCACAAGTCACTTTCCCTTGTTTCTGAAAGTACTAGTGCCCCAGGAGAGGGAAATTTAGTTGAAGCTGGCAGTGGGGAAATAAACCTATTTTTACGGTGATGTTTTGAAGATCTGCTGTCAGTGGGAAGTGTGTGTGTGTGTCTGTGTATTTGTGTGTTAACTAGTTGAGTTTAATGTAGTTTAACATAGTTTAATGTTGTAGGCTTCTTATTCTCCTCTCTTTGTTCTAACCCCTTCTTTCCCTGCCTTCTCCTGAGTCTTCCTCTTCTGGATCTAAATTTGTTCTATGATTCTTAATTCCCTGCACCATGAAAATAAGAGCTTAAACCGTTTTTGTTCTAATGTCAAATGTATTTTTTGATGATATCAAAGAAAAGTATTTGATGTCCAAGAAAGTGTTTGAACTCTAGCAGTTAAAATTCAAGCATCAGCCTTCACAGGGCTGCAGGCTGGCAGTAGCTGCACAAGGTTTCTTCCGCAACTGTGACCTGGCCTGTCCCTCGCTGCAAAATAGCTAGTATATCAGAGACACTTTTTACTTAGTGGGTCAGATACCATCACAAAAGGAACAAGTGAGATTGTTTGACTTGAGCAGTTCTCCCTTGTGAGAATACTTGAAAAATTCAGAATCTCTGGTCCTGTTGACTTTGTAGTTTGCACATCAGTCAGAATCAAGGGTAAACATGACTGTAGAGAAGGTTTCTTCAAGTCAGTTTAATTGTTATATAAGCCATCTACCCTCATATCAAAAACATCAGAAAATAAGAACAAAGAATGGGAGTTCCACCAGAGTCCTTGGGGAGAGTTTCTCCTTTGGAACTCATGATCTGGAAACTTTCCATACATGTAGGCTGTATTTTCTTTAGTTAATTAGCTAAACTCCTCCTTGAAATATCCCCTTTGAAAATATCTATCAGTTCCATTATTCAGCAAACCTTTATGAACACCTGGCATGTGCCAGACTGTGTACTGGGTGCATGAGATGTGAAGGGGAGCAAAACAGGAGCCAGGCTTCAGGGAGAGAGATGTGGCCCCATCCGTGTCCTTGTGTGTGATGACAGCTGTGACAGCAGGATGTTTGGGGAAAGAAGTGATAGTGTCACCATCAGATTTCTGTTCTGAAAAACGCATTCTTCCTTAGAAATTTAAGTGGTCCAGAGCCAAGACTCATAAGCCCTTGGCTGATATTACCCAGGAACAGGTAGGATGATCAGGATTGGAAGATCCCCTCACAGTTTAGTAAGAAAATGGTTTACTAGATTTTCTGATTATCTCACCTGATAGGATGCCTACAGAACTGAAAATTAGGGCTAAATCTCTCTCATCACCACCCAAAGGACTGAAGCTCTCAGGCAGTCCCCCTGAGCCTCAGTTTCTGTGCAGCATGAATGTGAAATGGCAGTGGAGCCCCTGCTATCTTGTCTCAGATAAAATCCTCTGCTTGCTGTTCTTTTCCATGGTACTGGGTTATACATGACCAGCCTATACACAAGAAATACCCTTAATCTTGTCTCATAATTCAATCAACTTGTGTTAATCACTTTGCTGCTGTAGTTCTTTGAATTCAGGCCAATATTTTTACCTCATTTGACATTGAAAGCTCCATGTTCTACTTAGAGTTTTCTTGATGTGTGTGAAGAAAATAATCATAACCTCTACTGTGTAGTTTAACCTTTCTGTTTACAGAGTCTTAAACTTCTAGCCACTGCATTTTACTATAGAACCACATGTAATTTACTTTCTTTCAATGCTCCCAAATATTTTAACCTTTTCTAAGGATTTTCTTTCTGTTCAGTGTCTGCAAACTTAATTATCTAGTCCCTTCTGCCTTATAAATCAGTACTCCCCAAGTGTGAATTAATTCCTATTGGATGATAAACTATCCAAAGCTTAAATCAAGAGGTTTGATCCCTTTTTTTCATGTCAGAGAAATTTATTTTTGAATTCCTAAGCTATATTGTTTTATTTGTGAAAATCCACTCTTGCCTCTCAATAGATTGTGACTAGTAATAAGCAATTGATCTTTTAAGGGGGATCAGATCAAGATGGTGGAGTAAGAGGACATGGAGCTCACCTCTTCCCACAAACACATCAAAAGTACATCATGTAGAGCAATTCTCACTGAAAACAAACTGCAGACTGGCAGAAGGACTCCTGTACAACCAAACCTGTAAGAAAGATCCACATGTAATTGGGGAGAAAGGGAAGAAAAGGGATCAGATCTGACCTGTGCCCCCAGGAGGAGACTCAGAGGAAAAGACAGAGTTACCCAGGCAGACACCTACCCTTTGGAGTGAGCAGTCCAAAACGTAGATTTGGTGCACCATTTCTGGGTCCAACATGAGATAGACTAGCCCCCTTGTTTGGTTGGAGGACCACAGAGAAGGGCAGTGAAGAGGACAGATGCCACTCTCGAGCTAGCTGGCTTGCCTCTGAGGCAGGGCAGAGAAAGGTATGATCTAGTGTCTTCCAGTTTTCCCACAACTACTTGGCTAAACACCCCAGCTCAAACTGAGCAAATGCTCCTTGTCACACTGCAGCACTGGATCTGGGGCAGCCATGACTGAATAAAAGACTCAACCATAGGACATAGAGGCAACTGGTTCCCAACAAGGAGCCAGGGTAGAGTGGCAGTGGCCACTCTTGGTGCTTCCTCAAACAGAGCCCCAGAAGCAGCCCAGATCACTGACGGTAGTTGCTCTACCACAGCTGATCCCCTGTGATTCCATAGAGGGTGATGGTGGCAGAGGCTGGGGCCAGTGATTGGCTGTGAGGGATAAAGGGCACTTGCACTTAACACTGTGTCTTAGCAGAGTGACAGGCACATGTGCAGGCACAGCAAAGCATCAGGACTCTTTCTGTGGCCAGCACAAGTCAGGAGCCACATGTGAATGTCATCCTTTCATGATAAACACTCTTGTCAAAGTGGGTATAGAGGGAAAATATCTCAGCATAATAAAGGGAACATGTCTCAACAAAATATGACAAACCAACAGATAATATCATACTCAACAGTGAAAGGTTGAAAGTCTTTCCACTAAATTTAAGAACAAGACAAGGATGCCCACACCTGCCACTTCTGTTTAACATAGTACTAGAAATCATAGCCATAACAATCAAAGAAGAAAAGAAATAAAGGTCATCCAGATTACAAGAGAGGTATTAAACTGTCACTGTTTTCAGATGGTAGTGGTGGTGCTTTAGTCACTAAGTCATGTCTGACTCTTGTGACACCATGGACTGAAGCCCATCAGGCTCTGCTGCCCATGAGATTCTGCAGGCAAGAATACTGCAGTGAGTTGCCATTTCCTACTCTAATTGCAAATGAAATGGTGCTTTATAGAGAGAACCCTAAAGTCTCCACACAGAAACTATTAAAACTAATAAATGGATTCAGCAAAGTTTCAAGATACACGTTTAATATACAGAAGCCTATCATTTTTCTAGACACCAATAAAGAACTATCAGAAAGAGAAATCAAGAAAACAATTTCATTTCAAAACAAATCAAATAGAATAAAACACCTAGAAATAAACTTAACCAAAGAGGTGAAAAACCTATACTCTATAAAACTATTGGAAAGAAAATAGAAGACAATAAAAAGAAGTGGAAAGATATTCTGTACTCTTTAATTGGAAGAATTAATATTGTTCAAATAGCCAAGGTGAAGGCAATGGCAACCCACTACAGTACTCTTGCCTGGAAAATCCCAGGACGGAGGAGCCTGGTAGGCTGCAGTCCATGGGGTCATTAAGAGTCGGACACGACTGAGTGACTTCACTTTCACTTTTCACTTTCATGCATTGGAGAAGGAAATGGCAACCCACTCCAGTGTTCTTGCCTGGAGAATCCCAGGGATGGGGGAGCCTGCTGGGCTGCTGTCTATGGGATCGCACAGAGTCAGACACAACTGAAGCAACTTAGCAGCAGCAGCAGCAAATAACCAAACTACCCAAAGCAATCTATAAATTCAGTGCAATCTCTATCAAAATATCCATGACATTTTTCACAGAAACAAATAATCCTAAAATATACATGGAACCACAAAAAACTGAATTGCCAAAGCAATCTTGAGAAAAAAAGAGCAAAGCTGGAGGTATCACTCTCCCAGACTTCAGACTATACTATAAAAACTACATTAATCAAAACAGCATGGTTTTGGCACAAAAACAGACACATAGATCAATGAAACAGATTAGAGAGCCAAGAAATAAATGCAGGTCTTTGACAGTTCAGTTCAGTTGCTCAGTCATGTCCGACTCTGCGAACCCCTAGACTGCAAGCACGCCAGGCTTCCCTGTCCATTACCAACTCCCAGAGCTTACTCAAACTCATGTCCATCAAGTTAGTGATGCCATCCAACCATCTCATCTTCTATTGTCCCCTTCTCCTCTTGCCTTCAATATTTCCCAGCATCAGGGTCTTTTCCAGTGAGTCAGTTCTTCATATCAGGTGGCCAAATTATTGGAGTTTCAACTTCAGCATCAGTCCTTTCAATGAATATTCAGGACTGATTTCTTTAGGATGGACTGGTTGGATCTTCTTGCAGTCCAAGGGACTCTCAAGAGTCTTCTCCAACACCACAGTACAAAAGCATCAATAATTCAATGTTCAGCTTTCTTTATAGTCCAACTCTCACATCCATACGTGACTACTGGAAAAACCATAGCTTTGACTAGATGGACCTTTGTTGGCAAAGTAATGTCTCTGCTTGTTAGTATGCTGTCTAAGTTAGTCATAGCTTTTCTTCCAAGGAGCAAGTGTCTTTTAATTTCATGGCTGCTGTCACCATCTACAGTGATTTTGGAGCCCAAAAAAACAAAGTCTGTCACTGTTTCCACTGTTTCTCCATCTATTTCCCATAAAGTGATGGGACTGGATGCCATGATCTTAGTTTTCTGAATGTTGAGTTTTGAGCCAGCTTTTGCACTCTCTTCTTTCACTTTCATCAGCAGGCTCTTTAGTTCTTCTTTGCTTTCTGCAATAAGGGTGGTGTCATCTGCATATCTGAGGTTATTGATATTTCTCCTGGCAATCTTGATTCCAGCTTATGCTTCATCCAGCCTGGCATTTCACATGATGTACTCTGCGTATAAGTTAAATAAGAAATATACAGTGACAATATACAACCTTGACGTACCCTTTTCCCGATTTGGAACCGTCTGTTGTTCCATGTCCAGTTCTAACTGTTGCTTCTTGATCTGCATACAGATTTCTCAGGAGGCAGGTAAGGTGGTCTAGTATTCCCATCTCTTTAAGAATTTTCCACAGCTTATTGTGATCCACACAGTCAAAGGCTTTGGCATAGTCAATAAAGCAGGAGTAGATGTTTTTCTGGAACTCTCTTGCTTTCTCGATGATCCAGCTAATGTTGGCAATTTGATCTCTGGTTTCTCTGCCTTTTCTAAATCCACCTTGAACATCTGAAAGTTCATGGTTCAGGTACTGTTGAAGTCTGGCTTGGAGAATTTTGAGCATTACTTTACTAGCATGTGAGATAAGTGCAGTTGTGCGGTAGTTTGAGCATTCTTTGACATTGCCTTTCTTTGGGATTGGAATGAAAACTGACCTTTTCAGTCCTGTGGCCACTGCTGACTTTTCCAAATTTGCTGGCATATTGAGTGCAGCACTTTCACAGCATCATCTTTCAGGATTTGAAATAGCTCAACTGGAATTCCATCACCTCCACTAGCTTTGTTCGTAGCCCATTTGACTTCATATTCCAGGATGTCTGACTCTAGGTGAGTGATCACACCATCATGGCTATCTGCATTGTGAATATATTTTTTGTATAGTTCTTCTGTGTATTCTTGCCTCCTCTTGTTAATATCTTCTGCTTCTGTTAGGTCCATACCATTTCTGTCCACTATTGTGCCCTTCTTTATATGAAATGTTCCCTTCGTATCTCTAATTTTCTTGAAGAGACCTCCAGTGTTTCCCTTTCTATTGTTTTCCTCTATTTCTTTGCATTGGTCACTGAGGAAGGCTTTCTTATCTCTCCTTGCTGTTCTTGGGAATCTGCATTCAAATGAGTATATCTTTCCTTTCCTCCTTTACCTTTTGCTTCTCTTCTTTTCACAGCTATTTGTAAGGCCTCCTCAGACAACCATTTTGCCTTTTTGTCTATTACAAATGAGGCAAAAGTATACAATGGAGAAAAGACAATCTTTTCAGTAAATGGTGGTTGGAAAACTGAACAGCTGTTTGTAAATTAGCGAGATTCGAACATTTCTTCACATCACATACAAAAATAAAATCAAAATGTGTTAAAAACCTAAATGTAAGACCTAAAATTAGAAAACTCTAGAATAGGACATAGGCAGAACACTCTGATATAAATTGTTGCAATATTCTATTGGATTTGTCTCCTAAGGCAAAGAAATAAAAGCAAAAATAAACATATGGGATCCAGTTAAACTTAAAGGTTTTTACACAGCAAAGGAAATCACTGAGAAAACAAAAAGATGACCTACTAAATGGGAGAAAATATTTGCAAATGATATGACCAACAAGGGGTTAATATCCAAAATATATAAACACTTCATACAATTCAAAATTTTAAAAAGCAAATAGTCCAATTAAAAACTGGGGAGAGGATATGAACAGACATTTTTCTAAAGAAGGCATACAGATGGCCAACAAGCACGTGGAAAGATGCTTACCATCACTAATCCTCAGAGAAACAAAAGTTAAAACCACAATGAGATATCACCTCACACCTGCCAGAATGGCTGTCTTCAAAAAGAATGTAATAACAAATGTGGTGAGAACGGGGAGGAAAGAGAACCCTCATATACTCTTCTTGGGAATATAAATTGATGCAGCCACTATGGAAAGCTATATGGAGATGCCTCAAAAAACTAAAAATTGAACTACAATATGACCCAGCAATTCTACTCCTGGAGAATACGGAAACATGAATTTGAAAAAATGGCCATAGAAAAGAATGAACTTCTGTCACTTGCAGCGACATGGCCGGACCTAAAGAATATTGTACTTCAGTGAAACGTCAGGCAAAAATACTCAAATGCTGTATGATATCACTTGTATGTGGAGTCTAAAAAAATAATATAAATGAAGGTATATATCAAAGCAAACAGACTCACAGACACAGGAAACAAACTGGAAGTTTTTTGTGGGGAGAAGGAAGGGAGTGGGGAAGATTAGGGTAATGGGATTAAGAGACTCAGACGGATATGTATAAAATACACAAGCAATGAGGATATATTATATAACATGGAATTATAGCATTATCTTGTAATAACTTTTATTGGATAATAAATAACTTTTAACTTTTATTTACAGTTTATACAAATGGTAAAAACGCTGTACACCTGAAACCAATATGATATTGTAAATCAACTATATTTCTATTAAAAACTTTAAGATGTTTTCCAAATAAATTTATTCTTATGAAGTGCTTCAAAGAGTGGGAAAATAGGCTGTCATATCAGAGAAACAACAGATTTCCCTACATACAAACTGCTCGATGGTCCCATTAGACTCAAAGGTATGTTATGTAGCACCACCCTTTAAATGATGTCATTCTGGTTTATTTGATAAATAGCTAAATACCTTGTTGTTAGCTAAATAGCGTTTACTCACCTGGAATTACTTCTGTTGATTTTTTATTTAGTAGATCCATTTTCAAGAAAATTATGATTATTATCAAAGGCAGTGTATTTCATAAGAGGCTTTCCCAAGAATATGAATGAGAAAAGGCATCCTTGAAGGCAGTGAAGTTATGTCCTTGTAGTTTCCTCCAAGGATAGAAGAGTCAGGATTGCACGGCGATTCAGCCATGGACCTCCTCATGATTTTATTTCTTTTAGTTTTAACAAATCAGCATTAGGAGCTGGTAGGAGCCTGGGAGCTCACTTTGTTTACTTTCTTTTGTAAATGAAGAGCCTGAGCTGCAGGTTGGCAAGCTTTCAGCCCAGGGGAGAACCTGGTCCTGAATTCCATACTGTGTTGATTAGTCTTTTAAAATATCAACCACACAGCACTTTGATATTCTAAGCTAAGAATCAAGACCATAGAGTCATCTGATTGAACTAATTGAGGTATTTTTTTTTCTGTTTCAACTATACCACTTGACATTTCAAATTTCTATTTCATGATAACTTTAGAAAGAACTAGTTCATTTTGTTTAATTATTCAGCAGATGTTCACTAAAGACCTACTCTGTATCAGGCATTATGTTCAATGCCTTATTTAGTCTCATTAAATGATATCAAAATACCTTAAATTTAATCGATGGTTTAACTTGGCCTCTTATTTTAAAAGTAGCCAATAAAGATTCACATAAAACTTTCTTCTGTAAGTTCATCATTTATTTGGAGATTAATTCCATAAATTTTTATTCTCTGTATATCATTTGGAAGGGCTATAGTTGCTGTGGGGTTTAAAGATACAGATATCAGAGGAGAGATTGTTATTATGTGCACCTCAGAATCGCCGGTCTGTGTCTCTTATGTGACCAGGGTACCAACACAAGTGCCAGAGATAGTCATTCTGTCCTTTTTGCCAATAGCTCACCCAACCAAGTGGAACCCCCATGCAATGTGCAGGCTCATTCAGTCATTTGTTATAAACATTCCACCTGCCTCCAAACAGAATTTGAGGAGCAAACAATACAAAACAGATACCATGTCTTATCATTTCTAAAAATGCATTTTTTCTCATTTTTGTCCCTCTGAAGTCAATGTGTGTTTTAATATCAACAGATCTTAACATAGTTTCTTAGGCTAATTGACAGAATTTTTTCTTTCTTTGTGGTTCATAGACTAATATTGTTTTATAATCTTAGATTGACGAAATAAAGTAAATTAGGAAAATTATAATAAGGATTTTAAAAAATAGATGAAAAATAATTAGAAGTGAAAAAACTGAGGCTAAGGCTAGCTGCTGCAATGCAAGTGCAAATTTGACTCTAGGTTTTTCTAAAAACATACCAATTAAGTGAAGCAGTCTTCCCCTGAAACCCCAATAAAATGGCAGGGCAGGAATAAAATAGTACAACTACCACCTACACACTCTGTGCAAAAAAACTAGAAAGGCCACTCCAGTAGATGAAAGGTTTCAACATATTTTCACAAGATAGGAAGTCAAGCAGGTACAGAAGTGATAACTGAGATGGTAGAGCCAAGGTACATGCATGTTCAGTCACGTCCGACTCTTTGCGACCCCGTGGAGTACAACCCACCATGCTCCTCTGTCCATGGGATTCTCCTGGCAAGAATACTGGGGTGGGTTGCCATTTCTTCTTCCAGGGGATCTTCTCAACCCAGGGATCAAACTCTTGTCTTCTGTGTCTCCTGCATTGGCAGGTGGATTCTTTACCGCTGAGTCACCTGGGAAGCTCAGTGCCAAGGTAGTAGTAACCTAAGCCCTTAGAGAACGGAAACTAGTGATCATGGCATTAAAATGTAGTTTTGTGGAAGTGTTTCTAGGGGCAACTAAAATTAGATAGCTCATGTAAATGAAATTTTCATAAGTACTTGGAGGGTCTTTCTAATCATGCCTTGAGAAGAATTCTCCAAGCTAAGAGCATGAAAGTAGGGGAAGCAGGACACAGGCAAAGTAGCTGCATACTTTCTCTTGTGTCCATGCTCAAATATGTTTCCAACCAATGTAAATCTGATTTGTACTATTATTATCTCACCTTTAATATAGCTTTTAACACTTGTTTAAGATTTTAATTTGGAATAGTTTTAAAAGTCTAGTCCAATATACTTTCTGTTTCAAAACACATCATATTCTACATTTGGGAGAATTGGCTATGGTGGTTTAAATTCCAGCATTATATAATATAAATATGAATATATATAGTTTGTATATTTATAAATGTATATATGTAAACATATGGGTACATGTGTATAAGTGAATATGTGTGTGTGCAAAACCAATTATTTCATATAGAAGTTCTTAGACCTATAGATGGTATCACCTGCTTTCTTTCTGATAATTGGTTTTGTTAGAAATTTCATAATCTGTGCCTTCTATAAATTCTAATGACTAAGTTGGAGGTGGAGTTTATTCTCCATAATGCGAGGCATATTGAGCTGTGGCTTCTGTGAGTGGTCACTCTCATTATCACCTTGTATTCTCTAGAAAACCATCACTGTGTCCATTTTGCCTCAAGACCCCTAATGCATTCTGACATCTTTAATAAATACTTAAATCTTTTCCACAGTAATACAGATTCTCCTGCCCTCAACCATGAAGTGAGAAAAATACATTTGGGTCTGTTTTTCTATGGAAAAACAAAAAGAAATTCTGCTGGCATATCATCTTCTATTGTGGCATATATTGAGTATCAGGAAAAACAGTACCTCAGATAAAGAAATGCAATAAAGGATAATTATTTAAGACATTTTTTCTAAATCACTTAATATTGGCTGTTTGTGTGTCAGATGTCAATAAAAGTTATAGTCAGTTAGCTTTTCTGGGAAAGAGGTTTCAGAAAGAGTCACTGTGTTTTATGTTTGAAGATTTGCAGTGTTATAGACTTGTTCTGAAAAGGTTTCTTCCAGACACAGATAACTCCTAGTGAGCTCCCCTACTGAGAGGCCCCTGTGGAGCCGCCTTGTGATGAGCCCACTTCAGTTATAATCCTTGTCACTTTCCATCCCACTTCATGAGACATCTGAACATGGATTACCACCTTTCACAGACAGATTCTGCCTTTGGCTGTTATATCCACAGCCCCACTGCCCAGCCAGGCGTCCTTAAATTGTTAACTGTTCATGTTAGATTCTGTGCCATAACACCTCTCAATGTTCAGTCCTAAGTTGAAAGGTGATATACCCAGGGATGTACTGGCAAAGACTCTCATGGAAATTAAAACACTCACTCATCTTTAGTCAAAATAAGTTCTGAGAATCTTTTCATGCTTAATAAATGCCTTTCAGCTGACCAGTCAGGTTCCCTCTGAAGTGCTGACATAAGCTAATTATCAGTGACTATTCATGTAGCCCAGGAGCACAGTCTATCACAGGCAACAACTGTAATACATGTTATTATTTTTTCCTACACATTTTATTATGAAAATTTTCAAACATAAGCAAAGTTGGAAGATTGTGCCATAATCACCCTTGTACTTGCCATCTATATTCTAGAATTGTTAACATGTTTGTGCTTTATCATATACCTTTCCATCTATCAATCCATCTTACTTTTTAGATATTTCAAGATGAGTTGTAAATGTCAGTGACTTCCACACCTACACACTTCAGCATGTGTATCATTAACTAGAGTTCAATATTTCATTATAAAGTATGGGTCTTAAGCATACCATTCAAATGCATACCCCTGTAACTCAAACACCCATAAAAGGATAGAACATTTTTATCACCCCAGAAAGTTCACCCATACTTTTCTCAGTCAGTCCTAACTTCTACTGTCTGAGGCATCCACTGTTGATTTTTTCCACAACAGATTATTTTGTGTGTTCTAAAGCTTCATATAAAAAATTGGATGAATTCTTTTGTATAGGGCTTCTTTCACTAAGTGTAATGTTTTTGAGATCCATTCATGTTGTTGCATGTATCCTAGTTATTTTTATGTTGATTAGCATTCCTGCGTACTCTTCTGGGTTATTTCCAGTTAACGAACATTGCAAATAAAGATGTCATGAATTTTTCTTCATCTTTGTGTGAATATGTTTCATTTCCCTTGTGTAAGAAACTAAGAATGAAATTGCTAGGTCACAGGGTAAGGTATGTTTAGTTTTATAAGAAACTGCCAGAATGTTTTCCAAAGTGGTTGGACTATTGCACACTTCCATCAGCAAAGTATGAGAGTTCCACATCTTTACCAACATTTAAAATCATCAGTCTTTTTAGTGTCAGCCATTCTGGTGGATGTGTAGTGATAATCTGGTGGATGTTTAGTGATATGGTTTCATGTGCAAATCCCCAAAGCCTAATGATGTTGAGCATTTGTTCATGTGCTTATTGGCCATTCATATATCTTCCTTTTTAAGGTTTTGATTCAGATATTTCCCATTTTTATTGATTTGTTTGCCATTTATTTTTGAGTAGAAGATTTTTTATAATCTAGATATAAGTTCCTCGTCTTATGCACGTTTTATAAATACTTCTCCCATTGTGTGGCTGGCATCTTCATTTTCTTAGCAGTGTCCTTTGATGAACAGAAGTTTTAATTTTAATGAAGACAAATTTATCAGTTTTTACAATTTTATGCATATGCACTGTATCCAATCTAAGAAACCTTTCCAACCCCCAGTTGATATAGATATTCTCCTTTGTCTCCTTCTAGAGGTTTTATAGTTTTAGCTTTTATATTTGAGGCTATGATCCATCTTGATTTAATTTTTGTTTGTGATGAAGTTTACAGATATCCAGTTGTTCCAGTCTTATTTGTTGAAAGACTTTCTTTTCCCTGTTCAATTATCTTGGTACAATTTATCAAAAAGCAAATAACTATATAAATGTGGGTCTATATTTGGGCTCTCTCTTCTGTTTCATTGATCTGTTTTTGTCTGTTCTGATGAAATGCTATGCTGTATTACTTAATATAGCTTGATAGTAGATTTTAAAGTATTAAAGTCCAGTAACTTTGTTCCTTCTTTCCATGTTGCTTTGGATGGTCTAGATACTTTGCATGTCCATACAAATTTTTAATTAACTTGTTCATTTTGTCAAAGAAAGTCTCAATAGAGTTATTATAAAAATCGCATTAAATCTATGACCAGTTTAAGAAATACTGGTATCTTACCTGTCTTCCAATCCAAACACACAGTAAGTATTAGTATTAGTCGCTCAGTCGTGTCTGACTTTTTGCGACCCCATGGACTGTAGCCCACCAGGCTCCTCTGTCCATGGGATTCTCTAGGCAAAAATACTGGAGTGGGTTGCCATTTCCTCCTCAGGGGACCTTCCCAACTGTACATAAAGGAGACTTCATTAATGTGCATTAGAGGATACCCCAGGTTAACTGTCATAGAAAACTGTCTCTTGAGCCTTTAAAATCTATACCAATTTTACACCTCTGGTTGGCCAACTGTTTGTTTCTTTATTTAAACATACATATGTCCCCTGTTTGTTTACTCTTCTTTAATTTCTCATGATGGTACCTTGTAGTCTTTAGTACAGAGGTTTGTACATCTTTTAAAAATTTGTTCCTCTTTTCCAATCCTTTTTATATTGTTTTTTGAAACTCATATTAGGAGAAATGTTATTTAATCTCATTTTTCATTGCTAATATATAAAAATGTTATTGATTTTTGTATGTTGACCTTATAACTAACTTACTAAATTCTAATTATTAATTTTAATATATTTTTGAGGTATAGTTGATGTACAATGATAGTTTTACTTCCTCCTTTCCTATTTGGATTCCTTTTTTTTGTTTTTTCTCTGATTGCTGTGGTTAGGACTTCCAATAATGTGTTGAGTAAAAGTGATAAGAGTGGGCATCCTTGTCTTGTTCTTGACCTTAGAGGAAATGCTTTCACCTTTCCACAGCTGAGTATGATGGTCACTGTGAGCTTGTCTTCAGTTCAGTTCAGTTGCTCAGTCGTGTCCAACTCTTTGCGACCCCATGAATCGCAGCACGCCAGGCCTCCCTGTCCATCACCAACTACCGGAGTTGACTCAAACTCATGTCCATAGAGTCAGTGATGCCATCCAGCCATCTCATCCTCTGTCGTCCCCTTCTCCTACTGCCCCCAATCCATCCCAGCATCAGAGTCTTTTCCAATGAGTCAACTCTTTGCATGAGGTGGCCAAAGTACTGGAGTTTCAGCTTTAGCATCATTACTTCCAAAGAACACCCAGGACTGATTGCCTTTAGAATGGACTACTTGGATCTCCTTGCAGTCCAAGGGACTCTCAAGAGTCTTCTCCAACACCACAGTTCAAAAGCATCAATTCTTTGGTACTCAGCTTTCTTCACGGTCCGACTCTCACATCCATACATGACCACAGGAAAAACCGTAGCCTTGACTAGACGGACCTTTGTTGGCAAAGTAATGTCTCTGCTTTGGAATATTCTATATAGGTTTGTCATAACTTTCCTTCCAAGGAGTAAGCGTCTTTTAATTTCATGGCTACAATCACCATCTGCAGTGATTTTGGAGCCCAGGAAAATAAAGTCTGACACTGTTTTCCCATCTATCTCCCATGAAGTGATGGGACCAGATGCAATGTCTTCGTTTTCTGAATGTTGACCTTTAAGCCAACTTTTTCACTCTCCACTTTCACTTTCATCAAGAGGCTCTTTAGTTCCTCTTCACTTTCTGCCATAAGGGTGGTGTCATCTGCATATCTGAGGTTATTGATATTTCTCCCAGCAATCTTGATTCCAGCTTGTGCTTCTTCCAGCCCAGTGTTTTTCATGATGTACTCTGCAAAGAAGTTAAATAAGCAGGGTGACAATATACAGCCTTGACGTACTCCTTTTCCTATTTGGAACCAGTCTGTTGTTCCATGTCCAGTTCTAACTGTTGCTTCCTGACCTGCATACAAATTTCTCAAGAGGCAGGTCAGGTGGTCTAGTATTCCCATGTCTTTCAGAATTTTCCATAGTTTATTGTGATCCACACAGTCAAAGGCTTTGGCATAGTCAATAAAGCAGAAATAGATGTTTTTCTGGAACTCTCTTGCTTTTTCCATGAGCCAGAGGATGTTGGCAATTTGATCTCTGGTTCCTCTGCCTTTTCTAAAACCAGCTTGAATATCTGGAAATTCACGGTTTACATATTGCTGAAGCCTGGCTTGGAAAATTTTGGACAATACTTTAATAGCGTGTGAGATGAGTGCAATTGTGTGGTAGTTTGAGCATTCTTTGGCATTGCCTTTCTTTGGGATTGGAATGAAAACTGACCTTTTCAGTCCTGTGGCCACTGCTGAGTTTTCCACATTTGCTGGCATATTGAGTGCAGCACTTTCACAGCATCATCTTTCAGCATTTGAAATAGCTCAACTGGAATTCCATCACCTCCACTAGCTTTGTTTGTAGTGATGCTTCCTAAGGGCCACTTGACTTCCCATTCCAGGATGTCTGGCTCTAGGTAAGTGATCACACCATCATGATTATCTGGGTCCTGAAGATCTTTTTTGTACAGTTCGTCTGTGTATTCTTGCCACCTCTTAATATCTTCTGCTTCTGTTAGGTCCATACCATTTCTGTCCTTTATCGAGCCCATCTTTGCATGAAATGTTCCCTTGTTATCTCTAATTTTCTTGAAGAGATCTCTGGTCTTTCCCATTCTGTTGTTTTCCTCTATTTCTTTGCATTGATTGCTGAGGAAGGCTTTCTTATCTCTCCTTGCTATTCTTTGGAACTCTGCATTCAGATGTTTATATCTTTCCTTTCCTCCTCTGCTTTTCACTTCTCTTCTTTTCACAGCCATTTGTTAGGCCTCCCCAGACAGCCATTTTGCTTTTTTGCATTTCTTTTCCATGGGGATGGTCTTGATCCCTGTCTCCTGTACAGTGTCATGAACCTCAGTCCATAGTTCATCAGGCACTCTATCAGATCTAGTCCCTTAAATCTATTTCTCACTTCCACTGTATAATCATAAGGGATTTGATTTAGGTCATACCTGAATGGTCTAGTGGTTTTCCCCACTTTCTTAAATTTAAGTCTGAATTTGGCAATAAGGAGATCATAATCTGAGCCACAGTCAACTCCTGGTCTTGTTTGTGCTGACTGTATAGAGCTTCTCCATCATTGGCTGCAAAGAATAGAATCAATCTGATTTCAGTGTTGACCATCTGGTGATGTCCATGTGTAGAGTCTTCTCTTGTGTTGTTGGAAGATGGTATTTGTTATTCCCAGTGCATTCTCTTTACAAAACTCTATTAGCCTTTGCCCTGCTTCATTCCGTATTCCAAGGCCAAATTTGCCTGTTACTCCAGGTGTTTCTTGACTTCCTACTTTTGCATTCCAGTCCCCTATAATGAAAAGGACATCTTTTTTGGGTGTTAGTTCTAAAAGGTCTTGTAGGTCTTCATAGAACCGTCAACTTCAGCTTCTTCAGCGTTACTGGTCAGGGCATAGACTTGGTTAATGTGATATTGAATGGTTTGCTTTGGAAATGAACAGAGATCATTCTGTCATTTTTGAGATTGCATCCAAGTACTGCATTTCGGACTCTTTTGTTGACCATGATGGCTACTCCATTTCTTCTAAGGGATTCCTGCCTGCAGTAGTAGATATAGTGGTCATCTGAGTTAAATTCACCCATTCCAGTCCATTTTAGTTTGCTGATTCCTAGAATGTCAATGTTCACTCTTGCTATCTCCTGTTTGACCACTTCCAATTTGCCTTGATTCATGGACCTAACGTTCCAGGTTCCTATGCAATATTGCTCTTTACAGCATGGGACCTTGCTTCTATCACTAGTCACATCCACAACTGGGTATTGTTAAGAGCTTGTCTTATATCACCTTTATTATGTTGTCTTATATCACCTTTATTATGTTGATGTATATTTTCTCTATACCACTTTATGGAGAGTTTTATACCATAAATGTTGAATTTTTTCAAAAGCTTTTTCTGCATCTATTGAAATGATCATATGATTTGTATTCTTCAATTTGTTAATATGATGTATCATATTGATTGATTTGCCAATAGTGGAAAATCTTTACATCCCTAGGATAAATCTCACTTGATTATTATATAAGATCCTTTTGATGTATTACTGGATTTGGTTTGCTATCATTTTTGTTAAGGATTTTTACATCTATGTTCATCAGTGATATTGGCCTGTAATTTTCTTTTTTATGATATCTTTGTCTGGTTTTGGTGTCGGGGTGACCCTGGCTTCCTCGAATGAATTTGAAAGCATTCTTCTCTTTGCAATTTTTTGGAATAATTTGAGAAGGAGAGGTGTTAACTCTTCTCTTAATGTTTGGTAGAATTCACCTGTGAAGTCATTTGGTCCTGGACTTTTGTTTGTTGGAAGTTTTCCTCATTACTGATTCAATTTAACTACTGGTAATTGGTCTGTTCATATTTTCTATTTCTTCCATGTTCGGTCTCAGAAGATTGTACATTTCTGCAAACTTGTCCATTTCTTCTAGATTGTCCTTTTTTTTTTTTTTTTTTTGGCACATACTTGCTCTTAATAGTCTCTTATTATTTGTATTTCTATGGTGTCAGTTGTAACTTTGCTTATTTTGTTCCTGATTTTTTTGATTTAGGCCCTCTTTCTTTTATTCCTTATGAATCTGGCTAAAAGTTATTTAATTTTATCTTTTTAAGGAACCAGCTCTTAGTTTCATTGATCTTTTCACCTTTATTTTATTTCTACTCTGATATTTATGATTTATTTCATTCTTCCCTCCTAACTTAAGGGAATTTGTTGTTGTTATTGTTGTCATTCTTTTTCTAGCCTCTTTAGATATAAGGTAAGGTTGTTTATTTTATATTTTTCTTATTTCCTGAGGTAAGCTAGTATTGCAATAAACTTCCTACTTAGAACTTCTTTTGCTGTATACCATAAATTTTGGATCATTGTGTGCTCATTCATTTATCTCCAGGTATTTGTTGATTTCCTCTTTGATTTTATCAGTGATCTATTGATTCTTTAATAATAATTATTTTTTAAATTAGTTAATATATCCTTCTAAAGTAATTGTACCATTTGTAAATAGAAGTAAGTTTTTAAACTCTTTTCAAACTCTAAGCCTGTTATTTCTTTTTCTTACCTTAATGCCCTGACTAGTCCATCCAGTCCCATCACTTCATGGGAAATAGATGGGGAAACAGTGGAAACAGTGTCAGACTTTATTTGGGGGGGCTCCAAAATCACTGCAGATGGTGACTGCAGCCATGAAATTAAAAGACGCTTACTCCTTGTAAGAAAAGTTATGACCAACCTAGATAGCATTTTGAAAAGCAGAGACATTACTTTGCCAACAAAAGTCCGTCTAGTCAAGGCTATGGTTTTTCCTGTGGTCATGTATGGATGTGAGAGTTGGACTGTGAAGAAAGCTGACCGCTGAAGAATTGATGCTTTTGAACTGTGGTGTTGGAGAAGACTCTTGAGAGTCCCTTGGACTGCAAGGAGATCCAACTGGTCCATTCTGAAGGAGATCAGCCCTGGGATTCTTTGGAGGGAATGATGCTAAAGCTGAAACTCTGGTACTTTGGCCACCTGATGCGAAGAGTTGACTCATTGGAAAAGACTCTGATGCTGGGAGGGATTGGGGGCAGGAGGAGAAGCGGACGACAGAGGATGAGATGGCTGGATGGCATCACCAACTCGATGGACATGAGTCTGAGTGAACTCTGGGAGTTGGTGATGGACAGGGAGGCCTGGCGTGCTGCGATTCATGGGGTCGCAAAGAGTCGGACATGACTGAGCGACTGAACTGACTGAACTGAACTGAACTGAGTCTCCAAAATAATGTAAGCAGTGAGAATGGACATCTTTGTTTGGTTCCTGATCATTGGAAATTGTACTCCATATTTCTCCACTGAGTGTGATGTTGTGTGTGCTAAATCATTCCAGTCATGTCTAACTCTTTGTGACCTTATAGACTATAGACTTATAGACTATAGAGCCCAAAAGGCTCCTCTGTCCTGAATATTCTCCAGGCAAGAATACTGGAGTAGGTTGCCATGCCCTCTTCCAGGGAATCTTCCTGATCCAGTAATCAAACCCTTGTCTCTTATGTCTCCTACATATGTCTCTTATGTCTCTCTTATGTCTCCTACTCTTATGTCTCAATTGGCAGGCAGTTCTTTACCACTAGTGCCACCTGAGAAGCCTGAGTATGATGTTACCTGTAGGTTTTTCATAGATACTCTTTACTGGATTAAAGAATTACTCTCCTATTTTTATTTTTGCTAATATTCATTATGAATCAGTTCAGTTTAGTGGCTCAGTTGTACCTGACTCTGTGATCCCATGGACTGCAGCATGCCAGTCTTCCCTCTCCATCACCAACTCCCAGAGTTTGCTCAAACTCATGTCCATTGAGTCAGTTATGCCATCCAACCATCTCATCCTCTGTCATTGCCTTCTTCTTCTGCCTTCAATCTTTCCCAGCATCAGGGTCTTTTCTAACTAGTCAGTATGTCGCATCAGGTGGCTGAAGTATTGGAGTTTCAGCTTCAACATCAATCTTCCAAGGAATATTCATGACTGATTTCCTTATGATTGACTGGTTTGATCTACTTGCATTCCAAGGGACCCTCAAGAGTCTTCTCCAACACCACAGTTCAAAAGCATAAATTCTTTGGTGCTCAGCTTTCTACATGGTCCCACTCTCACATCCATACTGGAAAAACCATAGCTCTGATTCTATGGACCTTTGTTGGCAAAGTAATGTCTCTGCTTTTTAATATGTTGTCTAGGTTGGTCATAGCTTTTCTTCCAAGGAACAAGTGTCTTTTAATTTCATGGCTGCAGTCACCATCTATAGTGATTTTGGAGCTCAAGAAAATAAAGTCTCTCACTGTTTCCATTGTTTCCCCATCTATTTGCCATGAAGTGATGGAACCAGATGCCATGATTATAGTGTTTTGAATGTTGAGTTTTAAGCCAACTTTTTCACTCTCCTCTTTCACCTTCCTCAAGAGGCTCTTTAGTTCCTCTTTGTTATCTTGCTATAAGGGTGATGTCATGTGCATATCTGAGGTTATTGATACTTTCTCCCATCAATCTTGATTCCAGCTTGTACTCCATCCAGCCCAGAGATTTGCATGATGTGCTCTACATGTAAGTTAAGTAAATAGGGTGACAATATATAGCCTTGATGTACTTCTTTCCCAATTTAGAACGAGTCCATTGTTCCATGTCCTGTTCTCTCTGTTGCTTCTTGTCCTGCATACAGATTTCTGAAGAGGTGGGTAAGGTAGTCTAGTATTCCCATTTCTCAGGATTTTCCACAGTTTGCTGTGATCCACACAGTCAAGGGATTTAGCAGAGTCAGTGAAGCAGAAGTATATGTTTCTCTGGAATTCTCTTGTTTTTTTGATGATCCAGCAGATGTTGGCAATTTGATCTCTGGTTCCTCAGCCTTTTCTAAATCCAGCGTGAACATCTGGAAGTTCATGGTTCATATACTGTTGAAGTCTAGCTTGGAGACTTTTGAGCATTACTTTGCTAACGTGTAAAATGAGTACAATTGTTCAGTAGTTTGAACATTATTTGGCATTGCCTTTCTTTGGGATTGGAATGAAAACTGACCTTTTCCAGTCCTGTGGTCACTGCTGAGTTTTCCAAATTTGCTGGCATATTGAGTGCAGCACTTTCACAAAATCGTCTTTTAGGATTTGAAATAGCTCAGCTGGAATTTCATCACCTCTACTAGCTTTGTTTGTAGTGATGCTTCCTAAGGCCCACTTGACTTTGCACTCCAAGACGTCTGGCTCTAGGTGAGTGATCACACCATCATGGTTATCTGGGTCATGAAGATCTTTTTTGTATAGTTCTTCTGTGTATTGTTGCCACCTCTTCTTAATATCTTCTGCTTCTGTTAGTTCCTTACCAGTTTTGCCCTTTATTGTGCCCATCTTTATATGAAATGTTCCCTTGGTATCTCTAATTTTCTTTAAGAGATATCTAATCTTTCCCATTTGTTGAATTTTATCAAATGCTTCTTTATGTCTATTGAGATTATATGTCTGTTTGAGGCCTGTAATATGATGAATCACATTATTTTGGTAAGGGTTTTTTTTTTTCATTTATTGTATATTATTTTTAATAAAACCAGATAAAAAACTGAAAATCATTCAGTAGCTGGTCTGGCACTTCTAGAACCATTTTACAGAGTATCTGGATAGGTGATATTTTAAAGTACTGCCAAGATAGACTTATCCAAACCAAAACATTGCACACATTCCTTTTTACCCCTTTAGTCAAGCAGGTAAATAGAAAATAATGTACTAAATCTTTATTAATAAAATTTTAACATGATTTTATTCTGTTTCCTAGCATTTAACTAAAATTATCATTTAAGTAGGTACTTAGAAGAAAAAACTCACCGGTCATACTGGTCCACAGAATAAACAGAAGTCACCAAAGTAACTCAATGAATTTGATGAACCAAAATCAACTAGGAAATGTTGAGTAGGCTTACCAATGTAGATGACATATTTTGGATTTTATTTTGGTTTTATGTTTTATTTTTACACTAAAGCCTTATGCATATACATAAAGAGCAGCAGTTACATCTCACTGTCATCCCTCAGTGGCTCCTGAGCCTCATGTGTGTCTGCCATGATTAGCACTTTTTCATGTCTCATATACTCTCCCTTCTCTGCTACTAACAATCCTGTATCATCTGCTACCTGCACTTCCTTTCCTCATTTTATTATCTGCCTTCTGTCTCTTCTGTACCATGGGCTTGTCACGGATTCTTGTAGCACCTGGTGACTCCCATTCTACCCATAAAAACATTTTAGCTAACTATTTGTTCCTCTAAAAGAAGATGTTGACATTTACCGTGAGGTGGCTCAGATGGTAAAGAATCTGCCTGCAGTGCAGGAAACCTAGGTTCGATCCCTGGGTCAGGAAGATCCCCTGGAGAAGGGCACGGCAACCCATTCCAGTATTTTTGCCTGGAGAATTCCATGGACAGAGGAGCCTGGCGAGCTACAGTCCATGGGGTCACAAAGACTCGGACATGACTGAGCAACTAACACACACACACACACACATACACACACACACACCATGAACAGGCCTTACTTTTGTCAAGATCTGCATGGGGCTCTTCAGCACTCTACATCACTTGCTTTATCATTTTAATCCAAAGCTACTGTATTTGAACATAATGCAGCTCATGTAGGAAGTGGTACTAGGGAAACATACCCACACATACACAGTAACTTGGCTTTGTCCCGGACACACACACATACACACATGCATAGTAACCTGGCTTTGTACTGGGATAAGGGATGAAGTGATGTTAAAGCTGAAACTCCAGTACTTTGGCCACCTCATGCAAAGAGTTGACCCATTGGAAAAGACTCTGATGCTGGGAGGGATTGGGGGCAAGAGGAAAAGGGAGCAACAGAGGATGAGATGGCTGGATGGCATCACTGACTCGATGGACATGAGTTTGAGTGAACTCCGGGAATTGGTGATGGACAGGGAGGCCTGGCGTACCGTGATTCATGGGGTCGCAAGGAGTCGGACACGACTGAGCAACTGAACTGAACTGAACTGAAGGGATGAAGAAAGCAGAAGCCTTTGCATGAGGAGGACCTTGGCAGGTTACATTGTTCTACAATTTATCAGTTGATAACTTTTGCTGCCTCCAAGTCATTGTGTTTTCCCAAGTGAAGAACCTTTGACCGAGCCCTGCAAATATACACACTGCACATAAATGAAAAGTTATTAAACCAAGACTGCAGGGGAATTCAGAAGATTGTTCTGTTGTAATTCTGGGGAAAACAATTTAGAACGTACTTTTTAAAGCTTAGCAGAATTACTTAAAATCTTGCAGGGAAACAACCAGCCTTTTAAAAATCTGGTCCCTGAGGATTTAATTTATCTTTCATACTTAGTTACTGCAAAATACTGATAATGCACAAATTCAGTGAGGTGTTAGTTTTGCATCTACCAGTGACTTGCTGAATTAATCAAATTACCTTAAAGTTAACACAGCCATTGAGAAGAGTTTAATGATATTCAAAACCTTCATGGTAATAATTACAGATGAAGAGGGTCAGTCAGTTGAGAATTAATGTGAAAAATGAATAGAATGAAAATCTGAATTAGGATATCAGAACATGTATAAATTATGGGGAAGGTGAAGCATGAAAATAAAACTCATTTATGTTCATTTGGAAGGGGGAAATAAAAGAAGGTGTGTTCGAATTTGAACCTAGAGAAGCCTTAAGAATTAGACAGTTCTAATGGAGAAAGAGAAAGGAGGAGTTGAGGATCATGGGGAAAGCAAGTTAGAGAAGAGCAAGTATTCTTTCTTCTCACATATACTTCTTCCATCTTTTAGAGAGCCAAAAGCAACTTTTATAATTCACATACCACTTGCCCCCCCCACTAGTTTTTCTTCCCTGATGTTATCTGTGCCCCCATCTTTTCTTCTGTATTTTAAAGAGAAGAGATAACACAACATAAATTATCCTTCCTGCTCAAAAAATAATTGATTGTACAAAGTATTACAAAGTAGGAATTTGAAATGACTTAAATTATGTTTTTTTCATCTCCCCTGTCCCAGATTCCCTTTCTTATTTCAATATTTATTTATTTGGCTGTGCTGGGTCTTAGTTACAACATATGGGATCTAGTTCCCTGAGCAGGGATTGAAACTGGGCCCCTTGCATTGGGAGCTCAGAGTCTTGGCCACTGGACCACCAGGAAAGTCCCCAGATTCCCTTTCTTAAAAGTTGTATACTTTTTAAGAAAATTTAATTTAAATATTCTATTAAAATTTCCAAGAAGTGAAAACATCTTAAATATTTTAGAATTAGCATTATCTACTCACTTCATTTTTATGGAAGGTAGTCTCAACAGATGAGTGTAGTAACTTTTTAAAAAGTGATTGATTTGGTAAACATAACTTCCCTGGTGACTTAGAGGGTAAAGAGTCTGCCTGCAGTGAGGGAGACCCAGGTTCGATCCCTGGGCCGGGAAGATTCCCTGGAGAAGGAAATGGCAACCCACTCCAGTACTCTTGCCTGGAAAATCCCATGGACGGAGGAGCCTGGTAGGCTACAATCCATGGGGTCTCAAAGAGTCGGACACAACTGAGCGACTTCTCTTTCCTTTTCCTTTCACTTTATAAGTCTCCTATGTTATATGCCAGGCAATATAGGGGTGTTTTATAAAAAAGCTCTTCTAGCAGAGCACGGTAACCCAATCTGTAGGCCCCAGATGAATCAACTGGAAAACTACTGGAAAAGTTGGTAGGCACTTCTGGCAGTATGTGAAATGTTGAAAAAGACCTTTCTTTTCAAATGTATCTTATTGAGAGATTCTTTTCCATATCAAAGACATAAAACGTGGAGGTTAGTTTGTGTGTGAAAAAAAGAGACAAATTATTCCTATTTTGATGCCAAAAATAACACAGAGAGAAATGCTCATTGGGTTATTTATTTATTCATTTAGTCTGCTTGAGCATTTACCATATGATATACACTTGAGATACAGAAATGAATATGAAAGTGGCCCCAGACAGGAGGCCTCTAGGCCTCTGTCTAAAATTCAGAGATATCTATGTTAACTAACAAATTCAGTGACACCTTATGCATGCCACTGAAGAAGGGTGTACAAGGCCACCCAGAAAGGTAGAGTCAGACTTGTTCAGAGTTGAGTCTTACAAGATAAGTGGATGTTCAATTGCTCAGCAAAGGGAGGAAGGAAAAGGAGACAGATAAACAGCAGCCTAAGGCCCCATGAAATGGCCCAGTTGTGGAATTACAAGTAGCTGAGTTTATGCAGAGTCAAGTCTCTAAGGCGATGACAAATTGGAGAACTAGGTAAGTTTCAAATTATGAAAGCTGTCTTAAGCTCTGTCAAGGTGTGGACTTTATCTGGTAGGCATTTGACAGTCCTGAATGTATTAAGCAGGAGGAGTAATGCAATCAGTTATAAAATGAAGACGACTCTGGTGATAGAAAAGAGGACTTAAATATAAGCAATAATGTTTAAAGATATTTTATTTTTACCAGAAATTAAACATTCAGCAATCATACTGTGAAAGTCATCTGAGTGACATAGAGGGCAAGTCACAATACCCACCATGACTGCAGAAGCCTTGCTGCTGGCCAGTGTTCTTGCCTTCACCTGGGAGTTCTAAGGCTGCCTAACTTCCTATTGCTTCTCCACCATCCAGCTCAACAAACATAATATTCATTCATTCAGTGAGTGCTTGTGTGCCAGGCCCTACAATGGGCCCTGGAGATGGCGAGACAAAATAGCTTGTGGTCCCTGCTCAGCAGATGTTCACTGGGGCCATCCCCAGATGTTCTCTCTGGAGCCAGACATGGTCCAAGAAGTGTTGTAATCTCATTCCTTCTCATGTAGCCACACCTGAGCTTTCCCTCTACCTTCACAAAGTCAGTTTCATTTGTTGCAACATCATTTTTGTGCACCAACTGAAAAGTGAGAAGATGAACTGGGAATAACCACAGCGACCAGTTCCATTTTGAGAGTTGCCAGTAGCATATACACACTGCATGCGTACTCAGTCACTCAGTCATGTCCAACTCTTTGGCAACCCCACGGACTGTAGCCCACCAGGCTCTTCTGTCCACAGAATTTTCCAGGCAAGAATTCTGGAGTGGGTTGCCATTCCCTTCTCCAGGGGATCTTCCCAACCCAAAGATTGAACCCAGGTCTCTTGATCTCCTGCATTGGCAGGTGGATCCTTTACCATCGCACCACCTGGCAAGCCCTAACATATACAGACTACTCTATATAAAATATAGATAACCAACAATGACCTGCTGTATAGCACAAGAAACTGTACTCAGTATTTTGTAATAACCTACAGGGGAATATAATCTGAAAAAGAATAGATATGTATGTATCAGTGAATCACTTTGCTATGTAACTGAAACTAGCCCAACATTGTAAACCAACTATACCTCAATTTTTTAAAAATGAGAGAGACTTGCTATTGGAGGGGTAGGAGAGTTGAGTAAGGGGACTCTTAATGCTCTACTAGCAAGCCAGAGCCTCATACACCAGTTTAAATAGTTTAAAAGATGACTCTGCTTTTCACAAGCTTGCTATATATGAATTTGCAAAAAGTTCTATGTACCACTCTGTCTCTCAAGGATTCAAAAGCTTCAGATGCCCATAATGGAGTTTTAGGTTAACATATTAATTATTGTTTTAGTAGCTAGAAAAACCACCCACTCAAGCAAAAATCAGAGTGCAGACTTGATTACATAAGCCACTGGTTCACTTAGTATTAGAGAAAGATAAAAATCATAAAACATGGTGTGAGGGTAAGAGGAGTCATTAAGCCCAAAGAAATATTATTTTATAATCATCTTTTTTCTATTTTAAGCCTTGTTATAATAGGATAACAAGCCAGTACAGAGAGCGTACTTGAGTAAGAGGGTACCTTTGATTTCCTGACAAATCTTTCCTACTTGGTTTGGTAAATTAAACTATAGCAAAAGGTGTGCTGCACATGGAGTGAAGGGAATCATATTTCGGACATGCTGCGTATGGATCATTTGCCACAGGTTTGCTGCTGCTGCTGCTAAGTCACTTCAGTCGTGTCCGACTCTGTGCGACCCTGTAGACGGCAGCCCACCAGGCTCCTGCGTCCATGGGATTCTCCAGGCAAGAGTACTGGAGTGGGTTGCCATTGCCACAGGTTTAGACTGTTGTAATCTGCAGTACATATGACTAAATTCACACTCAATGGTATAGTTTCTCCTTGTATGCTCTCAGTCTGTGGGGAACAGCTTCAGAAATCTCTTGACAACTTCTCAGGGTCAAGTTGCTCTAAGGGCATGAATTTCTTGGAAATTGACTCTTAGCAGTGTGAAACAATTCCTGCAGGACTTCCATGGCATACCTCATAATAAATAGAAACTTGTCTTTGAAGCTGCTGTAGACCTCACAGCATAGCTTCGAGCAGTGAAAACTTATAATCATAGCCTTGAAGATATCATGGTACCCTTGTCAGCTTTGGCAAAAGGCTAAAGAGCCCATGCTGTTGCATTATTAATTAAGCAATCATTTATTAAGAGCCTACTATGTGACAGGCACTGTTCCATGGGCTGTTTTCTGTGCCTCCCTGACAACCCCACTTCTACCTAGTCATTCTCCAGGTCTCTACCTAAACATCAGGGGAAACTTCTCTCAGCCCTCTTGACCAAATTTAGGATTCCTGATGGGTGCTCTCTTAGCCCTCTACAACTCTTCTTAAAAACACTGAGCACTATTTACAATAGCTAGGACAAAGAAGCAACCTAGATGTCCATTGACAGATGAATGGATAAATAAGCTGTGGTGAATATACACAATGGAATATTACTCAGCCATAAAAAGGAATTATTTGAGTCCATCCCAATGAGTTGGATGAACCTAGAGCCTATTATACAGAGTGAAATCAGTCAGAAAGAGAACAATGAATATTGTATATTAACACATATACATGGAGTCTAGAAAGATGGCACTGATGAACCTATTTGCAGGGCAACAGTGGAGACACAGACATTGAGAACAGACTCATGGACACGCCTGGGGTGGGAAGGAAGGAGATGGGAGGTATGGAGAGAGGAACATGGAAACATACCTCACCATCTGTAAAATAGGTAGCCAATAGGAATTTGCTGTATGACTCAGGGACCTCAAACTGGGGTTCAGTGACAACCTAAAGGGGTGGGTGTGGAGGGAGGTGGGAGGGATGTTCAGATGGGAGAGGACATGGGTAAACCTATGACTGATTCATGTTGATGTTTGGTAGAAACCAACACAATTGTGTAAAGCAATTATACTTCAATTAAAAATAAATAAAGTTAAAAAAAAAAAAACACTGAGCACTATTAAAATTTTGAATTTTTTTCTGTAATTCAGATGGGGAAGCCCATTTTCCCCACCAGACTATAAGCTTTGTGTTAATGGGAATCATTTGTGTTTTTTTACACTTAATAGCATTTGGTTAGGATGTAAATAGGAACAGTGATGTATCAAGAGTGAAAAATGAAAACTTTATTTTGTAATTAAGTTCCATTTGTAATATTATGATTACAATATCTCCAATGAGTAATGTTGTAATAAGTAGCAGAGAATCCTAAGGTGCATCATATGACTCTCTATTTTTTAAACAATCAAGATTGCTAAATGCTGGGTGATATGAACTGCTTTGATAGAAACTGGCTTTTTTTTTTAAATAGTTTTTTTAATGGAATACTCCCACCAAATGCCCCTTCCTCTTGTGGAATCTGTTTCAAACATCCTTTGCTGGCATGTATGAAAATAATGGCAGATATGAGGACAGTTGTTTACCTGATTCTTCTGCAAATGGTTTGGAGCAAGCCTTCCCTAGGCTTCCCTGTTGCTGCAGGCAAGAGCCCTCTATCTAGCTGTGATGACAGTGCCCAAACTTCTAATTGCTTCTTTAATTTTCATCACATAGGATCCAGTCTCCCTGCGTAGGACCTTCTCAGGGCTCATAAGCATGTGTTTAGTCAAGAGGTGTCAACGAAGACCTTCACTGTGAACTCCAGTTCCACGGTGAGCCCATGACGTACTTAAATATGTAGAATTGATCAGTTGAGACAGATCACATAGATCCTACTCAGAAGGAACAGCATCTTCATCCAGTGTAGTTTCCTCCATTTGTGGTTTTAATCTCAATATGATTGGTGAGTAGCTACTAGTCTAAGTGAGCACTTTCCAGGTTCCTTTGTCCAATGTGAAAAAGAGAGAACAATAGCAATCCTGTATCTTTTAGAATGTTATCAAAGATTAGGAAATAAAAATCACTTTATTCAGATCTGTTTGTATCAAGGTAGATTAAAGGCACATTAATGACAAAACATAGCTCATGACACAAAGCTCTTCACTGAACTTCATACCTGCCTTGGTGATCTTAGGATCTACTGTTATAGATGAAGGCTGCATTCAAATACCTAATAATACAATCTAAGATTTACACTCTTAGACTTGGCCAGCATTCACTGCCAGAAGATAAATGGCTAGACCTTTGCACTGTTTATTGCAGTGACTAATGAGCTCTAAATCATTATCTTTTTGTATGTCCATCCTCCCCAAGTGACTATAAGCTCCCTGAGGGAATCAGTGACCTTATCTTATTCTTCTGTTTTATCCCCAGGATCAATCCCAATGTCTAACCCATATCTGAGTACTGAATAACAATGTTAGTTGAACTAAAGAATTCACAAATACTATCACTTCTGTTCTTCCCTCATTAAAAGCAAGTATAGTCATCTGCCTGCCAGATAAATTCATGCAGGGTGTAAGTCACAAAGCTATGGCATGATAAATGGATATATGAGGCGACACAGCCAATAATACTTTGCTTGATAGAAGTAACATTCTTTTATTAATTTGTATACAAAGCATGTTAAGGTATTTCTTACCATTTAAACTTGTTTTTGCATAATTGTTCATTTTGTATGTCTTGTGCACACTGCTTAATTCAACTCAGTCATTCTTTTTGTGAATATTCATTAAAGCTGCCTTTAGAATTAACTACAAAATGAAGTTTCCACTCTTTATATTTCAAGCTTCGATACAACTGAATCATTAAGCATTTTAGTTAAGACTTGCAGATGCATCTTTAAATTGATCTCCCTTGATTAAAGGTAGATTGCAGGCTTGCGATAATAGTCATACCGGAAGAAATTAAATGCTTATTATTCTCATTAGATTATTCAAGTCTACTTTGCTTTACTTCACTATACATATAAATAGACGAATAGAGCCTGCATCTACTGACATATGTGGAAGAAAATAAAATGTGGTTACTTACTTGCATTAATTCAGAGGGAATACAATAGTAATTAATTAAAGCTTGAAATAGACTTAATTTTAAAGGAACTGGCATTATCTTTGCTGAAATTCTGACTAGAATTTGTCCTCTTTCAGTCAGTATATAAAATTGCTTTGTATATTGACCATACTGGCTTCTGCTAGCATTGTGATTGCCCCTTTTGCATGTATGTGAATGCTTCTAAAGGCCTTGAAGGCTTTTCTTTAATAGGTAAATATTCTCCCAACTGTGTCTACTTTTTACTTTTAAAAGAGAAAACTTTGCTCTTGCTCCGATCTGAATGATCACAAGTTGAGAGTTAGTGACATAATAAATGAGAGTAATTCCTATAGATTTCTACTAGTTTGTGTGATTTTTAAACCTATGTACGTAGAATCACCATAATTACCACTAATAGTTTCTATCACAAAAGGGTTTTATATTTACTTTCCTTTTATTATCATTTCAGTTAAATGTGGCTTTCAAGTACTATTTTGGAAATAAACTTTTTCTTATAAGTGTAACTGAAATTCTTAGACTGGTTCTAATGGGGAAGAAGTAGTAGGACGGAGTAATGATGTTAGATGTTCCTTAATTGACTGATGAATCCTTTGTCCTCTCTTTAAAGTGAGAGCAGCATTGGGGTTTGAGAGTGAAAGAACCTGTCACACGTTTTATCTGTTCTCTCCCTCATTCATTTAACCAGTATAGAACCTTTTCTATACCAGAGACTTTGTCCAGCACTGGAGATGTAAGGATTAACTAAGTACCTATCACTGTCTAATGACAGAAACATCAAAAATTTAATACTTGAATATGCTGAAGAAGGTCTGTGTTGTAGATGTGTACTAGGTGTTACGGAAACATCACAGAGGACCTACACCAGGCTTCTTTTCCTTGTAGCAGTGGTGAGAAAAGGACCCAGGGACCCAGTCTCTTTTTTACCCAAGCAACCAAGTGCCAAACATCAACAATGACTCATGTGAAGCCCCATGATAACCATAGTCTGGTTACACAGGCAATCCTGAGCTGCTCTAGCTTAGTTTTGTAAAAGCCCTATACCTCTTAAACTAGACACCACCAAGAGTTTCCCTTGTCCTGCAACTGCAGCCCCAGGGAGCACCATGGCATTGATCCTCAAGCTCTGGCCCCAGCCAGGCTAGTAGATTCCCCATCCTATACCAGGAGCCACAAGAAAGGACTCAAGCCTCTTTGCCCTTGGCCTGATGACTGTGTAGGGTAATGCACCCAGCCTTCCTTGCCACTCTTTTATTTTGTGTTTAACCCTTGTAACTGTAACTCCTGGCCCACTGACCCACACATAATGTTGGGAAGTGAGGGAAAAGTAAGGTATCTGAATTCATAGTAGAAGAATTGTTTAGGAGATTTTCTCACCATAACATTACTTCACTATTGAATACTTTCTGAGCTGACTACTTTTGAGAATTAAGCCCCCATTCTTTCCATTCAACAAATATTTATTGAAATAGTGAGCTCTGTTTTGTGAAGAATACAAACCCTCAGAAGTATATGGAACTTTCATGCTATATACTTTCCAAGTCACCAAGTTGATTTATGACTGAAAGATTATTGTCATGCAGGTTCTAATAGGACCTTTACTGTTTATCTGAGTTGTTATCAGAGCCATTGAAAGCATCATTTTGATGTTGATGGGGGTGATGACAAAAAACTCATGTTTCATAGTACTTTTTACTTTTAGCATTTTCCAAACCTTTATTTCATTGTATCCTCAAAATGAAAAAGTAGATAATGAAGATAAAATCCTCTTTTTACTGATAAAGATTTAAAGACACCAAAGACTGATGTAGTCACTTAGCTCATGACAAAACCAGAAATAGAGCCTCATGTTGAACATTCATAAGGGGGTGTACTGTTATTTCATTCATTCTTCACAGTTTCCCCATGAGTTGGAGTTAGTACTCTTTTACAGATAAGGACACTGAAGTACATAGAAGGGCTATAGCTGCCCAAAGTCATGCATATTCATATCTGGCTAAGAGGTATAAAGCTGCTACTTTGTGTCAGACACTGTGCTGAGTGCATTCATATATAATGTCTTATCTAAATCATAATGGTCTATGAAGTAGGTACTATTATCCATATCTGATGGAAGAACAAACCAATTAATTACCCAAGTCTCCATTTACTGGTAGTAGATGCAGTGCTGAAATTCATTTCTGATGTTCTTTCCATTAAGCCAGAGGTTTGCAGCATTTTTCCCATTTCCAATCCATTTATAAGCAGAGCACATGGTCGCTGATAATGTCTCTTCTTACACTACGGAGATTTTTTCATAAAGGATTTGGTCACCTGAAAGATATATCAGAATCTGTTGGTAGAAGAAGGGGGTGAAGAGAGGGGCATTCAGGAAACAGGATAGTTTAAGATTCTTCCCTTCCCTATTAGTGACTAAACTTATCTCTTAACTCTTGTAATAGGCTAAAAAGCCTATTTTTATAAAAAGAAAAAAAATCCAACTTAATTTTATCCTTTCTACAAAAAGTTATTGAGTATTTACATGTGCCAGGTGTGTTCTAGGTGCTGAAATTGCAACAGTAAACAAAATCCACATGGCTCCAGCACTCATGAAGCATATATTCCAGACAGTGACAAGTTCTCTGAATGAAATTAAACAGGATAAGGAGATAGACTTTGGGAGGGTGGCTGCTGGATAGAGTGGTCAAGAAGTCCTCTCTGAGGAGGAATCAGACCAAGGCCTGAACTTGGGAAAAAGCAGGCAGCCATGTGGAGAGCTGGAGTCAGGTCTTGGGCATTTTTTTTTTCCTACAGCTGGCACTGGCAATGCTTTTCCTCATCCCACAGAAGCACCAAGCATGAACTCAGACTACTCAACTCCCAGCTAGGGCCAGAATGCCAAGAGCACCAGGCCAGCCTGGTCGTCACAAGCCACTCTCTATGCCAGAGCCTACAGCTGGCTCTGGGCCACATGACCTGAAATCGTGGCTGTCCTGCACTTGGCTCCACAGCTCCCCAAACCCATAGAAAAACCCATTCCATCTTCAGCAAGGGTGGGAACCTATACACAGAGAGCCCCGACTCCTGTGATAGTCAACTGTCAAAATGTCCATTTTTTAAAAACTGAAAACCATTTACATTGGAGGTTTATTTTTCTGTAAGCAATTTGCCTTTGTTAAAGATCCAGATTCTTTTCTTTCATTGCCTTCTGAATGGAACTTAATATACAGGAGACAAGCAGCAAGTGGAGTGGGTAGGAACTAGAAGATTCCAGAAAGCAATTGGGCTCTTGAGTCCTTGCTTGACGTGTCTGACCCTGGTGTCCTGTAAGGTTTGCATGTAAGGTGACTGGCAACTATGATTCCATTCAGTTTTTATTACAGAGGAAGGCTGAGTGGTGAAGTTCCCCATAATTAAACATCAAGGACACAGAATCAGTGGTGCCTTCAAAATGATGTCAGTAGAAGTGTTTCGTACAAACCTATCACTGAAATACATCAGTCTAGGACTTACAGTGAATGTTCGTATAAAAGTTTATGTTTGTATAAAAATGAAAAATAGACTTTAAACCATAATCTAAAAAATTGGGGAACTGGAGGGGGTAGTAAAGGAGGTGATGACCTTTAAGGAAATTATTCAAATTACTCCATTCTTGCCTTGTAAAAAACTGTGATGCATATACCGGGGATATGATTCCTTTGACAATAGTCATTATACTCAGTTCTGTTATTCATGGTCTGTGTTGGAGCAGAAAGAAAATTCTGGAACCTATTTGAAGAGCATTTTTCACAAAACCAAACTTTAAATAAATTATAACTTGTAGAAACTGCCAGGCCAGGGTCAGGATTTACACAATCTTCTCTGATGACCACAAGTTGGAATAACACACTTCCACCCTTCCACAATACTTGCTGGGTCTACAGTGGCACCTCTATATTACACGGCACTTACTATCTTTCCCACAGTGCCTTGTACGTAGATGCTGAAGATTTGTTGAATACAATTTCTTATATTCAGACCCGTAGAAATTTCTGCATTTGGACAAAATTCTGAATTTCTAAGATAAGCTTCTCAAATGGGGCTTGGACGCTAAATTGGTTTATTCATCCCTTCAGCAAGTATTCATTAACATGTACTATGTTGATCAGCTTACACCCCATAGATTTTTAAATGCATACTAAAATATAACAGTTAATTTTTTTGAAAACTGTATAAGTTCTGATGATTTAATTTTAAGGTTTTTATGACTTAAAATGCGTAAGTGTATAATTTGAATCTACCTGGATTGACAGAAGCTCTGAAATAAGCTCCTCCAGGATAACAGGAAAAAATGTGTCGGTCACAATGATAGTTTTTTTTTTTTTCCAACTTCTTGGAAAAGCAAATAGCAGGAAGATCAAATTCCTTCAATAATGGATTTTTCCACTCAATTATTCAGCTGCTGAAGCTGCTGGGCCATGCAGAACTGGTTTCAAGACTGTTCCCCTGCCAGATGAAGCTATCAGGATTGTCAGTCTCCAGGGAGCTGATGAATTATTTCAAAATGGTCACAAAGGACCATCAGAATTAAACGGACTTTGCTGGGGGGAAACAGTTGTTTTCCTACTGGGATTTACCAGCCACCTCCTTCATCCTTTAAGGTTCTGAAATGTCTCTCATTAAACACAGTTCTGTTATTTTCAGCTGTTTATACAAGGTATTGATAACTAAATACTCAAATAACCTGGGTTTTGGCAATGTAAATTCAGAAACTATCCTTTCTTTTAACCCGTAAGAAAAAGCCTACACATCTAATAAAGTTCTTAAACCTTTGACAGGTCTCAGTCAGAATAATAGCTTTCACTTTGTTTCATAAGGGCAATCCTTTTATGTGCCTATCCTTTCTAATAATCCTACTCTACAAAGAATTCCTTCTTAGTAATGGAATAAAAAGAAATGAAAAGTTTTCTCCTATCAAAGCAAGTAAATAAAATGGTCAGTTCCTCTAATTCCAGTGACAGTGATAAGCATGTATATTAGTTTTCTAAATGGCTATCCAACCTGTATTTGGTTAAGTCTTTCAAAATCATGCTCACTCATATTATAACTACTATAGTAGCACAAACTTGTAACTTAAGAATTCTGGCTACAGAGTAATGAGAGAGTAATGAGTAAAAACTATTTTATCATTATGTACTTAAAAATTACACCTGCATACACAGAGAGAGAGAAAAATTCTAAGGTCTACTCTGGTTTGATAAAGCTGACTGTGAAATTATAACACATCAGTAAGTGATATTTCTTATCAAAGCAGTCTTCACTTTAAGAGCCTCAATCACATTTTTGGTGATTCAGTTTACAGATAACTTTCCAGAACATCCCCGACACATAAAGCAATATTTATCACTGTTGCTTGATACAGAAATGACACCAAACTTAACTTTCATATTAAGAGAGCAGAAAATCCAAGTTGCTTTTGAAGCTGATCAAAATCAAAATGTCAGTTACTGAAAAGAAACATCATAAAAAATATTTAAAAGCTACCACAGATTTTGTCAGACTCTTGTTTTTTAATATAAACATGTTGGTTAGAGCCAATGAAGAACACTTTAGATGACAGAACTAGAGGCTCATGGGGACTGGAAACGTATTGTATGAACCACACGCCCATCATAATTATCCATCTTTAGTGATAAGGTTCCGTCAGCATGGTTGGTTTTTGACCAGACAGTAGTGAGTGGGATTTGGAAGTAAGAAGATAAACAGAGATATCAGAAAGCAGTATTGCTTTGATCATGTTGTTTTTGTTATTTTCAAATCCCTCATTTGTTAGTGTCTACAGAAAAAAACTAGCTTTGTTGTTTTAAGCAGCCTGACAGGTGTCCAGGGCTGACTTGCTTTGACTCTGTATTTGAAATGCTTCACATTTTGTGAGCTTGACAAATCACTTATCCTCTTTGAATGTCACATTTCTCTAAAAATGTAAAAAAGGGAGATAATGATAATACTGCTCCTGCCTGCCTCAAAAGATTGGGAAGAAGGTCAAGTGAGATTCTATATATTAAAGGACTTTGAAAACCACAAACACTGCACAAATGTATGGTTTTGTTTTAACGGTCTCAGGAGAGTTGTCTGCCTGAAATGCACCAAGCGATCCCTGAACCTAACTATTTGCAAACCCCTGTGTTCAGATCAGAGGCCTTTGTATGTCTGCCAAAGGCTTTGCAAAGCTCCCTGTGTGATGTCCCCTCTATAAACCATGGCTAGGTCCAGCAAGACTGAAGATTGAGGGCTCATGGCAGAGGGTCACCCACAGAGGGCCAAGCCTGAGGCCAGAGGCATCACAGCTAGCATTTAAAAGAACAATATTTCCTTAGAGTGAGTACAAAGAGTAAAAGATGCTGACGCTGTTGTGAACGTTGTCAGTACTATAGGAAGCGTTAGGACACCTCTGGCAGAAATCTAACCTTTTAAGCAAATGTATGCACGTCTAGGCATGGTAATTAAGTCAGTCTTGTACAGAACAGAGTTTAGAAAGTGAATCCTGCTTGATCTACCTTTGTGAGCAAGTTACATAACCTCCCTGTGCCTTAGTCTTATCATCTGTGAAATGAAGATAATCATAATGCACATTTAATGGGGTTGTTAGTCAACAAAAGCGTCCAAAATGCAGTACTTGGGCGAAACCTCAAAACTGACAGAAAGATCTTGGTTCGTTTCCAAGGCAAACCATACAACATCACAGTAATCCCAGTCTATGCCACAATCATTGATGCTGAGGAAGCTGAAATTGACTGTTTCTATGAAGACCTACAACACATTCTAGAACTAACACCAGAAAAAGATGTCCTTTTCATCATAGGACTTTGGAATGCAAAGTAGGAAGTAAAGAGACACCCAGAGTACAGGCAGATTTGGCCTTGGAGTGTGGGGCAAAGGCTAACAGAAATTTGCCAAGAGAACACACTGGTCATAGCAAATACCCCTTTCCAGCAACGCAAGAGATTACTCTACACATGGACATCACCAGATGGTCAATTCTGAAATCAGATCAATTATGTTCTTTGTACACAAAGATGGAGAAGCATTACACAGTTAGCAAAAACAAGAGCTGGAGTTGATGGTAGCTCAGATCATAAGCTCCTTATTGCGAAATTCAGGCTTAACTTGAAGAATGTAGGGAAAATCACTAGGCCAGTCAGGTATGACCTTAATCAAATTGCTTATGATAATACAGTGGAGGTAATGTATAGATTCAAGGGATTAGATCTGGTAGACAGAGTGAACAGAGTGAACTATGGACACAGGAGAACTATTTGTACAGGAGCCAGTAACCAAAGTCATCCCAAAGAAAAAGAAATGCAAGAAGGGTTTTCTGAGAAGGCTTTATAAGTAGCTGAGGAAAGAAGAGAAACAAAAGGCAAGGAAGAAAGGGAAAGATATACCTAACTGAATGAAGGGTTCCAGAGAAGAGGACAGAGAGATAAGAAGGCCATCTTAAATGAACATGCAAAGAAATAGGGGAAACGAATAGAATGGGAAAGACTAGAGATCTCTTCAAGAAAATTAGAGATACATTTCGTACAAGGATAGGCATGATAAAGGACAGAACCAGTAAAGAACTAACAGAAGCAGAAGAGATTAAGAAGAGGTAGCAAGTATATATAGAATAACTATACAAAAAAAGGTCTTAATGACTCAGATAACCACAATGGTGTGGTCACTGCCCTAGAGCCAGAAATCCTGAAGTGTGAAATTAAGTGGGCCTTATTAAGCAATACTTCCAACAAAGCTAGTGGACATGACTGAATTCCAACTGAGCTATTTCAAATCCTAAAAGATGATGCTGTTAAAGTGCTGCAGTCAATATGTGAGCAAATTTGGAAAACTCAGCACTGGCCACAGGACTGGAAAATGTCATTTTTCATTCCAATCCCAAAGAAGGCCAGTGTCAAAAAATGCTCAAACTACCATTCGATTGCACTCATTTCACATGCTAGCAAGGTTATGCTCAAAATCTTTCAAGCTAATCTTTAGCAGTACATGAACCAAGAACTTCCAGATGTACAAGCTGGGTTTCAAAGAGGCAGAGGAATCAGAGATCAAATTGCCAGCATCCACTGGATCTTAGAGAACGCAAGGGAATTCCAGAAGAAGATATATTTCTGCTTCATTGACTCTGCTAAAGCCTTTGACTGTGTGGATCGCAACAAACTGTGTAAAATTCTTAAAAAGATGGGAATACCAGACCACCTTACTGTCTCCTAAGAAACCTGTATGTAGATCAAGAAGCAAAAGTTAGAACTGGCCATGGAACAATAAACTGATTCAAAATTGAGAAAGGAGTATATCAAGACTGTATACTGTCGCCTTGTCTGTTTAGTTTCTATCATGTGAAATACTGGGCTGGATGAATCACAAACTGGAACCAAGATTGCCAGGAGAAATATCAATACCCTCAGATGTGCAGATGATAACACATGGCAGAAAGTGAAGAAGAACTAAAGAGCCACTTGATGTGGGTGAAAGAGAAGAGTGAAAAAACTGGCTTAAAACTCAACATTCAAAAAACAGAGAGCATGGCATCAGGTTCCATCATTTCATGGCAAATAGATGTGGAAACAGTAGAAACAGTGACAGACTATTTCTTTCAGTTCCAAAATCACTGCAGATGGTAACTGAAGCCATGAAATTAAAAGATGCTTGCTCCTTGGAAGAAAAGCTATGACCAACCCAGACAGCATATTAAAAAGCAGAGACATTACTTTGCCAACAAAGGTCCATCTAGTCAAAGCTATGTTTTTTCCAGTAGTCATGTATGGATGTGAGAGTTGGACTATAAAGAAAGTTGAGCACCGAAGAATTGATGCTTTTGAACTGTGGTGTTGGAGAAGACTCTTGAGAGTCTCTTGGACTGCAAGGAGATCCAACCACTCAATCCTAAAGGAAATCAGTCCTGAATATTCATTGAAAGGACTGATACTGAAGCTGAAGCTCCAAACTTTGGCTATCTGATGTGAAAAACTGACTCATATGAAAAGACCCTGATGCTGGGAAAGATTGAAGGCAAGAGGAGAAGGTGACAACAGAGGATGAGATGGTTGGATGGCATCACTGACCCGATGGACATGAGTTTGAGTAAGCTCTGGGAGTTGGTGGTGGACAGGGAAGCCTGGCATGCTGCAGTGCGTTGGGTCGCAAAGAGTGAGACACGACTGAGAGACTGGACTGAACTGAACTGAAATCAGTGCGGTCAGTGACCACAACCATGAAATTAAAAGATGCTTCCTCCTTGGAAGGAAAGCTTTGACAAACCTAGACAACGAATTAAAAAGCAGAGACATCACTTTATCGACAAAGGTCCATATAGTCAAAGGTATGGTTTTTCCAGTAGTCATGTATGGATATGAGATTTGGACCATAAAGAAAGCTGGGTGCTGAAGAATTGATGCTTTTGAATTGTGGTGCTGGAGAAGACTGTTGAGAGTCCCTTGGATTGCAAGATCAACCAGTCAATCCTAAAGAGCATCAACCCTGAACAGTTAATGGAAGGAATGAAGTTGAAGCTCCAATAACTTGGCCACTTGATGCAAAGAGCCAACTCACTGGAAAAGACCCTGATGCTGGGAAAGACTAAAGGAAAAAGGAAAAGTAGGAAGCAGAGGAAGAGACAGTTAAGTAGCATCACAAACTCAATGGATATGAATGTGAGCAAATGCTGGAAAATAGTGGAGGACAGAAGAGCCTAGTGTGCTGCAGACCATGGGGTCACAAAAGTCAGACACAATTTAGTGACTGAGCAGCAACAACAACAATGGGGTTGTTGAAAGGATTAAAAAAAAATTTATAACAAGCAACAGAGTGAGTTTTCAATAAATGTTAACTACAGGTATTTTTTTTATTATCTTAATTGGGGTTTAAAGTCCTGCACTTCTATTTGTCCATCTGTAATATAAATGCAAGAAACGTCTCATCTCCTGCAAGTAGAGGATTTTTTCAGTAATTGAGATATGTCTTGAGATACATAGATATTTTTTATTTTGAAGTAAATATTCAAAATAAATATTATCTGCGATTTTAGAGGTTGGGTATGACAAGGGGTTTCAGCTTAAATGAGCAGGAAGAAGCACAGAAGCATCAGTAATAGAAATGGCAGAGAGTGTAAAAACCTATAACAACAGTAAAGTACATTTAAAATGACAGTATTGGTATTATACGGCACCCATAAACAGTTAAACATGCAGCTTCCGCCAAGCTTTGTTTGCCATCATTTCCTACATTTGGCTGGTAAGCAAAGAAGACATCTGGAGAAATAGTTAAAACAAAACAGTGTCTAATTAGTTTTAAAATATTTTAGTTAAATAGCACAGTAATTAAATAATGCAATTCTGGAGATAAAAGGAGGAGACTATTCTGGGAAGATATGATATTACATTCCCAGACATTGCCAGTGGAGACATTTAGGGCTTATGAGGGAAGCATAGTTATTCTTTAATTTTTCATAATGAAACTATTCAAACTAAGAAAAGTACCAAAAATAAACACCTTTCCCCCAACTAAGATTAAATAGACATCGTTTTGCCATAATTCCTTCACAGAATTATTGCCAAAATCAAAATTATATCTCATTATCATGTTAGCAATGGACGGGGAGGCCTGGCATGCTGCAGTCCATGGGGTCACAGAGAGTCGGACAGGACTGAGCAACTAAACTGAACTGATCATGTTAGCTGATCCCCATTCTAGTATTGATTCAAGTTGGCTGTATAACTATTTTCTGTGACTGGAGATGCAATACAACAAATTAAAGCTTGGGAGTAAATGTTAGACTTTGACTTGTAAATAAGAAATCCTCCTTGTATCCCGAATCTTCTAAAAGACTCACTACATATCTGGGTATCTTTGATTGAATTAGTCAGGTTTGGTTTTTTTTCCCCTTTTAATTGACTAAAGCAAAGCCAACTCTTTACATTAAGGAGTATGATTTTAAGTACCATAAAGGGACTTCCCTTGCAGTCCAGTGATTAGGACTCTCTGCTTTCACTGCCAAGGGCACAATACCTGGTTGGGAAACTAAGACTCTGCAAGCTGCATGAAAAGGCCAAAAAAAAAAAACAAAAACCCAGTAGTGCAGGAAGAGTGAGAAATAAAGCAGCTCTTAGCTGTATGGGGGGGCTTCCCTGGTGTCTTAGTGGTAAGAATCCGCCTGCAATGCAGGAGCCACAGGAGATGCAGGTTTGAGCCCTGAGTCTGGAAGATCCCCTGGAGGAGAGCACGGTGACTCTATTGTTGCCTGGAGAGTCCTATGGACAGAGGAGCCTGGCAGGCTACAGTCCATATGGTCGCAGAGAGTCAGACGTGACTGAAGCAACTTAGCACAGCTGTGCTGCTGCTGCTGCTGCTAAGTCGCTTCAGTTGTATCTGACTCTGTGCAACCCCATAGACGCCAGCCCACCAGGCTCCCCCATCCCTGGGATTCTCCAGGCAAGCATACTGGAGTGGGGTGCCATTTCCTTCTCCAATGCAAGAAACTGAAAAGTGAAAGTGAAGTTGCTCAGTCGTGTCCGACTCTTTGGGACCCCGTGGACTGCAGCCTACCAGGCTCCTCCGTCCATGGAATTTTCCAGGCAAGAGTGCTAGAGTGGGGTGCCATTGCCTTCTCCAGCACAGCTGTATGGACCAGGAAATGTCAACATAGGCTGATAAGGGAGTTGGGGAAAACCCTAGGATGATGATTATAAGTGCTGGGTGATGGTAGTGGTGGTAAGGATAGCAGATACTTTATTAAATGATCATAATGAGTTAAGATAAGATGATAACACAAGTTTTATTTAATTATCAGAGCAACCATATGAGGCATGTACTATTACTGTCTCCAGTTTACAAACAAGGAACGTGAGATATCTGAAAGTTAGATCCAGTCACAGGTGAGTTACAGAGCTGGAATTCCAATCTACCATGTGATACTGTTGGAAGGAGAGATCAATACCAAGCAGCAGGCTGCATGGGGAGAAATCCAAGCAGAAACTATTCCAGGGCACACGTCATCCTCTACACAGTTTTGCCTTAGCTAATTAGAGGAAGGGTGTATTTGTTAGAACACTTGAAAGTGTCTGAATTAAAAGGCAAACAAAGAAGACTAGGGTCTGATGTTTACCTCAACTGAGAGAAGTTGGCAGTGCAGATGGTTGATTGCAGCAAAAGAAAAATAAAGGAAAAGAGTAAAAGAGAAATAGAATCATCTTTGCTCAATCTCCCCATCCTCATACTTGAAATTAATTATAGAAGAGGAAAGAGAAACATGGGGTCAAAATAAGAGAGTTGATTAAAAGGCAGAAAATGTTAGAAAACAAAATTTAGATGGGCTTCTATATAAGGATAATGCTAGAATAAGGGTAGTTATAAGTATCTGAAGTAAATCCCAATTAGATAATTTGAAAGAAAGAATACAAAAGTGCTGAGTTTTGTACAATTAGATGATCAATCCTGGGCTGCCTTGTACACGTCAGCTTGTCTGTAGGCTTTTTGGAAGCGTGTCATCCACTGCTGACATTGGCTTCTGACATAGTAATTTGCCTACAGTAAGTACACAGTAAAATATTGTCATTCTCCAAAATTGAGTTGGGTAATTATCACAATAACTCCTGTTCCATCATTAGGCAATAAGCTGATTTTGTTCTTCTTTTGGAGTTACATGGTGTGGGAAACATTAGGGAACAATTACATAAGTAGGTTTAGAAATTCAAAACCAGAGATTAAGAATATAGGCTCTATGTGTCTTAATGTGTCAAACACATTTTTAATCCCAGATCCCTTGCCTTTTAGCTATAGGACTTTAAATATGTTATTTAATCCTTTGTACCTCAGTTTCCACATCTGCAAACTAGTGCTGATTTTAGCCAACTGCCAGGTTGTTAATGAGTGAATAATTATGTTAAGTATTATCCTGATGATTCAGTAGTGATGATAAATGGATGGATGGTCTGATGGATAGATGGACTGATTGCCAAGAAGCAGAACCAAACAATGAATGCCTCAAAAAGAATTGAGTGCACTTACAAATTCCAAAGTTTATAATAAAGAGAAGTCCCTCTACTATAGCCGTTAGTAGTTTTAGAAGTATTTGAATGCCCACACAATGTGTTTGGGCTTCTAAAATTTGTCTATGAATTAAAAAGAGTTCTTGATGAAAGCCCCACTGTGACATGTGCTCAGATCTAAATTTTCACACCTCTCAACCAATTAATCATGTAGTTTGGGGCCAATACAGGGCAGTGGAGGGCTATAAAGGATGAAGGCACTGCTTTACTTAGACTGACATTTCGTTTTCCTAACTGCCTTGCCCAGTGATTCTTTTCCTCCTCTTCCATAGGCTATCTTTGAGAACCCAAATGCTGTGAGTTAATGCTTCTTTGTTCCTAAATTTTTCATATCAGTGTTTTTTCATACCACACTCAGTTCTCATGTGTATGATTGAGAGGTGGAATTTGAGTAATTCATTCAAAATAAATATGCAAAGAAATGTATCTAATGATAACAGTGCTTGTAATGAAAGCTCCTCATATGTGGAATCCAAAAGGTCAAACTCAGAGAATAAAATGGTGTTTACAAGGGACTGGGGCAGGGGTACAGTAAATGGGGAAATGTTCGTCAAAGCATACAAGCTTTTAGTTATTAGACAAATAAGTTCTGGGGACATAGTGTGCAACGTAGTGCCTATAGTCAACAGTAGTGTGTCGAAGGAAAGTTATGACCAACCTAGACAGCATATTCAAAAGCAGAGACATTACTTTGCCAACAAAGGTTCGTCCAGTCAAGGCTATGGTTTTTCCTGTGGTCATGTATGGATGTGAGAGTTGGACTGTGAAGAAGGCTGAGTGCCGAAGAATTGATGCTTTTGAACTGTGGTGTTGGAGAAGACTCTTGAGAGTCCCTTGGACTGCAAGGAGATCCAACCAGTCCATTCTGAAGGAGATCAGCCCTGGCATTTCTTTGGAAGAAATGATGCTAAAGCTGAAACTCCAGTACTTTGGCCACCTCATGCAAAGAGTTGACTCATTGGAAAAGACTCTGATGCTGGGAGGGATTGGGGGCAGGAGGAGAAGGGGACGACAGAGGATGAGATGGCTGGATGGCATCACTGACTCGATGGATGTGAGTCTGAGTGAACTCCGGGAGCTGGTGATGGACAGGGAGGCCTGGCGTGCTGCAATTCATGGGGTCGCGGAGAGTCGGACATGACTGAGCGACTGATCTGATACTTATAATTTGTTGAGGGAGTAGATCTCATGTCTTCTCACTACATACCTCACCCCCCAAATACATAAGGTGACTATGTGAGATGGTGGGTATGTAAATTAGCTTGTTTTGTGGAAATGATTTCACAATGTATATGTATATAAAAGCATGTTGTACACCTTAAACATATACAAATTTTCTTGTCAGTCATACCTCAATAAAGCTGGGGGTGGGGTGAAGGGAGTCAGTATTAAATGATGCTAGAGCCCCAGAACTTTTTAAAAGCTCAATGCCCAGATGGGAACTTCAAAGATCAGCTAAGTGAAAAGCAACTTGAGCTATTTAAGAATTTTAAGAACAAAACCATTATTGCCTTGAATCTTAAAATGGCTTTCCTGTGTAATTGCAAATGAACCTCAATGCCATTTAATTGCTGCTGTCAATGAAAGGAATCCAGGGATTATAAAATGATCATGCTTTTGAAATTATCTCTTCAGAACCAGTGGGAAGCCTGAAATTGACCAAGGCTGATGAAAGGCTGTGACAAAGAATAATGTATCCCTTCTTGCCTTGCATACCTCCTCCATCGCCAACAACAACCCACCTACACTCCACTCATCCCCCATCAGCATTTGCCTAGATAATCCAACTTTCAGACTTGTCTTAATCATCAGTTCCTTTGTGAAGTGTCACCAGCCACTCTGCCACTCAAACTAGATCATTCCCTCAAAGAAAAACTAGACCAGACAAGTTGAACTGGCAGAGAAGACTATCAAGACTACTGCAAGGGATTGAACTCAGTTCTATTAAGAGAAAAGGAGGGAGATGTTTCAAGTACTCAAGCGAGCTAGAGGAAAGGTTGGTGAATGTGAATTAGGCCATCTGTGTTTGCTAATTGGCAGTTAAACTAGGCTTCTACACCCCTTCACGACCCAGACTGGGAGATAGGGGTGCTGTCTTTCTTGATGATTACACTTCCAAGGGATGGCTCCTAGGTCCTTGAGAAAGACGTTCTTACCTTAAACTGGCAAGAGGTAAATGCTGATGTAAATGTTCTAAGAAAATCATGGCAGCCTGTCTAAAGTTTAGACCAGTTAGGAAGAACACTAGAAATATCTTGGTCGTGGTCCTTCTGTATGTTCTATGCTTTCGTGGCACTTTCATAATAGTTGCTTCACTTACAGTTTCTTGTTTGGGCTTCTTAAAGTTTGTGAATTTAAAAACTTAATTAGAGTTTTTGATAAGAGCCCCAAAGGTACCAGTCTTGAGTATGTTTAGTGGACGGGAACAGGGTCACTCTTTTGTTTACCACTATGTCCTTAGTACAGAGTACGTGACACATACGAGGCTCTCATTTAATATTTGTGGGAAAAGGAAAAATTTCTAAAAGAATCCGGTTTCTTCAGAATTCTTCCCTGCTCTTCTTTGTTATCACAGGGTTAAATTCATTTGGATATTAGGTAAAAGAAGAAGGACTTCATTTGTTAATTTATAAATATTTATTCCCATGACTACAGCTCTGTCATGTCTGAATAGCATGGCTTTTACTTGATTTTCCCTTGGTAAGTCAAGTAAACACTGATAGAACAAAAGTCTACACAAAGGGTGCACAAAATATTTTTTTTTCATATGTATGAGCTGGCTCAAACTAATAGATGAGCCCTAATAAATGTGGAAAGATTTTGCATACCCTCTTCAAATTTATAAAGATGCTTTCAGGAGATAAATGGCATATGTCTCTTTTAAAATTTACTTGGAAACATTTGTACTTATGTCATTTTTCTTCTCTCAAAAATATTTCCCCACAGCAAGTAAAAGCATTTGCAGTCACCCCATTCATCATCATTTTTCAGGAATAGTCATTGTAGTTTTATAAACATTTTAAATCATCACTCAAGTCTAGCCTGGACTAGAAGAATGAGTTCTGATAGAAGAATTAAATTGTTTACAGACCCTGGAATACAGCCTCCTCAATAAGGATACTTCCCCTAAGTCAGTGATTCAGCTGCCTTTTAAATAAAATAAAGATGACTGTTAACTGAATGTGAAGCCATGAAACAGACTTTAGTAAAACAAATCTAGAAATTTAAAATTTTTTTCTAGCCACCAAGAATCAGCTTTTCATGCATGACATGAAACAACAGCATTCTTAAAACATAACACAAAGTAAAGGCTTTCTTCTTCTAGGATTCTCAGGGGCCTTGTAAAGACAACAAAGCTAATTTACTCCTTTATATATTTAATTGGTTCTTTCCAAAGCTTCAGATTTGGAAGAGTTGTAATAATGACATCTTACATTTCTTTTGTTTTTCCTAGATATAAAAAATCCAATTAATAGTTTTATGATTTTCCTAGATAATATCTACTACCCAGATATTTCCAGATAACCTGAATCACAGTGATATACAGATGTCAAGAAATAATAATTAAATAAATGGTTTGCCTTTCATCCAAATGGTTTAACTTTGAGTAGCCCCTGAGTTTACTACTCCTATGGCTCCAGTAATGACTTCGAGCTGAGACTTTGGAGTTTTATGGCTTTCTTTAACATATTCACGACAATAGTAATCCCTACTTTGTTGAAGACAAAATTCTAGCCAATGTCTGTGTATGTGGAGGAAATTTGCAATCTATACATACTGTATCAGTTACAGTGCTTTTCCTGACAAGCAACAGAAAATGAACTCAGAATAACTTTGGCCTTAAGCTTTAGATAATAAGGAATCAAACGATCTCACTGAACAAGAACTCATTGGTGACGCAGTTCCAGACTAGTTGAATCTGCAGCTTCACAATTTCATCACTGTGCATTGTTTATGTTCTTCAGTCTTCCAGGTGTCTTCCTTGTCCTCAGCAACAAAAGGTAACTGCCCCAGCTCCAGATACTATGTTGAGGGAGAAGGGACTTCTTTTCCTATATGTCCCTTTATATCAGCCAACTTTTCCCAGCAATTTTCATATTGCATCATATTATTTAATCATTTATGCAGGGCTATACTAGTCACTGACAAGAAGAATGAGACTATGGATGAAGGAATAATCAGGAGTTTCCCTAACTGGATGTCCAGGTTCTGCCATCAAAGAAGGAGGGGATGGCTTTGGATATTCTGACATCCTATACATATGCAACTATTTTCTGAGTGCCTACTTTAGAGACAGAGGATAGAACAGCGAGCAAAACAGATTAACCCCTGTTCATGTTAAGTTTATGGTCTAAAGGCAGGAAATATTTAAAAACAGAAACAAAACAAAAAGCAAGTAGTCAAAGAGATAAGTGCCTTGGAGGGGAAAAGGGAGGATGAAGGGGTTGGGGGATTTCTGGAACAGGTACACGCTGGGGACGGGAGGTGGGAGATACTGCTGTATTATATGGGACATTTGGGAAGACCTCACTGAATAAGGCATCATTTGAGCAGAGACTTGGGATGTACTTCTGAGTGAGATGAGAAGACATTGGAGGGTTTGTACAGAGAAGTGATGTGATCTGACTTAGTATTTTTAGAAAGTAAATAATAAGTGGACAAAGGCAATGTAGGAACACTCTGAAGACACCAAAGACATTCTGAGATGAGAAATGATGAAAGTCTGGCCCAGTGGAGGAAGAAGAGAGAAGTGGTGGCATTCTGGACACATTTACTTTTGGAGGATTGGGCATGGTATGTGAGAAATATAGAAAATCAAGGATGATTCAAGAGACTTTGGGCTAAGCAACCAGGTGGACAGGATGACCATTAACTGAGATGAGAAAGATTGTTCAGGGACCAGCCTCGGGGGAATAGGAGCAGGTTTGGATACCAATCATTGGGCTTAGAATCAAGGAGCTTATTGGTGACTTTGACAAGAGGTGTTTCTTTGGGTAGAATGGTGAGGATGGACGTCTCACTGGAGCACCTGCATCCTCCTATGGAATGGGACTCTGAGAATGACAACTTTATGTTACGAAAACTTAAGTAGTGAAAAGACAAGCCCCTCAGTTAACACTCTGCCTGGTAATGTACATAGGTCAAAATCATGTCTCTCCAGCCGAAACACTTGATGTCTGCAGAAACCAACAGCACATCCTGAAGTTGACATTTGGATCTTGCACCATTGTTCAGTGGTTTGGTAGTGATGGTATTGTTGTTTTAACTGGGGTTCCACTTTCCCAACAGCATCATGAGCAATTCCTTTATTTTCTTCTGTGCTACCTGTTCTATTCACCATTGTATCCCAGCAACTAGAACAGTGCCCGGCACAATGTAGTATTTCAGTACATATTTGTTGACTGAATATGTGTTTCTTCACAACAGGACTCCCAGGTGTGACTGAAAGGATTATGTTCAGTCCTTGTTTGCTGTTTTTGTTTTTTTTTTTTCCCATAAAGTCTTTTCATACTAGCTCCATAAAACAGCTGTTCCTTTTTATAGCCAGAAACTTTTTTCATCTTGGCTTCTTACTGCAATATGATACCTGTTACTGTACTTTGGTAAAGATTATGTTTTATAAACATGAAAAAAGTGAAGAATACAGAAAGTCTGTAATGTAGAGAACAGATTTGTGGTTGCCAAAGGGGAAGGTGTTGGGGGAAGGATGGATTGGGAGTCTGGGGTTAACAGGCACAAACTATTATATTAGAATGGATAAACAACAAAGTCCTACTGTATAGAGCAGGGAATTATATTCAATTGCTATGATAAGCCATAATGGAAAAGAATATGAAAAAGAAAGTATGTGTGTATATATGACTGTATCACTTTGCTGCACAGCAGAAACTAACACAACATTGTAAGTCAACTATACATCAATTTTAAAAATTGACAAAAAATTCCGTGATGAAAAAAATAACACCATCAGTGCTTCTGTGAACAGATGCTTGACTAACAACCCCCACTCTATGCAGTGTTTATTCTAGGCTTTACAACACAAGCTCATATAATCCTCATCACAACCCTATTAGTAAGGTACTATAAATTGTCCTCCCCATTGTACAGATGAGGAGGTTGATGTTTCAAGAGGTTAAGTGTCTTGTCCAGAGTTTCATGGCTGGTAAGTGCCAGAACCAGGATTCAAACCCAGGTAGTCTGGCTCTGGAGCCCTTGTTCTTAAACACCAGGTTTGGCTGCCTCCACTTGCACCCCTTTTAAGGCCCTACCTCTTCCGATTCATTGTATATTGTTTGATTATGTTGGCTTTACTTGTCATCGCATTTTTTAATGATTCACTTGGACTACGTCATAGACCTTAATAAACTAGAGTAACTACTATTTCTTTTAAAAATAATTCTTATTTTCAGAGAGAGGAGCTCTATACTAGATTCTGAAAAGGAAGTGTAATATAAAAAAATCACTAGATTCAGATTATTTGATTCAAATGGGAAACTCTTTAAGATCCAGAAAGGTCATATGATAGCCAAAGGAGTCCCACTCCTCTTAATAGTAGAGCTACGACTAGTACATAAATATCTCGCCAGCTACTTTGCTGAGTTTAGGGAGGGTTATCTTCAGTTCAAAATGATGTGTAATCCCCTTTCCACCAGCAGAGTAGATCACTAGAATTCAGGACAGCTGAAACAACAGTCCCCTTGGTAGCTTCTCAACTCATCCCCACCTAGTAATCTTTTACTCGGGGATCAAATAAAACCATCAGTTGGGGTTGTATCAGGAGCACTGTTTAGGCTTAATGCCCTCCCTTTGGACTCCAGGAGAAATGAGGCAGCGTGCTGTGTGTACTGTGGAGAGTAAGAAACTGGAGGCTTTTAAGATTGTACAAAGGGGTGTTTTCAGATGTGAATGACTTTAGTAAGAATAATATTCAGTCTCTCATATGTGAATGACTTTAGTAAGAATAATATTCAGTCTCTCATATGTAGTCACAACTTACAGTCTCTTTTATTTGCCACTATTAATGTTTATTTCTGATACTATGTTTAGAACACAGTGTGAAAACTGTTCTTTCATTAAGTTCATTATCTTAAAAAAAAAAAAAAAACCTCTTCTGTTATTTTTCATGTACTCCTTTTACCATGACTTTTTCTAAAATTTCTAGTCTAATGCCACTGATATTTTAGTGCTACATATCAGGTTGCAAATTGTAGTCCTTGTTCTAGTTTTAGAATTTTTTCGGCCAGTGCTCACCATATTAGCTTTATAATTTAATTAAAATTTCTATTAATTTGGAATTATTTGAGTGAGAGATATTCTGGTTAATAGAATAATATGTATTTATTCTAGTTGGTAGAATGCTACATATTTATTAAATCAATATGCTGAGGTATCAGTTTTCAAATAGTGCAAATTAAATATACCTAACCAGTCCATGGGGTCGCTAAGAGTCGGACACGACTGAGCGACTTCACTTTCACTTTTCACTTTCATGCATTGGAGAAGGAAATGGCAACCCACTCCAGTATTCTTGCCTGGAGAATCCCAGGGACGGGGGAGCCTGGTGGGCTGCCGTCTATGGGGTTGCACAGAGTCGGACATGACTGAAGCGACTTAGCAGCAGCAGCGGCAACCACTTAATGCTCACTGATTTTTCCTTTAATCAGAAAATATGTATTAGCTGAATCAACCAGTGTTCTAGATACTGAGAAATTAACAATGTCATAACGTCTCTATCCAGGGAGTGTGTGGTCTACTTGTATGATGCTACACAAGCATCATACGAGATGGCAAATGTCATATGGTGAGGGTAAGAACACAGCACTTAGGGGACTTTCAGACAAGCCTGTGACCAGGCTTGGGAAATTAGAGAAGCAGGAAAATCTTGTTAAGTACAATTTAATCCTGGAAGACCCAAAGGACACTTACACGTCTAATAGTGCTTTAGACTTATTAGAAACAGTTGTCACTCTAGCATAGATTCATAGAAGTGTTTACGAGTTTTAGATAGAACAATTATGCAAAAACCCTTTTGTCTGTGTAGATTGTGTTACATATTTTTTGCTTCTACCTCATCTTTTGCTGTATTAAATTGTGCAGTTTTTGCTTCCATTTTGACCATTTATCACTGTGTGACAGTCTGTACTTTACTCCTTCAAGTCTGTGATTCTTTGAATATATTCATAAATCAACATTCATTTCATTTCTACAGGGACTCCTTATCAGTTTTAACCCCTCATCTAATTCTCCAATTTGGTCTTTTGTTGCACATGGCAACTCTAGCCAAATAGAAATACTTTTTATCTTTAGTGTAGCACTTTTTCCCTCCAGCGATTTTCCACTTTTAGTTACATAATAGTCCAGACTCATCACTGAGGATCTTGAAACCAATACTTCCTGTGTGTCGGAGCTCAGTTTGGGGGTTTATGATTAACAAGAAGGTTAAATGAAGTATCTGACTATTTTTTTCATAGCCAGAGTGCAAATATAGAGAAAGATATCATGTGATCATGACTGAGGTTGACCTTCAAATGCCCTGAGGTAGAGGAACCTGTCTTGTTTCCTTCCTCAGAAAGAAAGCCCTCTGTACAGTCCTTCACATGATACATCTCTACCCGTTTTAGGAAAACCCATCCTCTGCTCCCAGAAGTCAGCTCTGCTCAGGCATTTGCCCTCCATGTCTGCTCTTACACAGACAATCCAAGTGGCAAAGTAAGGATTACAATTTCAAGTTTCTTTATCTTTCTAATCTGTGGACCCATCCCCAGATCTCCAAATTTTCAGTCTCCAACCCTACCCATTAAATAATCCCATGAAGCATCCTCTGCCCATCCAAAAGTCAAATAAGATCTGGCCCTGAAAATTAATTTGAGGGCTCTTGAGGTTTAGTTGAACTGGGTTGTTGTTGTTTTTTTTTCCACCCTCTTGAAATATTAGGAGAAAAGCCTAATATTCCATGAGAGAGGTTTCACTGAAAGAGTTTGCCACTCCAGAAACAAGGATACTCATGTTTTTGTATGTGGCCTTTCCTAAAAGCACGATGCTAATATGTCATTTCCCAGAGTTAACACATTTGCAAACTGAATTACTGCCCACTCCATCAGACTCATATGAAAAGAAGCAGCTGCTACAAAATGATGACGAAAACCAGAGAAGAGTGAGCTGGGCAAGAGGGGGCGCCAAGTACTTCCAAACAGAGGTGATGACATTGACACCTTTCCCTCCTGAAGCTGGCAGATCACTTAACCTTACTGCCGTCTCTGAGGATAATGACAGACTAAGGAATTGTTCTCTCTCCCACAAGAGGATTGAAATTGGCTTTTTAGTTGCATCTGTAACTAGGGTAAGAGATGGTAGCATGTACACTCCAACCTCAGTGCTCTCATTTTATCATAGAATGTTAAAAGGAAGGAGGGCAAGAAGAGAGGATCCCGCCACTCACAGAGGTCATAAAACTTTAGCTTTATAGCAACTTTGAATTCTAGGTCTCCAAAGACTTTTTTTTTTTTTTTAAATAGGCCTCTCATGCCTAGTCTTCTGGCCTTTTTTTTTTTTTTGAAGTTCAGATGAGGAAGAAATAAAACCATAATTATTTATTTAAGGTCTGCTTGTAGAATATACAAAATAATCTATAATAAATTATTAGAATAAAAAATGAGTTTTGCAAGGTTGCTAATACAAGATCAATATAAGAAAAATCTATTGCATTTTTGTACCAACAGCAAACAGAAAGTGAAATTTTTTTTTTTTCTGGTACCGACTTTCTTTTTTTTTTTTAATTTTATTTTATTTTTAAACTTTACATAATTGTATTAGTTTTGCCAAATATCAAAATGAATCCATCACAGGTATACATGTGCTCCCCATCCTGAACCCTCCTCCCTCCTCCCTCCCCATACCATCCCTCTGGGTCGTCCCAGTGCACTAGCCCCAAGCATCCAGTATTGTGCATTGAACCTGGACTGGCATCTCGTTTCATACATGATATTTTACATGTTTCAATGCCATTCTCCCAAATCTTCCCACCCTCTCCCTCTCCCACAGAGTCCATAAGACTGTTCCATACATCAGTGTCTCTTTTGCTATCTCGTACACAGGGTTATTGTTATCATCTTTCTAAATTCCATATATATGCATTAGTATACTGTATTGGTGTTTTTCCTTCTGGCTTACTTCACTCTGTATAATAGGCTCCAGTTTCATCCACCTCATTAGAACTGATTCAAATGAATTCTTTTTAATGGCTGAGTAATACTCCATTGTGTATATGTACCACTGCTTTCTTATCCATTCATCTGCTGATGGACATCTAGGTTGCTTCCATGTCCTGGCTATTATAAACAGTGCTGCGATGAACATTGGGGTACACGTGTCTCTTTCCCTTCTGGTTTCCTCAGTGTGTATGCCCAGCAGTGGGATTGCTGGATCATAGGCAGTTCTATTTCCAGTTTTTTAAGGAATCTCCACACTGTTCTCCATAGTGGCTGTACTAGTTTGCATTCCCACCAGCAGTGTAAGAGGGTTCCCTTTTCTCCACACCCTCTCCAACATTTATTATTTGTAGACTTTTGGATCGCAGCCATTCTGACTGGTGTGAAATGGTACCTCATAGTGGTCTTGATTTGCATTTCTCTGATAATGAGTGATGTTGAGCATCTTTTCATGTGTTTGTTAGCCATCTGTATGTCTTCTTTGGAGAAATGTCTATTTAGTTCTTTGGCCCATTTTTTGATTGGGTCATTTATTTTTCTGGAGTTGAGCTGTAGGAGTTGCTTGTATATTTTTGAGATGAGTTGTTTGTCAGTTGCTTCATTTGCTATTATTTTCTCCCATTCTGAAGGCTGTCTTTTCACCTTGCTGATAGTTTCCTTTGATGTGCAGAAGCTTTTAAGGTTAATTAGGTCCCATTTGTTTATTTTTGCTTTTATTTCTGATAGTCTGGAAGGTGGGTCGTAGAGGATCCTGCTGTGATGTATGTCAGAGAGTGTTTTGCCTATGTTCTCCTCTAGTAGTTTTATAGTTTCTGGTCTTATGTTTAGATCTTTAATCCATTTTGAGTTTATTTTTGTGTATGGTGTTAGAAAGTGTTCTAGTTTCATTCTTTTACAAGTGGTTGACCAGTTTTCCCAGCACCACTTGTTAAAGAGATTGTCTTTAATCCATTGTATATTCTTGCCTCCTTTGTCAAAGATAAGGTGTCCATATGTGCGTGGATTTATCTCTGGGCTTTCTATTTTGTTCCATTGATCTGGCCTTTTAGTAATCCATGCTGACACAGAAAACGTCATCTTCTACCTACCAAAAAGTACTCTTCCCACTCAAGATGGTAAAGCATATGTGTTTACAACTTATTAAATTCCCTAGATTTCTACTTACTGTGGCATAAACAGTGAATCCCTCTGAGAGTGGTAGATTGCGTTTTCAAAGATGGCTGCGACAATATCCCTCATGCCACTAAAAGCTTTATTGAGATATAATTTATGTACCTTAAAACTCACCTAGTTAAACTGTATAATTCTGTGGCTTTAATATAGTCACAAGTGTACAACTATCACCACAATTTATTTTAGAACATTTTCATTACCTTCCCCCCCTCAAACCTCATACCTAATCACTTTCCCTTTCCTCTCCATCCTTTGCACCACAGACCTAGGCAATCACTCATTTATTTATAGTCTCTATAGATTTCACTAATGTATATTTCTGTACATTTCATATAAGATGGAATCATACAATATGTGTTCTTTTGTGATTAGTATCTTTCACTTAAAATGAATCCATGTTATTCCATGCCTCAGTACTTCATTTATTTTTATTGTCAAATACTATTCAAAGAGTCAGACATGACTGAGCGACTGAACTGAACTGAACTGATTCCATTGTATGGACAGTCCACATTTTATGTATCCATTCATCAGCTAGTGAATATTTTGGTTGTTTCCACTTTTGTATTTTGCTATTATGAATAATGCTGCTCTGGATATTATGAACAAGTTTGTGTGGTCATATATTTTCATTTCTCTTTGTTGTATACCTATTATAGTAATAGAATTGCTAGGTTACATGGTAACTCTTATGTTTAATCTTTGGAGAAATTACCAGAATGTTTTCCAAAGTGGTTGCAACATTTTATATTCCCATCAGAACTGAATGAGGGTTCTAATTTCACCAATCCTTACCAGCACTTGTTATTATGTCTCTATTTCTGTAGCCATTTTAATATTTAGGAAGTATTCTCAAATTGTGGTTTTTATTTGCATTTCTTTGATGACTAATAACACTGAACTTCTTTTTGTGTGTTTATAAGCCATTTATATATCTCTTTTTGAGAAATTCCTATTTAAATCCTTTTGTCCATTTTTAATTTGGTTATCTGTATTTTATTATTGAGTAGGGGTCTGTTATATATTTTAGATATAAATCATATATATGATTAGCAGACATTTTCTCTTCCCACAAACTCTTTTGCAATGTGACTTTGACATTCCTTTTTCAATCTGGGCTGACTCTTTGGCTCATTTGACTGATACATAGCAGAAGTGACTCTGAGCAACTTCTGAGTCTGAGTCTGTATCTTAAAAGATTTTCAGACTATGCCTTCAAATACAGGTAAGTTTCCTCTTGGAACCTAGCTGCCATGCTGTGAGAAAGCCCAATAGCCATGTAGAGAAGTCCACATGAAGGATAACTGAGGCCTCTAGCCAACACGTCTAACTAAGCTCCCAGCCAAAGTCAGCATCAACTGCCAACCATGTAAGTGAGGCCATTTTGGATCTTTTGGGAATTCCGCGGCAATGTGAAGCAGGAGAACCAGGCAGATGTGCCCTGTCCAAATGCCTGACTCAGAGTCATTAAAAAATAAGATGATGTTATTTTAAACCACCAAGTTCTGAGATAGTTTGTTCTGCAAACGTAGGTAACTGAAACACTGGGGAAGTGACTGTCTAGTTCACAAATAAAAGGTTATGTTTACTGAAGAATTTACTATAAAAAATTATGTTCTTTGGTGTTATGATTGTGATCCTGAGTCTTGAATATTGTGGATGCTGGAAGTTTTTCAGGCCTTTAGGCAGTAGTGATCCCTCAACAGCTTGCAACATCACCACAAACTTAAACCAAATATCTTGAGACTTCTACACACATCTGAAAATGGAGCATCTACTTTTAAAAACAATTCAGGGTGCAGGTTGTGGATCTGTAGCTATGGTCAACAACCCAGCTACTAGCTAAATACCTAATATTGAGAATCAGAGGCTTCCTCTAATTAAATTCTGTGGTTTGTATATAAAAGAGGACTGCTGAAAGTCAGGAACTCCTATAGAATTCTAGCTATTCTAATAGTCACTCATGGATAAGTCACTTCATCTCCTTGGAACTCATCTTCCTCCTGAACTTCACAGAGTCCCATAGGATGTATGGTAGTGCTTCAGCTATACTTCCAGGGGGAAGAAGGGGTGAGAAAGGAGGAAGAGGCCAGTGGGTGGGCCTCCTCATCACCATCCTTTAGCCAAAGCAGCTCTGCTTTTTTTCTGACTTAAACTTTGGAATAAAGAAGGAGTCATTTTGAATTATTATTATTTTGAAGAGAGAGAGGGTGGAAGGATAGATAGAAAGGTGGATAAGAGTATGGATAGATGTCTGAATGGAGAGGAGAATGGATAGAAGGAAAAATAATATTCTTTGAGAGACCATTTAGTAGTATCCCTTCAACTTAAATAAAAATGAAGCTTTACAAAAAAGGTTGAAATTTATGAGATTTTCTAATGTCCTTCCCTAGTGGGAAGTGTCTTTGGTTTATCATATATGAGAGACACTTATCTCCAGAGACTGATTAAAGAGCAAAAGGAGAATAAATCTGAGTTCTGGTATAACCTTGAACTTTCTCATCATATGTAGTGTAAATCATTAAGTTGATTTATAGATAGTAAGCACTGTGTTTTCACCTCCTTAAAGATTATGATGAATTAAATATTCGTGTGTTAGTCACTCAGTTGTGTCCAACTCTTTGTGACCCCATGGGCTATAGCCCACCAAGCGCCTCTGTCCATGGAATTCTCCAGGCAAGAATACTGGAGTGGGTAGCCATTCTCTTCTCCAGGGGATCTTCCCAACCCAGATATTGACCCTGGGTCTCCTGCATTGCTGGCAGATTCTTTACCATCTAAGGCACCAGGGAAGCCTTCCCATATTCATTTTTCATCTTCCCATAATCATTTATGTGACATTTGTATGTAGAGGCCCCTTCCTGCTTCTAATTTATTAAAACATCCCTGAAAATCGTACATAGTCAGATAAGCTCTTCACTAAGATAGTCCTTGCATTAAGTTTCCACCTAGTTTTAAGTATCATGCAAAGACAGGAATTACATCGAATATGTTATCTCCCTTCACCAAACAAAATGTGTGGAAAAGGTGACAATTCTGACCTAAGTGTGACATGTATTTAAAAACAATGACTATAATTCCATTTGGCATTTTGTGGCCTATCACATGAAACAGGTAACTTAAACAACAAACTTAAAATTTTACCTTTTTGTTCTTTAAGCATAATGCCACATATCTCAGTTCCACAGTACAGGGGACCAGAATCCTCCCATTCGTGACCCAAAATCCAACAGCAATAATAAGTGTGGCAAACCAGCAGAGAAAGTAGCCACACTTGGCATTTTCTCTGGACAGAGGAGCCTGGGGGGCTACAGTGCATGGGGTGGCAAAGTGCATGGGGTGGACACAACTGAGCGACTGAGCACACGCACGCACGCGCGCACTCTTCAAAGTATCTACCGTACCTGCCTTAGTTTTGTGCCTTTATATCTTATCCGTTAAACCATATTTTTCGTTTTATCATTGATGATTTCTGTGAAGGCTACCATCACCAGGCATTTGTGGTGTGGACAGCCGCCTCCCTTGCGCATTGGCTGTCCTCTGTCCCCCAGTTACAAATAACTTTGAGTCACAAAGGTCCACCTAAACTTGAAATCTTAAGAGGAAATTTTTACCAATCTGTGAATTCTTCCCTGGGGTCTTTCATGTACTGGATGTGACTTTATCAACCAAATGCAATCAAGTTTGCCCACACAGAAATGGCAATGTTTAAAATATTCACATAGTACTCACATCATGAAGCTTCTTCCAAGTTTCCAAAATAACACCCCAGCCAACTAGCTGTCATCTTCCCTCCCATGGCCCTGCCAGAGCCAATTTTCCTGACAGGCCTTAATAAGCTCCACTTTCACACTTGGCATGTAGTCAGTAAGAATAAACAACACAAACGTATTGTAGTCATTCCTTTCATATAAATAAGACAGCAATATTATAGGGAAAACATCTCCACACTCATGTAGTTTTTTCACTTTAATCAATATATATGCTAACTCCAGAGCCTCATATATTTGACCTGAGTGCCTGTTTCTTACAAGACTGCTTTCCAGAAAGGGTGGTATATGTGATTCATTTCAACCCCAAAAACAGGGCTCTGAGCATCAGACTTCCTGCCTCTAGAGTCCAGCTGTTCACAGTTACAGGTGTCAGTGTTAGAGGCAGACGGTTTTAAGCTTCCATTCTGTTTTTTCTGTTTCCCAAATAGGAATCTACAATAAACTGAGTTGCTCTGACTTGCATAATGTACTCTCTCTGTTCTCTTATTTAAGCACTTTAAAATACTTACCTCCCCTCCATCCCTCATTTGGTCCTCTTTGTTGTGATCTGGGGTCCTCAGTCTCCAGGACTTCCCCTAGTGGCTCAGACGGTCTGCCTGCAGTGAAGGTCTTCCTGCAGTGCGGGAGACCAGGGTTCGATCCCAGTTGACTGGGGAGTATCCCCTGGAGAAGGAAATGGTAACCACTCCAGTATTCTTCCCTGGAAAATCCATGGATGGAGGAGCCTGGCGGGCTACAGCCCATGGGTTGCAAAGAGTTGGACACGATTGAAGGACTTCACTTTCCTTTCCTTTGTTGTGATCTGGGGTCCTCAGTCTAGGATACAAATCTGTGTAATATAGAATTTTTGACATATGGATGCTGGACACTGTAAAGATGCAAAAGAATTTGAGATATTGTAGGTACTGGAATGTCTTGGTTGGGAACATCTGGAAACTAAATTATTTAGTTGATAGACCACTATTCCTGCTGCTTTTATAACCAAACTACCTTTTGGTTATTATGGTAAGAGAAGGGACATCTTCAGGAAGAACTAGAAGAAGATATTGTAATATTGGACAGATCTGGGGTGAACAGGATTCACCACAAAATTAGCTCTCCTCCTGAGCTGTTTTTCCAATGTAGAGACCTACTGATTTTGCTTAACTTTCATGAAGATACCATCGCTTTCATTGTTGCACTGAATGTTCTTGTGAATAACAGACTAGGAAGAGTTCAGCACCAAGATGGTTCCTTGCATACACATCAGCTGCTATATGTTGGGAATCTGGCATTAGAACTCTGGTTTCTAAAATTTGATCCACAAACTGCCAGCCTATTTTGCCTCCAAGGCAGAATTCAAAGACAGCACTTTTGTCTCGTGTGGTGTTGTGGTGAGAGAGTTATTGAAAAATCTAATGTTCTTGTTCGGCACTTGACTTCAATAAAGGAAATCAGAAAATAATTGTAAGCATGAATTATCCAAATCAGATGTCTTAATCCATTAAAGCTAGTAAATTTATGACTCTTTTCATCTGGAATCTTCAGAGCAGAGGAGGTTCGTAACATTCCTCTGGGGTCAGGGATGCTATGCCCTTAATCTTGAAGTCAAGGTGACTTTTGATTGAATGCCTTAGATGGAAGGGCTTGTAGAGAGAGGGAAGCAAATGTCTGGGATATATGACAGTGATAACTGTTCTCTTGTCCATTGAAAATCAGATACACATGGCTCACTCCTGTCTACATCAATACTGATAATTGTGCATGAGTATAAAACCTCATTGGAGGTAATGTTGTATTAGATACATTACTGAGCAAACTTTAAATAGAACAGTACTTTATTGCTACAGTGACTACCCTAGACTAAGGCTTTCCTAAATCACTGCCATATTCAGCTAAGATAAAGCACCAGAAGCCAAAACACAGCACTGCCCTGGAATACACAATCCTCAGACACTGGCAAATCAAGCTGTAGAATTTGATGAACAGCAAAAATCCAATGCTCAATGATTTGTTTTAATCTGATGATGTATGAAGGATCCTCTTATGTTTACAAAATATCTCTTGGGAAGATATCAGAGATGATGTAAATAATATTTACTTTGAGACTGTGATGCTAGAATATTAAATTTGTTTAATAAATCTTCCCTTGTGGTTCCATCAGGTGAAAACTGCCAAGGATCTTACTGCATGTACAGAATTGCTAAATTATTGCAACGAGTGGCAATGTTTTCTGTTCAGTGGAAATAAGTGGCTGTGTGTGTGACTGTGTGTAGTGAGATAAGGAGATTAATGTTACTGAGATTCCCTAGAGTTAAATTTAGGCTTTTTCAGTACTCCTGCCTGGAGAATCCCATGGACGGGGGAGCCTGGTGGGCTGCAGTCCATGGGGTCGCTAAAACTGAGCGACTTCACTTTCACTTTTCACTTTCATGCACTGGAGAAGGAAATGGCAACCCACTCCAGTGTTCTTGCCTGGAGAATCCCAGGGACGGGGGAGCCTGGTGGGCTGCCGTCTGTGGGGTCGCACAGAGTCGGACATGACTGAAGCGACTTAGCAGCAGCAGCAGTAGCAGCAGTTAAAATTAAATGAACAATTTTTATAGAATTTTTCTATGTAATTTTAATTAAAGTTTGGTTCTTTTTAAAGAACTTAAGAACTGACCTCAGTTCTACTGTTATGGTTAATAATGGTGCCTTTGGACATTTAGGCCATAATTTGGGCAGGCTTGTGCATTAAATGGGCTTCCCTGTGGCTCAGAGGTTAAAGCGTCTGCCTGCAATGCGGGAGACCTGGGTTCAATCCCTGGGTCGAGAAGATCCCCTGGAGGAGGAAATGGCAACCCACTCCAGTATTCTTGCCTGGAACCCCATGGATGGAGGAGCCTGGTGGGCTACAGTCCACAGGGTCACAAAGAGGCAGACACAACTGAGCGATTTCACTTTCTATGGGAATGTTTCTTGATTTCAGATTTGAAGCAGACTTCTCAAATCCAGAAGATCAATGACTGTCCTCAGCACCAGTTATATTAACCTTAAGATATCTTGAAAATGTTTTTGCTTAAGTGTCTAAGTTCAGTTCAGTTCAGTCACTCAGTCATGTCCGACTCTTTGTGACCCCATGAATCGCAGCACGCCAGGCCTCCCTATCCATCACCAACTCCCGTAATTCACCCAGACTCACGTCCATCGAGTCAGTGATGCCATCCAGCCATCTCATCCTCTGTCATCCCCTTCTCTTCCTGCCCCCAATCCCTCCCAGCATCAGAGTCTTTTCCAATGAGTCAACTCTTCGCATGAGGTGGCCAAAGTATTGGAGTTTCAGCTTTAGCATCATTCCTTCCAATGAACACCCAGGACTGATCTCCTTTGGGATGGACTGGTTGGATCTCCTTGCAGTCCAAGGGACTCTCAAGAGTCTTCTCCAACACCACAGTTCAAAAGCATCAATTCTTCAGCGCTCATCTTTCTTCACAGTCCAACTCTCACATCCATACATGACCACTGGAAAAACCATAGCCTTGACTAGATGGACCTTTGTTGGCAAAGTAGTGTCTCTGCTTTCTAATATGCTATCTAGGTTGGTCATAACTTTCCTTCCAAGGAGTAAGCGTCTTTTAATTTCATGGCTGCAGTCACCATCTGCAGTGATTTTGGAGCCCCCCAAAATAAAGTCAGCCACTGTTTCCACTGTTTCCCCATCTATTTCCCATGAAGTGATGGGACCAGATGCCATGATCTTAGTTTTCTAAATGTTGAGCTTTAAGCCAACTTTTTCACTCTCCTCTTTCACTTTCACCAAGAGGCTTTTTACCTTTTTTCACCAAGTTCCTCTTCACTTTCTGCCATAAGGGTGGTATCATCTGCATATCTGAGGTTATTGACATTTCTCTTGATTCTAGCTTGTGCTTCTTTCAGCCCAGTATTTCTCATGATATACTCTGCATATAAGTTAAATAAGCAGGGTGACAATATACAGCCTTGACGTACTCCTTTTCCTATTTGGAAGCAGTCTGTTGTTCCATATCCAGTTCTAACTGTTGCTTCCTGACCTGAATATAGGTTTCTAAAGAGGCAGATCAAGTGTCTGAAAATATTGCTAAATAAAATAACATCTTGCCTTCTATCACATAAATTTTGTTTAGATTTTTTTCCTCTTCTGTAATTGTAGTACTGCCATTTAAGCCACCAAAAATATCTTTATGTATTATTACTTGCCGATGACTGGCAATGTTCCTCTCTCCTTTACAATGTCAGTTCTCTCTTATTTCTTCTGACATCTTAGACCTGTCTCCTCACTTCCCTTTGTATTCATAGAAGGATGCTGTTGACAACTCTGAGGCTCCTGTGCTTTCACATGGTGATGAAGACTGATAGAGGCCAGCAGCTCCTTACTTATTGCATTTTCTGGAAAGTTAGCTGTTGACTTGGTCACTGTTCACAATTCTGCTTATTTACGCTCTAGAGTTTGTGGTCCCACAGTTTAAAATTATTTACTTGGCATCTGAGGGCCACAAGTGAAGCTTATTAGCTTCTGCCGCACTTACAGTGTAGGTAGTAGCACCTCAGCTCTTCCTTAAGAAGTCTTTACCACATTTCTTTTGCCTGCCCTTCATGTCCCCACATGGAAGCTGGTTAGCAGTCCTTGTGTTATCTGTCATTTGTACATTTCCAATCCTGCAGAGCTGATGCTATTCCAAGCCTGGCTTCAGTGCTGATAGAGTGGCTGTGTTCCAGCTCACCACTCATGACTCAGACTTTCCAATTATTGAATAAAATGTGTTGAGTAAACCATTTAAGAAACTACTTATAGTAGCTATAGCCAGTCTGTATCCCAGCCATATTGTCTCTTAAACATGATTGTTCCCTACTCTGTAACATTTTGCTGACTCTTTAGCTTGACACCGTGTTTATGCTACGCTGCATGCATGCTAAGTCACTTCAGTCATGCCCTGACTCTTTGCAACTCTATGGACTGTAGCCCACCAGGCTGCTCTGTCCATGGGATTCTCCAGGTAAGAAAACTAGAGTGGGTTGCCATGCCCTCCTCCATGGGATCTTCCCAACCCAGGGATCGAACCCATATCTCTTAAGTCTTCTGTGTTGGCAGGAAAATTCTCTACCAAAAGTGCCACCTGGGAAGCCCTTATGCTACACTGAATGGGGTTATTTCTGACCTGTACTCTTAAGTAGGAAATGTATAAACTGGACCATATGCACTGCCTCAATGTCACACATACCCCAAGGAATGGACATGTCTTTGGGCATATTCCTTTTCCTGCAGCAGTTGTCAGCACATCATTTGTCAAAGAACTGACAAAGAACTGAAGGTTCTGGCTGTCCCTAGTCATTCAGCTAGCTCTGACTAAGTGAGAAACCTCCAATGAGCTCTGTACCAGGCCCCCCAAGAAAGTCATACAGGACAAATAAAAGACAAAGTCCCTGCCTTTGAGGAGTTTGTGATTTACTGTCAGAGTTTCAACAGACTTAAAAAAGAGACTTCAAACATTTAAAATCCATACTTTACATTGTACATGTACACCAAAGCCACAAAAATAGCAACATCAGATGCAGGACAAATGAGCAATTAAAATGTGATAAAATTGATTAGAAGGTTTTTTTTTTAGAGGAATGGAATGGTAATCCAAGTTTATAAGGAAATAAGGCTGGTTCAGAGGAGGCAAACAAGCATTCAAGAAGGAGGTAACCACATGCAAAAAAAGGCAGAGATGGTTTTGAATAGAGGTCACCTCGTAGAGACCAGCATACAGATTTGACTGCTGACAGGAGAAATCTGAAAACTAAGATTTCTAAGATGGTCGAGCAAGAATAGAGACCATCAATGGGAGGCCTGGAGCACCATGCACAGGATTTGAAACTAGCACCTCAGAACCACTTGATTCAGGAGAGGAAACAGCTCCATTATTTTCTTTTGCATTTGTCAGGTATTATGGAGATACTTACTTGCTTGATCTTTACAAAGTGGAACCAGTTCTTTTTCATGACCCATGGCAACCCACTCCAGTACTCTTGCCTGGAGAACCCCATGGACGGAGGAGCCTGGTGGGCTACAGTCCACAGGGTCTCAAAGAGTCGGACATGACTGAGCGACTTCACTTTCACTTTCTTTCACTTTTCATATTACAGTCAAGTTCCAATTAGGAAAAAAAAAAATCACACAGTAACTTTAACCAGAATGTTGAACATAAAGAACTGTTATTTCTAAAGGGGATTGGAGCAACAAGAGATTGACTAGTTAAAAAAAAAAAATAAAGAGCTCTACTGTTGTTGTTGTTGTTTAGAAGCAACTGGACAACAACAAAAATGCTTAGTCGTGTCTGACTCTTTGCAACCCCATATACTGTAGCCCTCCAGGCTCCTCTGTCCATGGGATTCTCAAGTCAAGAATACTGGAATGGGTTGCCACTTCCTTCTCCAGGGAATCTTTCCTACCCAGGGATCAAACCTGCATTGGCAGGTGGATTCTAAACCTGGAAAGCCACCTGGGAAGCCCAAAAAGCTTTAAAGAAGATAAGAAAATCAGATATAAGGAGTAGCCACTCCACTTAGAGCTTAGAGTGTCCAAGAAAAAGTCTCCCTATCCTCCACCCTTGCCTGAGGATTAAAATCCAGACCTTGTTGAAGAGGGACAAGCTGTGGCTCTCTGAATGGCAGAGAAGTCACTGGGGTACCATGATGATGGGACTTGCTAGAAATCTGCTCTTGGAGTACCAAGAAAAGCTGTTCACAAGATGTCTCACCCCCCTCAGTATCTCTACAATACCTTTTACTGACAAAGCTTAACATCTTACTAGCTGACAAAATAAAATATTTAAAAGGTCCAGCTCAATTTTTGCAAAGCAGGTGATAAATATGAATTTGCAGCTGAGTAATAAATTGGTAACTGGAATACCTTGACGTCTCATTTCCTGAGGGTTTTCCAGTGTCTCTTTTTTACTTTTCAAATATACAACCATATAGACTATGCTTTTTAAATTAGCCACCTGTGTGTCACCCAGTCACCCAACTCTGCCTCCTCCAGAGATCCTGATTAGTCCTTGGAAGGGAGCATAACTCATGACTGGGAATCAGTAGTCTAAACTAACATGCTTATATTCAATAGGACTGTTAATCAGCTCTACATGCAAAGGATGGAGGGAGAATGGATTTGTCAGTTTTTGTGATAAATATCTGGGAGTAGAGGGTTAGTTTGCTGAAAGTACACTGTGGGCCCACAAAATGATGTGATCCCTAAAAAAAAGCAAATGCAATCTTAGGATGCATTAATGGGATTCAAAACAAGGGAGATATTGGCCTAGCTTTTATTTGTAGAGCTTTTGCTATAGCCTAAATACTCCGTTCAATTCTAGGCACCACATTTTAAAGAAAGACAATGAACTGATTCAAATGCATTCTTTTTAATAGCTGAGTAATATTCCCTTGTGTATATGTACCACGGCTTTCTTATCTATTCATCTGCTCTAGGTTGCTCAGCTATTAAAAAGAATGCATTTGAATCAGTTCTAATGAGGTGGATGAAACTGGAGACTATTATACAGAGTGAAGTAAGTCAGAAAGAAAAACACCAATACAGTATATTAATGCATATATATGGAATTTAGAAAGATGGTAAAGATGACCCTATATTCAAGACAGCAAGAGACACAGATGTAAAGAACAGATTTTCGGACTCTGTGGGAGAAGTTAAGGGTGGGATGATTTGAGAGAATAGCATTGAAACATGTATATTACCATATGTGAAATAGATCTCCAGTCCAGGTTCAACGCATGAGACAGGGCACTCAGGGTCAGTGCACTGGGATGACCCTGAGGGGTGGGATGGGGAGGGAGGTGGGAGCAGGGGTTCAGGATGGGGAACACCTGTGGCTGATTCACATCAATGTATGGCAAAAACCACTACAATATTATAAAGTAGTTAGCCTCCAATTAAAATAAATTAATTACTTTTTTAAAAAGAAAATGAGGAACTATGGCAGTTGCAAAATAGTATGATGAAGAAGCTAAGAACGCTGGAGGGACCTGGGGATATTAGCCTAAGAAAAAGAAGGCAGAAGGAAAACACAGTTCCAGCCTTTATAAGTACCCATATCAAAAAAGAATTTTAACTTATGCATTATCATCCTAAAAGGCAGAAGAGGAACCATCAGGAATACATTATAGAAAGGAACCTGAGATTTAATCCAAGGAGGACTTTCTCAACACTGGCATTGATTAGAAAAATCAGAGACTGATTTAGTGGGTAATGAGTCATCTCTCTTTGGATAGAGATGGAACACATTTATTTGAGATTCCTTCTTTCTCTAGCCCTTTATGAGATTCTATGAACAGGCAAAAGTAACCCTGCTTATTATCCCAATATTCCTCCAAAGAGACGAGGCTCAAACCTCATATTTAACCCATCCTTTAAGTTATTAATGCCTGATGAGGTCATAGCTCTTTTAGAAAGAAAACAATGAAGAAATCACTAAGCCCAGCTTTTCACTTAGAGACAGCAATAAGATTTGCAGTCTTCCTAGTCCTAAAGACACAAATGATTAAATTCCTGTACATAATTCATTTGCATAGGACCATTTTAATACCACTACTTGATGTGGTCTTCAGAGTATAGATATTATTCTTACAACAAAAGGAAAGGATTTGGTGGTTCATTTTAAACTGTTATACAAATTCTTAGCCTAAAGATTATTACCGTATTATAATGTGAACAATTTATAATACACAACTATTGTGAAATAACCTAGTTACATTTTAAAAGGTGAACAATGGCTATTTTAGAAATGTTTTCTAAGAAACTTGATTCAGTGCCTCTAGTTTTCTATACAGATAACCCTTTTAAATTAATCCAGGGCACCAGGTTAAATGTTAAAGATATAGATATGAAAAATGTGAATATTATCCAAGTAATCATATAGCCTCACTAATGCTTTGAGCACCTCAAAACAGGCATTTTTTGGTAAGCACAAAGGGTGATGATGATGATGATATTAATCATGAAATCTAGACAATTTTTAGTGCTGTGAGGGGCTTCTGAAACTTTTCCAGCCCTGGCTAAGCCTTCTATTTTTATAACTACATTATAAAAATAAATATAAAACTATGTTATAACTATTTCCAACTATTATGACTTGTTATAATAGTTTAAAGTAACTATTGACCAAGTTACTCAATTTATCAGTGTCAGATACTTGAAAATATCAGTCAATCCTGAATACTACTTAAACATTTGGAGGAATAATTTAGTGATTTATCTTCCATTGTAAATGCCCAAGATTATAGTCAATAAAAACAACTTTCTAGAGAAACAATGTTCATTGGTTCCACAACCCATACCTCAGTACTTAACTTGTGATGGACATTTTGTTTGTCTGTTTCTATTCAGGTGACTGGGGAAACCACTGGTAAACTGAAAGCAAGCATACTTTTGGACTAAAAAGTCTATTCATGACCTTCCCCCAGGGTGATGACCATAAGTGGCCCATAGTACCTCCATCCCCAACAGACTGGCTGAAGGTTACCACCATAATGAAGCAGGAAGAATTTGGGGGTTTTTGTTTATTTTATTGGGGTACAGTTGCTTTATAATGCTGTGTTAGTTTCTGCTATACAGCAAAGTGAATCAGCTTTATGTATACATATATCCCCTCTCTTTTGGGTTTTCTTCCCACTTAAGTTACCAGAGCATCCAAGAGAATTTCTAGTGCTGTATGGTCAGTTCTCATTAGTTACGTCCTTTATAGAGCATATCAATAGTGTATATATGTCAATCCCAATCTCCCAATCCACCCTGCCTCCCCTTACCCCTTTGGTGTCTATACATTTGTTCTCTATTAATTTTGTTTCTATAAGCATAGAAACCACCCAATATTTTCATCACTGTAGCTTCCTTCCTAAAACTTGATACTAGATGGACTGGCCACATGTTTTATTAGACTGTGGCAGTAAGGGGTCATTTTTCCAATATGTACAGCTTGTTACTGTGTTACATAGTTAGATTAGTGGAAACAATATTTAATTCATCTTTTTAATCTGTCCCAGATATAAACCTTCTCACTTGGGAAAACTTGCCATCTGTATATTTCCATCTTCTTAAAAAAGTTTCATCTTTACTAAAGTAATGCTAAAGCTGCCATCATTAGGCTGATTTATTTCACTATGGAGTAGTCATTTTTCCTACCCATTCTACACTCATTTCTCTGGCTGGACCTTGTTGGTGCAGCCCACTTGTGATACCTGACAGCTGGTGTTGGATATAAGGACCACTTTAGTAGTGTTAACCTCTCCTCTGTTCACCTATGTAATTCAGTGATTCTACGATAGCACTAAGTACCACTAACATCCTAAACTTTCATGGCTACATAACAGATATCTTTCATCACTGATACCTTCTTTATTTTCTGAAGTAAATATGTAAGTCCAATAGCTAATTAACATTTTTAATAAAACATATAGTCACTATAAATATATTAATCAGCTTGAGCTGCCATAACAAATCCCATAGACTAGATGACTTACACAACAGAAATTTATGTTCAGTTCTGAAGGCTGAAAATCTGAAGTCAGGGTGCCAGTGTGGTTGGTTTTGGCTCCTGGTGAGTTTTCTTCCTTTGTAGACAGCTGCTTCCCACTGTGACCTCATGTGGTGGACATAGAGAATTCTGGTGTCTCTTTTTCTCCTAATAGGGGCACCAGTCTATCAGGTTAGGGCCCCACCCTTATCACCTCCTCACAGACCCTATCTTCAAATATAGTTATACTGAGGGCTCAGGCTTCACCATATGAATTAGGAAGGGACACAATTCAGTCCATAACATCGTGTCTTTAGGATTCCCATACTATTCACTGAAAAGTGCCAGACAGTGTACTAAAAATTTTACATATATTCACATTAGCCTTACTACAACTCTGAATTTAGTAATAATACAGAGAACTTAAGGTGAAAGAGGTTAAGATAATCAGTGCCCTAATAATTTTCTTCAATGGAAGAATCCCCCAGAATGTAGAACAACAAAAAAAAGAGACAGAGGAAAGGAAACAAAACAGTATCAACTCAGAATGCCCAACACCCAACTAATAAGAGTTATAGAAAGAGGAACTTAAAAGACAGTGAGGAAGGCATTTTCAAAGAAATGGAACAGAATTTCTAATAAGCATGGTGTTGGTTTCTAGTTTGCAAAGCTACCAGGTACTCAGACAATGAATGAAAACAAGGTATCCTCCAAGGTACATGATAATGAAATTCCAAAATACCAGGGAGAAAGAAAGTATGCTAAAAAAAAAACTTCTGGAGAGAATAAAGGGACAAAATGTAAAGGAAAAGGAATACAGGAGTATAGAATTTCTCTACAGAAGCATTGGAAAGACAATAGAGCGGTACCTTCAAGATACTGAAAGAAAATGATCTTTAACAGAGAATGCTATAACCAGACTATCATGTAAAGAAGAAGATAGAAAAAAAGACATTTTCAGACATGCAAGCACACAAAAATTTTTCTCTCTCTGCACCATTATTCAAGAAGTTACTAAAGCACGTGTCCCCTGAAACCAAAGGGAGTAAACCAAGGAGGAGGAAGACAAGTAGAGATCGATAATGGGAAAGAGATGAAGGAGAGCATATGAGAGTAAAAGGAAGTCCAAGCATGGTATCTCTGCCACCAGCCAGAACACAGCCATCCAAGATTGGAGCAGGAAACTAGAGGACCCTAATAGGTATATCTGCAAAAAAGAGAGATGGACCCATAAATTAAATGACAGTTTGACCATGTTGGAGGTCATACTGACAGGCATTTTATAGAGCTGTTGGAGGTTGTGAGAAACGTTTAATCAGATGCCCCCCACCACATGAGTAAATAATAAGGGAGTTATGAACTACATGAACAATAAAATATAATTCAAATAAGGAAATGGAATAATATTAACTGGTTCAGCAGTGAACAATCCTTATGTTGTCATTATAATAGGAACACTGAATACATATGGACCTAGCCATAATTATATTAGCAGGAGAAGAAGAATATTTACCCATCATAAAGGAAATTAAGCATTTTTCAAAAGTCAGTGTCTAAAGCAAATGTATTAAGAGGTAGCAGTATATGTATATACCTAGAAACATGGAAGTTAATGCTAGAAGAAACAGCTCAAAGAGTTGAAAGGCCTTACCTCTGAGGGATGGGGAAAATTTTTATGTTTGGTTTTGGACCATATTACTTGATTTTAGAAGCATATTTGCCCCTTATACAATGCTTCCTTAGGTTGACTCATTAAAGACAGGTCTGCTCCTCAACATATCCTGTGGCGGGGGGGGGGGGGGGGGGTGCGGGGAGGGGCGGCAAGAATAAGGCATACTGCATTGAAAGTAGTTCAAGGAATAGTAAGCATGCTGACTGTATTTTGGTACCATGTATTTTCCTGGACAGTATCTTATTTCCAAGTGAGATGCCAAATAACTTGAGAAATATCAATAACAGTGTGAATGTCAAAATAAATCAAGCATTATTTTTGATCACCAGCAATGCACAAGATAGGGAAAGCTGGCAATATCAGACTTTTAGATCATCAGCCAATGAGTTAAATTAGAATCACTAGTAGCTTCACTTGAACGTGACTATGCAATTCCCTCTCTTAATGCACCTTGGAAAATATTGCATGCTCAGTGAACTCTATAGAGAGGATACATGAATGAGCTAGTTTTTTATAAAAGAGGATCCAGCTGATTATTTATGCAATAATTACTTCTCAGTAAATATCCTTCTTTAGTCCATTTTCATTTCAGGTAAACTTGAGAATCAGAACTTATTTAGATACCTCTCTTTCTTGGCTGTTTCTTTTAAGTAAAACATGAGCGGTTTCCTTCAGGTGACTAATTATTCTTTTTTGCTCTGGCCTGTCATTTCAGTGACAAATTCCTCCTTAAATTGAGTGGGAAAAGTTTTATATGAAAGGAGAAATAGATGGGAGAGATTATAGAATATTTGGAAGACCACTCATTCACATCCTCAGAAGATTCGCTTCTGAATGATGTTTTTTTCATGTTGCACTTCTTAATTACCATAGCATTGTACATATCAGAACTTTTAAATTATTATTATTTACAAGCATAGAAAGAAGATCTTATGAAAGTGATGGTTATCTGTTCTCTGCACCTCATTATGTTAGCCAATGTTTTTGAAGCAATATGTAAATGGTGAAAAACAACCTAAGTTTTTATAACCAGACATAACAAAATAGACACAAAGAATAATAAATCTTTTGGTTATTGCTCTTAAAGATTCCTCGGGAACAATATTTAAATTGCTTCACACTGAGATTTTTCTGCTGGTCCATAACTTCCAAGTTTCACAAATTAGTTTATTTTCTATTCCTCCCCTAGAGTAATTTGGTTGTTCAGGAATAAATATGGTAGAGAACAAGCATAAATAAGAATGTTTCCAACCGAAAATTTTTGTTTTACTCCTTGCTTCAATTTTCAGAGCACAGTACTTCTCATGTTTACAAAATGAAGCTTCTTGCTTGTGAAGATTCTCTCTTCCTCCTCCTCCTTGTTAGTCATAGGAAGAGGGTATTTTTTTTTTCCCTCCAAGTGAAAATAAAAGCCACTTTTTACCCCCTCCTACATTCTTCTCAGTAACCTGGACTCCCACTCTCCCATGCAGGGTGTGATAGGAGAGGACTGGGGAGCATCTTGCTTCCACCAGCTGTCAGATCTGATTAAAAGACATGCAGCGTAAGTCTCAGCTCTAGAGGTTTTTCCTCCTTACCACCTGGCATTCTGAACACTAACGGATTATCGAACTATAACCCAGCAACTGTCTCTTGAGCTGTTATTTTCAAAATCCCGTAATGCACAGTGATTTTTCTTTAGTTTCCTGAAATTAAAAGCTTACCCCCTTTTTAGTTCAACTTCAGTGATACTTAGCCAAGGGACTGGTGAGCTTATTTGCTTGTAAGCTCTACTGTTTTTGATAATTTATTTTTTGCAAAAACTCAGCTTAATCTTTACAGGGAGGTGGACGGCAGGTATGCCCACAAGAATCTAATGTCTAAACATCAGGTACAATTGGCTCATCAGGGAGGCATTTACCCATCAGATCTCCTCTGTCGGTGTAGCCTTCACTTCTTTTCTAGGCTCCGTCTGCAAGAAGACAGCTCTCCTGGCCTAATCTCCTTCTGACCCCTTCTCTACCAAGTTCTCACACAGGAAATAAAAGAGGGACATGCCAAATAAAGGGGCTTCCCAGGTAGCACTAGGGTAAAGAACTTGCCTGCCAATGCAGGAGATGCAAGAGATGTGGGTTTGATCTCTGGGTTTGGGAAGATCCCCTAGAGAAGGAAATGACAACCCACTCTAGTATTCTCACCTAGGAAATCCCATGGACAGAGGAGCCTGGCGGGCTACAGTCCATGGGGTCACAAAGAGTCGGACATGACTGAAGTGACTTAGCACTCACTCATGCCAAATAAAAACTTCTCTGAACGTTCCTGCTGGAGAAGGCAATGGCACCCCACTCCAGTATCCTTGCCTGGAAAATCCCATGGATGGAAGAGCCAGGTAGGCTGCAGTCCATGGGGTCGCTAAGAGTCGGACACGACTGAGCGACTTCACTTTCACTTTTCACTTTCCTGCATTGGAGAAGGAAATGGCAACCCACTCCAGTGTTCTTGCCTGGAGAATCCCAGGGATAGGGGAGCCTGGTGGCTGCCATCTATGGGGTCACACAGAGTCGGACACGACTGAAGTGACTTAGCAGCAGCAGAACATTCCTGCAGACTCTTACACCCTTATAACAATAGTACCTACCTCACGTGGCTTTTCTTATGACTGAATAAGATAATTCATAGTATTAGTTATTTTTGCTGTTATTCTTAACTGCTTCTACTACTTAGTACTACAGGGCCTGTTATATGTAAAATCAAATACCTTCTATATACATTATATACACTATGATTATCATACATATTATGATTCTTCTGGATAGATTGTCTTGAAAATTCTCTAGCAATTTTTGCATGTATCTTGCTATCTCCAGGGTAAAGCAGGAGCAGTGGGATAAATTGAGTGACCCATGGAGAGCTCTAGGCTATTACTGCTTAACCCTAGTCACACGTTGGAATCACCTGGAGAGTTTTACAAACTACAGTATTGATGCCTGGGCCGGACATCCAGAGGTACTTAAACTGTTTGGCCTGGAATACAGCCTGGATCTTTTAAGTGCTCCCTTGGTCATTCTAATGGGCAGCCAAGGCTGAAAACTCTTTTTTAAAAAACTTTTTTTTTTTTTTTTTCACTGCACCACACAGAATACAGGATCTTAGTTCCCCAACCAGGGATTGACCCAGCAGCCCCTGCAGTGAAAACACAGTCTTAACCACTGGACCCCTAGGGAAGTCCCTGAAAACTCTATTTTTGTTTAAACTTAGATTCAAACAATCTGAGCAAAATCCAGAATGGGGTTCTGTCTTCAGCAAACAGCTTGTAAAAATGCCAGCATAAAGCCCATTCACAAAGGAATACTCCAACTACTTGTGGTAAAAATTGTAGGATTTCCTTGTGTGGCTATTGAACTATGATCTTATCCATGAGAAACACTGAAAAATCTATTAATGAGCTCTTATCCACTAACATAGTTCAAATCCAAGCCCCGTTAATGGATGTCAGCTACTCGTTCTTTGCTGAATGTTAACCTGTACCAGGAGACTGCAGCCACTGATAAAACATTTCCTGTTTTTGCGTTGACAGTAGTCAAAATAACTTGCCATTGATTTCACAGATTAGTCAAAATACTAATTATCAAGTTTCTCCTTCATCACCAGACAAATATTTCACTGAGGCACTCATAAATTGCAATTGCTGTTTCTAACAGGCTTGGGGACCTATGTCTGTAGAATGATCTGCTGCTGTAGTTGAGAGCTTCACTTGTCTTCCACACCCTCTCACCTAGAGCTCTTGCTCAAACACCAACCCAGGCTCAAACTGCTAGCACTGTGAGAGTTCTTTACTAACTTTCTTAAACCCAACTGTTCCCAAGAAATCTCTCTTTTCACACTGCCCATAACATAGCCATTGCCATATAAATAGTAGTGGATGCTTAAAAGGAAGCACACAGACAGACAGACACACACACACACACACACCATGGACCAACTGGCAGCAGCCATGCTCACTCTTGGGAAAGCAACATCTAGAATCAGTCATAATAAAACTGGGTTAACAGCATTTTCTTCATCTGCCAAGCTGAGCACTTTACGGTGATCAAGACAGTTTTCTCAGTAGAAAGGCTCCTTGATATCTGGCAGTGTGTGACATCCAACAGGAGTAAAAGCTTTCCATCTACCTAAGAGGTAGGTTCAGTGAACGGGGATCTGTAAATTTAATGGACAAAAGACTGATTGCTGCTGCTGCTGCTAAGTCACTTCAGTTGTGTCTGACTCTGTGCGACTCCATAGACGGCAGCCCTCCAGGCTCCCCCGTCCCTGGGATTCTCCAGGCAAGAACACTGGAGTGGGTTGCCATTTCCTTCTCCAATGCAGGAAAGTGAAAAGTGAAAGTGAAGTCGCTCAGTCGTATCCGACTCTTCGAGACCCCATGGACTGCAGCCCACCAGGCTCCTCCGTCCATGGGATTTTCCAGGCAAGAGTACTGGAGTGGGGTGTCATTGCCTTCTCCAGTACAAAAGACTGATTACTTCTCTACAATTATTCTCTTGAAGCCCAGATCCTCTTTTCTTTGTTAAAAAGGGTATATAACCTCATCTAACCACTTCTTTGAGTTTCACTTTTTTTCTGTGAACTCCCATGCGTGTAAAAATATTAATGCACATGTCTTCCTATCAGTCTTCTATCGGTTAAATTTACAGACCCCTGTTCACTGAACATAAGAGGATAGAGGGAAAGGTTTTACTCCCCAACAATACTATTACCCCTCTCTTAGATAACCAAGGAATATGAGGCTCAGAGAGATTAATTCCCTTATTCTTGGTTAGCTGGCTAGTACAAAGTGCTGCCTGGAGGCAAACCTAGCCCTCATATTCCCCTAAGCCATGGTGTCTGGAGGGTTATGAAAAAGCCTCTGCATCAGGCACTGCTCTGCTTTTTGAGGATGAGAGATACTGATTTTGAAGAGCAATAGTATGGAAAACCTACCCCCATTGAGCAGAAATGTCAGGAAATTTACCGTATATCACAGGAAGAGCTAGACAGTATAACTAAGAAATATGCAGTTTCATGGTGGCTCAGTGGTAAAGAATCTACCTGCAGTGCAGGAGATGCAGGAGACCCAAGTTCGATCCCTGGGTCAGGAAGATCCTCTGGAGAAGAAAATGGTAACCCACTCCAATATTCTTGCCTGGAGAAGCCCATGGATAGAGAAGCCTAGTGGGCTACATACAGTTCATAGGGTCACGAAGAGTCAGACACTACTTAGTGACTAAACAAAACAAAGCAAACTAGGAAATATATGTGGGGATTAATGGAAGATTAGTTTATGGAGACTCAAAAACACATGAGACTCTTAGTGCCAGCTCTCCATCTCCAGCAATAAGCACTCCCCTCATCCTAGAGCAGGAAAGGGGAAAATGTGTGCCCTATTCTTAGGCAGACAAAAACCCTCCCCATATCTGTTGTTTCTTAATTGCCTTCAGTTCAAAATTATCTTTGTCAAAAGGCATATATGGGGATGGCATATCCTGATCCCCTTCAATGACTGTATGAGACTTGAGTAAATTTTGTACAGCAAACAGCCCCAATGCCAGGTGGATTGTAGTCAATAAATCGGTTGTTCAGTTTATACACTTGTATTTTAGAGAATTTGTTCACTTCCACTTTGGTTGCTAGTTGCTCACTGAGGACTCTAAGTTTTATTTTCTGTAGCACACTCTGGAACATTCTTTAAATGATCACCAGTATCATTGTAAGTGAAGGAAAATAGTGCTGTATATGTGCAATGAGGAATTATGATTCAAAGTTATATTTCTGTGAAATAGAATATAAAAATTGGCAAACAGCAAGAAAAGAGACTTGAAATCTTTTTAGCTGCATTATCTAGTTTCCACTGGAAAAACAGATCCTAAAACTCAATAAGAAAATTGTTTTACCTGGGACGACACTCGGAGTTTACTCATAGTATGTATTGTACTAAAACAAATTAAATGGGCAGGCACAAATTGTAGTTGTCCTAATCAAAGATAAACATAATTATAGAGGACTGCGCTATTGAATGTTTATATAATGTAAATCATTTGTCACTAAGATGATTTTCTGCAAATATAATACATTTAGAGTACAGCAATGAGATTTGAATTACCAACTCACTATTAATAGAAATGACTCCATTTATTCAGCATTTAGCAAACTTCTGTGGAGTACCAGATTCTGGGCTAACTGCTTAAATACAAAGTTGAATAAACACAGTGCCTGCTCCCCGCAGCCTCCTGCCCTCAGGACCCTCCCCCCATGGAGTTGTGAACATGAATACCTTGATTCAGTCTGCTGAGTACAGTAGACGCTCTTAGAAAGATTGATTGTTGTGGAATCACAGACCCCAAGTGCTGCCTCGTGAGAAGGATCAGAAATCGCCCTGGGACACCCAGGACAAGCTAGGAGTCTTAGGGGAAGTCTCGATTATTTACTTCTTTTCATTCAGCCTGATGAAAGCACAAGTCTCCTTATTCATTTGTCTCTTTTACTATTCATAATATAGTTGCTAAGATGTACAAGTTGTGAACCTGAGTTTTTCAGAAAGAAGGAATTCATCTGTTTGGATCAACTCTAGATAGCTTCCTCCTTAGTTCATAAGGATTCAGGTCACCCACAACCCCAAGTGAAATGATCTGAACTAAGTAAGGCTGACATATGTCAACTTAAGATTGGACCTTGGATAGCTGAGTTTAGCTTGAGCTAGTGGTTCTTGCCTAAGGAAAGTGTTCATTTTGCCTCCAAGGAAATAGAGTGAATTGGAGCTGGATTTATGAATATGAGTTCTGCAGGGATCTAGGAAGAGTCTGGAATAAGTAGTTAATTTGTCTTCCTATTGTTGTATTAGCACATATTCATAGGGTTTATATGACAAATATTAATTTTTAAAGCACCACAATGTATTTATTGTACTGTATTTATTACTAAGGTATAGTTGATTCACAGTGTGGTGTTAATTACTGCTATACAGTAAAGTGATTCAGTTATACATATATATAGATAGATTCTTTTTGTATTATTTTTCATTATGGTTTCTCATAGGATATTATATACAGTTCTTTGTGCTCTGTAGTAAGACTGTGTTGTTTATCCATTCTCTATATATAAAAGCTTCCATCTGCTAATCCCAACCTCCCACTCCATCCCTCCCCGTAGGCAATCACCAGTCAATTTTCTGTGTCTAGGATTCTATTTCTGTTTCATAGGTAGCTCCATTTGTGTCATATTTTAGATTCCACATGTAAGTGATATCATGTAGTATTTGTCTTTTTCTGATTTACTTCACTTAGTATGATCATTTCTAATTGCATCCATGTTGCATCATTTAGATATTCTTTATTTTAATATAAATTTATTTATTTTAATTGGAGGCTAATTACTTTACAATATTGTATTGGTTTTGCCATACATCAACATGAATCCACCACGGGTGTACACGTGTTCCCCATCCTGAACCCCCCTCCCACCTCCCTTCCCATACCATCCCTCTGGGTCATCCCAGTGCACCAGCCCAGAACATCCTGTATCATGCATCAAACCTGGACTGGCGATTCGTTTCACATATGTTATTATACATGTTTCAATGCCATTCTCCCAGATCATCCCACCCTCACCCTCTCCCACAGAGTCCAAAAGACTGTTCTATACATCTGTGTCTCTTTTGTTGTCTCACATACAGTGTTATCATTACCATCTTTCTAAATTCCATATATATGCATTAGTATACTGTACTGGTGTTTTTATTTCTGGCTTACTTCACTCTGTATAATAGGCTCCCGTTTCATCCACGTCATTAGAACTGATTCAAATGTATTCTTTTTAATGGCTGAGTAATACTCCATGGTGTATATGTACCACAGCTTTCTTATCCATTCATCTGCTGATGGACATCTAGGTTGCTTCCATGGCCTGGCTATTATAAACAGTGCTGCGATGAACATTGGAGTACATGTATCTCTTTCAATTCTGGTTTCCTTGGTGTGTATGCCCAGCAGTGGGATTGCTGTGTCGTATGGCAGTTCTATTTCCAGTTTTTTAAGGAATCTCCACACTGTTCTCCATAGTGGCTGTACTAGTTTACATTCCCACCAACAGTGTAAGAGGGTTCCCTTTTCTCCACACCCTCTCCAGCATTTATTGCTTGTAAACTTTTGGATAGCAGCCATTCTGTCTGGCATGAGATGGTACTTCACTGTGGTTTTGATTTGCATTTCTCTAATAATGAGTGATGTTGAGGATCTTTTCATGTGTTTGTTAGCCATCTGTATGTCTTCTTTGGAGAAATGTCTGTTTAGTTCTTTGGCCCATTGTTTGATTGGGTCGTTTATTCTTCTGGAATTGAGCTGCAGGAGTTGCTTGTATATTTTTGAGATTAGTTGTTTGTCAGTTGCTTCATTTGCTATTATTTTCTCCCATTCTGAAGGCTGTCTTTTCACCTTGCTTATAGTTCCCTTTGTTGTGCAGAAGCTTTTAATTTTAATTAGGTCCCATTTGTTTATTTTTGCTTTTATTTCCAGTATTCTGGGAGGTGGGTCATAGAGGATCCTGCTGTGATTTATGTTGGAGAGTGTTTTGCCTCATTTAGATATTCTTTTAGCTTCAAGTAGCAGCACCCTCCAGGGCTTTCCAGGTAGCTCAGTTTATAAAGAACCTCGCTAAGAGTTGGACGCGACTGAGTGACTTCATTTTCACTTTTCACTTTCATGCTTTGGAGAAGGAAATGACAACCCACTCCAGTGTTCTTGCCTGGAGAATCCCAGGGATGGGGGAGCCTGGCGGGCTGCTGTCTATGGGTTCGCACAGAGTTGGACACGACTGAAGCAGCAGCAGCCTGCAATTCAGGAGATGCAGGAGATACAGGTTCTATCCCTGGGTTGAGAAGATCCCCTGGGGGAGGGCACGGCAACCCACTCTAGTGTTCTTGCCTGGAGAATCCCATGGACAGCGGAGCCTGGTGGGTTATATAGTCCATAGGTCGCAAAGAGTTGGACACAACTGAAGTAACTGAGCACGCACAAGCACAAGCAGCACCCTGCACTAGAGTGACTTAAGCAAAGAGTTTTCATGTAACAGTCCTGGAATGTGTTTCAACAACTCTACAAGGCCAGTGCAGAAATCTCCTGGGTTCTCTTTGTCATTTCCTCATAATCACTGAATAGCTGCTGCAGTTCATGACATCTTTTTCATGTTCCTTTAGGAAGAAGGATGAAGAGGAAGGGGCAGCATCTGTATCAGAAAAATAAAGCTCCATGGAAACCTACAACAGACTTCATCTGGCAATTCATTGAGCCAGAAAGGGAAAGGGATTTGGGAAGGGATGAGTCAGTCAACCACCAGTGTCTGCTGTACACCCCTCTCATCGTTGTAGTGGATGATATTGAAATAAGTGCATAAGTGGGCTCACATATCTACTAATTAAAGCAAATTGACTCGTATCAGCAGTAATGCCTGACTTCTGAGGAAGGCTTCTATTCTAATGATTGGAGAGTAAAATATCTACCATTTCTATTAATTATTTAGATATGTGTTCTCCACGTTCTTAACTGAGTAACTGGGCCATTTCCATCTAACAGATCTAAACATCAGTATAATTATCCCTGTAGAACCTTTCCTGTGTAGGATGCCAGTGGCAGAGATGCAAGTCCTGAAGTGTGCTGTTCTCATTCCTGGGCTGCTTCTACTCCTAATAGTGATAATAGCATCTCCGTGTACTGAGCACTTCCTCACTGCCAAGCACTGTGCTCAGGAGTGAGCTTATCAGGGATGGCCTAGAATTCTCTTGCTTTTTCTGTAATCCAATGGATGTTGGCATTTGATCTCTGGTTCCTCTGCCTTTTCTAAAGCCAACTTGAACATCTGGAATTTCTCAGTTCACATATTGTTGAAGCCTAGCATGGTGAATTTTGAGCATTACTTTTCTAGCGTGTGAAATGAGTGCACTTGTTCAGTAGTTTGAACATCCTTTGGCATTGCCTTTCTTCCTCAGATTAGCATGGTGCTTATATAGCATGTGGTAACAGCCATGCACAGAGTGCTTGCTTGGTGCCAGGCACTAACTAAGTGCTGGTTTAGAGAAGCCCATTCCATCCTCACAACAGCTTCCTGTGACTACTAGTGCTGGTGAGTACTAGTCCTGTCAGGAGAACTGGCTCGGAAAGTAAACCTGCTCACTCAGATTAAACCCAGGATGTCTAATCCCATGCCCCATACTCTTCACCATGATGCAGTAGTGGGTCGTAGAGTAGCACATTCTGCTGTATGGGACATGTCTTGTCAACTGCCCAGCCCAAACCATAGGGAACTTCATGAACATACCCTGGCCTTCCATCCTTTGAAGAGCTCCTCCCATTTCTCTTTATTCTTTGAGCTTCAGTAAAGTGGATCAGTGGACAGCATCACTTAGATGTTGTTTACCTATGATCTAGGAGTTGAGAAAGGATTTGACTGTTCTGAAGAGCAAATAGGTTAGCTAGCAGAATTCACTCTATTGCATTAATTTGGAGATCAGGGAAAGGCATTGGGATTGGTGCTAGGAACGACAGGACACTTTGCAGGCCCCTCTAGAACTCACTGGTGGCTCAGACGGTTAAGAGTCTACCTGCCATGCAGGAGACCCAGGTTCAATCCGTGGGTTGGGAATATATCCTGGAGAAAGAAATGGCAACCCACTCTAGTATTCTTGCTTGGAGAATCCCATGGACAGAAGAGCCTGGCAAGCCCAGTCCATGGGGTCACAAAGTGTCAGACATGCCTGAATGACTAACACTTCACTTCAAGAACTCACAGTCTGGAGGGTGCATTGGGGAATAGACACCGCCAAATGAACAAAATAAAGCAGATCTTTCCTGGAAGCTGTTGGAGTACAGAGAAGTATGCCAGGCGGCCCTGCCTGGAGGAATCTAGGAGGGCTTCCCAGAGGAGGTGGCATGGCCCTCGTGCACCTAACAGCAGAGGAAGGGAGAGAGGACTCCTGGAAAAGGAGTAGTGTATTCAAGAGCCTTGAGGAATGACAGAGCATGGAGAGTTTGCAGGGTCCGAGGAGCAGGACCTGGCCTGTAGCAACCTCTCAGCCAGGATCAGTCACTTAGTAGGCGATTAGGACTAGAGGGGAGAAAAGAGACCAGCCCAGAAAGATAAATTGTGATGTTCACTGCATTTAGGATTTGACAAACTGAATACAAGCTCTTGCTGAGAGGGTACACATCTGCCAAAGGTGGGTAATCCAGGGTGGAGGATGGATTTGTGTGTGACGAGCACAGAGGTTCATGGGGTTCATGGTGAGGGACGTGGAGGCCTGGCATTCAGCAGTCCATGGGTTTGCAGAGTCAGACATGACTTGATGACTGAACAACAAGAGCGCAGGTGTGAGTGATGGAGAGCACCAAGAGCAAAGAAGGTGCCTGTACAGCCCAGTGGGACCATGAGCTTCTGGGGGGGATTCCCTTGAGATGCTGTCACAAAATTTTAATTTCACTGAAGCTAATGTCTTATACTCAAAAGTATATTTGGTGGTTCACATTGGCAATACCTGGAAGCTTGTTACGGATGTAGAATCTTGGGCTTCCCCAGTGGCTCAGTGGTAAAGAATCTGCCTGCTAATGCAAGAGACACGGGTTTGATCCCTGATACAGGAAGATCCCATGTACTGCTAAGCTCTAAGACCAATTACCACAAATGTTGAGCCTGTGCTCTAGAGCCGGGGATCAGCAACAAGAAACCACCACAATGAGAAGGCTGCTGGCCACAACTAGAGAAGAGCCCGCACAGCAGCAAAGACCTAGAACAGCCATAACTAAATAATTTTTTTAATTAGAAAAAAAAAAAGGTGTAGAATCCCAAGCCCCACCTAAGATCTGTTTATTCAATCTGCACTTCTGGTAAAATCCTCAAGTAACCCACAAGTTGTTTGACATTTGAGAAGCATTGCTCTAGTAAATGGGCAAGAGAGAAAAATTTTATCAAGGAATCTGTTTTAAATCCCATCCAAGAATGAGCCCCAGTAGAAGGCTTTTACTTGAGGGGAGACAGCAACTAAGAGTAGATATCTGCCTGTTGCCCATATAAGTGCAAAGGAGCCTGAAATGCCAGGATCAGATGCCATGTGCTCCTGCACAGTGATCTGGAGAAGATGTGTATAATAAGAGGCTGCAATTAAGCCACTGAAACCGGAAGACACAGCTTCTCCCAGGAGTGACTGAGACATCCTTTGAGATGGATGCACACATCCCCAACAGCCTCAGAAGTTGCTGGAAAGCCCACAAAATGGGGCAGGAGAGGCACTCTGGCAGACAGCTCCCAGATAATAAGGGTGAGGGTAGAGATCATCCTCACTACTTCTTTCTTTCTTCCTCTTTAGCGAACAGTCCCTTTTGTGGGAGTGAGCCAGTTAAATGCTTCAAGATTTTATGATTCTGAAGTTATTAGAGGAATGTTTCATACAGGGCTAATAATGACAATGCAGAACTTTACATAAGCAAAATTCAGATTATTTCATTCAGATTGGTGAATCCCTGGCTAAAAGCATTATTTTCTTTATGCCTGAGTGCCCAAAGAGTTTGTAACCTTCAGAAAGCATTTACAATCTGAAGAAAGTGAGCTCTTCAATACAAAAAACTTCTGAGTACTCCTCCTCTTGCCAACACAAGCCCGTTTAGAGAGGGGTAGAAAATCCACAGTGTGGAGGGAGAGTTGCCCTTGACACTGCAGAGAGATGCAATAGAGGTCTGTGGCAGGAAAAGAGGGTAAGATTGTGAAAGCAAAGTGGACAGTCACTTAAGGTGATTCAAAATTTCTATGGGGCATCACAGTGAAACTTCTAAAAGGAATGATTCATACTCTGAAAGAGAGTCTGGTTAAAAACTGACTCAACAGTGACTTACTTTGATAGAAGTCTATCTTCATCTCAAAGGACTTATAAGAATCCAATTGTCTTCATGTGACAGGGTCACCTCTGAATGTAGTAGAGGGTGAGGAAGCAGCTGCTGTGAGAATAATCAGTCAGACTATGTAACACCCCGTGGGGTGCAGGACCAGGGTGAATTTGAGCCAAGCCAGTGAGGGAAGATATTTGGTAAGTGGGAAGAAGGCTGCCCTTTAATGGTTTATAAGGAGAAGCATCGTCCCTGGTGATGTTTCTTCCCTGAGCTAGAAATCCAAGCCTCCTCAAGCTCTGAAACTGGTATAAATTTGAACAAAGCCTTGATTGTCTGGGCTCCTTATGGCTATTATTCTGAAATAAACATTTTAAGCCATAAGCTATCTACCTGGATGGCACTGTGAGCTCTGGGAACCCAAGGGTTAGGTATCTCTGGGAAAACATGTCTGTGTGCAACCTTGAGCCCCGGGGCCTTGGCGCCTGCTTCCAGGTGCCTCTGCGCCTGGCAGCTGATCAGATGCTCACATGCCCTCAGCAGTGTAGCTTGTGAAAGGAAGGGAAAAGGGGCACTTGGCTTTGCTTTTTATTCAGACTGGGCTGAGCTAGACACAAGAAATCCAGCATCGTGATTCTTTCATGTGCTGTGCTGTGCTTAATCTCTTGGTAGTATCTGACTCTGTGCAACCCCATGGGCTGTAGGCCACCAGGCTCCTCTGTCCATGGGGATTCTCCAGGGAAGAATACTGGAGTGGGTTGCCATGCCCTCCTCCAGGGGATTCTTCCATAAAGGTGTACAAAAGAAATAAAAATTATTTCAGCCAGGTCTTCTTCCTTCTGTAAGATGATACATTTCTGGTTCCACTCTCTGTGCCTCTGGCATATAGCACCACCTTGATTTTGCCTAAGAAGCACATCAGGGCATATGTTCTAGAATCACTCTGCCCTCGTTAGCAGCGATACCTTGAGGAAGGTATTAATAGTAACATCTCAGCCTCAGTTTCCTGATCTATGAATGTTGATAACAGGTTGTGAGGATTAAATGACATCACCTAGGTGAGGTGTCTAGCATTTCTCTGACCCAAAACAGACGTTCAGTAAATGTCAGCTACCTTATCTATATCACCCAGATGATGGGGAGGTTTTGTGATAAGATGTGGGAAAGGAGCAGAAGAGAGGTGTCTGAGTTTCTAAGCTTGACAACTAGGTAAATGGAGTTACTTTTAACTGAGAAAGGAAATGTAAGAAGAGGAGGAGGAAGTCTGGGTGAGATGTTTAGTTTGACACATCACTGAGATTAAGAGGAGGAAATGTCCAGAGACACTTGAAAAGATGAATCAATATCCTGGGACAGTAGATGATGTTGGTTGTATAGCCATTAACAAGGGTGAGTAGCATGTGGAGAAAAGGTTAAGGAAAAAGCCCTAGAGATTGCTAACACTGAAGGATAGATTGGAGAACAGAAAGCCAGATTAGTTAGCAAAGTAGGAATGGAACCAGCTGATGGCATTGCCCTGGTTTCTTGGGAAGTTTCCGAAGGAAGATCTTTTATGGGGTCAGGTGCTGCACAGACCTGGGAGGAAAAGGATTAAAGGAGGTCACTAGGAGGACAGTCTTTCCCATTCTATTGTTTTCCTCTATTTCTTTGCATTGATCGCTGAGGAAGGCTTTCTTATCTCTCTTTGCTATTCTTTGGAACTCTGCATTCAAATGGGTATATCTTTCCTTTTCTCCTTTGCTTTTCGCTTCTCGTCTTTTCACAGCTATTTGTAAGACCTCCTCAGACAGCCATTTTGCTTTTTTGCATTTCTTTTTCTTGAGGATGGTCTTGATTCCTGTCTCCTGTACAATGTCACGAACCTCATTCCATAGTTCATCAGGCACTCTATAAGATCTAGTCCCTTAAATCTATTTCTCACTTCCACTGTATAATCATAAGGGATTTTATTTAGGTCATACCTGAATGGTCTAGTGGTTTTCCCCACTTTCTTCAATTTAAGTCTGAATTTGGCAATAAGGAGTTCATGATCTGAGCCACAATCAGCTCCCGGTCTTGCTTTTGCTGACTGTATAGAGCTTCTCCATCTTTGGCTGCAAAGGATATAATCAATCTGATTTTGGTGTTGACCATCTGGTGATGTCCATGTGTAGAGTCTTCTTTTGTGTTGTTGGAAGAGGGTGTTTGCTATGACCAGTGCGTTCTCTTGGCAAAACTCTATCAGCCTTTGCCCTGCTTCATTCTGTACTCCAAGGCCAAATTTGCCTATTACTCCAGGTGTTTCTTGACTTCCTACTTTTGCATTCCAGTCCCCTATAATGAAAAGGACATCTTTTTTGGGTGTTAGTTCTAGAAGGTCTTGTAGGTCTCATAGAACTGTTCAACTTCAGCTTCTTCGGCGTTACTGGTTGGGGCATAGACTTGAATTACTGTGATATTGAATGGTTTGTCTTGGAAACAAACAGGGATCATTCTGTCATTTTCAAGGTTGCATCCAAGTACTGCATTTCCGAGTCTTTTGTTGACTATGATGGCTACTCCATTTCTTCTAAGGTATTCCTGCCCTCAATAGTAGATATAATGGTCATCTGAGTTAAATTCACCCATTCCAGTCCATCTTAGTTCACTGATTCCTAGAATGTCAATGTTCACTCTTGTCATCTCCTGTTTGACCACTGCCGATTTGCCTTGATTCATGGACCTAATATTCCAGGTTCCTATGCAATATTGCTCTTTACAGCATCGAATCTTGCTTCTACCACCAGTCCCATTCACAACTGGGTGTTGTTTTTGCTTTGGCTCCATCCCTTCATTCTTTCTGGAGTTATTTCTCCACTGATCTCCAGTAGCATATTGGGCATCTATTGACCTGGGGAGGTGATCTTTCAGTGTCCTATCTTTTTGCCTTTTCATACTGTTCATGGGGTTCTCAAGGCAAGAATACTGAACTGGTTTGCCATTCCCTTCTCCAGTGGACCACATTCTGTCAGACCTCTCCACCATAACCCATCCGTCTTGGGTGGCCACATACGGCATGGCTTAGTTTCACTGAGTTAGACAAGGCTGTGGTCCATGTGCTCAGATTGGCTAGTTGTCCGGGACTGTACTTTCAGTCTGTATGCCCCCTGATCCCCTCTCTCGGTGCCTACCGTCTTACCTGGGTTTCTCTTACCTTGGATGTGGGGTCTCTCTTCACAGCTGCTCTGGCAAAGTGCAGCCACTGCTCCTTATTTCAGGCACGGGTAAGAAAAACATCTATTTCTGCTTTATTGACTATTCCAAAGCCTTGACTGTGTGGATCACAATAAATTGTGGAAAATTCTGAAAGAGATGGGCATACCAGATCACCTGACCTGCCTCTTGAGAAACCTGTATGCAGGTCAGGAAGCAACAGTTAGAACTATACATGGAACAGCAGACTGCTTCCAAATAGGAAAAGGAGTACATCAAGGCTGTATATTGTCACCCTGCTTATTTAACTTATATTCAGAGTACATCATGAGAAACACTGGGCTGGAGGAAGCACAAGCTGGAATCAAGATTGATGCTTTTGAACTGTGGTGTTGGATAGGACTCTTGAGAGTCCCTTGGACTGCAAGGAGATCTAACCAGTCCATCCTAAAGGAGATCAGTCCCGGGTGTACACTGGAAGGACTGATGTTGAAGCTGAAACTCCAATATTTTGGCCACCTGATGCGAAGACCTGACTCATTGGAAAAGACCCTGATGCTGGGAAAGATTGAGGGCAAGAGGTGAAGGGGATGACAGAGGATGAGATGATTGGATGGCATCATCTACTCAATGGACATGGGTTTGGGTGGACTCCGAGAGTTGGTGATGGACAGGGAGGCCCAGCGTACTGCGGTTCATGGGGTCGCAAAGAGTCAGACATGACTGAGTCACTGAACTGAACTGAGGAGGACAGTTGGGACTTCCCTGATGGCTGAGTTGGTAAAGAATCTGCCTGCAATGTGGGAGACCTGGGTTCGATCCCTGGACCGGGGAAGATCTCCTGGAAAAGGAAATGACAACCCATTCAGTATTCTTGCCTGGAGAATTCCATGGACAGAGGAGCCTGCCGGGCTACAGTCCATGGGTCACAAAAGAGTCAGAAATGACTAGCAACTTATACAAACAAGGAGGACAGTGGGGACTTTATGGAGATAGCACCCTGTTTTCTGGGGACTGAGGAGTGGTTGGGAGGTAGGATCTTGGAGATAATAAGCAAGGGCCATTTGGCTGATGGATGAAAGTTTTGAGAGGCATCAGAAAGAGAAGTTAGACATTATTAAAAAAGCAAATAAGACTGATTTTACTCAATAACTACCCTAGTAGGGAAGCGAGTCCAGTGTAAGGTGAGCTCAATTTTGATCTGTGCAGAGGTGACTAGGTCTTTTAAAGGTAGAAGGAAGGACTAGGCAAGGGCAATGATTAGGGCTCAAGCTAGAAAAGTGGAAAATTACTAAACACAGGTAAAGGGGCTGCTCCGTGTAATTAGGGCATCTGGATTCGCTGAGTGATGCTTATCAGAGGCAGGTTTTCTGGTGTTGGCTGGTATGCAGTAAATTTTTTGGCAGCCTTGAGCTTTCTCAGACATGAACTTAAGAGTGGATGGAGACGAGGCCTTGAGTTGTGAGAAACTAGAGTTGGTTCAAGTCTCTTGGTGGAGCAGCGGAGGATGAGGTCCTTCACTCTGAGTATGCCATCTTTATAGGCCAAGATTGAGGCCTCATCTAGAAGAAGGCTCAGAGAAGCCTGAGTTTGGCCAAGGGCAGAGTCTTTCAAAGGAGGCAGGGTCTTGGAAACATAAAGATATTTTTAAGCTGAGTGGAAAGATCCAAGAGAGAAGCAAGACTGAACCAGAAATTGAGGATTGACTAAAAAGCACAAATGATCAAATCCCCAGAATGGGACTGAGGCACAGAGGAGCCCTAAGTCCCTTGCCAGTGACATTCAAACTAGGGGTCAGCAAATTTTCTCTGTAAAAGGCCAGATAGTAAATATTTTAGGTTCTGCAGGCCATATACGGGCTCTGTCAAACATTCTTCTCTTCTTAAACCTTTGAAAATGTACAAGTCATTCTGGTTGTTTGAAAACAGGTTGCAAGCCAGATTTAACCAGCTGTCACTTGCTGACCCCTTTACTGAGCTCTGGCTTGACCCCATATGTGTGTGGAGGTCACCCTTTTCACCCCTCAAATTTACACAGAACACTTTGACATTCCCCCATCTGTGAGGACTTTCTCAGACCATTCACCTGTAAAATTTCATCCCCTCCTCCCCGCCAAGAAAAGGAAATTACAACCTCATGTACTGGATGCAGAACTAATTTGTTGCTTGGCATCTCTCCAAATCCTCAGGCCCAATTCATTCTCCTAAGCTGCATGCTAGCAGCCTCCATTCAGAGCCAGGTGATGCTGCCTCCCTGGAGATGGCTGTTTTTTTTTTTTGTTTTTTGTTTTTTTTTTTTTGCCCACTACTTAAGCTTAATTGGGAGCAACTTCCTGCATGACAATGCTCACATTAAAAATATCTTCAGATGGTACCTAAGGTCTGCCCATTCACTGTGTGCCAAGAAATTTCTGACTTGCTTCCAAAGAGAAACCACAAGTAGGCAGTTCCCCTCGGATTGCAACTCCACATGCAATTTAATTAGTCGGTTTCTTAGTTGCATTACCTAAGAACAGGAATAGGAAAGTAGATGTGACAGCCATCCACAGCATCATGCTGGTCCTTCTGCCCCGTGTCATTGGCAGAAAATGCAAGAACTGACCCAAAGCATTTGCTCCTTTCAGCTGGTGGTAATAATGTCTGAGCATTTTTGTTTATTTTAATATTCAGACATGTTTCTAGTATCAGAGGATATAGGTGGGCTGCCATGAGTAAATAATTTTCTGAATCTTGTACCCTCTGAAATGCACCTCTAAGGAAAGCAGCAGGTTATATTGGGAACATTTGAAATTGGGAATCAGACTTGGATCTGAATTCCAGATTCAAGTATCTGTGTGACCTTGAGCAAGTGACCTAACTTTTCTGACCCCAGACTCCCTACCTGTGACATGAGGATGACTGTGCATACCTTGCAGGATTATCATGAGGATTAGACATAATATCTGTAACCTTTGAGTGAGGCATCCGGCACCCAGAAGGCACTCCGTATATGGTTGTAATAATATTTGTAAGGTCAAAGAGTCTCATTTCAGAACCTGCCGAAAGAAACTAAGTGCCATCTATGCCCAACAGTCTGGATATTCATCTGCCTGGATCTGAGTCAACTAAGCAATGTGACTTTTCTTCAAAGTCTGTTTTAGTTCTAGTTCTATAAACTCCAGGTTTCTAACCACATGCTTCTTTACCCCACCAGCTCTTTCTTATAGGGCAGCTATACTCCATATACCAGCTAAGTGAACCTTACACATACACATACAGACACACATACGTTCATTCTCTTACATTAAGTACAAATTGTTCTCTCCTATTTGCGAGCATTCACACCTGACACATTCCCTACCTAAGGGGCTTCTTATGCTTCTTTCCATCTTTGCTTCCTTTTCTGTCTCCAACTGGTTCAGGAAGCCATCCGTGAGTGATGACAACTCGTGTTCCAGCTCTCCCACATGTATGTACCATGCTGTGTAGCTGGTTTTGGCAAAATGCAGTTGCTGTTTTCTCTTGCTATTTTTCCAGTTGGATGTCTTTTATCTTTTCACTCCATATGTCTGTTCCGTCTCTTAAGGTTATCTTGGCCCAGAATTCTACATCTTATTTCTTCTCTCAGTGTATGGTGGCATCCTGTGAATGCATTTGACTGATAATTAAAACTGGAGAAAGATGATTCTGTGGCAGATATCTGGGTGTGCATCATGAATAGGTGCAATTGACAATGTTATTATGTTCCAGGAACGATAACTTGGCAATCACACAGCAAATAAATATTTTGGCAGGAAATAGTGTTTGGTATGCACTTTGGGGTGACAGCCCTTGAGGGCAAAATTGGAGATACCTAAAGGGCCACAGGCAAAATGAAATATTAAATGACTTTTATCATAAAACACAATATTTGGCAAAACTAATACAATTATGTAAAGTTTAAAAAAAAAAAAAGACCAAAAATAGGCATTCCTTGTGTTGAATTGTTTGTGGCAGGGGATTTTGCTACAAGAAATCAGCAAAATGCAAATAGAGATGGTACTAACAGGATACCTGGGCACAGGACATCTTTTCCTGCAGTGGGATTTAACCTGTGTTCCATTATCTTTCTCCTGCCCCTTCTTATCTTCCTTTGAAAGACAGCCAGCCATTCACTGTTAGTTTCCTTGGTTACCAATGACTTTCAGTTTTTCATTTGTGGGTTTCTGATGTTAAACAAAATATGTCTGCTTTTGTGCTGCACTGACAAAGGTTAGAAGTAATGATGTGCTTTTGTCTCCAGAGAAGCACCGCATTTTGTTTCTTCAATAAAATGAGTACAGTAACAACAACAACAACAAAAAAAAAACAGAAAATGACTGGTAGGGGTTTTCTTTACTGGGGAGGTTTTATTTCTCTTGTCACAGATTTTATTTTATTTATTAATTATTATTTTTAATATAAATTTATTTAATTGGAGGCTAATTACTTTACAATATTGTATTGGTTTTGCCATACATCAACATGAATCCGCCACAGATGTACACGTGTTCCCCATCCTGAATCCCCCTCCCACCTCCCTCCCCATACCATCCCTCTGGGTCATCCCAGTACACCAGCCCAGAGCATCCTGTATCATGCATTGAACCTGGACTGGGAATTTGTTTTACATATGTACATTTATTATACATGTTTCAGTGCCATTCTCCCAGATCATCCCACCCTCCCCCTCTCCCACAGAGTCCAAAAGACTGTTCTATACATCTGTGTCTCTTTTGCTGTCTCGCATACAGGGTTATTATTACCATCTTTCTAAATTCCATATATATGTGTTAGTAGGCGGTATTGGTGTTTTTCTTTCTGGCTTACTTCACTCTGTATAATAGGCTCCAGTTTCATCCACGTCATTAGAACTGATTCAGATGTATTCTTTTTAATGGCTGAGTAATACTCCATTCTGTATATGTACCACAGCTCTCTAATCCATTCATCTGCTGATGGACATCTAGGTTGCTTCCATGTCCTGGCTACTGTAAACAGTGCTGCGATGAACATTGGGGTACACGTATCTCTTTCAATTCTGGTTTCCTCGGTGTGTATGCCCAGCAGTGGGATTGCTGGGCCGTATGGCAGTTCTATTTCCAGTTTTTTAAGGAATCTCCACACTGTTCTCCATAGTGGCTGAACTAGTTTGCATTCCCAACAGTGTAAGAGGGTTCCCTTTTCTCCACACCCTCTCCAGCATTTATTTCTTGTAGACTTTTGGATAGCAGCCATTCTGACTGGCATGAAATGGTACCTCATTGTGGTTTTGATTTGCATTTCTCTGATAATGAGTGATGTTGAGGGTCTTTTCACGTGTTTGTTAGCCATCTGTATGTCTTCTTTGGAGAAATGTCTGTTTAGTTCTTTGGCCCATTGTTTGATTGGGTCGTTTATTTTTCTGGAATTGAGCTGCAGGAGTTGCTTGTATATTTTTGAGATTAGTTGTTTGTCAGTTGCTTCATTTGCTATTATTTTCTCCCATTCTGAAGGCTGTCTTTTCACCTTGCTTATAGTTTCCTTTGTTGTGCAGAAGCTTTTAATTTTAATTAGGTCCCATTTGTTTATTTTTGCTTTTATTTCCAGTATTCTGGGAGGTGGGTCATGGAGGATCCTGCTGTGATGTATGCCAGAGAGTGTTTTGCCTATGTTCTCCTCTAGGAGTTTTATAGTTTCTGGTCTTACGTTTAGATCTTTAATCCATTTTGAGTTTATTTTGTGTGTGGTGTTAGAAAATGTTCTAGTTTCATTCTTTTACAAGTGGTTGACCAGTTTTCCCAACACCACTTAAAGAGATTGTCTTTTCTCCATTGTATATTCTTGCCGCCTTTGTCAAAGATAAGGTGTCCATAGGTGCATGGATTTATCTCTGGGCTTTCTATTTTGTTCCATTGATCTATGTTTCTGTCTTTGTGCCAGTACCATACGGTCTTGATGATGGTATGATTTCTGTCTTTGTAGTAGAGCCTGAAGTCAGGCAGGTTGATTCCTCCAGTTCCATTCTTCTTTCTCAAGATTGCTTTGGCTATTTGAGGTTTTTTTGTATTTCCATACAAATTGTGAAATTATTTGTTCTAGCTCTGTGAAAAATACCGTTGGTAGCTTGATAGGGATTGCATTAAATCTATAGATTGCTTTGGGTAGTATACTCATTTTCACTATATTGATTCTTCTGATCCACGAACACGGTATATTTCTCCATCTATTAGTGTCCTCTTTGATTTCTTTCACCAGTGTTTTATAGTTTTCTATATATAGGTCTTTAGTTTCTTAAAGAAACTAAAGATAGATATATCCCTAAGTATTTTATTCTTTTCGTTGCAATGGTGAATGGAATTGTTTCCTTAATTTCTCTTTCTGTTTTCTCATTATTAGTGTATAGGAATGCAAGGGATTTCTGTGTGTTGATTTTATATCCTGCAACTTTACTATAGTCATTGATTAGCTCTAGTAATTTTCTGGTGGAGTCTTTAGGGTTTTCTATGTAGAGGATCATGTCATCTGCAAACAGTGAGAGTTTTACTTCTTCTTTTTCCATTTGGATTCTTTTTATTTCTTTTTCTGCTCTGATTGCTGTGGCCAAAACTTCCAAAACTATGTTGAATAGTACTGGTGAAAGTGGGCACCCTTGTCTTGTTCCTCACTTTGGGGGAAATGCTTTCAATTTTTCACCATTGAGGATAATGTTTGCTATGGGTTTGTGATATATAGCTTTTATTATGTTGAGGTATGTTCCTTCTATTCCTGCTTTCTGGAGAGTTTTTATCATAAATGGACGTTGAATTTTGTCAAAGGCCTTCTCTGCATTTATTGAGATAATCATATGACTTTTATTTTTCAATTTGTTAATGTGGTGTATTACATTGATTGATTTTTGGATATTGAAGAATCCTTGCATCCCAGGGATAAAGCCCACTTGGTCATGATGTATGATCTTTTTAATGTGTTGTTGGATTCTGATTGCTAGAATTTTGTTAAGGATTTTTGCATCTATGTTCATCAGTGATATTGGCCTGTAGTTTTCTTTTTTTGTGGCATCTTTGTCAGATTTTGGTATTAGGGTGATGGTGGCCTCATAGAATGAGTTTGAAAGTTTGCCTTCCTCTGCAATTTTCTGGAAGAGTTTGAGTAGGATAGGTGTTAGCTCTTCTCTAAATTTTTGGTAGAATTCAGCTGTGAAGCCGTCTGGACCTGGGCTTTTGTTTGCTGGAAGATTTCTGATTACAGTTTCAATTTCTGTGCTTGTGATGGGTCTGTTAAGATTTTCTATGTCTTCCTGGTTCAGTTTTGGAAAGTTGTACTTTTCTATGAATTCGTCCATTTCTTCCACGTTGTCCATTTTATTGGCATGTAATTGCTGATCAGATCAGATCAGTTGCTCAGTCATGTCCGACTCTTTGCGACCCCATGAATCGCAGCACACCAGGCCTCCCTATCCATCACCAACTCCCGGAGTTCACTCAGACTCACGTCCATCGAGTCAGTGATGCCATCCAGCCATCTCATCCTCTGTCGTCCCCTTCTCCTCCTGCCCCCAATCCCTCCCAGCATCAGAGTCTTTTCCAATGAGTCAATTCTTCACATGAGGTGACCAAAGTACTGGAATTTCAGCTTTAGCATCATTCCTTACAAAGAAATCCCAGGGCTGATCTCCTTCAGAATGGACTGGTTGGATCTCCTTGCAGTCCAAGGAACTCTCAGGAGTCTTCTCCAACACCACAGTTCAAAAGCATCAATTCTTCGGCGCTCAGCCTTCTTCACAGTCCAACTCTCACATCCATACATGACCACAGGAAAAACCATAGCCTTGACTAGACGAACCTTTGTTGGCAAAGTAATGTCTCTGCTTTTGAATATGCTATCTAGGTTGGTCATAACTTTTCTTCCAAGGACTAAGCGCCTTTTAATTTCATGGCTGCAGTCACCATCTGTAGTGATTTTGGAGCCCAGAAAAATAAAGTCTGACACTGTTTTCCCATCTATTTCCCATGAAATGGTGGGACCAGATGCCATGATCTTCGTTTTCTGAATGTTGAGCTTTAAGCCAACTTTTTCACTCTGCACTTTCACTTTCATCAAGAGGCTTTTGAGTTCCTCTTCACTTTCTGCCATAAGGATGGTGTCATCTGCATATCTGAGGTTATTGATATTTCTCCCGGCAATCTGGATTCCAGCTTGTGTTTCTTCCAGTCCAGCGTTTCTCATGATGTACTCTGCATAGAAGTTAAATAAACAGGGTGACAATATACAGCCTTGACGAACTCCTTTTCCTATTTGGAACCAGTCTGTTGTTCCATGTCCAGTTCTAACTGTTGCTTCCTGACCTGCATACAAATTTCTCAAGAGGCAGATCAGGTGGTCTGGTATTCCCATCTCTTTCAGAATTTTCCACAGTTTATTGTGATCCACACAGTCAAAGGCTTTGGCATAGTCAATAAAGCAGAAATAGATGTTTTTCTGGAACTCTCTTGCTTTTTCCATGATCCAGCAGATGTTGGCAATTTGATCTCTGGTTCCTCTGCCTTTTCTAAAACCAGCTTGAACATCAGGAAGTTCACGGTTCACATATTGCTGAAGCCTGGCTTGGAGAATTTTGAGCATTACTTTACTAGCGTGTGAGATGAGTGCAATTGTGCTTGATAGTAGTCTCTTATGATCCTTTATGTTTCTGTGTTGTCTGTTGTGATCTCTCCGTTTTCCTTTCTAATGTTATTGACTTGATTTTTCTCTCTTTGTTTCTTGATGAATCTGGCTAATAGTTTGTCAATTTTGTTTATCCTCTCAAAGAACCAGCTTTTGGTTTTGTTGATTTTTGCTATGGTCTCTTTTGTTTCTTTTGCATTTATTTCTGCCCTAATTTTAAAGATTTCTTTCCTCCTACTAACCCTGGGATTCTTCATTTCTTCCTTTTCTAGTTGCTTTAGGTGTAGAGTTAAGTTATTTATTTGACTTTTTTCTTGTTTCTTGAGGTATGCCTGTATTGCAATGAACCTTCCTCTTAGCACTGCTTTTACAGTGTCCCACAGGTTTTGGGTTGTTGTGTTTTCATTTTCATTCGTTTCTATGCATATTTTGGTTTCTTTTTTGATTTCTTCTGTGATTTGTTGGTTATTCAGCAGCATGTTGTTCAGCCTCCATATGTTGGAATTTTTAATAGCTTTTCTCCTGTAATTGAGATCTAATCTTACTGCATTGTGGTCAGAAAAGCTGCTTGGAATGATTTCAATTTTTTTGAAAGTACCAAGGCTAGATTTATGGCCCAGGATGTGATCTATCCTGGAGAAGGTTCCGTGTGTGCTTGAGAAAAAGGTGAAATTCATTGTTTTGGGGTGAAATGTCCTATAGATATCAATTGGGTCTAACTGGTCTATTGTATCATTTAAAGTTTGTCTTTCCTTGTTAATTTTCTGTTTAGTTGATCTATCCATAGGTGTGAGTAGGGTATTAAAGTCTCCCACTATTATTGTGTTCTTGTTTATTTCCCCTTTCATACTTGTTAATATTTGTCTTACATATTCTGGTGGTCCTATGTTGGGTGCATATATATTTATAATTGTTATATCTTCTTCTTGGATTGATCCTTTGATCATTATGTAGTGTCCTTCTTTGTCTCTTTTCACAGTCTTTGTTTTAAAGTCTATTTTATCTGATATGAGTATTGCTACTCCTGCTTTCTTTTGGTGTCTATTTGTGTGGAATATCTTTTTCCAGCCCTTCACTTTCAGTCTGTATGTGTCCCTTGTTTTGAGGTGGGTCTCTTGTAGACAACATATAGGGGTCTTGTTTTTGTATCCATTCAGCCAGTCTTTGTCTTTTGGTTGGGGCATTCAACCCATTTATGTTTAAGGTAATTATTGATAAGTATGATCCCGTTGCCATTTACTTTATTGTTTTGGGTTCAAGTTTATACACCCTTTTTGTGTTTCCTGTCTAGAGAAGATCCTTTAGCATTTGTTGGAGAGCTGGTTTGGTGGTGCTGAATTCTCTCAGCTTTTGCTTGTCTGTAAAGCTTTTGATTTCTCCTTCATATTTGAATGAGATCCTTGCTGGGTACAATAATCTGGGCTGTAGGTTATTTTCTTTCATCACTTTAAGTATGTCTTGCCATTCCCTCCTGGCCTGAAGAGTTTCTATTGAAAGATCAGCTGTTATCCTTATGGGAATCCCCTTGTGTGTTATTTGTTGTTTTTCCCTTGCTGCTTTTAATATTTGTTCTTTGTGTTTGATCTTTGTTAATTTGATTAATATGTGTCTTGGGGTGTTTCACCTTGGGTTTATCCTGTTTGGGACTCTCTGCGTTTCTTGGACTTGGGTGATTATTTCCTTCCCCATTTTAGGGTTTTTCAACTTATCTCCTCAAGTATTTTCTCATGGTCTTTCTTTTTGTCTTCTTCTTCTGGGACTCCTATGATTTGAATGTTGTGGCGTTTAACATTGTCTCAGAGGTCTCTGAGATTGTCCTCGTTTCTTTTAATTCATTTTCCTTTTTTCCTCTCTGATTCATTTATTTCTACCATTCTATCTTCTACCTCATTAATCCTATCTTCTGCCTCCGTTATTCTACTATTTGTTCCCTCCAGAGTGTTTTGATCTCATTTATTGCATTATTCATTATATATTGACTCTTTTTTATTTCTTCTAGGTCCTTGTTAAACCTTTCTTGCATCTTCTCAATCCTTGTCTCCAGGCTATTTATCTGTGATTACATATTGTTTTCAAGATTTTGGATCATTTTCACTATCATTATTCATAATTCTTTATCAGGTAGATTCCATATCTCTTCCTCTTTGGTTTGGTTTGGTGGGCATTTATCCTGTTCCTTTACCTGCTGGGTATTTGGTGGGCATTTATCCTGTTCCTTTACCTGCTGGGTATTCCTTTGTCCCTTCATCTTGTTTATATTGTTGTGTTTGGGGTGGCCTTTCTGTATTTGGAAGTTTGTGGAGTTCTCTTTATTGTGGAGTTTCCTCGCTGTGGGTGGGGTTGTACAGGTGGCTTGTCAACGTTTCCTGGTTAGGGAAGCTTGTGTCAATGTTCTGGTGGGTGGAGCTGTGTTTCTTCTCTCTGGAGTGCAATGAAGTATACGGTAATGAGTTATGAGATATCAATAGGTTTGGAGTGACTTTGGGCAGCCTGTATATTGAAGCTCAGGGCTATGTTCCTGTGTTGCTGGAAAATTTGCGTGGTATGTCTTGCTCTAGAACTTGTTGGCCTTGTGTGGTGCTTGGTTTCAGTGTAGGTATGGAGGCGTTTGTTAAGTTCCTGTTGATTAATGTTCCCTGGACTCAGGAGTTCTCTGGTGTTCTCAGGATTTGGACTCAAGCCTCCTGCTACTAGTTTTCAGTCTTAGTTTTACAGTAGCCTCAAGACTTCTTCATGTATACAGCACCATTGATAAAACATCTAGGTTAAAGATGAAAAGTTTCTCCACAGTGAGGGACACCCAGAGAGGTTCACAGAGTTACATGGAGAAGAGAAGAGGAAAGAGGAAGATAGAGGTGACCAGGATGAGATGAGGTGGAATCAGAAGAGGAGAGAGCAAGCTAGCCAGTAATCAATTCCTTATGTGCACTCCACAGTCTGGACCGCTCAGAGATGTTCACGGAGTTATATAGAGAAGAGAAAAGGGAGGAAGGAGACAGAGGTGACCAGGAGGATAAAGGGGGGAATCAAAAGGAGAGAAACAGATCCGGCCAGTAATCAGTTCCCTAAGTGTTCTCCACAGCCGGAAACACACAAAGAGATTCACCGAGTTGGGTACAGAAGAGAAGGGGGAGGGAGGAGATAGAGGCGACTTGGTGGAGAAAAAGGAGAGTCCAAAGGGGGAGAGAGCAATCGGGCCAGTGATCTCACTCCCTTGTCAAAATGGGTACTGAAGATCGGGTTCTTAAAGGTACAAAATTGATAACAAATACCAAAAAGCAAAGATTAAAAATCTGGAGTAGAGGTTGGATTTTCAAAAATACAATATTAAAGGGAAAAAAGTCACAAAAATTATAAAATATATATATATGAAGTTTGCTGTAAAAAATAAGGTCTCTTTTTTTTTTGCAAAGTAATAGTAGGTTATAAAAATGAAAATTAAAGGAATAATAGATGACTTAAAATAAAAGAAAATTTTAAAAAATTAAAGAATGATAGTAAAAATAGTAAAAATATATCTAGGACTTTCTCTGGTGGTGTTGTGGGCAGTGTGGGGTCAGTTCATTTTCAGATAGTTCCTTGATCCGGCTTATATTTCCAAGTTCTATAGGCCCCTTCCTATGTAGTCAGTACTAACTACAGGGTTTTAATCTATTGCACCTGTCACTTCCAAGGAGGTTCCCTCTGGTTTAGCTTCTTCTGTTTGCTGGTCTCTTCAGTGTCTAATTTCCACCCTGACACAAGGGGGCGCTGGTGGACACTTTTTTAGGCTCACTTGTTCAGTCGTGCTGTGGGGAGGGAGGGACACTGCAAACAAATAACACTGGCGTGTGCTAGCAGTATCTTGGCCACACTGGGTTTGCCCCCGCTCATGGCGTGTGTGCTTTCCCTGTCTACACTGCTTAACCTCTAGGTTGCTCTGCCTGGAACTGTCTGAGGCCGGCCCTGGGTTGTATGCACTTCGCAGGTCTAAGCCACTCAGGTTCAGGTTCTCGGGTAGTCCTCAGAGGCGCAGACTCGATTGGGCCTGCGCTTTGTGCCCTTCCCAGGTGCGAGCAGCTCAGGTGACCAGGTGTTTGGCAAGCGCAGTCGCTGTGACTTATCGCCTCCCTGGTCCCTGCCTCTCGGTTTTCTGGGTACAACCAGCACACCTTTTCAGGTGGATGTTGACTCTCCAGAATCCCAAGAAGTCTTGGTTAGCAATGAAGCCTGCTTGCAGTTTGGTAGACGATACCTCTCTAGGGCCATGATTGCCCCTTCCGGCTCTGGCTGCCCTCGCCCGCCTGTCACCGGAGGGGGATGGGCCGGCCTGCAGCTGGCTATCTCTGCTCAGTCCTTTGTTCTGTGAGCGGGCCTAGAGGTGTCTTAGGTTAGGGCTTTTTGCGTGGTGGCTATCCCACAATCTGGTTTGCTATCCCAAGTTAGTTCCCAAGATTGCCTTTGGGGCATTCAGGCCCGGTCCTTACTCTAAGCAATACAGCCTGTGCCTCCCTGCCCAGACCCCCCTTGCTAATGGTGGATGCAGGCATCTGCACTGCTTCTCCGCTGGGGGAGTTACCGTTGGGCTCGTAATTTGTGGGTTTTAATTATTTATTTATTTTTCTTCCTGGTTATGTTGCCCTCTGTGATTCCAAGGCTCGCCACAGACTCGCCAGTGAGAGTGTTTCCTGGTGTTTGTAAACTTCTCTCTTTTTTTAAGACTCCCTTCCCGGGACGGAGATCCATCCCTACCTCTTTTGTCTCTCTTTTTATCTTTTATATTTTTTCCTACTTCCTTTCAAAGACAATGGGCTGCTTTTCTGGGTGCCTGATGTCCTCTGCCAGCATTCAGAAGTTGTTTTGTGGAATTTACTCAGCGTTCAAATGTTCTTTTGATGAATTTGTAGGGGAGAAAGTGGTCTCCCCGTCCTATTCCTCCACCATCTTCTGGAATATCTCTTGTCACAGATTTTAGAATTGAGACATTTTACTTAAAACTCTGTATAATCAATCTAGTTGTACAAAATAGTAATTTTGAGCTTCTCCACCTAAGTAAAGTAAACAAGATGTCTGCTGCAAATTTTTTTTTATTCCTTCCAACATCCCTGAATTGGCTAATTGTATTTTACATGATTCCAGGGGAAAATAGATGAGATTGGAGCTAGGGTGTGCAGGGTAAAAGCCTGTTCCATTGAGGCTTTCTTTGTTTTTGCATAATCACCACATACTGTTCTACACAAGTTCAGTTCAGTTCAGCCACTCAGTCGTGTCTGACTCTTTGTGACCCCATGAATCGCAGCCCGCCAGGCCTCCCTGTCCATCACCAACTCCCAGAGTCCACCCAAACTCATGTCCATTGAGTCAGTGATGCCATCCAGCCATCTCATCCTCTGTCATCCCCTTCTCCTCCTGCCCCAAATCCCTCCCAGCATCAGGGTCTTTTCCAATGAGTCAGTTCTTCACATGAGGTGGCCAAAGTATTGGAGTTTCAGCATCATTCCTTCCAGTGAACGCCCAGGACTGATCTCCTTTAGGATGGACTTGTTGGATCTCCTTGCAGTCCAAGGGACTCTCAAGAGTCTTCTCCAACACCACAGTTCAAAAGCATCAATTCTTCGGCGCTCAGCTTTCTTCACAGTCCAACTCTCATATCCATGCATGACCACTGGAAAAACCATAGCCTTGACTAGATGGAAATGAGCTTAATTCAGATGCATCCATTAGTCTGGTGAGGCCTGCTGTAGGTCATAGAGGAGGGCAACATGAGCTGGAGTGGGTCTTGCTAGGAAATAAATGTCTGTGACCTAATCTGGGGGCTACTTTCAGCAATGTGATACTGATGATCCCCTGCTCCCAGCCCCACTTCTTGATGCTGTCTAAAACCTAATGACCGGTCTCCTGACATAGGCAGATATAAATCCCTCATGAGGAGTTGACACACAGAGGACTCCTCCCTCTTCATGCTTCCTGAAGAGGGTGGCCCTTTAGACATCGCTCAGCCTGAGATGGGCCTGCCCACAGGAAACCCACTGGCCTTGAACAGGATTCCTCTGCCCACTGTCCTCACAGCATTCTCCTCCTACCTCTCAGACTTCTTCAGGACTCCCTGAGATGAGAAGGACCTGTCTGGATGAATAGCTGCTGACTGTAAGACCATTTGCAATCACATTTTATTTTCTTTCTCAGATATTATATGGATCTTCTCATTCTCTATCTGGGCATCTTTTTTAAAAAGGTCATGGGTGTCTACCACTTCCCTTTGGAGCCCATGTTAACTTATGTGTGGTTGTCCACAAGTCCACATGCCTCAGAACAATATGCCTGGCTAGAAACAGAGCACTGGCCTCCCATTTACCCTTTTTTAAGGATAAGAATAGGGGTTTGGCTGATTGTGATGACTCACTTTCTCTACATTCACCTTTTTATTTTCTTTCAATCATGCATAATCTAGTGGAACATAATACATGCTCAGCAATCTTATGTGTATGCTAATTAATTTTATGGATCCCTCTCCAAGTGGTTCTTAAGAATCAAAATATCCCATCATCAACATATTTTCCAACTCTGTGTATTTTAAAACTGGTAGCTGTTGGCACAACCTAGCCTTTGAAGAATTCAAACCAGATGAAATGCTGCCGGAGGGAACCCTGCTTCCCGAAAGCATGCTCTGCGAAGCCCACCTAGCAGTGCTTTCAACTTCTCTACGTCATATGTAGCTAATGACTTTGGAAAGGTCAGGTTTAAGTTTGATTCTTCAAACAACAAAGCATTGGTTGAAATTCATTCTAAGGATTAAAAATAAAATCTAAGGTCTTTTTTTCTTACATTTCTGTTGGATATTAGATAGACAATAATATTCTCACTTTACTGAATAAATTGAGAATGCTATTATTAATTACTTTGCCAAATGCATGAAGGTGCCTGAGTGTGAGTATGGATTTGATTCCAAATCCCACACTCTTTCTGGTATAATTGACTCTCCCTTGATGCATTTCATTCTCACTCACCCTTCTGTCCATTGTCTTCCTTCCTCTGGAGCTTTGTTTCAGCCCCTTACAGACTTCCTCTCCCCGAGCTCCCGGGTCACGGCTTTAAACTCTCTCTTTCCACCATACTGAGAACTTCCACAATCACAGTCAACTTGAATGGCTTTAATGATAGTAAATCCTGAGTCTTGACAATTGAATAATATCCCATTTTATTTGGCTACTAACTTGCCAGTAGAAAGCAATTACAGTGATATGTGGGCCCATTTAATCAAGTATTTTTCCATAGATACTAGTACAATTATTTTCAATGCTACGCCTTTGGCAGAAAAAAAATAGGGCCATAATATTAAATCACCAAGTGTTCGTTGAAAGAAAATAATACATGATTTGAAGTAAAATTATGGAGAGCTTTCAAATTTCTTGCTTCCTTGCAGTTAGAATTGCTTGGTATTTAATGCTGACTTCGAAAAAAGAAAATATGCATATAGTACTTTATGCACCATTAAATATATCTGTGTGTGTGTGTATATATATGTACGTATTATTACAAGTTCTCAGTTCTGACTTCTTTTAAATATCAAACTTCTTTTAAATATCTCAAAATAGACTGAAAAGAAAGACTTTAGGGAAATACATTCCCCAATCTATCTACACAGACATCTTTCTGATTTTTTTTTTCACTTTAGCCCAACTTTGAAAACATGCTGACTTAGTCCTTTAGCTACTCAGTGAGTCTGTGAAGTCAGGTTAGCTCTTTCAGAATTGCTCAGAATCACTATAGATGGCATCAGTGGTTCTCCATCTTTAGCACCTGGAGTACTTACTGAAATGTCATCTCCTTGGGCTGCACCCCAGATTCAAACTCAGGATATCTGGGTTGGAACCCAGATGTCTGCCTTTTTGACTAGTAACCCAAATAATTCTGACACAGGTGAACCCCAAACCCTACTTGGGGAAAAACTGGAAGAGATATAGGAGCTAGCATAACAAACATTACATTATCTTATTTGTTTCTCAATACATGCCTGTGAGGTGGAAATTTACCAGTGGAAAATCTGAGATTCAGTGAGGTCTCACTACACGCACCATCTGGTTACCTGAACCCACCACATACCTTTGCACACAACCTTCTTGTGACTGGAACCCCATTCATCCTTCAGCACCCATGGCTCTATGTGGGCAGAGTGCATCATCCACTCCTTGCCCTTGGCTTGCTCTGATGGTTTGGTATGTAGATGCCACATTTAACGTGTTTCATTCTCCACCTGTCTGTGCCCCTATAGACTGTCAACTCCTCCATGGAAAGCTTCATCTGAGATACCCTGCACCTCCCTCTGTGCCTAGAGCATAGAGAGTACTTCCTACATAAAGCACTCAGGTTTTAGAGCCAGAATCTGAACCACCAGCTTCTGTCAGCCCTTCAGGGCTCTTTCCCTCTCACCAGGAAATTCCAGGCTGTACCAGCAGGGCAGGAACTTTCAGATGCCAGCTAGGAGTGCTGCATAACACACAGAATAGCCATATGCTTTTTATGGATGCTTCTGGTGGTGGTAGGGAATTCTTAGTAGGATTTGGGAAATGATTTGAGGCCCTATAACAGAGCAAAGAGACTACCCTTTAGCACAAAAATTGAAACCATTAACATGGGTACCTTAGTGAAATGTTCTAAATAAGCAACTGAACAGAATGGTGCTGCTTCTCAAAACTTCAGACAGTGAAGTCAGGGAAGAAGCTGCACTGCTACCATAGAAAGCTGTCTTACTTTGATCTGAATTAGCCAGGAACCCTATTTCTGAGCCAACTAACACTAATGTTAGCAAGAAAGGGTTTAGTTAGAAGTGGTCCCCTATTGTGCCCTGCTGGCCCACTGCCCCCCAGAGAAGGTCCTCATTGTCACTTTCTTCCTAATCACCATGAAATGTTTCAGATTGTTTCCTGGCCCTCAAGTTTCCCACAGTAATTCTTTTTGTTTAATTGAACCTAATGTAACAACAAGTGCAACAAGTGATCCGTTTACCATCCACTTTGTCAGCACAACCAGCCCAACTCTGTCCATCTCCAATCTCAGGCTGAGATCTCTTTCCAGTTGATTGTGGCTTGGACTAAAAAAAAGGGGGGTTTTTTCTTCCCTCAGACAGTGTGGGGGAGAGTGTTAGTCATATCATGCTGCCTGTTTTTACTATGCCAAATTGTCTATTTCTATCAACTAGATGCAAATTTAGCAGAAGGTACATGATTTCCGTGTCAGAGTGGGTTAGAAAGTTACTGTATAAACAACCCCATGTGAACTTCCTAGTCACTTTCTATGTATGTACAGGTGTTAAGGAAATAGATTACTCTCTAGTCAGTGTCAATTAAACCATTGTTGAAGACTTTTATCTTTGCTTTGAAGGTTATATTAATAGTCACATTTGCATAGCTCTTTTTGTTTTCAAAAACCTCCACATTTGGCGTCACAGCAGCCCTTTGGGCATCAATATTCATCTCTTCTTTCATAACACATAGAAGTCAAATGGTTTTCCCAAGGTCATATACTCTACTGTACACCATTTGTCTGGTCCCCTTTTCATTACTCTCAAACACATTCTTTAAAACTAGATGCCATGCATCTCCATACTATACCTACAAAGGTAAACTTGGATGGGGTTAAATCTTAAAAGTGGTGCTGTGCTGACTGGCAGTGTGGTCATGGAGACATCACACTTCTTTTAGTAGTACAACTAGCTTTCTTAAGGAAGTGGATGCTTCCATATTGAGATCATGTGAACATTGATATCAACCAGGCTTAAGAATGGTGCAGTAATGGTCCCTGAAGTTGCTGGACCCAGAGCACAGTAAACCTAATTAAGACAATGTCAAAGGAAATTCAAGTTCCCGTGAGGTGGTGATGGCAGCTGTATATAAAGATGTAAACTACAGAGAACTCTCCTTAGCCTCCAGAAGCAGTGTTCTGCTGACTGAGGGGAAGGTGGTTGCCCTAACCATTCTACCCAAGTACACTTTTCCATGGAGTCTTTTCCCCAAATAGTTACAATATCCATGACAATATTAGTAACTAATTGAGCTAACTCATATTAGACCAAAGCAAGCCATCTGAACGGCTCTTCTCTGTGTTGTTGTTATGTTTAGTCCCTTCAGTCATGTCCAACTCTTTTTGACCCCATGGACCACAACGTACGAGGTCCTCTGTCCATGGGATTCTCCAGACAAGAATACTAGAGTGGGTTTCCATGCCCTCCTTCAGGGGATCTTCCCGAATGACAGGCAATTAATTCAGGAATCCAAAATGCCTGTATCCTGACTTTTTGTCTTGTCTACTTGATTGAGAAGAGAAAAAGGTATTTGTACGCTATTTTGGGATGGGGACAGGGAGAAATAGATGATAAATCCAATATGAGTTTACCTCATAATATGTAGATACTAATAACTGTGATGCCAGGGCATGGCTTGTGTTTATGGTTCAGTTCTGGTGATATATTTGAACTGAATCATCTTACAGATTATTATTATGGTAGAAAGCAAAGAGGAACTAAAGAGCCTCTTGATGAGGGTTGTGGGAGAAGATTGAAAATCTGGCTTAAAACTCAGCAGTCAAAAAACTAAGATTATGGTATCCAGTCCTATCACTTCATGGCAAATAGAAGGGGGAAAAGTAGAAACAGTGACAGATTTTATTTTCTTGGGCTCCAAAATCACTGCAGATGGTGACTGCAGCCACGAAATCAAAAGACACTTGCTCTTTGGAAGGAAAGCCATGACAGTCCTAGACAGTGTATTAAAAAGCAGAGACATCACTTTGCCAACAAAGGTCCATATAGACAAAGCTATGGTTTTTCCAGTAGTCATGTAAAGATATGTGAGTATATTTTGGCATATACTCTAATTAACTCCCCTTGGTTTTCCCATGACAGTAAGGCTGTTAGCAGGGCATATGAATATTTACAACTCTATGAAAGATATATGTTTCATATATCTTTCATATGTTGTATATGAATTCTCCAACCAGATGGTATAGCCATGTTTCACTTGAAGTTAGCAGTCTGGATCTATATACTTAGGGTGAGTGAGCCTGTAAAGAAGTCTGAGCCCTGAAGAATTGAAGCTTTTGAACTGTGGTGTTGGAGAAGACTCTTGTGAGTCCCTTGGACAGCAAGGAGATCAAACCAGTCAATCATTAAAAAAAAAAAAAAATCAACCCTGAATATTCATTGGAAAGATTGATGCTGAAGCTGAAGCTCCAATACTTTGGCCACCTGATGAGACTAGCTGACTCACTGGAAAAGACTCTGATGCTAGAAAAGATTAAGGGCAGGAGAAAAAGGGGATGACAGAGGAAGAGATGGTTGGATGGCATCACTGACTCAATGGACAGGAGTTTGAACAAACTCCAGGAGATAGTGAAGGACAGGGAAGCCTGGCATGCAGCAGTCCATGGGGTCACAAAGAGTCAGACACAACCTAAAAACAACAACATTAGTATTCACTATTTACCTTCACCACTCCAGATTTTTAAACTAGATTATTTCGTTGAATCTTCCTAAAGACTCAGTGATGTAAGTACAATTATTAATTTCCATTTCGCAGATGAAGACAGTGAGCACAGCCATCTTTAGTAACTCATCCAAGGTTACACAGCTAATAAACGGAGCTGTCTAGAATCAAATTCAGGGAGCTTGACTCTGGAACCTGATCTCTTTAACTATGTGCTCCTTGAGGTATGATAAGTGATACCCAACTCCCAGAGTAATGACGGTGATTTGTAGGCACTTTAATGAGTATTTGTTGGAGGGATGATACAAGTGAGTGAACAAACAAAGGAATATTCAACCAGCTTGCAAAGAAAACAGAGTTTCTTCTTTTAGGACTTGTAACTGTTGACAGAACCTATCTTCTCAAATATTGGATCAAAATAATTTAATAAAAGGAAAAACTCTGAAGAATTACCATTAGATCATCAATCTTCAAAGTTTTAAATCAAAATATATGGTTTTTCTGAAAGAATCTTTAGGCATTTAAAAAAATAATAAACACTTTTTATTTATTTATTTATTTATTTATTTATTGTCTGTATTGGGTCATTGCTGCTTCATGGGCTTTCTCCAGTTGTGGCCAGCAGGGGCTACTCTCTAGTTGCAGTGTGTGAGCTTCTCAATGAGTGGCTTCTCTTGTTGTGGAGCATGGGCTATGGAGTGAATGGGCTTGAGTAGTTGTGGCACATGGGCCCTGGAGCACAGGCTCAATTGTTATGGCACATAGGCTGGTTGCTCTGCAGAGGGATCCTCCCAGATCAGGGATCGAACCCATGTCTCCTGCACTGGCAGACAGATTCTTTATCACTGAGCCACCAGGGAAGTCCCTGTCTTTAGACATTTTTAATTGATTCTCTCAGTTATCTCAAATAAGTCATGCTCTTCTGTGTTTAAAAGTATTTTCCTCTTCAACACAATTTAAGTCCCAATTCCTCATGTAAACTTTCTTCACAAATCCAGTCATGACTAGTACTTTTTAAAATATATATATTTAATTGAATGTTTATTCTTCCAGTGTTAACTTCAGAATATAAAAGAAAATAATAACCTTGATCAGAAACTCAAGAACTTGAAAGCTCAACCTCTTGAGTTATATAACCAAACTTGTTTACCATGCATGTGAATTTGAATCTGAAATGCTTTAAGGATTTTTAAAACAAGTTATTTTAACTATATCCTAGAGATCAACTCAAACACTGAGAGAAAAGAAACATCAGAAGTAACATATATCCAACACCTAGAATCTTCATGAATTTTTCTTGTTTTCCTCAACATGGATGGGCAGCAAATATTAACATTCCAATCCAAGAAGAACTGAACTTTTATCTGAAGAGATTCAACAAAAGAAAACCATGCGTCAGCTCTGACTGGAGCTCCTTGTCTGCAGGAGGATCCAAGGCTCACTCACCCTTAACTGAGTATAGATCCAGACTGCTAACTTCAAATGAAACATGGCTATACCATCTGGTTGGAGAATTCATATACAACAACATGTATCTTTCACAGAGTTGTAAAAATTCATATGCCCTGCTAACAGCCTTACTGTCATGGGAAAACCAAGGAGAATTAGAGTATATGCCAAAATTTTCTAGGTTACCATATGGAAGATCAGTTTAGGAAACTGCATATTTTATGCTAAAAAAAAAGAATGACCAGAAAACTAAAACAGCTGAGATTTCATGGTGTATTACCAAGATAAATTTGTATTTACTATCATAGAATGTCACATTTCTAGAATTGGATCCATTGTATCCATTGTAATATTCCATTAAATATAATACTGCATGTAATATTCCATTGTATATATGTACTACATCTTCTTTATCCATTCCTCTGTATTTAGGTTGTTTTCATGTCCTGGCTTAATGAATATTGGGGTGCATGTATCTTTTTGGATTATGGTTTTATCCAGGTATATACCTAGGAGTGGAATTGCTGGGTCATATGATAGTTTTATTTTTAGTTTTTTAAGGTCTTTGGAATTGGATATTCAACTAGTCAGTCACTCAGACTCTAGGTATTCATTCACCTTGCCTGTAAGACCAACACAATTTGAAACAGGCAAAAGATTTTTACTGCATGTGTTTTCAGCATTAGGGGACATGCTAGCAAGCAAAACTGCCTGGGGATTATCTGATTTTCTAAGAGTGTGTTTATTTGCTTAATTTCCTTTTTATTGTTGATTAGTAGTAGGTAGAGAATAACTTTTAGAAAATTGATAGTGATGGACATGATTCTTATCTGATGGCAATCCAATTAATTTTATAGAGATAGAAATTAATTTATGTCCCCTATTCTGTCCCATAGAAAAGATGAACGTTACATTTTAAAAAAAATGTATTGGAGTATAACTGATTTACAGTGTTGTATTACTTTCAGGTGTACAGCAAAGTGAATTAGTTATATGTATACATATATCCACTCTTTCTTTTTTAGATTCTTTTCCCATATAGGCCATTACAGAGTACTGAATAGAATTCCCTCTGCTATACAGCATGTTCTTATTAGTTGTCTATTTTATATATACTGGTGTATATATGTCAGTCCCAACCTCCCAGTTTATCCCTGCCTCCCATCCCCTAATAACTATGTTTGTTTTCTACATGCATGACTCTACTTTTGTTTTGTAAATAAGTTTATTTATATCTTTTTTTTTAGATTCCACATATATCAATATCATATGATATTTGTCTTTCTGTGTCTGACTTACTTCACTCAGTATGACAATCTCTAGGTTCATCCATGTTGCTACAAATGGCATTATTTCATTCTTTTTATGGCTGAATAATATTCCATTGTATATATGTACTACATCTTCTTTATCCATTCCTCTGTATTTACATTGCTTTCATGTCCTGGTTTAATGAATATTGGGGTGCATGTATATTTTTGTATTATGGTTTTATCCAGGTATATGCCTAGGAGTAGGATTGCTGGGTCATATGATAGTTCTATTTTTAGTTTTTGAAGAAACTTCTATGCTATTCTCCATAGCGGTTGTATCAGTTTACATTCCCACCAACTGTAGGAGAGTTCCCTTTTTTCTATACCTTCTCCAGCATTTATTGGTTGTAGATTTTTTGGTGATGGCTATTCTGACCAGTGTTAGGTGACACATCGTTGTAGTTTTGATTTGTATTTCCCTAATAAGTACCTATTTTTAGCATCTTTTCATGTGCTTTTTTGGCCATCTGTATGTCTTTGGATTTCCCTGGTGGCTAGGTGGTAAAGACCCACCTGCAAAGGAACCGCCTTCCCTGGAGATGCAGGTTCGATCCCTGGGTTAAGAAGATCCCCTGGAGAAGGAAATGGCAACCCACTCCAATATTCTTGCCTAAGAAATCCTATGGATAGAGAGACCTGGTAGGCTACAGTCTGTGGGGTCACAAAGAGTCAGACATGACTTAAGGACTGAACAACAATGTCTTCTTTGGAGAAATGTCTATTTAAATCTACCACCCATTTTTTTGATTGGATTATTTCTTTTGCTTGGTTTTTATACTGAGCTGCATGAGCTATTTGTATATTTTGGAGATTAATCCCTTGTCAGTTGCTTCATTTGCAAATATTTTCTCCCACTCTGAGGATTGTGTTCTTGTTTTGTTTATGGTTTCCTTTACTATGCAAAAAATTTTAAGTTTAATTAGATCTCAGTTGTTTACTTAGATCTTTGTTTTTATTTTCATTACTCTAGGAGGTGAATCAAAAATGATCTTGCTGCAATTTATATCATCAAGTGTTCTGCCTGTGATTTCCTCTAAGAGTTTCATAGTGTCTGGCCTTACATTTAGGTCTTTAATCCATTTTGAGTTTATTTTTGTGTATGGTGTTATTTAGTGTTCTAATTTTACATGTAGCTGTCCAGTTTTCCCAGCACCACTTATTTAAGAGACTGTCTTTTCTCCATTGTACATTCTCCATTCTTTACTCCATTGTACATTCTTGCCTCCTTTGTCATAGATTAGGTGACCATAAGTGCATGGGTTTATCTCTGGACTTTCTAACCTGTTTCCTTGATCTATGTGTCTGTTTTTGTGCCAGTACCATACTGTTTTGATTACTGTAGCTTTGTAGTATAGTCTGAAGCCGGAAGTCTGATTCCTCCAGCTCCATTTCTCTTTCTCAAGACAGCTTTGGCTATTCAAGGTCTTTTGTGTTTCCATACAAATTGTAAAAATTTTTGCTCTAATTCTGTGAAAAATTCCATTGGTAATTTGACAGTGATTGCATTGAATCTGTAGATTGCTTTGGGAAGTATGGTCATTTTCATAATATTGATGCTTCCTATCAAGAACATGATATATTTCTCTCCATCTGTTTGTGTCATCATTGATTTCTTTCATCAATATCTTATAGTTTTCTGAGTACAGGTCTTTTGCCTCCTTAGATAGGTTTATTCCTAGGTATTTTATTCTTTTTGCTATGATGGTAAATGAAATTGTTTCCTTAATTTCTCTTTATAATCTTTTCTTATTAGTGTATAGCAATGCAAGAGTTTTCTATGTATTAATTTTATATCCTACAACTTTACCAAATTCATTGATTCATTCTTGCAGTTTTCTGGTAGCATCTTTAGTATTTTCTATGTTTAGTATCATATCATCTGCAAACAGTGACAGTTTTACTTCTTCTTTTCCAAAAGGTTACATTTTTGTTGTCCTAAAACATTAGCTAGTTTTGCACCAAATTTCATTTAAGCATTCTTTCAGCCATATAAAAACTTTGGCCTTCCAGTTCTCTTTGAACATATGCTAAAATAATACCAAAAAAAAACTTTTACTTAAAAATTTTACGGTGCCTCAAATGTAAAAGTTTACTTCTCTGTCACTCCTTTAGACCCAAAATGGGTATTTCTAATCAGGCACTTTTTCTCATGATGATGCAAGTACACAGGCTCCTTTCATACTTTGTCTCCAGTATTCCCTATGACAAGAAATGGCAACTTTTTTCTTTAAAGAGCTAGAGAGTAAGTATTTTAGGCTTTTATGGCTACATACCCCTCTGCCATTCCTCATTTCTGTAGTTGTAGCACAGAAAGTAGCCATAACATGACTAAGCAAGGCTCTATTCCAATAAAACTTTATTTACAAAAAGAAGTGGCAGGCTAGATTTGCCCACCAGGATATATTTTGCTGACCCCTGTCCTTGGGTCTCAGAATCTTCTCAAAAAATGCAGAGAACACACACACTGTTTACTGAGTCATCTTGCCTTGAAAGTGTCATCATTGACACTTCCATTAGTGAGAATTAATCCAGGGCTCCACCTAGATGCAGGGGTGCTTGGGAAATGTAGTCCCTGGCTGAGAAGTCACTTCCTGGCAACACTCTTACATCATGGAAATGAAATATGGGTCCCTGATAGACATTTAGCCACCACAGCCATAGGTGTATCATCATACACATAGCTACTATTCTGCTGGTCCTGTAAAAGGAATGTATGTTGAATTTCAGATTTCTTAAAAGCAACACAATTCATGGATGAATTTTAGCACTAAGTTACTAATTTACTAGTTATGAATTTCTTGCCCTAGACTGCTATTATAAAACTAACTTTCAAAAGAGGTTAATTCATTCTGTGTTGAAATAATAGGTCATGTTTTTATGGAAACATTTTTTGTTATCTCGAAGTGTAGCATCTATTGGAAAGTGGTGGTTTGCATATCTATAATTAACTGGTGACTTTTTCTGTATAGTTTTCATCAGAACTCTCAGTAGGTGGGTCCATAAATGAAGACTGGACATTGAATTGTTTCCAAAGTTAAAATGTTTTCTTCAGAAGATGAGGAAAATATGGTTCAGAGATTTAAAATGCAGATTTAAATTTAATCCATTCAATTTAAAAATAAAACCATATTGAGATTTTATTTGTAAAGAAAAAAAATCCAGGAAAGTCCAAACTGTAGTCTCCACAGTCACTTTGACTTATCTTTGTACAGAAACTCTGCTTTGCATAACTGCAAAGCAATTATGTCAAGATAGAGTTGTGTCCAAGGCAGCAAGAGCTAAATTATAGACACCCTAATTCCCATGTATCCATTGTTCGTAACTTGAATGAAAGAAAATGTGATTATTTTTTTAGTGAAGCTTTCCATAGGTTTTATCTCTGCTTAAAGGTGAGTTGTTTCAGATGCATGAGGAAAAAATGACCTAGCTAATGGACTTGCAATTGAGGAAAGAACTGATCTTCTGCTATTTTTCACTTTGTCCAGTGCCTAGATTGACAGGTATCTTCCTAATCTCTTAACTATCAGAGGAGACTGCCTGACTCAGACAGTGTGAGGAGGGGAGGTCTCCTGCTTTTCACTTCTGTTTCTCCATGGAGTTCTCCTTCTGGGCGTAAAAATCACACACTCCAAATGCATTGCAGGTATACCTTGCTTTATTTTTACAAATCCTATTTAAAATATTCCATTATAGTTTCTAAATGATTTTAGGTGAAACGTTTTTAAAGGTGCAAATTCTCAATGAAAATATCTCCTCCTACAATTATCCTTTTTTTGTGTGGGGAAAATCCTTAGTTGGCTTACATGGCACCTGGTATATGTGAGTGCATAAAGGTGTTTCATGGTGGCTATGTCACATTCTTGTAATCACAAATCACTTTCACGCTCCCTGCCTGTATTAAACATCATCACATGCCAGGGGCCATTGCTGTCACTTTATAGATTTGACTTTTCAGGGCTCACAACCCAGTGGCTGCTTCCATCATCCTGGGTGCTTATGCTTATAATTTAGATTAGTTGCCCCAGCAGGATCAATGTTTCCTGAGTGATGAACTTGCAGTCAGATTAACCAATCTTCCTCCAAAGCCTTGTAATTGGACCAAATGTCAGCATTAATGAATGTTTAGTGTACAACACTGAACTTGTCAAAACAGCTAAAGGTAAATAGTGACCAAGGTTAACATATGATTATATTTGCAACTTACAACTTAGAGAAATAATTAAACAAATACAAGGAAAAATTACAGGCTCTCCATTGTATGATTATATAGTAATATCAAATTCTGCCTTCAGCACTAACTAGTTATGTAAATTTGAACAAATCACTTAACCTCTTTGAGTCTATTTCCTCATTCATTAAAAAGACTTCGAGTCTCCATTTATTCAGGGCCCTGTAACTGCTAAGTATGGAAATAGCTGGCCTACATCCTTTATTTAGTTTATTCCTATTAATAACCCAGAAAATGTTATTATATGCATTTTACAATTTAGTTGAAGAATTGATGTTTGATTTTTTTCTCTACTAATATCAATGTTCTTCTTCCTTTTGAAAGAATTATTCTTTCTTTTCATTACTTTTATTGATTATGATGGTAGTACTAAAGAGCAATTTATAAAAGCAAGTGGAAGTGTTGAGGTTTTTTTGTAAAAAATTTCCCTTCTTTAATTCCCAAATGCATTTTTTTGTTGTATTGCTGCTGCTGCTGTAATTACTCATACAAATTTCCTACTTGGAGGGATGTTTTCAGGGCTGACATCCAGCCAGTAGGCAGAGGAAGGGCCTAACTGATGGGTTATGGATTGATTTTTTTATGGCTGCCTCCTTTGTGACTCAATAAAACCATATTAATATGATGGTAAATATTTTGAATATCATCACAGGATAAATGGTCTGAGCCCACAAGAGTTCCTCTCTCCTAGTTGCACTAACCATCTTGTTTTATAATCTACCTGCTAGGTGTGGTTTTTTCCCTCTTCTAGACTGAGGGCTTATTGGGACCAGAGTCCATATCCTTATTCATCTTTGTGTTGTTGATTCCAAGCACATTGATTGATACAATGAATATGATCAATAAATGTTGGATGAATGAGTAAGTGGCTAAAGAGTGACTGGCATGCATGAAAACAAGGCTCAGAGAAATGAACAATCTGTTCAAGGTCAAATGCTAAGAAATGGCAGTACCAACTCTGACTCTCCTCCCCACTCCTCTCTTGATGAAAGAACCAGCATCATAAGACTGTGATGTGCCTAGGATATGCCTTACACTTAGTGGGAACTCAAAGGATTTTTCCCTTCCTCTGCTCTACCAAAGTATTGTTAATTATCTCAGTCCCAGACCTGTTTTTGAATCACAACTTAATCTAGTTTTGGCTTCTGTGGAGAAGCACATCCTTTCAATTCATCCTGAATCCTCAAGGAGTTTGTGCTGATTTCCTTCACCTTGCTTCTTCTCCCAACATTTTGGTTGATCCCAGGAATGAATTGCTACCCTCTTCTTTGGAGTAACTGGGCCCTCAGGGTCCCCATTTCTTTTTTCTCTACCCAGTCAGTAAAGGAAAAAATGTGGTCATTTCTCTGCATGACTGTCTCAAGACATTTTATTCCAATGTGAATGAAATAATGTTCCCCCCCACTTTTACTTGACCTTAGATGTTTATTCCTTGCAGTACTAGCTCACTTACTGATTAATTTATATTTATGTCTAGTCTATAATGACTTTCAGCAGACCCCCTACAAGTTCACAGCCTGCCCTGTAAGTTGTCTCTATAAATTTAAAGGCTGAGAATGATTTGAATTATGACCTAAATCAATCTTTAATTTTTTTAAACACTTGAGCAAAACATAAAAAGGGTCTATACATGGGTCAAAAGTGACCAGCCACACATACTATGAAGTTCTTCAGCTCAGTTTAGTTCAGTCGTTCAGTCATGTCCGACTCTTTGCGACCCCTTGAACTGCAGTACACCAGGCTCCCTATCCATCACCAACTCCAGGAGTCCACCCAAACGATGTCCATTGTGTCAGTGATGCCATCCAACCATCTCATCCTCTGTCGTCCCCTTCTCCTCCTGCCCTCAATCTTTCCCAGCATCAGGGTCTTTTCAAAGGAGTCAGCTCTCCGCAGCAGGTGACCAAAGTATTGGAGTTTCAGCTTCAACAGTCCTTCCAATGAACACCCAGGACTGATCTCCTTTAGGATGGACTTGTTGGATCTCCTTGCAGTCCAAGGGACTCTCAAGAGTCTTCTCCAACACCACAGTTCAAAAGCATCAATTCTTTGGTGCTCAGCTTTCTTTATAGTCCAACTCTCACATCCATACATGACTACTGGAAAAACCATAGGCTTGACTAGACAGACCTTTGTTGGCAAAGTAATGTCTCTGCTTTTTAATATGCTGTCTAGGTTGGTCATAACTTTCCTTCCAAGGAGCAAGTGTCTTTTAATTTCATGGCTGCAATCACCATCCACAGTGATTTTGGAGCCCCCCAAAATAAAGTCAGCCACTGTTTCCACTGTTTCCCCATCTATTTCCCCTGAAGTGATGGGACTGGATGCCATGATCTTAGTTTTCTGAATGTTGAGCCTTAAGCCAACTTTTTCAGTCTCCTCTTTCACTTTCATCAAGAGGCTATTTAGTTCTTCTTCACTTTCTGCCATAAGGGTGGTGTCATCTGCATATCTGAGGTTATTGCTATTTCTCCCAGCAATCTTGATTCCAGCTTGTGCTTCTTCCAGTCCAGAGTTTCTCATGATGTACTCTGCATATAAGTTAAACAAGCAGAGTGACAATATATAGCCTTGACGTACTCCTTTTCCTATTTGGAACCAGTCTGTTGTTCCATGTCCAGTTCTAACTGTTGCTTCCCGACCTGTATACAGGTTTCTCAAGGGGCAGGTAACGTGGTCTGGTATTCCCATCTCCTTCAGAATTTTCCACAGTTTACTGTGATACACACAGTCAAAGAATTTGGCATAGTCAATAAAGCAGAAATAGATGTTTTTCTGGAACTCTCTTGCTTTTTCGATGATCCAGCGGATGTTGGCAGTTTGATCTCTGGTTCCTCTGCCTTTTCTAAAACCAGCTTGAACATCTGGAAGTTCATGGTTCAAATATTGCTGAAGGCTGGCTTGGAGAATTTTGAGTCTTACTTTACTAGAGTGTGAGATGAGTGCAATTGTGCAGTAGTTTGAGCATTCTTTGGCATTACCTTTCTTTGGGACTGGAATGAAAAGTGATCTTTTCCAGTCCTGTGGCCACTGCTGAGTTTTCCAAATTTGCTGACATATTGAGTGCAGCACTTTCACAGCATCATCTTTTGGAATTTGAACTAGCTCAACTGGAATTCCATCGCCTGCACTAGCTTTGTTCATAGTGATACTTCCTAAGGCCCACCTGACTTCACATTCCAGGATGTCTGGCTCCAGGTGAGTGGGAGTGATTACACCTTCATGATTATCTGGGTCGTGAAGATCTTTTTTGTACAGTTCTTCTGTGTATTCTTGCCACCTCTTCTTAATATCTTCTGCTTCTGTTAGGTGCCTGCCATTTCTGTCCTTTATTGAGCCCATCTTTGCAAGAAATGTTCCCTTGGTATCTCTAATTTTCTTGAAGAGATCTCTAGTCTTTCCCATTCTATTGTTTTCCTCTATTTCTTTGCATTGATCACTAAGGAAGGCTTTCTTATCTCTCCTTGCTATTCTTTGGAACTCTGCATTCAAATGGGTATATCTTTCCTTTTCTCCCTTGCTTTTCGCTTCTCTTCCTTTCACAGGTATTTGTAAGACCTCCTCAGACAGGCATTTTGCTTTTTTGCATTTCTTTTTCTTGAGGATGGTCTTGCTGCCTGTCTCCTGTACAATGTCATGAACCTCAGTCCATAGTTCATCAGGCACTCTGTGTATCAGATCTACTTCCTTAAATCTATTTCTCACTTCGGCTGTATAATCATAAGGGATCTGATTTAGGTCATACCTGAATGGTCTAGTGGTTTTCCCCACTTTCTTCAATTTAAGTCTGAATTTGGCAATAAGGAGTTCATGATCTGAGCCACAGTCAGCTCCCGGTCTTGTTTTTGCTGACTGTATAGAGCTTCTCCATCTTAGGCTGCAAAGGATATAATCAATCTGATTTCGGTGTTGCCCATCTGGTGATGTCCATGTGTAGAGTCTTCTTTTGTGTTGTTGGAAGAGGGTGTTTGCTATGACCAGTGCATCCTCTTGGCAGAACTCTGTTAGCCTTTGCCCTGCTTCATTCCGTACTCCAAGGCCAAATTTGCCTGTTACTCCAGGTGTTTCTTGACTTCCTACTTTTGTATTCCAGTCCCCTATGATAAAAAGGACATCTTTTTTGAAGTTCTTGGGAAACACTAAATTAGCATTATCTTGTTGGTTTGCCTTAAGAAGTTCCAAAATAAAATATTAAGTATAAAATTATTTGCCTCTATCTGTTATGTGCTCTTCCGTGACATTTGTTGGAGAGTCACTGATTTTGTGTAATCTTATCTTTAAGATTAAAACGACTGTTGCATGATCAGAGAGCTTTGTAATCAAAGGCAACATGCAGGGACCCTTCTGGCTGGTAGTTACTGCTCATCTTAGCGCCTTTGTTGCATGCACTGTGTGAAATGTTAGGTCAAATCAACTCAGATGTGATGCTTTCTGATATTTTCCAAAAGCTGTGTGCGTTAAACTGGAGGAAAAAACCTTTCTCTTTGGGGCAATAGGACATAAATGTATGGAACAATGAGATAACAATCCAGAAAAGAGGATGCAATGAGAGAAAAAATTGCCTACTACAGACTGTGAGTGTCGTGTAAAGTTAGAGACATTGCTTACTATAAGCTGTGGATGGCTTGAAGCCAAACCAACCTTAATCAGTGGCAAAAGCTCAGAACTGGGTGAGAACAGTAAAGACAGTTTTTCGTTTTGAAGTTAGATCCTCAGACCTGGGAAAGCATAACACCCTTAGCCACTCTGTGTTGGAGCTATGTCTGTGTGATACTTGCTGCCTGTCTATATATTTCATCAATAATATTGCTCAACCCATTTAATAATGGAAGAAACTGGGTTGCCAACGAAGACTTCTGCAGGACTCTTCAGATTCCTGATGAGCAGACACCAACTGGAAATAGCTCAGTTCTTCAGCAAGGCTTCTCAGCCACATTGAGGCTTTTCCTAAATCAGCTTAGAGAGATGAGAATCCAGTAGCAGGGGCATCTTCTAATTTGTCCATGATTAGGAAAAGCTCAGAATGCATACTTTTTAAATATCAAAACCAATTATGTTCTAGAAGCCCTGGTTTCTTCATCCTGTTCTGGTCAGTTCTCACATACCCTGGTCTTATTGTCAGCTATTCAATCCTGTTGTCAATTACACCATGCAGCAAAGATCTCAGATAGACTGAAAAGTTAAAAAATTTAAGAACACTCTACATGAAAGCATATGTGATTATGTTATTAAATTTGAAAGGGCAAAAAACTTCATAAGGCATATGCTATGCTATGCTAAGTCACTTTAGTCGTGTCCGACTCTGTGTGACCCCATAGACGGTAGCCCACCAGGCTCCCCCGTCCCTGGGATTCTCCAGGCAAGAACACTGGAGTGGGTTGCCATTTCCTTCTCCAATGCAGGAAAGTGAAAAGTGAAAGTGAAGTCGCTCAATCGTGTCTGACTCTTAGCAACCCCATGGACTGCAGCCTACCAGGCTCCTCTGTCCATGGAATTTTCCAGGCAAGAGTACTGGAGTGGGGTGCCATTGCCTTCTCCGTCATAAGGCATAAAAACAGCTAAATAAATGATAAGGAAGAAAGATTGACATATACAACATAAAATTTTAATATTTCTATACTTCAGGGGATACCATAAATGAAATTTTAATGCAAATCAAAATCAGGAGAAAATGTTGCCCACAAAGGGTAAATGTATCCCAAATATAAATCAGTCATTTAAACAGAAACACTAAAAATTTGAAAGAAAAAGGAATCAAAGATCTGAGCAATTCAGAGAAGAAGAAATAGAAATGTATTAATTAAACAAGGCAATCAAAATAAAGCAGAGTAGAAATGGTAAGGAATCCCAGGAATTGGGAGGCTATGTGCCTAAAAAGATGACATTTGAGCAGAGAAGAGAAGGAACTATTTGGATATCTAAGAACAGAGCTTTCTGGAGAGGAAATAGCAGCTATAAATGCCCTGAGGCAGTGAGTTCTTAGTGTCTTCAATGTAAGAGCTACCCGTGTGGCTGAGCAGAGTGGACAGAAAGGACAGCAATGGGCAATGAAGTCAGAAAGACAGTAGATAAGAACAGTTCTGCAGGATCTTCCTGCTCCCCTCTGCCTTTGCTCTGAGTGAGATGTAAAGCATTTGGGAGATTGGAACAGAAGAGAGACATAGTATGGCTTAAGATTTAAAAAGGATCATCATTCTGATTGCCATGTAGAAAAGAGATGGAGAGGACAAAGTCTAAAGAAGAAAATGCAATTAGCAAGCAATTGCAACAATCCAGATAGCACATGAAAGTAGCTAGGTCTAGGGTGATAATAAAGAGTTGTGAGAAATAATCAAATTTGGACGTATTTTGAAGGCAGAGTCAGCAGATATTGCTGAAGGATCCAATGTGAGAGTGAGAGAGAGAGGAGTCTCAAAATGACACAAGGGTTTTTTGACCTGAGTAGCTAGATCAGTAATTTGTAGCATGAGGGAGTTTGTGGGGAAAACTGGTTTGGGAGGAAAACCCAGGAGTTTCCTTTTACACATGTTATATTTGAGATGTCCCTCCAAAGTGGTTGTATATATAAGTCTTGAGTTCAGAGGAAAGGATGGGACTAGAGGTGGACACTGGGAATCCTCAATATATGGGTGTATTTTTAAAGCTGAAACCAGATGTGATCTTTGGCGAGTACTGAAGAGGTAGAGAGAAGGAAAGTTGTCTGAGGCTGAGCCTGGGGCACCCTAACCTTAAGAGCCAACTAATGAGGAGCAGCCAGCAAAGAAAACAGAACTATACAAGAGTAAAAATTTTATGTGGTCAGATGTGTCAAGGTTTGTTTCGTGATTTGCCCTGTTGCTTTTATGCTCCTTTTATCTGTTTGTTTATTTTTGGCTTTGGTTGGGTCTTCATTGCTTGCGAGGGCCTTTCTCTAGCTGTAACAAGCAGGGGCTACTCTCTAGTTGTGGTGCGTGATCTTCTCATTGCAGTGGCTTCTCTTGTTGCAGAGCACAGGCTCTAGGGCACATGGGCTTCACTAATTGCAGCTCCCAGGTTCTCGAGCATGGACTCAGCAGTTGTGCTGCACAGACTTAGTTGCTCCACGGCATGTGGGGTCTTCCCGGATCAGGGATCAAACCCTGTCCCCTGCATTGGCAGATGGATTCTTAACCAATGGACCTCTAGGGAAGTCCCATCACTTAGTGGGGTGTCCACTTAATCATTTTATGTTTATTAAGAGTTGTCTACTTCTAAGTATATTGCTAATTAAGTCTGAAGGCAAAAACCAAGATTATAGGAGAAAATTTTGAACAAAGGGTTAAGATTCCTGATATATTTAAAAACTCAGAAATTTCTAGGAGAAACACTGACACTTCAGTGGTTAAAAAAAAAGGTTATACATGTAAACAGATGTGAATTTAGGAAGTCATAGCTTTAAGCTTATCACCTTTTAAAAAAATCACTTTTGGCTTCCAAAGGAGTGAAAAAAATAGTATTTTAAGCATATAATAGCAAAGATGTAGAAAAAGTTTCACTAAGAAACTTATCATATTATGCACTTATGATGTACAAATTCTTTTCTGGTAGATGATATTTCTGGTAGCATATCTGGTCTTTTTAAAAATTATTTGACAACCACATTGGATGAAGAAAAGCATCTTAGGCATACCATTGGTAAAGACTTGTAGATGTTTAGCCTCACTAGTAAATAAATACAAATGAATGAAATTTAATTTTCCTCTTACCAAAGTGGCAAAGAACACAAAATTTTAAAAAATCCACAGCTTACTGGGAAATAAAAGACAGGGTCCTTCTGAAATAATGTTGGAGGCTTTGTCAATTAATAGACATTTTCTGGAAGACATTGTGTCAGTTTGTATCAAAAACCTGAAAACTTTGGTATTCTTTGACTCAGCAGTCCCAACATTAGAAATACTGATTCTAGAAATGTATTAAAGGTAACAATAATTGATTTATCAAACAATAAATAAGTTAACTATGAGAATGTTCACTATATCTAAAATTAGGGTGGTGAAAAGTTGGGAACAGCATGAACAATACAGAAACATCTATATGATAAAATCCTGTGCAGCAATTGAGATGATGTCATGCCAGGGACATATGAAAATATTGACATAGAAATGACATAGGAAAAAAAAAATATATATATATATACATACACACACACACACACACACACACTCTGTGACCTACTTCTGTTTACATTTGCTTCCATTGCTGGAAGGAAATAAGCCAAAACATGTTCATCTCTGGGTCGTGTCAGATAAATGATCTTAATTTTCTTAAATTTGCCTGTTTCTGTTTTTCTGCTTTTCATTTATTAGTTACATTGGCACGTGGAGCAATGACAGAAGACAAGGCTGGGAACTTTTCATGGAATAGCACAGAAGCAGCATCGTAGGTAGCACATCCATTAGAACCTTCTACAGCGATGGACATGCTCTGTCCCTGTGCTGAGGCAGTAGCCTCATGTGGCTCTTGAGCACTTAAAATGTAGCTAGTCCAACTTAGAAACCTGTTCTTCAGTTTAAGTTAAATCTGCAGAACCGAGGTACAGGTAATGGCCATGGTATTGGCCAGTGGGGTTCTATGGCAGTTTGGCATGGGGCATGAAGGAAAGGCTCTGCAGACCCTGTTCAGTATGAGAAGAGACAAGATCCAGAGTAGATGAGATTCAAGACTATCAACCCCTTTGGAGTTTGGATCCCATCAGTTTCCTATGAGAAACTGGAGGTTTATTTCCAACCCCACTGTATGGAATTCATAGATGCACATAATTTAGGTGTAAATTAACTGTTAAATAAACCATATAGAGTTCTCATTTCTATAGGTTTTTTCCTTAATTTCTATAGTTGGTTGTTGTCATTAAATGCATAATTATGGAATTATTCTGGATCCTGGTAAAGATAGAATTCTGTACAGGGTAAACACTATCCTAATGTTACAGGCAAGAGTCTAATGCTCGGAGGAGGAAGACAACAGCGCTTCTCAAGTGTTTTTTTTTTTTAAATAGGCTTATTTCTTGCAAATCAGAAGTACAGTGTGGAGTTCGCTGGTGATCTAGTGGTTAGGATCTGGTGCTTTTACTGCCATGGGCTGGGTTCAATCCCTGGTTGGGGAACTAAGATCCTGCAAGCTGTGTGGCACAGCTGGAGAAAAGAAAGACAATATTTACAACAACAAAAAGCTACAATGAAGTATCACCTCACACCAGTCAGAATGGACACATCAACAAGTATACAAATAATAAATGATGGAGCGGGTGTGGAGGAAAGAGAACCCTCCTACACTGTTGGGATAAATGCTAATTGGTACAGTCGCTCTGGAAAACAGTATAGAGATTCCTTCAAAAACTAAAAACAGTCACTGTATGACCCAGCAATCCACTCCTGGGCATATGACAAAAGCCTCTACTTTGAAAAGATATTTTCACCCTAATGTTCATAGCTACTCTATTTACAATAGCCAAAACATGGGAGCAACCAACCTAAGTGTCCGTCAATAGATAAAGAACATATGGGTGGGTGTGTGTGTGTGTGTGTGTGTTGGAATATTACATGGCCATAAAAAAGAATGAAATAAAGAAAAGAGAAAACATTATGGTTACAGAAGGAAAAAGAGGAGAGGGAGGGATAAATTAGGAGTATGAGATTAATAGGTACATACCACTATATATAAAATAGATAAGCAAAGATTTACTCTGTAACATAAGGTTATTACTATCTTCTAATAGCCTATAATGGGAAAGAATCTGAAGCTACATGCCTGAAACAAACATCATAATGTAAATCAACTGTAGTTAAATTAAAATAAATAAATAGATTTGTTTCTGTCTGCATGTGCTACATGTTAGAGTTACAGATGAAGAACTACCCTCTTAAAAGAAGGAGGAAAAAAACCTTTATTTTCTGATATTTTGCTTTGTGCCTCGGGTTTTAAGAGCTATTTTCTTCTTGTTAACATGTTTAAAAGCTTCCCCCCAATCTACTGCCATCTCTGTTTTTAACTAGAAGAAAAAGGCAGAATTCTTAATTCTCATCAAGATTATAAAATTTTGTAGCACTTAAGGTAATTAATTATTATACTCTAATGGGAGAATAATGTTTTAAAAATAATGAAATTATAGTAGAAGCATTTAGATACATAGCCATGAAAAACTTTAAATTAGACTTTCTTTATTTTGAGGTTAATTCTGCTGAACATTGACATTTGTGTGGCCTTAGGTTTCATTTGTTTCTTGCTTTCAGAAATAACATAGGAAATCTTTTTTTCTTTTTGTTTTCGAATTAATGTGAGGATACTCGTGGAAAATTTTATTAAAATCTAAGTAAGTTTTCTATAAAATAAGCAAAAAAGTAAAAGAAATATACTTTATGACTGATAATTGTACATTATAATCATTATTTATTGCTGTGTAAAAAATTAACATAAAACTCAATGGTATCCCACTCCAGTACTCTTGCCTGGAAAATCCCATGGATGGAGGAGCCTGGTAGGCTGCAGTCCATGGGGTCGCTAAGAGTCGGACACGACTGAGCAACTTCACTTTCATTTTTTCACTTTCCTGCATTGGAGAAGGAAATGGCAACCAACTCCAGTGTTCTTGCCTGGAGAGTCCCAGGGACGGGGGAGCCTGGTGGGCTGCCATCTCTGGGGTCACACAGAGTCAGACACGACTGAAGCGACTTAGCAGTAGCAGTTGCAACATAAAATATGTATTAATCACAGTTTTGAAGATGAGGAATCCTATCGCAACTTGGCTGGGTGGTTCTAGGTCAAGGTCTCTCATGTTAGTCAAGCTTTCTGCCAGGCTGCAGTCGTCTGAAGCCTTAACTTGAGCCTCCAAGTGGAGCGTCCACTTCCATTATGGCTGTTGGCAAGAAATCTCAGTTCCTTCAGGGCACTGGCAGAAACAAAGACCTCAACACGTGGCTCTCTCCCCAGGGCTGCTTGACTGTCTTCACCACATGGCAGTTGACTGCTGCCACAGTTAGTAATCCAAAAGAGAAAGTCTGAAACTTCATCTTCTGTGGACCAACCTTGAAGTCACACAGCCATGTGTGTGCCTTATTCTGTTCATTAGAAGAGTCACTAAGTCCAGCCTGTATTGAAGGGAAAGGGAACGAGAGTCCTCCTCTTGAAGGCTCTAAAGCAGTATCAAGGGACGTGTGTACTTTAAATCAAAACACACATGAAATTAGCCTGTTAACTAGCTTGACTGGTCTGTGTTTATTATACTTTTGTCGAATAGCAAAAGACAAAGCCATACTTAGAACCTGAATAGAATTTACAAGCCAAGGTTCATAGTCAAATGTCAGATTTACAATATACTTTTTCTCCCCCATGTTTCTTAAGGTTCTGTTACACAGTAATTGTAATTTTGTGCTTGACACATTTTTCCCACTAACTATGTACCTTTGTGAGATCAAAAGTTCAAAACCGCATGGTACTGTCTGTTTCCTAAGACTTCTTCTAGGCTCATTGTGAAAGAAGAGCTCACAGAAATCTCAGATGGTCTCTCAACTCTGAGAGAGAGTTGAGAGGTCTCCCTGCCTCTGAAGGACAGGGGCAGAAAAGTCTCACAGTGGATGGTCTACAGCTTTGCTTTGGCAAATGGAAGACCTTTTATTTGAAATAACTCCTTGTCCTCTGTTTTTCCCTATCTGTATTCTTTTTCTGGGCGATTTAATGCAATTCAATGAGGTTCAATTTTTTTATTCCCAGCCCAGACCTCTCCCTGATCTTCAGACTTGTATATCCAGCTGCCTCCTCAACATCTCTGCTGAGATGATTAATTGGCTTCTCAAACCTGCCATGTCCAAAGCAGAATATTTCCTTCAGCGTCACAGGGAAGAATAAAAGCGGTGAGATAAGCATGCAGGACAATGAGCCCTCCTTGCTTCACCTGAAAATGGGCTGTTTTTGCCCATGTGGAGTCATGGCTACTCAGCCTGCCATCCCCACCATGCTGCTCCCCATGCAGAGGGGACGGGAGGAGATGTATCCCACTCCTTTGACAGTAAGAGTAATGTCCTGACTGGTCTCCATGCTGAAAACAGATTTCCCCTGTTTGGATGTCATGGCACTGCCTATGTGACAGCATTCATCACCCCTCATGGCTACAGGAATATTTGCCTACGCAGGGGATTACTCATCAATCATTTATGCTCAGGATTGTGTGAGTGACATGATCAAGAAATTCTGATGGTGTGACTTGAGGATACTTGAAACTCTCTTTGCTCCAAAAATACCTCCCTAAGTCCTACCGTTTTCTGGTTCTTACCATATCATTAATACCTCCATAAAAAGGAACTCCCCTTGCAGGACCTAACAATTTTCAAGTCCTTCCAGGGAAGTTTGTCCCAAAGGCCTATCATAGCTTTTGTTCTGTGAGTATAGGAAAGACTATTCATGCTGTAAATGTATACGTTACCAGGACAATTGAATATGCAATGCTTACAGTAATCACTAAGAGATCCTTGCTTGGAAGAATCAGGACCAAAAAAAAAAGACTTGAAGGAGATGAAAGAAGAAGTAAAGAAAGGAAGCTTGGGGGCGCCCACACAGGGTAAATTCTACCAGAGGACAAAAACATAGGAAGGGAAGCATCTAAAGCAGGAAAAATCAGTCTGGTTTAAATGTTTATTGAATGAAAGAGTTACTGACTGAATACATAGAATGATAGTATCCATCCAACCTAAACTAAGCTTAAGCTTATAAAATATTGCAGTTTCCTATAGAAAAGTGAGCATGTACTTGAACAGATTGTGTTCCATGAGACATAGCCTCATTCCCCAGTGTACTGATAATATTTTAATTCAATAAGCATCTATTAAGTGAAAGGCACTGTTGTACATGCTAACATATTTTACTGGTTTTGAGAGGCTGGCTTGTTTGCTTGTTTGGCTTTGGCAGGGGTTGGGGGGGTGAGTATGCCCTGTCTATTTCCTCCAATAGAATGTAAAGCCCATGAGGATGAGGACAGGGATTCTTGTCCATCTCATTTACTGCCATATCTCTAGGCAACGTGTACAACAGTTCTTGGCATAGAGTATGCTTGCCAACATTATTTATTGAAAGAAGAAGGAAAGGGGCCAAAGGGCACAAACATCCAGTGAGAGAATGAATAAGTCCTGATGTCTAATGTACAGCATGGTGACTTTAGTTCACAATACCGTATTGTGTATTTGAAAGTTGCTAAGAGAGTAGATTTTAAATGTTCTGTCCTCCAGAACAACAAAAATGATAATTATATGAGGTGAAGGATATGTTAAATAACATTACTGGGGTAATCATTTGTCAATATATGTGTGTATAAAAGTGTCACACTGTACACCTTAAACTTATAAAGTGTTACATGTTACGTATATCTTAACACTTGAGGGGTAAGATGAAGGAAATAAAAGAGGGAAGGAGGATAAAAGAGAGGAAGCAAGAGACGGGAAGGAAGGAAGGGAGCAAAGGATGGGTTAACAGAGGAGGGAAATATCATCACATTTAATCCCCACAAGACCTTTTTATCCCTGTTCTACAAATAAGAATATTAAGGTTTAGAGAGGTTAAGTAACTTGCCTAAACCACACAGCTACCGAAGGACTTGATTCTAACATTCAACAAATACCATTCTTCTAATCTTTAAAAGACAACACTAAGGCACCGGTGGGCCAGGTCCCACCCACATTATCCTGGTCTGTGTTCTCATACACGTCTGCGTATAATACTTGTGTTTAATACTTTCACAGTGTAAGTTAAATCCAGATTCCACCATCAGCCTACTGTAAAGAACTGAAAATATGGTGTACAATTAACTGAGCCCTGATAATAGTTACCTCCCTTCAAGATAAATTGTTGGATGAGCAAATTAATAGTTACAGAAAAGCTTTGAAAATATAATGAACTACATAATTGTCAAGCATTGTTATTAGCAGCCTGAATAATTATGGAAAATAATTCATCCTGGGAAAGCTAATGTTTCACACATCCATTTTTCAAACTTATTTCACATTTGTTTTTAAAACAGTGAAAAAAGTAGAAAGCTACACCCACACACATTTTATACTGGCTGTTTGACTTGGACCAGAGACCTCCCTCTGGAAACCCTTGCTCCTCAAAGTATCACTGTTGGGGGAGTGGAGGGGAAGGGGGTGGGCGGGGGCTGGCAGTGCAGGTTTTGCCCGGGAGCTTGTTAGAAATGTAGGCCCTCTGGCCCCACCCCAGACCCACTGAATCAGAAACTGCATTTTAAGAGCCCCAGGTGACTCACGGACACATTGAGTTTTGAGAAACACAGCTGTAGGACTGAAGAACCTCATCTGTCAACATAGTGTCTGACAGCGCTCAGTTGAATTCTGTTCCTCATACCCCATTCTGTTCCCTACAATAATGGGAAACCTTGAATCTCTGGGAAGATCAAGTGTTCCGGTGCTACAGAGTCAAAGCGAGGGGCTTGCTTTAGAGGGTCCTGGAATGGGACTTCACCAAGAGGGAGGACAATTTTTAGATAATTAGGCCCCTTTCCTCTGCTTGAATGTATATTTGCAAGTTTATTTTTATCCTCTCAACTGCTGAGCCGTTGTTAGGATTTGATTGTGTCATGTGCTTTGACATTAATTTTAATAGGCAGCAGTTTGAATTCAAGCTTATATTTAATTCAGATGGAATGTTTTTTCTTCTTATGGTACTTATTTATACCTGACTACAAAAATAATACATGCTTATTGTAGACAAGTTAGAAAATACAGACCACTGCTGCTAAGATGCATTTCTTATCTATCTTAATTTAAGCAAAAGTGGTATTATATGGGTGGATTTTGTGACCTGATTTTTTCACTTGTCCTGAACACTTTCCCACCCCATATAATTTGAAGATAATTAAATGGATCTCTATTATTCTACTTTATGATTATTTCAAAATTTAATTACCCCTAATTGAAAAGGTATATGGTTTCTAATTTTGTTTGCTATTTAAATCATTGTATGATGAATGTTCTTCTTTATAAATCTTTGTCCATGATTGGTGATTTCTTAGTATTTGTTCTCCCACCCCACTTTCTGAGTCAAAGGAAATTGATACCTTTACTTTGAAACATAATGTCAACTTCCAGAAAGACTATGCCAATCCCTGGTCCCCAAAGCGGTTTAAGTACTAATCTAAATTCAGAGCCAACTAACTTCTAGTTAGTATATACAGGCTCCTCCGTGCATGGGATTTTCCAGGCAAGAGTACTGGAGTGGGGTGCCATTGCCTTCTCCAAAGAGGGAGGTAATACCAATATAACACTTACTTATTTTAATTTGCTTTCATTGTTTCTTAGTAAACTTCAACATTATCACCAAGTTACTAAAACAAAAACAACTATCAAAAGTCCACGCCCCTTTAATTTGGTTTGGGAAGAATTTACATTTCTACAACGTTTAGCCTCATTAGCCAGGAACTTGACATTTCTTTCCATTTATTCAAATTAAAGACTTAATAAAAAAATTTATTGGCTTTTATGTATGCTGTTATTATCGATAAAGAACTATTTGTCTCTGTAATGTTTGTAAAAAAGACATCTATATTTAGGGGACGTACTTAACCCCCTATGGTAAAGAAAATGCTATAGTAAATGCCAGGTTAGTTTTTTTAGGATTTACTTATTTTTGGCTGCACTGTGTCTTCATTGCTGTGTGTGGGCTTCTCTAGCTACAGAAAGCAGGGGCTGCTCTTCATAGCAGTGCTCAGGCTTATCATTGCGGTGGCTTCTCCTGTTGCAGGGCATGGACTTTAGGTGCAAGGGCTTCAGTAGTTGCGGCTTGCAGCCTCTAGAGCAAGGGCTCAGTAGTGTGGCGCTGGGACTTAGCTGCTCCACAACATGTGGGATCTTCCAGGACATGGGAATTCCCAGATATAGGAATCAAACCTATGTCCCCTGCATTGGCAGACAGATTCTTAACTTCTGGGACCAGCAGGGAAGCCCTAGATTACTTTTGAAGTTTTAGTTTCTAGAACACATACATCGGTGCCAAGTTTGTTAATCCACAACTCTAAATTTAAGTTTTGCTTTCTAGTTATTTCCTTTTATTACTGTATTGTTGTTCAGTTAATAAAATAATAATAAGTGTAAGTCAATCTGCATCACTCATATAATAAACATCACATTTATTTTATCTCTCTAGATCTAATTTGGTTTACCATGAACCCCAAGGGATGGTGAATTTCACCTCAATCATTATGGGCATCCTCTCAGCAGAGATAAGTGAAAATCTCCTAGGGCTCTCTAGTCAAGGGTTCATGATTTATAAATGGGAAGATAATAAATATCTCAGGCTTTACAGGCCATAGTGGTCACCCTTGGAATTGCTTGGTTCTGATACTGTAGAAACCAGCCATAGACAATACATATGTTAACAAATGAATGTAGTTGTGTTTTATCAAAACTTCACTTATAGACATTGAAACTTTGAATTTCATGTAGTTTTCAATTGTCATTGTATAGGAGAAAACTTGGATTTCCCAAGTGGTGCTAGTAGTAAAGAACCTGCTTGCCAATGCAGGAGATGTAAGAAACACAGGTTTGATCTCTGGGTTGGGAAGATCTCCTGGAGGAGGGCAACCCACTCCAGTATTCTTGCCTGGAGAATCCCCATGGACAGAGAAGCCTGGGAGGCTACAGTCCATAGGGTTGCAAAGAGCTGGACACTACTGAAGCGACTTAGCACACATGCATGCAAAAGAAAGCTTAGTCCTCCTTCCTCCTGTCTTTCCCCTTTGCTCTCACATTATTACACAGTCACAGTACTTCTGACACCATGTGCGTGTGTGTTTTTTCCCACTCCAAGTAATTTTGTGACACCAGCTTGGTGTCCTACAATTTAACTCAATTCTGACTTTATCTATCTGGAGATTTCATCAGATCCACAGATTAAAGGCTGAGTCCACAAGACTCCCCACTCCTTCAGATGCCAGTCACATATCCAGGTGGTCACTTGTGCTTCTGATTGACTGGATAAGACAGAAGTTCCAATGACCCCCTTTTTGATTTGGATTCATTTGCTAGAGTGGATCACAGAACTCAGAAATAACAGCTTATTTATTTGTTTACCACTTTATTATAAAAGGAAATGATGAGGATACAAATGAATATCCAAATGAAAGAGATATATAAGGCAAGATATGTGGGAAGGGGTGCCAAGCTTCTTGCCCTCTCCTGAGCACACTACTCTCCCAGCCCTCCATACGGTCACCCATCCAGAAGTTCTCCAAACCCCATACTATTAGAATTTTGTAGAGGCTTCCTCATATAAGCATGATCAGTTATCAATATTAACTCCATTTCCTCTCTGGAGAATGGAGGGTGGAGCTGAAAATTCCGATTCTAATCATGACTTGGTCTTTTCTGGTGACCAACTTCATCTAAGAGTCCATGAAGAGTCACCTCAGTAGAACAAATGACACTCCAATCACACAGAAAATTCCTAGGGATTTGGGAACTCTGTGTCAGGAACCAGGGTCCTGATATTCTTAGGGTTCTTATCACATAGGAAATCACAAGGGTTTGAGAAGTTCTGTTCTAGGATCCAGGGACAGAGACCAATATATACATTCCCCCACCTATTATCTCACAGTCATAAAAAAGTATTGTTTTTTATTTGTTTTCAATCATTTAAAAATGTAAAATCCATTCTTTACTCCTAGGCTGTGTAAAGACAGGCAGCAGGGTATATGATTTTCCAACTCCTGCTCTAATCTTCTGTCCACACTTGATGCTACTGATGTGTTCAGGGTAAAACCTCCCTGGTGCCCCAGAGAAAGGCGGTTACACGGGCTGGAATGCAGGCACCCATTGCCAGGCAGCCCTGGATGCTCCACCCTGCCATGTGCTGCCTGGACCCGAGACACGAAGCACACCCAGCTCAGACCTCATTGGCTCCTACTTCTTAGATAATTTTCATCCTTATTTGAGAACTTTGGAGTTAAGGATTTTCCTGCTTTCCACCACTCCGGGTTCTCTTTGTCCTCTTCTGGGTGAGAGGGAAAATTATACTCATGCTGTTTCTTTGACAGCAGTAAAAACAAAACACGAATCCATCATCTCAGAGTATCCTGCCTCTGTGGATACTTCCAGAAGAGAAATAAGTCATTCTTCTCAAAGAGAAACTCATTTATTTATTCTTGTGACCACTGAGGAAAGCATTAGATATAGAATTTTAGGATACTGTAGGTCTAATTCATGTGTTCCATTTTTCAGATGAAGCCTAACCCAGAATGCTTCATTTAAAAAAAACACACACACACATACACAGAAATTCTCTGAAGCAGTAGCATAAGCCATATCAAGGTACTCTTTGTCCTCTTCCACACTATCTCCTCCAAAATATATCTTCCTTGCCTTACTCAATTGACTAGATTTTTAAATGTCAGAGTGTAAGAGCCCCTAGGAGATGTCCTTCCCGTGCTCATCATGGAAAGCCTCCAAAAGGTGTAACCAGGTACCTGTAGCCACAAGCGATCAACTGATCACCAGCACCCTCAGTCTCTAAGATTTTGTTCATTCAACAAGAGACAGAATATAGTGCTGAGAACAAAGATTCTATGATACACTCACTATGCATGATCACTTCTGAGACCTGCCCAGGGAACTTGTAGGTATTCCCCACATGAAGATGGGTTTCTCCTCGTGTTTAAATATCTCTGAAGGCTTAGATGAATAAGAACTGAGAAAATGGACAGCAACTCCAGGCAAGATCCAGGAGATATTGCAGTCAGATGATTCCATGTTAGCATGATAAATAGATTTACTATTGCAGCAACCATGGTGTTGCAGAGGAAAATGGAGGTCCAAAGTGAGCTCTTTAGCCAGAGAGGAAGGGAAAGGGAAATTAGGGCTGATACTGTCTGTGTTTAAACTTCAGTCAGTTCAGTCGCTCAGTCGTGTCTAACTCTGCGACCTCCATCGACTGCAGCACTCCAGGCTTCCCTGTCCATCACCAACTCCCAGGGCTTACTCAAACTCATGTCCATAGAGTCAGTGATGCCATCCAACCATCTCATCCTCTGTCGTCCCCTTCTTTTCCTGCCTTCAGTCTTTCCCAACATCAGGGTCTTTTCCAAGGAGTCAGTTCTTCACATCAGGTGGCCAAAGTATTGGAGTTTCAGCTTCAGCATCAGTCCTTCCAATGAATATTCAGGACTGATTTCCTTTAGGATGGACTGGTTTGATATCCTTGCAGTCCAAAGGACTCTCAAGAGTCTTCTCCAACACCACAGTTCGAAGACATCAATTTTTCGGTGCCAAGCAGTCTTTATAGTCCATCTCTCACATCCATACATGACTACTGGAAAACCAGAGCTTTGACTAGATGAACCTTTGTCGGCAAAGTTATATCTCTGCTTTTTAATATGCTATCTAGGTTGGTCATAACTTTTCTTCCAAGGAGCAAGCATCTTTTAATTTCATGGCTGCAATGATTTTGGAGCTCAAAAAAATCAAGTCTCTCACTGTTTCCATTGTTTCCCCATCTATTTGCCACGAAGTGATAGGACTGGATGCCATGATCTTAGTTTTTTAAAAGTCGAGGTTTAAGCCAGCTTTTTCACTCTCCTCTTTCACTTTCATCAAGAGGCTCTTTAGTTCTTCTTTGCTTTCTGCCATAAGGGTGGTGTCATCTGAGTATCTGAAGTTATTGATATTTTCTTCTGGCAATCTTGTTTCCAGCTTGTGCTTCATCCAGCCTGGCATTTCGCCTGATGTACTCTGCATAAAAGTTAAATAAGCAGGGTGACAATATACAGCCTCAACGTACTCCTTTCCCAATTTGGAACCAGTCTATTGTTCCATGTTGCTCCTTGACCTGCATACAGATTTCTCAGGAGGCAGGTAACGTGGTCTGGAATTCCCATCTCTGTAAGAATTTTCCACACTTTGTTGTGATCTACACAGTCAAAGGCTTTGGCATAATCAATAAAGCAAAAGTAGATGTTTTTCTGGAATTCTCTTCCTTTTTTGGTGATCCAAAGGATGTTGGCAATTTGATCTCTGGTTTCTCTGCCTTTTCTAAATCCAGCTTGAACATCTGAAAGTTCACGGTTCATGTACTGTTGAAGGCTGGCTTGGAGAATTTTGAGCATTACTTTGCTAGCATGTGAGATGAGTGCAATTGCACAGCAGTTTAAGCATTCTTTGGAACTGCCTTTCTTTGGGATTAGAATGAAAACTGACCTTTTCCAGTCCTGTGGCCACTGCTGAGTTTTCCACATTTGCTGGCATATTGAGTGCAGCACTTTCACAGCATCATCTTTTAGGATTTGAAATAGCTTCTCTGGAATTCCATCACCTCCACTAGCTTTGTTCATAGTGATGCTTCCTAAGGTCCACTTGACTTCTCATTCCAGGATGTCTGGCTCTAGGTGAGTGATCACACCATCATGATTATCTGGGTCCTGAAGATCTTTTTTGTAAAGTTCTTCTGTGTATTCTTGCCACCTCTTCTTAATATCTCCTGCTTCCGTTAGGTCCAAACCATTTCTGTCCTTTACTTGAATGAAGTATTTTTAAACATAGGGGAGTACTTTCTGAAATGACTGTCTATTTAAATGGGTACATTCTGAAATTTTTGGTTAAGGGAATAAATTTTTACTTGAACTCCTTGCACTCTGCACTTCTTAGTGCCTTGCCCCTCTTTGGAGAAGAGCTATAAAAGCAAAGTTCCAAACACTCAGTAGATGGTACAAGAAGTTCTGCTTGATCTTCAAGGCCAGGTTCAGAATAAATTTCTCCATGTAACTGGTATGTCCAAGATTAACCAGGCTCTAAATGTGAATGGCCATCATTATGCTCTTCGCCTCAGTCTTGCTACAACCACAAGAAGAAGTCTGTCTCTTTCCAGATTGCACTCCATAAATATCTCTAAGAATGATCAGATGCAAATGGGCCAAATCAGCCACCATCTGAGGCCTCAGACTGAAATTAGGCTTCTGCTTCCAAAACCTGGGTTCCAAGGATAAATTTAAAGTCCAAGAAACACAACAGATTCTCAGAAAGCAATAAGGAAAGGATTCTTGTGTGGTTTATGCATTTTAGATATAAATGGGCACACCTTACTAAATTCACCAATGAGTGGTTACCATTGATTCTTAAATGGGTAGGTCATGCCTTGCTCTATTGAAATACTTTTACCAATGGAAATGTATTAAGTTTAGAAATGGTTATAGACAAAAAAGTTAAGAACTAGTCCTTTAGAGTGAGAATGCACCTGAGAATAGGTGAGATCCTGTTTAGAATGGTAACTTACATTTGCTCCTCTAGTCTTTTATGTTACCCTTGCTTTTTCCATATTTGGGGCAGCTGAGCAGAACTCTGCCTTCACTCCCTCAGATAAAGGACAGTTTAGCAGATAACAAGAGTCAAATTCTTGGCTTTTGAGTTTCAAAAGCCTAAGCCCTGGTATAAGACAAAAGATGTGAAAGGAGCACTGTGAATAGTGAGAGCAAAGTGCCTTCAGGGTGTTAGAAGGGTTGAAGGGAGTAAAGGGGGCCCCTAAAGAGACTTCCTGTTCCTTATCACACCCCAGGACCAAGTCCTCAGACCCTCAAAGCAGGCAGAGGTAGCAAGAGCCCAGTCCTACAAGCAGCATGAAATAGCAGACAGGTCCCAGACAGGTCCAGGTCCCCTGCACCAGCTGCTAGGCATACCCGGTGAGCCCTGATGCCAGATTGGAATAGAGAGGTGGACTCATGGCAGCACCACCGTGAGGGAGCCTCCCTATACATCCTATGCACTGACTGGATCCGCTGAGGACAGAGAGCTTTGCAGGTGGATATCAAGAAAGTATGGGCTTCCCAGGTGGCACAATGGGAAAGAATCTACCTGCCATTGCAGGAAACACAAGAGAAGCAGGTTCGATCTCTGGATTAGGAAAATCCCCTGGGGTAGGAAATAGGAATGCACTCCAGTATTCTTGCCTGAAAAATTCCATGGACAGAGAAGCCTAGTGGGCTACAGTTCATGAGGTTGCAAAGAGTCGGACATGATGAGCCACTGAGCACACACACACACAAAGAGAATATAACAGTGCCCTACCTAAACCAGCAGCTGGAAGACAGGGCATCTCAACAGATACCAGCCCTGATAGGAAATTCAAGACCAGAGGTCTGTAAGCCTGCCTGGAGTTTAAATGAAACCCCAGAGAAAAGAGGAGTGATGGCCTTGGGTTGCCTGATACCAAATTTCTACCATACAGCAATTGGGAGAAAGAAATAAAAATTCAGTTCATTATAGAAAAATACAGAAAGCTGGGTTTCTTGTACACCTCAGTTTTTCATCTGATATCCTTCTTTCCTCCTTTAAAAATTAATTTTAAAAATTTATTAAAGTATAGTTGATTTACAGTGTTGTGTTAATTTCAGGTGTACAGCAAAGTGAATCAGTTATACATATCAGATCAGATCAGTCGCTCAGTCGTGTCTGACTCTTTGCGACCCCATGAATCGCAGCATGCCAGGCCTCCCTGTCCATCACCAACTCCTGGAGTTCCCTCAGACTCACGTCCATCGAGTCAGTGATGCCATCCAGCCATCTCATCCTCTGTCGTCCCCTTCTCCTCCTGCCCCCAATCCCTCCCAGCATCAGAGTCTTTTCCAATGAGTCAGCTCTTCGCATGAGGTGGCCAAAGTACTGGAGTTTCAGCTTTAGCATCATTCCTTTCAAAGAAATCCCAGGGCTGATCTCCTTCAGAATGGACTGATTGGATCTCCTTGCAGTGCAAGGGACTCTCAAGAGTCTTCTCCAACACCACAGTTCAAAAGCATCAATTCTTCGGTGCTCAGCCTTCTTCACAGTCCAACTCTCACATCCATACATGACCACAGGAAAAACCATAGCCTTGACTAGACGAACCTTTGTTAGCAAAGTAATGTCTCTGCTTTTCAATATGCTATCTAGGTTGGTCATAACTTTCCTTCCAAGGGGTAAGCGTCTTTTAATTTCATGGATGCAGTCACCATCTGCAGTGATTTTGGAGCCCAGAAAAATAAAGTCTGACACTGTTTCCACCGTTTCCCCATCTACTTCCCATGAAGCAGTGGGACCAGATGCCATGATCTTCGTTTTCTGAATGTTGAGCTTTAAGCCAACTTTTTCACTCTCCACTTTGACTTTCATCAAGAGGCTTTTTAGTTCCTCTTCACTTTCCGCCATAAGGGTGGTGTCATCTGCATATCTGAGGTGATTGATATTTCTCCCAGTAATCTTGATTCCAGCTTGTGCTTCTTCCAGCCCAGCATTTCTCATGATGTACTCTGCATACAAGTTAAATAAACAGGGTGACAATATACAGCCTTGACGAACTCCTTTTCCTATTTGGAACCAGTCTGTTGTTCCATGTCCAATTCTAACTGTTGCTTCCTTTTAGATTATTTCCCCGCATTAGTCATTACAGAGTACTGAGTAGAGTTTCCTGTGCTATACACGAGGTAGTTACCTATTATATGTATAGTAGTGTGTTCGATCCCTGAGTTGGGAAAACCCCCTGGAGGAGGGCATGGCAACCCACTCCAGTATTCTTGCCTGGAGAATCCCATGGACAGAGGAGCCTGGCAGGCTACAGTCCATGGGGTCACAAAGAGTTGGACATGAATGACTGAGTGACTAAGCATAGCACAGCACAGTATGCATACATGAATCCCTATCTCCCAATTTATCTCTCCCCTCCCACCTTACCACCTGGTAACCATGTTTGTTTTTTTTTCCCCAAATCTGTAACTCTTTCTGTTTTGTAGATAAGTTTATTTATACCCCCCTTTTTTTTTCACATTCCACATATAAGTGATATCACGTGATATTTGTGTTTTTGTGTCTGACTTCCTCCACTTAGTATGATAATCTCTAGGTCCATCTATGTTGGTGCAAATGCCATCATTTCATTCTTTTTTATGGCTGAAAAATATCCCGTGGTATATATGTCCCACATTTTAGTTCATTCCTCCACCATCGTACGTTTAGTTTGCTTCCATGTCCTGGCTATTGTACATAGTGCTGCAATGAACACTGGGGCACCTGTATCTTTTCAAAGTATGGTTTTCTCTGGATGTATGCCCAGGAGTGGGATTACTGGATCATCTGGTAGCTCTATTTTCAGTTTTCTAAGGAACCTCCATACTGTTCTCCATAGTGGCTACACCAGTTTACATTCCCAACAACAGTGTAGGAAGGTTCCCTTTTCTCCGCACCTTGTCCAGCATTTATTGCTTGTGGGTTTTTTCATTATAGCCATTCTGACCAGTGAATTGGTACCTAACTGAAGTTTTGATTTGGATTTCTATCATCTGAGATTCTTAATAACTACACACATAATTAGTAATTGGTTTATAGTCTACATAGCTGAGAAGTAGCTAGGTCTAGTGGTAGGGTCTTGAAACAGAAGGAGAAATAAGGAGTGTTTGCCTCTCCTTCCCTATTCAGAAACAGCAAGGATCATAAAAACTGTTCTAGAATTTTTTAACATCTAACCATAATGTTGTCAAATTTACCTTGGTGGTCTCTGCATTCATTATCAATGGGGGCAATATCAATTTACAGCAATCTGTGAGCCCTTCCCAAAGGGCTGCAATTTGTAAACAGATACATGATGTACTTTGATATTAAAATTTCTTGTGAAGGGGGGCAATTAAGAAAAAGATCTAAAAATGCTCCTTCAGTTCAGTTCAGTCGCCCAGTCATGTCCAACTCTTTGCAACCCCATGAATCACAGCACTCCAGGCCTCCCTGTCCATCACCAACTCCCGGAGTTTACCCAAACTCATGTCCATCGAGTCGGTGATGCCATCCAGCCATCTCATCCTCTGTCGTCCCCTTCTTCTCCTGCCCCCAATCCCTCCCAGCATCAGAGTCTTTTCCAATGAGTCAACTCTTCTCATGAGGTGGCCAAAGTACTGGAGTTTCAGCTTCAGCATCAGTCCTTCCAATGAACACCCAGGACTGATCTCCTTTAGGATGGACTGGTTTGATCTCCTTGCAGTCCAAGGCACTCTCAAGAGTCTTCTCCAGCACTACAGTTCAAAGGCATCAATTCTTCAGTGCTCAGCTTTCTTTACAGTCCAACTCTCACATCCATACATGACCACTGGAAAAACCATAGCCTTGACTAGACAGATCTTTGCTGGCAAAGTAATGTCCCTGCCTTTTAATATGCTATCTAGGTTGGTCATAACTTTCCTTCCAAGGAGTAAGTGTCTTTTAATTTCATGGCTGCAGTCACCATCTGTAGTGATTTTGGAGCCCCCGAAAATAAAGTCTGACACTGTTTCCACTGTTTCCCCATCTATTTCCCATGAAGTGATGGGACCAGATGCCATGATCTTCGTTTTCTGAATGTTGAGCTTTAAGCCAACTTTTTCACTCTCCACTTTCACTTTCAAGAGGCTTTTTAGTTCCTCTTCACTTTCCGCCATAAGGGTGGTGTCATCTGCATATCTGAGGTTATTGATATTTCTTCCCGCAATCTTGATTCCAACCTAGACAGGAATAATAAAAAACAAATGTTGAGAAACACTGATCTATTGCAGTATGGAAGCCTTGGGAACCAGATTTAATAGTCTTAACCCAAGTATACCCAAAAGAATAACAATTATTAAAGGCACTGTGACAATTGTATTGAATTAACAAATTGATTCACTTATTCAATTAAAAGCCTAAAATCCCCCTTTTTTTCTTTTTCTGAAAGTGGAAGCAGTGGTGATAGAAATCTGTGTCACTACAGGCCTAATGTCAAAATAGAGTGAAAAATTCAGGTTTGTATGGAGGTCTACCACCACCACCCCTTCCCCAAGAGAAAGGGAAATAGTTTGTCAGGTTTTTAATTGAGTAATTGAATCACTTAACTGTATTAATTCAATGCAATTGTCATTGATGGGTCGTCTCCAACCAGAACTGAGTGATACAATGAAAGATGCAAAGCAACAAAGAAGTAAGAGAGAGACTTAACAAAGAAGACAGAGAGACTCTTATCAAAAGGGTACAACCTTTTTGGTTGGGTTTCCTTGATTTTTGAATCCTCAATATTCTGGTAAGGACAATTAGCTGGAGAGAAATGCAGATGAAAAGGAGCAAATATCCTAATTGTAAACAAGGCCAAAAAGCTGCTGGGACTAAGAAAGTCAAGGGCTTTGCATCTGCATATTTCACAACTGGAATGTTTACACACTATTTCTGTTGAGTGAGATCTATGTAACAAAAGATGAAGTAAGGTGACAGGAGGAATATAAAACATCCAGAATAAACTTACCACTTACCCAAGGGACCTACAGCACTAGCAGTAAATGTACTAAATCCAGCACTTGTCTACCTTCGATAGACATGGGCTAGCGATGAGCCGAAGGCCTGGAAATTGTGCAGAACACCAGGTACAAATGTCGTGGGCTAGAGTAGAAACAGGAGCAGGCTTGGGCTCACCTTCTTGTTTGCCCACTTCTGAAATATGCATGCTCTTTGCCAGATGATTTGACTCCCAAGATTCAAACCTCTCACTTTTAAACCAGGGTTAACCCCTACTTACAAGATCATTTTGAGGGTTAAATGTGCACTGCAAAGCAACAGGGTGTAAAAAATGTGCTCAGCAAATGAGAGTTTAAAAAGAGATAAGTTTAAAAGTACAAAACAGAAAAAAATAGTGTCACTGAGCATTTATGTGTGTGTGTGTGTGTGTACATACTTTGTATGTACAAGTTTAAATTCTGTAAATTTACCAAATTTACTTTATGAAGGCCACTGAGAATATGAGCTAAATTAGCTAAGGGAGTGGGGAGGAAGTCTTAGAAGGGAAGATAGAAACAAGTGTAGGTCCCTGCTTCACCATCACTAAAGAAGTGGACTGAACACAGCAAGAACCGAAACATTCAAGCATGTGCCACAAAAGATAAAAGAAATCGATGGCTCTGAGGATTTTTCAGCATCTGGCAAACTGGGTGTTCCTGTAGAGTTCCAACCCAGGAATTTGTTTTGGGAGTTGGTGTTGAAGTTGCTTGATAAAAATTAAATGCATAGTGTTAGGGTAAAGGGCAGTAGACAGGCTCATTGGAGAGGGGTCTCAAAGGGTGGGAATGAACTTGCAAAAATGCCACTCTTTGGGAAAAGGTGAATAGGAAGCATAAGGAAAGATAAGAGTCTTTCTTTAAAGCCAAATCAGCTGGTAAAGTTAAAATGAAATAATCCATCATTTTATCCTTTTATTAGAAACTGTTTCCATCAACAAGCTCTAGAAGAGGACTTCCCTGGTGGTTCAGTGGTTAAGAATCTTCCTGGTCCAGGAATGTTGTCTCCCCGTATGCAGTGGGGCAGCTAGGCCTGTATGCTGCAACCACTGAGCTTACGTACCCTAAAGCCCGTGCTCTGCAACAAGAAAAATCATTGCAATGAGAAGCCCATGCATTGCAACTAGAGAGGAGCCCTCACTCCCAGCAACTAGAGAAGTGCCCACGCAGCAACAAAGACCAAGTGCAGCCAAAAAAGAAAATAACAATCTCTGGGAGAGGCAGGTCAAGTCATTCTGGGTAGGATTTCTCTGTTCCATGTCAAAGGAATCTTCCCCACAACAACGAAATAGTTATCAGGTCAGGAAAAAAAGGGTAATGATGCAAAAAGAAGATACTCTCCCAAAATAAAGACAAGCATTAATGACTAACAAGAGATAAGCTCTGAGCAAGGACTTTTCAAACAGTTTGAGTTGAGAATCTATGTGAAAACCCGAGTTTATTTCAAATTGGCAGATATATGAGGAGGTTCACATGATTTATATGCTTTAAGAATCCATAAACAAGGATAGAACAAATATACTGCCTAAGAATATTAATAGCACATGATCAAAAAATAAATAAAATATACAGTGATATTTCCTGCCAAAAGGAGGTTTATAGCCTTCTTAGAAGCATCAACAGAACAGAAATCAGATTTGTGTTATATTAAGCCAAAGAATGTAAGTGTAATAATTCATTTGCCTTTTCAAAAACAATGAGCATGTAGTATTCTTTGGAGATTAAAACAATTTCTCCATACCCGATTGCAGAAGTCTAACAAAACTAAAAGAGCAAAGCTTTTATTTTGAGCTTTTCATCTAACTTGTCTTTATAATTGAGTTTTACCCTACTGCCAATGCAATATTTATGTTCTCAAATACGAAAGGGAAAGAAAGCCAGTTTGTCAGGTTCTTTAAAGTGGCATTCCTGGAAGCAGAGCAGCGCAGAGAACACCCACTTAATGAACTTGTGTCCCATGGATCTGGTGGGAAGGTAATGGATGCAACAGTGCACTGATTCCTTCTGAAATTCTGTTTTGCCTTTTATGACTTTCAATTTAAATTCCCATCTTTAGCATGGTTGTATTACAGGTTTCTTATTCCCAGGGTGATGGTTTTCATGTTCTTGAGAAAGAAAACCAAACTAATGTAAACAAGTTCCAAATCCTCATCCAACATCACAGGGCCTGTGTGTGAGCAGTGTGCTTGTCAGCCAGGGCTCGTTCTTGGTGTGAACTGATATTCTATCAAAGTTTTCATGAGGCTTTTGTCACATTTTGCTTCTGAATTTTCTGCCACCTTTTTGATTAAGGGCCAAAAATGTACACACTAAAATTCAGATATACAAGAACAACAAAAAAGCAACATGATCATATTTTACAGTAGAGCTCCCAATGTCACTCAGTAGCAAAATATAAAAACTAAAAAAGGTATGAATTTCTCAATTAAAGTTAGCCATGTTTCTTTCTGCTCATTAAGCTTTGGAGGTGTGTTGACAGATTCTTTGGGGTCTCTGTCAATTCTAATTTTAAAACTCTATAAGGACCAAAAGCACAACCAAGAACAACAACAAAAAAAAGAGTAGGTAAATTGAACTTCTTCAGAATTTTAAACTTTCATGCATCAGAGCACACTGTCAACAGAGTGAAAAGGCAATTTATGAAGTGGAGAAAATGTAAGTCATGTATCTAATAAGGAATTGATATCTAGAATTTATAAGGAACTACTACAACACAACAACAAAATGACAAATGACCCAATTTTAAAAGGAGCCAAGGATTTGAATAGACATTTCTTCAAAGAAGGCATATAAATGGCCAATAAGCACATGAAAATATGCTCCATACCACTTGTCATCAGGGACATGCAAATCAAAACCACAGCATTACCTCACACCCATTAACATGACTACTATCAAAAAAAAAGAAAAGAAAAGAAAGGAAGACAGAAAAGGAAAATATCAAAATATCAAATGTGGGTGAGGATGTGGAGAAACTGGAACTCTTGCATGTAGCTGGTAGGAATGTATTGGGTTGGCCAAAAAACTTGTTCACTTACAGTGTTTCCTTTAAGCTGTTACAGAAAAACCCAAACAAACTTTTTGGCCAACCTAATACATGATGCAACTGCTAAAATAGTATCATTTTTTACAAAGAATAAAAAAACATAGAAAATCTATATGATCCCAGTTCTACCCGTGGGTATATGATGAAAAAAAAAAATCAGACTTGAAAAATATCTGATGAACATGTACACCTGTGTTTATAGCATGATTCACAATAGACAGAAGGCAGAAGCAACCCAAGTGTCCACTGACAGATGAATGGATAAACAAAATGTGGTGCACAAACAATGGAATGTTCAGTTCAGTTCAGTTCAGTTCTGTCGGTCAGTCATGTCTGGCTCTTAGCGACCCCATGGACTGCAGCACGCCAGGCCTCCCTGTCCATCACTAACTCCTAGAGTTTACTCAAACACATGTCCATTGAGTTGGTGATGCCATCCAACCATCTCATCCTCTGTCATCCCCTTCTCCTCCAGCCTTCAATCTTTCCCAGCATCAGGGTCTTTTCCAATGAGTCAGCTCTTCACATCAGGTGGCCAAAGTATTGGAGTTTCAGCTTCAACATCAGCCCTTCCAATGATGACCCAGGACTGATTTCCTTTAGGATGGACTGGTTTGATATCCTTGCAGTCCAAGGGACTCTCAAGAGTTTTCTCCAACACCACAGTTCAAAAGCATCATTTCTTCGGTGCTCAGCTTTCTTCACAGTCCAACTCTCACATCCATACATGACTACTGGAAAAACCATAGCCTTGAATAGACGGACCTTTGTTGACAAAGTAATGTCTCTGCTTTTTAATATGCTGTCTAGGTTGGCCATAACTTTTCTTCCAAGGAGTGTGTCTTTTTATTTCATGGCTGCCGTCACCATCTGCAGTGATTTTGGAGCCCCAAAAAATTAAATCTGCCACCGTTTTCACTGTTTCTCCATCTATTTGCCATGAAGTGATGGGACCGGATGCCATGATCTTTGTTTTCTGAATGTTGAGCGTTAAGCCAACATTTTCAATCTCCTCTTTCACTTTCATCAAGAGGCTCTTTAGTTCTTCACTTTCTGCCATAAGGATGGTGTCATCTGCATATCTGAGGTTACTGTTATTTCTCCCAGCAATCTTGAATGTTACCCAGTGTTAAAAAAGAAAGGAAATTCTGACACATGCTACAACATGGTTGAACCTTGAAGACCTTATGTTAAGTGGAATAAACCAGCACTAAAAAGCAAATATTGTATGATTTCTCTGCTGTGAAATTCCTAGAGTTGTCAAATTCATAGAGACAGAAAGTTGAATAGTCATTGCCATAAGTTGGGGTGGGGTTGGGGGAATAGGGGAATGGGGAAAGTATCATTTTAGGAAGATGAAAGGTTCTGGAGATGGATGGTGGTGATGGTTGCAAAACAATGTGAATGAACTTCAAATGCTACAGAACTGTACACTTAAAAATGGTTAAAATGATAAATTTTATATTATGTATTCAGTTCAGTTCAGTTCAGTCGCTCAGTCGTGTCCGACTCTTTGCGACCCCATGAATCGCAGCACGCCAGGCCTCCCTGTCCATCACCAACTCCCAGAGTTCACTCAGACTCACATCCATCTAGTCAGTGATGCCATCCAGCCATCTCATCCTCTGTCGTCCCCTTCTCTTACCCCCAATCCCTCCCAGCATCAGAGTCTTTTCCAATGATATTCACTCATATTTTATTATAAGAGCAGTTTCCCCTACTTTACAGGTTCTCCCTCAGGCAACTTAGATATCTTCATAGCATTGGCGCAACACCCTTGGTCTGCATTCTGACGTCAGCTGAGGTGTCTTGACCTGAAGAAGTTCTGGCCATACTGCCTCCAGCATTATAATATCTTTGGTCTGTTCTCCCAAGGAGTTTGCTATCTTCCTTTAATGAGTAGGCCCCAATCTCAACCATCAGGCCTCCCAGATTCCCTGGGGTCAGCTCCAATCTCTACTCATTTCCCAGTCTGGGAATCTACCCTTCAGTCCTTAGCTGTAAGGTCACTTCTTTCCCTGCTGTATTGATCCCCAGCACCCCAGCACCAGGCCATAAGACCACCAGACAACATCTTTAGGCTTCTTACACACCCCCATGTGTGGGGACCATGCAAGATCTACAGGCTATGTAGAATCAATAAGAGCTGCCTTGAGTCCTCTCTTAATATCAACATACCACCATTTCATTTTTTTCCTGTCACTTCTCAACATTGGCACAAAGATAATCAGGAAAGAGCTAATTGATCCCCTCTGTTTTTGGTTTTCCTCTTAGCCTACCAAAGTCTATAATTTCTCTACCCATTCACCCTCCTTGGCCAGGGCGTGAGCTAGATTGGTGAGCTACTGGATTCATGAGGACCCCAGTTAGGGTCTTCACTCTTCTTTACTCACTGACCATGAAACTCCCTCTCTTGATTCAACCAGCAGGAAGTGTTCTCCACTCTTTCTTTGGGGGATGAGTATATGGAACTTCCTATGTGACATATCCTGCAAGCACTATTAATCATCTCCACTTTGTCCATTGGTTGACTCTAAAAGTTGAAAATGGCTGAACTGCCTTTACATTAATAAGGCTTCAAATATGCTTTTGTCTTGGGTCACATGGTATGTTTAATTATATTTCCTTCCTCTATCAGCAAGCAAAAGGAAAGTATTTTTAGCATTGAAGTTAATAGATTCATTCTTCTTACAGTCCAGAGGTTTAAACGCATGCCATATTTACTTTATAGTTTTGATTTTTCTATTTTTAATTGCCTTTTTGTCTTCTACTATTTGATTTTACTATATCTTTATTTTTTCTTTTAAACATCCATCATGTTTTCTGTCAACTTTTTTTTTTTTCCTAGAGCCCTCCATCCCCCAGGATCCAATCTGTACCAGTCTGTCTCCAGGTCTGCTACACATTCAGAAGCATTGTCCCTGCAAAAAGTTGTTGAGACGCTTGAAAAAGTAGTAGTGCGTTGGCGAGAGGTCAGGTGAATATGGCAGATGAGGCAAAACTGTGTAGCCCAATTCATTCAACTTTTTGATTTTTGGTCAGCTCATGAAGCACCCACTTATCGAGTTTTTTTACCTTTCCAATTTGCTTCAAATGCCAAATGATGGTAGAATGATTGATGTTGACTTCTTTGGCAACTTCTTATGTAGTTGTAAGAGGGATCACCTTCCATGATCCTCTCCATTGGTCGCTGTCAACTTTCAATGACCAGCCACTATGCTCCTCATCTTCAAGGCTCTGTTCTCCTTTGCAAAACTTCTTGAATCACCACTGCATTGTATGTTCATTAGCAGTTCCTGGGCCAAATGCTTTGTTGATGTTGCAAGTTGTCTCTGCGGCTTTATAACCCATTTTGAATTCAAATTTTAAAATTGCTCAAATTTGCTTTTTGTCTAACATCATTTCTATAGTCTGAAATAAATATAAACAGCAAGCAATGTCATTAGCAAAAAAAAAAAAAGCTAGAAATGCACATAAAAATGGTGTACAATATAACCACATTTAAGAATGTATTCCAATAACAAATGACAAAGTTCAGCAATGCAAAAACCACAATTACTTTTGTACCAGTCTACTATAATAAGCCTGCCCATGTACCCATTTCTTGGCTTTAGAAATTATCAATACTGCCAATTTTGTTTCATCTATTCCCCTACCAACATATTTCCTGGAATAGTTTAAAGCAAATCCCAGATAACATTTTTAATGATAAATTCTTTCATATATCTATCTGATATATGGGGACTTAAAAACACATGCCTAAAAAACTTATTACCTGATAAAATTATTTTTTTAATGCTGTCTAATAAAAAGCCATTGTTGAATTCCCCTGATTGTGATGGCACTTTCTCACAGACAGAAATTTTGATCCAAGTGAGGTCCATTCTATTGCATTCAGTTCACATGGTCTTAAGTATTTTTCCTTTGTTTATTCTATAATAGTTCCTCTCCTTCCATTTTACCCCATATCCTTGATTTAGTAAAATTTTAAATATTATAAAACAAATTCCAAACATCATTGGCTGGCTAAATACTTCAACATGCCTCGCTGAAAACTGGAATTATTTTTCCTCCTTGGCCTCTTCCCTGACTACCTAACAAAACAATAATTCCCCAACACAATCTGATTTTCAGTTTATGTTAAACTATACCTCATGTTTCTCAAAACGTCTTTTGTGCAAACCAGAACCCAGTTAAAACCCACACTGATTTAGCATAGTTCTGGCCTCACCATTTAATAAATTGCTTCTTGAAATGGACTCGTTGCAAACTAAGACAGTTTCAGTGTGATCTAATCCAAAATTTTAAGTGAGCTCCAGATATCAGCCCCTACTCTGAGGCATACGAAAGAAAGAAAGAAAGAAAAAAAAAAACCCTCAAAATCCTATCTCCGTAGAGGCGCCTGATGCCACTTTGGCTTCCAGAGCCAGCAGTAAGCCTGCCCTCCATCAATCGACCAATCAGCCTTAAGTATAGAAGCCCACGTGACATGATCGCACGTGTGCCTCGCCTACGTGGAGCCACCGGCTGGAAAAGGCATTCGGACCAGGCCTTTCCTGCAGCAGAAGGGCTCAGCCTCGTTTTCAACCCCTGTGGTTCCAGAGTCCCTTTCCCTCTGACTGGAGTACAGAAGGTTAGTGTCACTGGTCTTGTGGCCCCTGTGGACGCAGTTCTCCCGCTGAGCTCTGGGGAGTGTGGCAACTTCCGCACTCCTCGCCTGCATCTTGTGGCCAGACCCACGCCGCTTCCGCTAGTGCAGAGGGCTTTACCTCCGGGTCTCTCGTTTCTCTTCAGTTCCTCAGAACTGCGGTTTGGAAGCTATGCTCATCTCTGGGGAGAGCACTCAGGAAAACCTGAAAATGGCTGTGGGGCCCAGGAGAATTAAGAAAATGGTGGAGATTTACTGATATTTCATCAAAAGAAAGGAAATTTTAATCAAATGGTGAGCAAAATAAAAAAATTTTTTTCACTGAAAGTGGTTATCTTTTATATTGGAGCTTTCACATTATTCTTTGTGTCAGTCTAGACTTAACTGTTGAAATACCAAGAACTTGGTCTGTGGAAAGAGGAGACAAAGGTGTCTGTGTTCTCCACAGGTGGAAACTGGTGGGAGGTGGGGGGCGGTTAACTCGCCCCCAACAGGCCTTGAATTGTGCGAGGAGCTGTGTTGCAGGCAATTTGGTTTCACGTGTGACCCAGCTACAGCTCCCTATGTCACACCTAAATGGGAAGGAGGCAGGATTGTGCTGAGTTATCAGGTAGAGAGCATTCCACCTGAGTGTAAAGACAGGCGGCACAGGTGCTCAGAAAGGCCAGGTACTGGGAGGGGTGGGGAGGTGAAAAGGTGCATGGATGGGGACGGGCATGGAAAGGAGGAAGAGCTAGACCAGAAGAGTGAGGGTGGCTGTGGAAGAGGCCGTGCACTAAAGAGTGTGTGAAGTTTGTGCGTGTGTGTGTGTAAGAGAAATACACACAAGAAGAATTCTTGTAAATCCCAGACGTCACTAGCTCATGGCTGCAAGGCAGCTTGCTGTGCTCAGTATCCTCAGAAATGTTCCCTGACTTTATTCTGAGGAGGACACAGCCATATACAAATGTGCCAAGACCGGGCTGTTTGAGGAGCAGGGCTGACCTCAGCAAACCGGGAAGGTAAAGGAGGTAGGGCACTTTGTTGATCTGTCCTGGGAGTTCTTCCTGGACTTTGATGAGGCGAGCAGAAGGCCCTGTGGAGAGGGGTGACAAACGGATGAGCCTGTACATGGCCAAAGGTGAATAGAGGTCTTCATGAAGGTACAGACTGTCTGAGCTGGGAGGTGACCCTGGCCAGGCAAGTGACCAGAGGCAGAAAGTGAAAGTTGCTCAGTCCTGTCCAACTCTTTGTGACCCCCATGGACTATACAGACCATGGGATTCTCCAGGCCAGAATACTTGAGTAGGTAGCCATTCCCTTCTCCAGGGGATCTTCCCAACCCACGGATCAAACCCAGGTCTCACACATTGCAGGCGGATTCTTTACCAGCTGAGCCACAAGGGAAGCCCGAGGATCTTCCTGAACCAGGAATCAAACCAGGGTCTTGCATTGCAAGCGGATTCTTTACCAACTGAGCTATCAGAGGCTGAAAGTGAAAGTGAAGTTGCTCAGTCGTATCCGACTCTTTGCAACCCCATGGACTGTAGCCTACCGGGCTTCTCCGTCCATGGGATTTTCCAGGCAAGAGTACTGGAGTGGGTTGCCATTTCCTTCTCCAGGGGATCTTCCCATCCCAGGGATCGAACCCAGGTCTCCCGCATTGTAGGCAGATGCTTTACCCTCTTAGCCACCAGAGGCTGAGGTCCCATTAAATGCTTTTGACCTTGAATTGTGCTACTTCTATTTTCTTTGTATGCATTAATTAGATTTAACTTTGTCCATATCCTTATTTTCAACCTTTCTTTTTTATTTTCCCCCACCTATTTATTCTCTGTATCTGTAACTCTGTTTCTGTTTTGTTTGTTGATTTGGTTTTTAGATTCCACCTGTAAGTGAAATCATCCAGTGCAGCATTTGTCTTTCTCAGTCTGACTTATTTCACTTAACATAATACCATCTAGGTTCATCTATGATGATACAAATGGCAAGATTTCATTCTTTTTATGGTTGAGTAATAGTCTATTGTATACTAATGGATAAAGTATAAAGTTATGGATAAAGTCTAATGGATAAAGATGTATCAAATCTTTATCAATTCATATGTTAATGGGTACTTGGGTTGGCTATTGTAAATAATGCTGCGGTGAACATAGGAGCATATATCTCTTATAATTAGTGTTTTTGTTTTCTTCAGATAAATACCCAGGAGTAGAATTGCTTTATTGTGTCATGGTTCTATTTTTAATTTTTTGAGATATCTCCATACTCTTTTCCATAGAAGCTACACCAATTTACATTCCCATAACAGTGCACAAGGGTTCCCTTTCTCCACATTCTTGGCAACACTGGTTATTTGTTGTCTTCTTGATAATAGCAATTCTGACGGGTGTGAGATGATATTTCATTGTGGGTTTGATTTACATTTCTCTGATGATTAGTTATGTTGAGCATCTTTCCATAAGCCTGTTGCCATCTGTATATCTTCTTTGGAAAAATGTCTATTTGGATCCTCTGACCAGTTTTTAATCAGGTCGTTTGTGGTGTTAAGTTGTATGAGCTTTTTGTCTATATTGGCTATTAACCAAAATTATCGGGTAATATTGTTTGAAAATAACTTCTTCCATTCAGTAGGTAGCCTTTTCTCTCTCTCTTTTTTTTTTTATAGTTTCTTGAAAGCAAAAGGATTTTAGTTTGATTTGTCGTATTTGTTTAATTTTGCTTTTGTTTTCCTTACCTAAGGAGACATATTCACACACATGTTTGACATATCTTTGTCTTATCTTAATTTTTATTTTTATTAACATATATAACTGGATTTTGTCTGAGTATGATAATGTATTTTGATAGGGAAATTCAGACTTTTCATATTTGTTCCATAACTGATATTCTTTGTGTTGTTTCTTCCATTTATTTTAGGTTTAATATTATCGTACATCATATTTTCTTTTTGCCTCTACTTTTTTTTCTTTATAAGTGTTTACAATTTTTCTCTAGTGTTATGTGGAACAGGATGGCTAGAAGAGGCTAGTGTTGAATATTTCCTTCCTTCCCCAAGGGTTATTAACCTCTGATAAAATCCTAATGGTTTAGACTCTGGTAAAATAGTTTTCCTTGAAGATAGGTCCTGTTAAGATGAACAGACGCTCTGATGATTTTCAGAATGGTCCCTTCTCCCATCTTTCTGCCAGAAGCATGCAGTGATTTTTCTCCAGCCTTCGTGGTGGGGATCTGGCAGAGGTCAAGGAGGTAAAACTCACTGAAGTGTGGGGGCCGTCTTATGACAGGGTCCCCTGGGGGTTTTAACCCTCAGACTTGTCCACAGTTCAGGTTTTCCTACCCCAGCACTGGTATCTGAGGTTTCCACTCATGGATTTCTGTTCTTATCTATTGTGAATCTTTGTGTCCACCTGTATGTCTGTCCAAATTTGGAAGCAGTGGTTTGCCCTGTGACCTCCCTTCCCTGACAGATCTAAGAAAGCTTATTGACTTTTTAGTTCAAATTTTTACTTATGGCTCGGGTTAAGTGGTGACTTCCAAGCTCCTTGTATGGTGGACTGGAAACCAGAAGTCCCTCTTCTTACTTTTCTGACTTGGTTAGTTCTCTCCTTATTGCATTTGGCCCAATTAATTTGGAAGTGCAGATTAATTATTTTCAAGTCTTCAAAGGCTTACCTTCTCAGCCCACCAGTGATAATCACACCTGCATTTCTGCATTTCTCTATTAACATATTAAAAGTGTCCTCCCACTAAGGTATTTTCTTTGCTTACTCATCCAGTATTCCTCAAAAATGGTATTTTTAAGCTGTTGTAACTTCTCTTGTCTGCATTACCTCTCTTGTAGAGGGATGTCCTAGCGCTGGTTTAAACTGACTCATTTCTTTTCAACTCTGTGTTCAATGACATCACTTTGATAGCTTGAAATTGACCATGGAGGGAGTATTTACACCGTGAAATTGGCGAGCACTACAAAGCAAGGCTTCATTTTTTTGTTTATCATTCTTCTGTAGAGTCAGTTGTTAATCATTTGCATTATACCACTGCATTTCTACTTCCACTAAAATGTGTAGGATTTGCTAGACTGCTTCAGAATTTTAGTTGAGGAATTATTATTTTCCCTTTCAGTATATGTTTTGTTTCAGAATTCTGTAGCACATAGTAACTGTTGCTTTAACTAATTTTTGTTGTCATAATATTCTTTGTGGAAATTTATAAGATTTTTTTAGTCCAAGGAATTTGTAAGCTTTCCCAAGGTATAACTAGGTATGTGAATGTTTTCCCATTGATCCCATCTGAGTCTTGGTAACCATTAATAATTTAAGAACTTGTCTATCCAAAGAAGTTTTCTTCTTTTTAAAAAATTTATGTATCCATATATTCTCAGAGTTCTTACTACTTATATTTTAGGTTTCTAAACTTCAAATCTCTTGTCTTTCTTCCACTTTTTTCAGTTCTATGGGAATACACCCCCCAGGTCCAATTCAGCTTTGCCTTCCTTCCTTGGGTGTCTGATTCCCCATAAAAGAATTATCATTCCTTTGTCTCTTCATGGTTTATTCGTCCTCACTGATGCTGAGGATAAAAGGTTCCCTCGGCCCTTGATGTTGGTCATGAAAACTTCTGCTTATGTCAGTTGATGAGCATTGAGCTGGCAGTTGCTGGGCTGAGGCAGGAAGGAGGCATTTCTGGGAACAAACAGCAGTCTTCTTTTCAGTGACCAAATATCTCTCCTCCAGGATGTGAAATCTGATAGTTCTCCCAGGAATATAAGCAGCACACGCAAGCAGGCTGGTCTGACCCCCTCCAGGAGCGGGAAATTTAGCGTCTCCACAGCCCTCTCCACTCTTCCTCAATAGGGAGCAAAAACTTTGACTCAGGTTGGCACACACCCTCCTGTCTCTGCCAACACTCTCAATTTGTTCATTTTGTTTGGAGGAATGAGTCAGGGATGTGTTGTCAAGCTTTTGTCTTCCAGTACATTATTTTAGTGGCAGAGCAGTAGACTGCATGTTATAGGCATACAGCCTAACTGTACTTCATGATTATACTAGTCAACATCATCAGACCAAAGTAACCACAGGCATGATACTTGGCATTCCCTTAAAAATTCCAAGACATCAACTGCTGCCAGAAAATGCTACCACTGGCACATAAACCAGATCGGGCTATCACCAACAGGCCTCAACAGGGACACTGCTGCATAACATCTAGCTCTGGCCTATGACTCAGCATCCCAAAGGACTACTGTGGGCATTGTTACAGCTGGACAAGTCAGACCAGGTGGGCAGTATTCTCAATATTTTGGCCATTAAGATCTCATATTCAAGACAGTTGGCATCCATAATAGAGCTGTTACTCTAGATTGAAGCAGAGCCAGAAATCAAGTTCAGTAAAGATTGTATCCCCAAACTACATTGTTTGAGGATGTATGAACTTACTGCATTGAGGTAATAAAAAATTATAGGTAATAGCTATTTACTAGAAGTCAAATTTTCAGTTTGGTAGGACATATCTTACAATACCCCATGCTGGCCTCCTTTTTTATTAATCTTCAAATAGAAAGATCATCATGGATGATGTTTGTCTGTATGATGAAATTTCGATGATCAGTACCGATGTCAATACCATTCCAAATTAAGTGGCCCAGCCACAATTCTCATTTTTGGCAACAATTTAAAAAATCATTTCGATATTTGGCAAAACTAATACAATTTTGTAAAGTTTAAAAATAAAATTAAAAAAAATGACCAAAAAAAAATGTGAGAAGCTGTGATTATGAGAGTTTTCCAGGGTCAGGGTCAGCAGCAGTGGGGCAAGGGTGCAAGGGTGGGTAATAGCTACAGAATCCAATGCCCAGCTTGACTAATGTATGATGCTAACCAATATCCTGGTCCCTCAGGGCATGATGATTAAAAAAAACAAAAAGAAGCCTTAGGTCTTCATTCTAAACTTGACACCAAACATTGAACATCCCAGGTGTGCCAGAGGAGCAGTTGCATCATCACTCAACCACATCTAAAGCACCATTTCAAGTCAAACCAAATATATGAATGTGCTTGACAGCAGATGGATGGAGACCTAAGTTCATGCTCCATTAGGCTTAATTCACTCCAGAGCTCACCATTTCCCAGGGTACATAGTGTTCAGTCAGGGAAGAGCCAAGAGCTTAGGGTTTCAAGCCAGTTCACTGAAAAATATATTCTATCAAATTTAACATTATATCAGCCTGGAATGTGTAAAATAAAACACATACCCCCTCCTCAGGTGTGGAAACTTTCTGGTCAGGTGGATGTACAAAATTGGGACCTAGTAAGAACCATGAGAATGCACTGGCCACCTATAAGAATACTGTGTAATACTGTAGCTATTATTATCTTGGGAAGACCAGTCTACAATAGCTTCATGACAGCTGAAACTTTAAGGAACATTTAACTTAAGGATTTAATCATCCCTGATAGAGGTCTTGCTGGAACCACAAGGAGGATGTTGCTTCTCTCTCTTTGACCCCTGAGTAGTTTTAGATACAGAACTGTGTGCCTTTTCCATTTTTTCTAGTACTTTTTTTTTTTAGATTTTTCTGTATACTGGCTCCATTCTGGCTTATAAAGGCTGTGCTGAGTTCTCCATTGATTGTATCTGCATGACTGAAAACACTTCCTGTAGAATTTAAGGAACCAGTATGATTCCCCCTACCCAGTGCAGGAAGAGGGATGCTCAAGGAGAAGAACTCGGGTTTTGAGGGGCATATTCAGCCATGATACTACCAGCAAAGTAAAGGCAAGCAAGTATAATTTAAAGCTATGGAATGGTGCTTGATTCCAAGAAATGCTAATAATGTAGTCTACAGGGATATCAGAGAGGCCAAAGACCTAGAATGTGCCAAAAATAAAGAAACGGTAAGGGGAGAACAGGAGTATCAGTGTCTAGAACTCTTATGCTTGCTTCCAAGGGCCAACTTGGAGGGCTGGTAGAAACCAAACACCCATCACCATGAAGAAACACCTAAGAGTGAGGTTCTTGTCAGCTTTTATCGATCATGTAAACCATAGACCACATCAGGTTTCTAGGCAACATTCTAGGATCTGGCACTGAGGAAATACATGAAGTATTCTCATCCGAAGTATGGGAATTGTAAATCATTTTTCCTGCTACTTAGAGGAAACATAATTTTCACTCTGAAAACATCTAGTCCTGATATTTATTGTACTTTGAGTAGAAGAATAACATACCACACTAGTGGTAGGGAACTTGAGTTTGAATCTTATTGTCATATAGCAGAGACTTCCACTGGTAATTGTAAGCTTTACTGCATATTCCTGTTTTGGTACTAATTATCTTCCTATTCTTAACAGTCATATCTGTACCTATACTTTACTTTATATACTGCAATTAAACAACCATGCCCCAACACACATTCACACACATACTGTTTCACTTCTCATCTCCAGCTGCTAGTTCCTCTGTGTTCCAGTACTCTTCCAACTCTTGAATCTGGTTGAAAGAATAATGGTGTGGGACTAAATATCTTAAATCCCCTTCCAGTAAATTTTGAGATGTCAAAACATAGATTGCAGATTTGGGAGTATATGTTCAATTATACTCAGTTCAGTTCAGTTCAGTTGCTCAGTCATGTCTGACTCTGCGACCGCGTGAATTGCAGCACGCCAGGCCTCCCTGTCCATCACCAACTCCTAGAGTTCACTCAAACTCATGTCCATCGAGTCAGTGATGCCATCCAGCCATCTCATCTCCTATCGTCCCCTTCTCCTCCTGCCCCCAATCCCTCCCAGCATCAGAGTCTTTTCCAATGAGTATACTCAGAAGCCTATATTTCCCTTTTTTTCTAATTACAACAGTTAAACTGGGTACCCTTTTAGATTAAAAGTCCCTTGAGAAAAGGATTTAGATGTGTCTTAATCACCTGCTATCTCCAGAACAGGAACATACATAACAGTACATGACTGAAGAGGCTGTTTGCCAAGAAAATTAAAATAACTTTATGTCTGGCCATACAAAAAATGGCACCTCTTAAGATTCTCATCAGCTGTTGACGGGAACTCCCTTAACTGTGAATATATTGCTCTAAAGTTCAACAACAACAATAACAAAAATCGATGAAAGACCTTCATTTCAGTTTACTTTGATTTTGCTGCCAGTTATTTCTAGAGATGTCATTTTGACAACTCAGAATGCCAATACTTTAAGATAAGTTGGTCCATTTCTTGAAGTTCATAAGAACTCTAGTACTGTTGCACCACAAGACCATTTCTTAGTAACAGACTTCTAGCCATGTGCTGGAGAAGGCAATGGCACCCCACTCCAGTACTCTTGCCTGGAAAATCCCATGGACGGAGGAGCCTGGTAGGCTGCAGTCCGTGGGGTCACAAAGAGTTGGACACTTAACTGAGCAACTTCACTTTCACTTTTCACTTTCATGCATTGGAGAAGGAAATGGCAACCCACTCCAGTGTTCTTGCCTGGAGAATCCAAGGGATGGTGGAGCCTGGTGGGCTGCCATCTATGGGGTCGCACAGAGTCGGACATGACTGAAGTGACTTAGCAGCAGTAGCAGCAGCCATGTGCTGCAATACAAGTATTTGTTGATAAGTCCAATTTTTGCCTTTTTTCCAGCCTGCTTTGACCTTAATTGTTGACTGTATTTAATTAAGTCACAAACCTGTCTTTTTGTCATATTATCTACACCAGTCTCATCAGTTCTTAGGTGACTCTAATTCTTTTTTGGTATTCTGATTTTATTGTCAGAGGAAAGCTCCATATTTTCCTGAAATAGCAAAAACTAAACTCTATCATTGTAGATTGGTTAAGAGAACAACAATCAGCTTGCCAAAGGTGTCAGTCTCAGTAACTGTGGCATTTTTAAAGAATTTAAGCTCTCTGTTCTTGTTTCAACTTCTTTAAAATGGGGATGATAATAATACCCACTTCATAGGGTTGGAATGAGGTTTAAATGAGTTGATTCATATATGTCTGATACAGGTGGTTAGTAATGTTAGCTATTATTTTTACAGTATTAATATTTAGGAAAATAAGGAAACTAAAGGTGTTTGCTCCAGTTTCTCTGACAAATTTATTTTCTTCAACAATTGTGCAAACTGATTGTTTTCACTGAGGATTCTGAATTCTCAGAAACCTAAATGATGACTTTGGCTTTATATAAAAATAATAATACTATTAATGTATTATCAATACATTAATAGAGATTGCTGCTGCTGCTGCTGCGTCGCTTCAGTTGTGTCCGACTCTGTGCAGCCCCGCAGACGGCAGCCTACCAGGCTCCTCCGTCCTTGGGATTCTCCAGGCAAGAATGCTGGAGTGGATTGCCATTGCCTTCTCCAATGCATGAAAGTGAAAAGTGAAAATAAAGTCACTCAGTCGTGTCTGACTCTTCGCGACCCCATGGACTACAGCCTACCAGGCTCCTCCGTCCATGGGAGTTTCCAGGCAAGAGTACTGGAGTGGGTTGCCATTGCCTTATCCTTTAATAGAGATTAGTACATGGGAATAATGGGTAAAAACTAAGATACTGAGCTCATACTACACACTAGACCAATCACTAACTTCATGCAACTACATCTGAACCTCAGAATATATTGCCTGTCTTTGTGAAAATAGATTAGAGGTGTGAAGGTTGAGCCCTCAGGTTGAGTGCAACAATACCTAGATTTAGGCTACAGGGCCCATATGCATTCTTATTCAAACTTCCAAATGTGTTAAATGGCAAAAGTTTCAAGAAATTTTTGTTTAGCTCTGTCACCCTGTAGACATCAGAGGTACTCATATTGATCACCCACATTTTTAGGAAGGAAGGAGAAAATAATAGTCTTTGGTAGTCACCTCTACAAGTTTGGAGCTTTTGAAATGGACTTGTTTGCTGCAATTTAGATAGGTTCAGCCAAATAGTATGCTGTGATCCCAGTGGGGAGCCAGGACTGAAGGAGAGAAAGTAGGGACTAGCAAGTCTGTGCTTGCATAGAGTCACTAAGAGGAATAGCAGATAGCCCAAAGAATTCCAAATTTAGGCATGATTCAAGCTGAAGGCAATATCGAAGGCAGAGATGTGGCTGAGCAGTGGATTTGATCCTATAGCAAGAAGGCCCCCAAGTCATGGCCTTTCCGAGCATCACTTGCTTTGGTCAAGATACTCCATATTCTTGAAACATGACTCAGACTTGCCTTTGAGGGCCTAAGCAAAAGGATGTACACAGTCAGAGATAGGGAAAGTATCAGGACTTCAGACAAGCAGACTCAAAGTCAAAGATTGGTCCCAAGAGGAAAACGTAAGGCTAAGTAAGAAATCAAGACAGAACCATGTCATACTGAGAAAACCCAACAAAGATCCATGGAAGGCCAGCCTTGTAAGGCACAGGTACTCCGAGTTTATCTCACACAGCAGATCTGCAGTTGACATTATGTCCCTCAGTCTGTACCACAGCAACTACAAATCAGAGGACAGGAACAGGATAATAACAACATGGCAACACTCACCACTTTTATTCAGCATAGTTTTGGAGTTCTAGCCACAGCAACCAGAGAAGAAAACCCAAATAATAGGGTCATCATAGGCTTTCCTGTGTTCTCACAGACCAGTCTCTTCAAGTTTCAACCACTAAATATCCTAGCCCTCTCCTGCTTTGGCCTCTCCAGGGCCACCACTTTCACTCCCTCTGATCCCTCATGCGGGCCACATTCACCTTGAGGTGCTGACATCTTTGAAATGCTAAAGCTTACCTCTGGGGTAAATTCCCCATATGCCAAAGCTGTTAAGGGTCTGTCCCTGGACTTGGAAAAGTGCTCCTCATCTTACTTTTGAGTGACCATTAAAGAGGACCAAAACCAAACTTTTGGTGCCACAAATTATTCAGAGTATTTAGCAATCAACCACCTTCACCCCTAACCCTTACCCTAACTTCCTACCTCAACACTGCCTCCCCAGAACTGGGCAAAATATGATATGAATGGCCATATGCAAAGCACCCATCCAAGGCCATGAGCCATGGCAGTCCTTCATGCACAAATGAAGCATACCATGTGGTCCCACTAACTGATCACAGCTATGGGCCAGGGATGGACATTGGGGCCAAAGGCAGCCATCTACAAACAGGACAGCCAACTGGCAGACTGGGGAGAAGCTCTGATCAACAAGACACTGTATACTAGATAGTGACTAACCAGATCGTTCCTTGGGGAGTTTGAACCCAAGCTACATGGTAACTTGATGGCTTGACTGCAGAGGTAGAGAGGTGACACAGTACCCCAGTAGCTGAGCCCTGGAATAGAGAAAATCACAGGAGGCAAGGTGGTTTGTGTTTTGTCCTATATGACATTCCAACCCTGGTAAAGAGCAGTCCTTTTTTACATCTTCTTTATCCATTCATCTATTGATGGACATATGAACATTGGAATATTACTCAGCCATGAAAAAGAATGAATGAATGCCTTTTGCAGCAACACTGATGGACCTAGAGATTATCATACCAAACGAAGTAGGTCAGAGAAAGGCAAATATATGTTGTCATTTATATGTAGAATCTGAAAAAGTGATACAAAAGAACTTATTTATAAAACAAACAGGCTCACAGACTTAGAAAACAAACTTCTGGTTACCAAAGGGGAAAGGTGGGAGAAAGGGATAAATTAGGAGTTTTGGATTAACACATAGCCCACAATTATTTATAAAATAGATGAACAAAAGGACCTACTTTTTAACACAGGAACTATATTCAATATCTTGTAATAATAGAATTTTGAAAAAGCGTATATGTGTGTGTGTATATATATATATATATATTTGAATCACTGCTGTATACCTGAAATATAGACCAACTAGACTTTAATTTTAAAAAATTATAATGACGCACTACTTTGTGTCACATCATATACCACACTATACACATATGCAGAAAGATGTCCACACACTAGTCTCTGTAACCTCTGAATATGTTAGGTCACATGGAAATAGGAAATTAAGTTTACTAATCAGATGATGTTGTGATGGGGAGATTATCCTAGATTATCTGGGTGACTCCAGTCTAGTCACATGAATTCATAAAAGTGGATGAAGAAGAGGCAATAGAGTTAGAGAGATGATACATGAAAAGGACTTCACTTGCCATTGCTGACCTTGAAGAGAACTAAGGGGCCAGGAGCCAAGGAGAGCCAGCAAGAAAAGGCAAGGAAATGGATTGTTGCCTATAGTTTCCAGAAAGGAATGCAGCCCTCAAACAACTAAAATAGCCCATTGAGGTGCAAATGAGAATGCTGATGTACAGGATGATAAAATAAAATATTTGTATTAAGTCACAAAGTTCATGGCGTTTGTTACAGTAGTCACAGAAAACTAATACACACTGCAAATGAGGAAATGTTTAATCAACTGTGTTTGATTATAGAATCAAGAAACCCTCAATTTGTTCCAAATGATGTGTTGACTTCTCTTTGAAGAATGCAATACCTTGAAGAGAGAGAGCAGGCAGGGTTGTAAGGTGGAGAATGTGTGTTCATCTTCTTATTCCTTAGGTCAGTTCAGTTCAGTCGCTCAGTCGTGTCTGACTCTTTGTGACCCCATGGACTGCAGCACGCCAGGCTTCCCTGTCTATCACCAACTCCCAGAGCTTGCTCAAACTCATGTCCATCGAGTCGGTGATGCCATCCAACCATCTCATCCTCTATCATCCCCTTCTCCTCCTGCCTTCAGTCTTTCCCAGCATCAGGGTCTTTTTCCAGTGAGTGAGTTCTTCGCACCACATGGCCAGAATATTGGCCTAGAGCTGGGCTCAAGTTAAGATCGGGACCAGGACCTAAGCCCAGATCATGTCTGCTCTAGACTGTTCTATTTCCTTTCAGAAATTTTAAGCTCTTCCCCTGGTCATTTATTTATCTCTATCAAAAATTGATAGCCCCTACTCTGTCTGGACAAATAGAAAACTGGTATTCTGGATTAAGATACTGGTTTTTTTAAAAAATGAAAGCAGAACAAAGAAATTCTTTAGTGAAACATCTTGAAACAATTCTACCATCCTATCACTTTATGAAATGTTTCTAACTAGCAGAGTTTATCAGTAATTCATGTGGCCATCATCTCAAAATTCAAAATACTTTAGATCATCATAGTCCTGTACTTCCATCAGCATACCTCAGTCTTGGTTATCAGAGTGGCAAAAGAATCACAATAGATTTTTTAACCCCCAAGCAGGAACCTGGGGTGGTGGTTAAAAAGTGAAAGTATTGAACCCTGAGAGGAGGAATGATCCCCAAGGGCAGAGAGCAAAAGCCCAAGCTACCCGCTGAGGTTCCAGACTTCCACACAGCCCTGCCTCGGGCCATTCTGGCACCTGAGTTCAAAGCAAAACCACCTCTGGCGAGTTAAGACTGGGTTACACTTTGTTTTAGTCAAGTGAAGGCATTGTTCTGATTCAGGCATTGTTCTTCAAATGTCACAACGGTCAAGGTTTTATCTACAAACTTCTGGCTTTCAGAATTCAAAGTTGAAAGATGTGTGAAAATCTTTTGACAGAACATTTAACATGCTGACTTATTTCACCCTCCCTTGACCTGTTTTTCTCCTATTCTTCTTTTGATACCTATTGCCAATTCCACTTCAGTTTCTCTGGAGTACAGTTTCTTGTTCTAAATCATAAGCATTCTTCACAAACATATAAATAACTGGAAGATTTTACTATAGATTGGTTAAAGCCTGACATATCTCACAGAATTTCCCCAAGTCTAATAAATTGTTTCAAAGACAGAGCAAAAGAATGGAAGCCTTTAAAAGACATTATTTTTTTTTTCAAGGAAAATCTAATGGGGAAAGGGAACAAGAAATAAAGAACCAAAAAAAAAGGGAACTCAATTTACCGTAGTTGTCTTTTTCTTTAGCAGTTTTTTTGTTTTAGATGTAATAAAGAATTCCTCAGAATCCACATTACCTTGATCTTAAGCATCCAGGGGGTGAGGGGCTGGAAGAGAGGGAGTGACACTAAAGAGGACCAGAATAGACGTCAGGTACAGTCAGTTCGAAAATTTTGCTATCCAGATTCAGAGCCCCATTCTGCTGTTCTGCCTTTTTCAACATGGTGAAAAAATAATTCAGTGCCTAGATTATATCGTGTCTGTCCTGAGTGATGTTACAAGCGCTTTCTGCAAAGAGGGTGACAGCACTCTATAGGTTATATGACTGTTCTTAAGCTGTATACGCACCAGGAGTGAAGCAGAGGTAGATCTCTATAGATCAATATGGATATTAATATCGATATAGATATAAAAAAGGAGGGAGAGTAAAGAGGTGGGGGAGAAAGAAAGGGAAAGAGAATGAAAGAAATATCTGCTAAACTGTGAAAAAAAAACATAATCTGGGAGCCTATTAATAATGTGTATCTGATGCCTCCTTGAAAGTAAGAGCCATCCTTACAAAGGATGGTTAGGAAAGCACCCATCTTGCTCCAGCTTGGTTCCACTGCTTAACATCTTTAGTATGTAGTAGTTTTTCCATATGTTTTCTTTGAACAATTGATTTTTGCCAGTTGAAGTTTCTAAAGCATTCAAATGTTATTTCAGGAGAATAAAAAGTAGTCAAGCTGTGTAAAAGAAAAGCTCACCACCTTAAAGCTATATTGGTGCCAAAGTCTGTTTCAGGAGAGTGTGTACAAATAGGCACATGGTTTCCAGGGAGTCTAGCAGGCTTAGGAGAGCTTGTCCTCACTGACAAGGAACTCAGTTGCTCCTAAGTTTATCCCTTTTACTGAGAAATAAAGTGTTGCAAGCTGGATTGGCATGAGATTCCTGACTTTGTCTCCAGCCAGTGGCAACTTTTCCCAAGTTAGGGCAGAGAGTGAGGGTACCACATTGAGTCCACTCAGGAATCACTTCTACAAATGCAGTTATTTCCCATCATGTGTGTGTGTATGGAGCATCAGGTGAATACAAATGTATTTCTAAATATGAATGCTATAAGGTAAATAGCAGATAACCACTCAATCATCTAGACCAGGGCTCCCTGTTTTACAAATAAAGTGGCTCAGCACAAAGAGCCACTTGGAAAAGTGCTGGCAAAATAATCATTGGTCTCTGCTTTGGGTGTTATCATGGCTGAAGCAGATTTTGCTGGGAGAACGGTGATTGGTGTATGGTTCATACGGTTGTGGGGAAAGATGATATTTTCCTCTATTAAGATCCTGTGTCTGAAATGCAATATAGATTTTAGCACTTGAAAATGTTGCCTGAGTCAAGAGCTCTCCTGCAATTTTTCAGACAAGTTTGTGACCTGCCAGCATGTTTGGTATCCTGTTGATTGAAATGTTAATTAAAACAATGTGTTTGTTGACACCCAGGGAGTTACTTAAAAGAAGCAAAGCTTCACAGAAACTTAAATAGAACTGGATTGATTCATGTCTTTATTTGTACCTGAAGCAGAAATTATTCTACATGTATAGAGCCATATATTAATGAATAAGATACATATATTCTTAGTTATGTATACACATAAACACATATATACTCTTAAAAGGAATATATGCCTTTTAAGAACACATAAAATGTTTGGCTAACACGAAGCCAACTTAAAATATCAAGCCAAAAACTAACTCAAAATATCAAGCCAAAACAAACAAAAAAAGGATACATTTTTTGTGAAATATGTATAAAACCAAAATATACCTATATTTATTTATAATTAATCTCATTAATTCCCATTTCACACATTTAGAATTTATAATTAATGTTCTTGGCACTACATAAAAGGTAAAATTCTGATTAGGTGAAATACTGGTGTAAACAAAGTATTCATATAAAAGCTAGCAGTTTCTAAGGATCATTTTAGTAGTTCTTACACTCAAAAAATAAATGTCTAATTATAAACAATAAGCACTGCCAAGATTCTGTAAGTGTTCTCATTTTAAGAAAAAACAATACTCTGAAGTAATTTGGGGACTGCCTTTGTAGTCTGATGGTAAAGACTGTGCTTCGACTGCAGGGGGTACAGGTTCCATCTGTGGTCAGGGAACTAAGATCCCATATGCCCTGCTGCATGGCTGAAAAAAAAGAAAAACGAAACAAATCTTGAACTCTAAGATAAAGTAATTTCATATGCATCATTATTGTTGATAAGTAAAGGATGATAGGGTATGTGGTGTTAAAAGCATAGATTCCAAAGCTAGACTACTGCTGCTAAGTCACTTCAGTTGTATCTAACTCTGTGCAACCCCATAGACGGCAGCTCACCAGGCTCCTCTGTCCCTGGGATTCTCCAGGCAAAAATTCTGGAGTGGGTTGCCATTTCCTTCTCCAATGCATGCATGCATGCTAAGTCGCTTCAGTCATGTCCAACTCTTCAACCCTATGGACAGCATCCCACCAGGCTCCTCTGTCCACAGGATTCTCTAGGCAAGAATACTGGACTACCTGAGTTCAAATCCTGTTCTACCACTTGAGGGCTTTGTATGACCTTGAGCAAGCTATATGGAATTTCTGTGCTTCAGCTTCCTTTTTTCCTATATGTAAAAAACAAAATAATCTTGGGGTTGGTAGAGAAGCAATAAATGACAACCCTCTGTTTCTGCTCTGCAAAGGACTGAATGTTTATGCCTCCCTAAGATTCATAGGTTGAAACCCTAATCCCAGTGCGATGGTATTAGCAGGTGGGGCCTGTGGAAGGTAATTAGGTTCTGAGGGTGGAGCTCCCATGATTCACTTGTAGAAGAGGCCACAGAGCTTGCTAGCTCCCTTTCCGCTGTGTGTGAGGGAGGGTCCAAACAGAAGCCAGCTCTCTGCAACTCAGAAAAGGGTGCCAACCAAACCCACCATGCTGGCGCTCTGATCTCAGACTTCCAGCCTCCCGAACTATGGAACACTCTCAAGCTCTGAACCAACTGAGAGAGAAGAGAGCTGGCAGATGAAAGCCAAATATGCCCTTTATGTGAGAAAGAAGAAATGACTGATGATGACTGAAGAAATGACTCTGAGTCTCTGAGCTAAAAGGACTCCCTAATTTGCAACCCCAGAATTAAGCATAGTCATCTTCTACTCCTGGGCAGCACTGGAAAATCAAGTTCACCCTGTATAAAATGTACAGCACAGAGGAGTGGAATATATGCTTCATGAGGGCAGACTGCTCCTAAGGTAAGTAGAGGAAAGGGCTGGGCTGGTACAGCCAGTAATTCTCCAGGTGTTCCTTGGGGAATTCACTTCATCTCCATGGGAAGGAAGAAAGAATGGGATAAAAAGCCAAGGATATTTCAGGAAAAATCCCTCTTTCTGGAAATTAGAGAAGCCAGGAAGTCATGCTCTTGTGCTTGTCTTAGCTTTATTTGAGAATTAGATAATGTATGTGCAGTGAACCCCACTAAAGATGTTCATATAATAAATGTTAGCAATTATTATGATGCATACTGTTATTAACTACATCTTAGTCAGATTTCACAGAGTCTGATTGGATCCAAGATAGACATCAAAAGCCATCTGTTGACATTCTAGAGATCTGCATTGTATTTTTAAGTCCTACATTCTGTTTTATATTATATCTGGCTAGTAACCCTCAAAATCTGAGCAAAGTATCAAGCTACATTGTACTTAGTTAAATGCTTTTCCTCTTGTCTGGTATCCTATTCCAGAAAAGCAGTTTCTCCACCCCTTAGCACCCAGTGCAGGTGTGGATGGACTCCTGATTCTCCCCTTTCTGATTCCACCCCGTGGTGTAGGTTCCACAGGTGATTGAGCTCAAGGTACAGGTGAATGGATGGCTCCCTTTACTGGGGCGATTAGGGCTGAGCACCTGCGTAGAGAAGCTCCTCTCTTCATTACACACAACTTTCTAATGCTCTTCTTTTGAGAGCCCGTTGTTTATTTACATTTTCTCTTTCTCTCCTTTCTAAGGGATGTTGTATCTTTTTGTGCTACAACCCAAAGTTAAATGCCACAAAATTATAGTAGGTTTAAAATCAGTACTGATCAGGAGAAAGTTTTGTTTTCTTCGCTGGACTCTAAACCACAGTATTTCATGTCCTGGATTGTCTAGCAACTCAGTCCTCCAGAGATAAACTGAGGTATAAATACAGTACCTTTTCCAGGTGTATGAATACTGTAGTTCATACAGTAGTTCAGTTCTGTTGGCCATGTGCTAATGAAGAAACTGTAGGGATGATTTGCCTCTCCTTTAGCAAGTGTGTAGAGGAACAGTCCTCGTGTGAGAGTGCCCCCTCCATAGCCTGCCAGCTCTGCTGGCATCAGTTTCTTCAATTACTGTATGCCTCAATAATTGATAGAGTTAAGTGAGTGCAGCTTCTTTTTTTTTACTGCGTTCCCCTTGAGTGGTTCAGCAACATGAGGCAATTTATCATGCTTTCTGTGCACCGGTGCATAAACTTTTAAAGAATGAATTAGACTTTCCCTTCCTGTCCAAAAAATAAGCAATTCTCAGGTTTGCAGTGTTGAAAGTCTTGATTGGATAGTTGGTCCAGCAATATCAGCAGGCCAAAGTGACCCAAATCATAGACCCCTCTATTGCTTTTTCCCTCTTGCTTCATTTCCCTTTGGAGAAAGACTCAATTAAAAACATTTGTGGATTTTTCTAAGGCTGTTTCTTTCACAGAGGTTACATTCAGCTCTTTGGCAAAGAAAAATGCCAGAGCAATTAGTGGCTCCAGGGAACCGCTAGTTGTTTATGTACTATTTCAGAAGGACCCATTGTGGGCAGCAGTAGCCTCTACACAGAGGTTCCTTTTAGAATGTGAATGCTTCCTCACTATTTGGAGTATGCTTAAAATTGAAATCAACAATCCTGCCTTCACAAAGGTGCCTTGATTGTATATTCCAGATTAGAAGATGTCATGGCAGCATTCAGTAAGGACATGGGTTTCTTTCCATCATTCTTCTCTGCTCACCTCCAGCTTGTGAGCTCTTATTTCTCTTTAACATTCAAGAATATTCTGTGATACACTTCTGGAAAACCTGCTGCCGAAATGAAGGAATATATAACTGCAAGTAACTTAGTCATTTCCTAGGTGACATCCTAATAAGAACCCCGTTTTTGGATAACAGCCCAGTTGGAACTAATTCTCCACTATCCCTCCCAGTCAGGAAATAGCATGTCCAAATTAATCAAATGTTCTGGTGCCAGTATACTCTAATGTTTAGTGTAATGATGGTGCTGCATCACACAACATGATAAATTTGTAAAGAATTAGAAATAATTATAGAACCAAGAGGAATGTTATTTAATCTTTCGTTTATTGACACATTAGCCTAGGATCTTGTAGGTACTTCTTAGTCAAGATTACAAATAGCTGTTAGTTTCCAGCAGCTCTCAAATTGTGCAGGTTGGTAAGGTTCTGGTTAATAGAATGCCAGGAAGCAGAATTTAATAGCATCAATGCATCAATGCAGAATGTGATATCCATACCTTTCTAAAGAAACCAATAGAGCCCAAACTATCTTAATGGTTTAAATTAATCTTAATACACTGTAATTTGGGGGAGATTTACCTTTCAAAAATAAAACAGCCAAATTGGGGAAGTTCAGATAGGATGAGAAGAAGATGTGTATTTAATAATATATCATCAGAAGATAAAATTTGCTATGCAGTGGCCATTTGAAGTAGTACAGCTTCAAAAAGATAGGATTTATTTCTGTAAAAATTGGATTTTAATCACAGACTTCACTTACAGAGTTTTAAAAGCATTTAAATGCAGTTGAATTTCATATTTTATTGTCCTACTATATAACCATTCAGATTTTCAAACCAGACAAATTTTTTAAAAGATGAGACCTTTCACTTTAAGAGAGAGCCAGCAAGAAAAGGTTAGAGAATCCAGTACAAATGCTAGTGTCCCCTGGCCTGAAGGACACACCGTGGGGTGGGTTGGGGGGACCTAAGCCTTTCCCCCGACCCTGGGAGGCCAAAACCCAACCTTATCAGCACAGGTTTTATCTTAAGATTTCTCTGAATAGCCAACTCGCTTAAACTGTATAGAAAATGAAAATTGCATTTCAAAAATTGTATTTTTGTTACATTCAGGAGAATAGCAATTGTATAAAATGAAGCACAACAGTATATTATATAGCCTCTGTTTTCCCAGGTTCTTTACTTAAAATTTGATTAAGAAAATCATATACTTTGAAGATGGGGAATAATGAATTGCCACTCATATTCTCCTGTGGTTTTAGCTTCAGAGTGTGAATTCTCTCTTTGCTCTTTTTATCCCAGTATGATATTCAGAGTTTCCAGAAATGGAAGCTTTTAAGATAGTCTACCTTCAGTGCAGAAAGACCTTGAGAAAAGATGTCTTTGTTGATGTCAGCATTCCACAAACATCCTATTCTAGCAAAATTGACCTATAATATCCAACACCCTGCCTGAGCCTGGGTCACTTGGTGATGTCTGTTAAGTTTAGCTAAAATTACAAGTTACCATTCTCCAAGTGATTCCCATTCATTAAATTTTTTAATTTTCCTCTTTTTCTTATAGGAAAGTAATTGTCTCATTAATAAAAATTGTTAAAAACCAATTAGGATATTTTAAAAGATATTCCGAGTAATGTAGCTTCCTTGGAGGTGTTTTTCTGAGATATAGCTTGTATTTAAAAATCTGGGTCTTTGCAAATAAAATGAATTTTCACTCATGGAAACCACATATTTTTAAAATGCAAAAATGATTACTACTAGAAATGCCCTGGAGAGCATGTTGGTACCAAATGCTAGAAACTACAGAAGGAATGGGAGTTTGAAATATTTTTCAAATCATTAGTTTCACTTTTTTCTAATCTCCCAAGCACTTGTAATCTATTGTCTAGTTATAACAAAATTGTTTCTGTTAAATGTCACTGAAATATGAATCCATATTTAACGAGATTTGTGACCTTTGGTAGTTGTGATATTGACTTTTATAAACTGTATTTTAGAGTATACTGTCTAGGTGCTATAATTTAATTATTCCTTTATTCACTTTCCCATTCAAAAGTATTTTAATGCCAGTCTGTACAAGGTACTGATTTAGGTTCTATAAATATGACTTAACCCAGGAGTCTTTCCTTAGAAAGTTTAGTCTGTGATTGAGACAATGCTTGTAAATACATAACTATAGAACATTTTAAAAGAAAAAAAACAAGGTGTTTAAGACCAGTGCAGTCAACAGCTATGTGAGTTCAGAGAAGGTCAAGAAGAATTTGAGATGGTTCACTTTGTGAAGAATGTTGCTTTTGACTGAATGTTAAATGTTTAAGTGAAATTTTGAGGTTGGACAGAAAACAGCAAAATTCTGTAAAGCAATTATCCTTCAATAAAAAATAAATTAGTTTAAAAATATTTGAGTGAAATTGCTAAGTCATTTGTTGTTCAGTCACTCAGTTGTGTCCGACTCTGCAACCCTATGGACTGCAGCCCTCCAGGCATCCCTGTCTTTCACTGTTTCCCAGAGTTTGCTCAGACTCATGTCCATTGAGTTGATGATACCAACCATCTCATGGTAGTTTTATTTTTAGTTTTTTTAAGAAATCTCCATACTGTCCTCCATAGGAGCTACATCACTTTACATTCCCACCAACAGTGTAAGAGCGTTCTCTTTTCTCCACACCCTCTCCAGTATTTATTGTTTGTAAATATATTTCTGATGATGGCCATTCTGATCAGTGTGAGGTGGTACCTCATTGTAGGTTTTTTTTGGTACTTATTTAGTTTGGCTGCACCAGGTCTCAGTTGCCACATGTGGGATCTAGATCCCTGACCAGGAATGGAACCTGGGCCGCTTGCATTGGGAGTGTGAAGTCCCAGCCACTGGACTATCAGGGAAGTCCCCTCATTGAGTTTTGATTTGCATTTCTCTAATAATTAGTGGTGTTGAACATCTTTTCATTTGCCTTTTTGCCATCTGTGTGTCCTCTTTGGAGAAAAGTCTATTTAGGTCTTCTACCCATTTTTTTAATTGTTTTTTTGATATTGAGCTGCATGAGCTATTTGTATGTTAACACATATATGTGGAATCTAGAAGAATGGTACAGGTGAACCTATTTGCAAAGCAGAAAAAAAGAAACACAGACACAGAGAACAAACATACGGACACCAAGGGGAAAGGGGAGTGGGATGGGTTGGGAGAGTGGGGTTGACGTGTGTACACTACTGTGTGTGAAGTAGACGCCTGGTGAGGGCCTCCTGTAGAGTACAGGGTGGGGAAGAGAAGGTGCAGTATGTTTGTAGGACATGAAGTTAACCTTAAAAATGCTTTCCAGTATACATGAGGTGTGGGCTTCCCTGGTGCTCAGACAATAAGGAATCCGCCTGCAATGCGGGAGACCTGGGTTTGATCCCTGGGTTGGGAGGATCTCCTGGAGCGGGGCATAGCAACCCATTCCAGTATTCTTGCCTGGAGAATCCCCATGGACAGAAAGCCTGGTGGGCTGCAGTCCATGGGGTCGCAAAGAGTCAGACATGACTGAGCGATTAAGCACAACACATACATTAGGTGCAGACAAATACTGTTTGATTCCACTTGTTACCTAGTTAAATACTTAGGTCAAACAGTACATTGATAGATGCCAGGGGGTCAGGGACAGAGTTTCGGTTAAAGAAGGTGAAAAACACAGGAAAGGGATGATGGTGAGAGTTGCACAACTGTGTGAATGTACTTAGTGCCACTGAATTGTACAGTTAAAAATGGTTAAAGCAGTGTGTTTTATTGGAGAAGGCGATGGCACCCCACTCCAGTACTCTTGCCTGGAAAATCCCAGGGATGGGGGAGCCTGGTGGGCTGCCATCTATGGGGTCGAACAGAGTTGGACATGACTGAAGCGACTTAGCAGCATCAGCAGCAGCAATATGTTTTGTATTATATGACTTTTACCACAACAAAAAATGATATTTAAGGGTAGAATATTTAGGGATAGCAGTGGCAAATATACCCACTCCAGTGTTCTTGCCTGGAGAATCCCAGGGATAGGGGAGCCTGGTGGACTGCCGTCTATGGGGTCACACAGAGTCGGACACAACTGAAGTGACTTAGCAGCAGCAGTGGCAAATATTCTAGGCAAAAGAGAAAACAGAGATCCAAAAACTTGGTGCGTAGACAGGCAACCATGCATATTACAGCCCATGTGAACTGGAGAGTATAAAGGGGAGGAGGACTGGAAACATAATTAGGGGCTGATCTGTGGAGCTTTGAATACCTGGCTGAGTGTTTCAGTGTTCTTCAGCACCAGTGGGAACCAGCATGACATTTTGAGTATGAGCAGTAGTGTCTGATCTGAAATAGAGTGAAGGCAAACAGAAGGCAGAGGGAAGTTAGGGTTCTCTTTGAGAGATAATAAAGGCTTAAGGTAGGTGCGTGTATATAGAGATACTGCACAGATAGATAAGGCAAGCATGTTAACTTCTGGGATGTGGGCAAAGAAAAAAGAGCAACCAAGTGTGACCTGAAGTTTTGAACTGTCATTCTGTAAAATCAGAAGGAACACTAAAGCAGAGTTCTCCCAGGCTATCTTCCTAATTGTCACCCACCTTGCTATCTGTCTTCTCCAGACCTGCCTTGTAGACCTGTTCTTCTGTTAAGTGAGGAAGTAGTTGTCTACTTCTGGCTTGTTCAGTAAGTAGCAGTGAGGCAAGAGCTAACTTCCTCTTGCCAGCCTCAGGGGTTGTTTGCCTCTGACAGTCACAGAACTCTTAACTTGGTTGTGCCATCATAGTTTTCTTTAGTTACATCCCCTGCAAGTAGATAACCTGCAAGGATGCCTCAACATGATCACTTTCTCCAGCCCCATGACTAATCTCCTGGTAGCTTGTCAAACACACCTTTTCAACTTCAGGGCCTTTGCACATGCTGTTGCCATTTCATATGTCTAGTGGTTTGCTTGTTTGGGGCCTTAACTTAAATGTCATCCCCTCAAGAGGCGTTAACCTGTTAACTTTCTCTGAAGAAGGTTCCACTCTCTGTTCTCTAAGCCCTTGGTTTCTTTCCTACCTATTATTACAACTTAAAATTACATTATTTGCATGCTTATTCATTTTTTTTGTCCTCTTTCCCTGAGAAAACATAAAGTCTATGGTAGCATAAGCCATGTCTCTCTTCTTGATCCCTGTATGCCTAGCACCAAGAACTATGGTACTCCTTCAGAGACACTCGGTAAGTGGTTGTTGAATTAATGAGTGAATGAATTAATGGATGAACCACCTATTCAGAATATAACCTAACACTGTCACCACTTACTCCAAAATAATTTGATTAAATGTGAGGAGAGTAGCAATGATAGCCTTCAAATCAACATATTCTTATTAAAAAGTATTTGTATATTTCACATGGTGATTTTTGGGAAATAGAAAAAGTATTAAGCATTCTCCTTAAATTCCTGAATTTACATATTAAATAAAAGCTCTGCAGTGCCACACTGTGTTGCCATGATTTTCAACCTTTTAAAAAATGAAATAGAACAGAGAACAGAATAGAAAATATCAGAGTGCATTGCATGCAGCAAGTATAGTTTCAAGAAACTTCATAGTGTGTGTTGGTCACAATATGAAACTATTTTTTTACTGTGACTCAGAGTCAATATATGCTCTTGTGTCTCCATGTTATCCCACACATAATCCCTTATCTGACTGCTGTCATAGTTCTTAAAAGCCAGAATTGAATTGTCATCTTGCAGTGTTAGGATTGCTTGTGGGCCTATTTGCAGTGGAAGCCTTCTCACAAACGCACGCCACAATTCGACTTTTTTTTTTTTTTTTAGTTTTTTTCTTATTGATCAACCTATCTTGGCCTCTCTTTTAATGTTCTGTCCTACTGTAAAGAGTGTTCCCAGAGCCCCTTTCATTGCAGAGTGATGGGCTGCTTTGAAGTTAACTGGTGGGGAGGGGAGAACCACTCAGGGGTGGACAGCAGTAAGACATGCTGTTCTTCACATCAAGAGTTTGGACAACGATTTGACACACAGTGGCAATATTTGCTAAAATGAAATTTATGTTAAGTCTTTTTCTCTTTTTTTCCTCTCTCTAAGCTGCCTGCCTTGTGCTTGGTTGTATGATTTTCCCTGATGGCTGGGATTCAGATGAAGTAAAACGGATGTGTGGAGAAAAGACAGACAAGTACACTCTTGGGGCTTGTTCAGTCCGCTGGGCCTACATCCTGGCTATCATTGGGATTTTGGATGCCCTCATCCTCTCATTTCTGGCATTTGTGCTTGGTAACCGACAAGACAGCTTGATGGCAGAGGAACTGAAGGCAGAAAACAAAGGTAAGGTTGCTTTGGGGAACTCTTACCCCAAAGCACAAAAAATGGCATTCTCCATCCTTTCCCATCTGGTAGCATCCCCTCTTGGTCTAATTTGCTGCTTTTAAAAACAAAAAAAATTGAAGTATAGTTGATTTACGATGTTAATTTCTGCTGTACAGCAAAGTGATTCAGTTAGACAATGTATCTACATTCTTTTTCATGTCCTTTTCCACTATGGTGTATTATAAAATATTGAATATAGTTCTCTGTGCTATACAGTAGGACCTTGATGTTTATCCACTGTGCATGCTTTTAAAAATCTATTTTATTGAAATATAGTTGGCTTATGACTACTGTACATCAAGTGTACATTCTTTTTCATATTCTTTTCCATTATGGTTTATCACAGGATATTGAATGTAATTCCCTCTGCTATGCATTACAACCTTAGGCCTTACCAAGGAAGTGGAGGGTTGGAGAAAGGATGATTTGGGAGTTTGACACAAGTGGATGCTGCATCTTTTCATGGTGTCTAGTTTATAGACTTTCTCAAGCATAACTCAAGATATGTACGCAACTAAAATAGTGTATTTTTGCGTTTATCTTTCTGAGGCTCTCTGAGTCCATTATATTTCAACTTTTTCCAGTTTCTTTTTCCTTCCCTCTCTGAGTTCATGATATATATATGTATGTGTATATATATATATACACAATATATATATATAGTATAGTTCATATATATATATGTATGTATAGAGAGAGAGGAGAGCATTCTCTACTTGGCTAAACAGTAAGTGAAATAAATGCCTGGGGAATCTTCGAGAATCATCTATAAGCATCTTTACTCAGCTACTCACTATATTTTAATTTAGACTCAGTCTCTCCAAAAGAGGTAGAGATACCCCAGATAGTTACAGTAAGCTATTTAAGTATTTGCTTAATTAGCTGAATTCTAAATGTGTTATCTGGGTAATCAAAGTCCTCAAATTTCTTTTGAAAGAGAAAATGCCTTCTGAAACACACACACACACACACACGCACACACACACGGACTAGTGAAGAATACATGAATATCACACACACACACACACGGACTAGTGAACAATACATGAATATCACACACACACACACACACACGGACTAGTGAAGAATACATGAATATCACACACACACACACACGGACTAGTGAACAATACATGAATATCACACACACACACACGGACTAGTGAACAATACATGAATATCACACACACACACACACACACACACACAGACTAGTGAACAATACATGAATATCACAGTATCCTGGTAAGAGGTAACAAGTCATTACTCAAGATGAATCTTTTCATTTTCTTTCCAGAATTCTAAACCAGTTTCTTGGGATAGAATTTTACTGTCTCTGTTTTGTTAAAGCCTTAGTTTCCTTAAACTGTTTTATCTTTACATTATCTTTAATACTTTGGAGCCACCTTCAATTAAGTGGCGCAGCCTTCTAGCTTTTTTCCCTAATTAAGAACTAAATCTATCCTTGAATTATGAAATTCCGTTTCTTTCGAGTAGTGTTTACTTGAGAACTCTTTACTGCCTCAGATATCAGCGCACGTTAGCACCTGCATGAACGTCACATGTAATGATCGTGTAGTAAGCTTTGTGTTTAGAGCATCACTCTTTATGTTGGTAAACCATGAACTTAAAGAGATAAATAGAGAAGGCCAGGAGAGCAGCAGTCACCCATGAGCCCTTTATCTCCCTCATTTATAGACAGAAAACGTAACGGTTTACTCAGTTCTATCAAGAATATTCTAAACACAAAAATAATCCTTTCGTAAGGGAGTAGTGCTGGACTTCCTAAAAACACAACTACTTCCCTCTCAAAGTTGCCTATTCTACGTAGAAAGGACCCTGTGAAGATGGTTATTACACTTATAAAGCATGTTGCAGATTCAAAGTGCTTTCACATGTACTCATTAATTTGGTGCCCTTGGCTATTGTCTTTGGGACTTGTTGTATGTACATAGGTCTCTGTCCTGTTAACTTCACTTCCAATTTTATGGTAAAGATAACTTAATATTAGAATAACTTTCCCTAGAGAATGAATTTTTAAAAATACTACTTTGTTCTGCAAATGCTTGTTTCTGACCACCACCAAGAATGCTATTTTTTCACTGGACAAATCAAAGTTACATTAAAAACCTCTAACTTTCCAGGTACTCTTTGACCACATATAACAAGAAGAAAAAAAAAATAGCAAAACCAGGAAAGTTTTCACTTGACTGCTGAGAATTCTAACTCATAATCTCATATTATGAGAATCTGACAATTCCTGAATTCATACCTCAGGAAGGAACAGGAGGATTATAGAATAATAATAGTTTTTAAGATGAATCTTTCCTTCCAGTTGATTCAATTAAATGTGGATGTCTGATCCCTTCCATCTAGGTCTTTATTAAAGAAAGTGTTATTTTCAACTCGATATATTGGAAACACCTTAATAAACGCTTTAATGGGAAAGAAGATTAAAATAAACCAATATAAGGTTTAGGGACTATCTGTATGTAATTTTTCGTGTTGATCTTCTTCTGCATTTGGATGTATCATATATGGGTATAGACCATAGTTTCTTCCATCTGCTTCTGAAGAACTAGAATCTGTAGCAGTTCATCTATATCACATCAGATAGATCTAGTAAAGCAGCAGAGAACATCAGGCCATACTGATAAAATATTTCAATTCTACTGCATTTTTATTTCACAGCTGCAATTCCTTTTCCTAGAACTCTGAGAATGTGTCAACAGTTTTATTACCCAGGCATTTCTTAAACAATAATGTCCGTTTAAAGTCAGAGCAAGGTTTCTAAGCCTTGTATAAAATGTAATGACACCTGAATGTTTCCGAGAAATGATATATTTACAGTTATACAAAGTAGCCTTTATTGTTATTGTTCAAACACTTGTTCAGTGTTAAAACTTGCAAAAACTCAGGTTGTTTGAGAGAAAGCCTATCAGTGGTTTGTTTGTATGTTTGTGTGTAGACACAGTTTCACTAACCAGTAGTTTAATGGCTTTCAAGTGCAAGCAGTAACCAAAACCAAATACCTTGATGTTGCCTTCTGTTAGATCTCACTTCCATGAGGATCTATAAAAATAATTTGTAATTATGAAATTGGTTATATACAAATAGGGGCTTTTACAATTTGCATGGCTATGTTAATATAAGTTCTCCCTTATTGAAACTGTTTCTCATGATACATTTTTTTCCTGATAAAACTAACATTATGTCCTTTGATAGCTAAGGCCTCCTTTGGGTTCCAAGGCAATGCAGTAAAACAAGAGGCAGATCTAGCTCATGGAATTGTAGGAGATTTTATAAACTACATGATGCCTTCTAGTATCATGGAAGCAGACAGTACCATAATTGAAGCTTTGGCTCAGAAGAAGAAACCTTTGTACATTCATGTATAGGTTATATTGCCACACGCACTGTAATACTTTTTACAGCCTTCCAGGTTTATGACCTGCCAATCATCATAACAAACCACACCCTATAGCAAGTAGTGGGACCATTATAGGAAGAATAAACCTGCAACTGTGGCATATGCCCCCCAATTCAAAGAAGTTTGTCCTGAAAGGCCTTATCGCTTTTCTTCATTTGTTTTTTATAATTAATATAAGAACACGCTTGCCCTGTATATCTAGAGAAGCCACCAAATGGGTTCAGTATCGTAAGATACTGCTTAGATCTATGAGTCCTTCCCAACACTCACCCCAGTGGTCAAAACAAGAATCACTGTTACAGACTATAGCAAAGAAGGGAAGGAAACTCAGTTCTGATTGTTGACCTGTATGCTCCAAAATCATGAATTAATCTTCACGAAGGTGCTTTTCAAAGAGAAAAGAGGGAGAGGTGCTCAGATGAACACGTCCACCTCTGCCTCTCAATTTCCAGTGACCTCACCTCGATCCCATTTCCATGTCCCCATACCACACCTCTCACAGCATTTCATAAGGCCCTCCTTTTCAAAGAATATAAACATAATTTGAAAAAGCCCTAGCTGAAATTTATCATAAATTGTGAAATGGCAAAACTTGAATAAAGAAGTTATTACGTTCTTTGACCAAACCAAAAGCAACAGCTTTGACGATGCAAGTGTTATCTTAGAGGAAACTTCTGCAAGAGATAAAGTTAATCTTTTGTGGCAGTCAATCAGACTCCTGGAATATTTTTATATGCCCCACAAAAGCTTCCACTGAAAAACAAAAAAGGAGTGAAAACTTTAAATACCCAGCTCACTGTATACAAGAGTTAGCATATGCGAGAAAACATAGCCGTGTCCCCTGAATCTGGGGAGCCAGCCCTGCTGGCTGTGTGCTGTCCTGGCTCTAGGGATAGATGCAGACAGATAGGTGTTCATTCTTGTTTGGGAGTTGGACAGTGTGATTTCTAAATGAGCCAACAACACTAGGCATTTAACCTTGATATGCTGCTTAATTGCATATTTTAACACACTGAACTGTGAAGTCAATTTAATTATGTAAAATTAAAGTTTCATCCAGATAAAAAGGATTTGAAATGAAAGCTTCATTTTCAGTTTCTTTCATTAATTGTGAAAGGATAAATAATTACATTTTCCAGAGGTCCTTTGCCACAAATATCTCTTTCCTTGTCAGACACCACTCATAAAGAGGTCTGTTTCTGCATTTGTGTGTATGGTCTTTGGAACTGCTTATCAGATAATTGGGGCCTCTCAAGCAGTTTTAAAGTCACTTTGTCTTCTAGCACTTTAACTGTAAATGAGAAAACATTATTCATCAAGAGATGACTTCAGCTACCATTTATTAAGTGGTTTAAGCTCTTTTTAATGCTATAATAGGGGGAGTTACAATAAATTCATTTTACGTAAATAATTGAGAAACACTTCAGAATTTTGACTGAAGGTACCATGCCGTGCCACGACCTCATTGTGGGTGCCAGTGTGGTCTGTGGATAGAACGCTCACTGCCGAGAGCTGGTGTGAGTAACCTGAGGGGCCCTGTGTTCATATCTTAATAGTCCCAGAATTCAGCTTCCTTGTCCGTAAAGTGCAGGCTTGCCTAAATGGCATCTGAGGCTTCTTCCAGCTGTAAAATATTCCAATTCAAGGGACACCTTCAGAACTGTCCTTTAAGAATGTCCTTAAAGGCCCTTAAAGGCTTCTTTAGGGGTGTGTTAGCAATGCAGGAGTGACTAGAAGGGAAAGAAAGTTCAAGGAAGGAGGTTGAGGATGCCTCAGTGTTTCTTCCTTAGCCATGAACCTCCCCACAGCCCCACTCATTCATACCATCAAGAAGAGAATGAATCAGATTTAGAAACTCAGTCCCATGCAGAGGCGGCTCCTTGCCCCACTAGATTCCATGTGGACGCCTTGACAGCGAACAGAGGCCCAGATCACAGACTCAAACTCTGTTTCTGGTCCCACCTTTGGCACTTATTAGTCATGTGACTTTGAATACGTGTCTTAACACCTCAGAGCCTCTGCTTCACTTTCTTTAAAATGAAAACAATAACACCCAGCTCTGCCTCCTCTATAGAGTTAGGAGAATCTGACAAAAACATGGGTATAGAAGCAATTTATAATCAGTAATGTTGATACAGGCTTTACTTATTGCTAATCATTTCCTCCAAATGACATTTTATTTGATCTTTAGAATGATCCTGTGAGATAGTTACTGTCATCCTAGTTTTACATGTCAGAACCTGAGGCTTGTAAAAGTTAAATATTTTGTGTAAATTTTCACAGCTAGGAAGGAATGGATTCAGGACTCAAACACAAATCATTTTACTCAGAATTTCAAGTTCTATTACACAACATGATGTAATCAACTCTTAGTGCATGCTGATTCTGTTGCTTTCCACTGACTAGTCAGCCCTGTACAAGTAAGAGTTTAGTCTTATTCTCATTCGGTAGCTTTTAGATAATGGTATTCAATCAAAAGCTTAATACACTTGAGAATAGGGAATAGCCTTGGTTTAAAACTCATCCTTCTGCTTGACTCTGTAACTTTATAAAAACCTAGTGAAATAAGATCAGGAAACCTTCCAGTACTTTGAATTTTTAGCAAGGCCGTAGTGAATTGTATTTCCCAATGGGATTTGTGTTGAATGAAGTCCTTGTGGTCACTGAAGTATCTCAGAGTGTACATCAAAAAAATAGCATATATCCTGACACTTTTTCAGAAGGACTCAAATCCATCTGAGAGTTGAAACAGACCTCAGTGCTCACAGAATGATTTTATATACTTGCAGCTTCTCACTCTTTCATAAGCTCACTTCATTCACATTTTCTTCCCTGGCACTACACGGACCCTGTCATATGAAGAGCGCCCCTAGTATCCTAACTGCTCGATTTCATAGTCAGTTGTCAATCCTTATATTAACTTGCTGTTGTTGTCATTTAGTTGCTCAGTTGTGTCAAAAGACACCCAGAATCCTCACCCTTCTCTGTCCCATCACTGCTGCTACCCTGGTGCAGGCCAAGTCTTAGCAGAGCAAAACCAGTGCGATCCTGTTAAAGAAGGGTAGCTGGATCATGCTGTTCTTCAGCTCAGGACCCTCTTGTGACTGGATGATGTACTCAGAGTGAAAGCTAGAATCCTTTCCCAAGGTGTACAAGACCCTGCAGATCTGCCTCCATCCTGGCCACTCTGACCTCCTCTGAGCTTTTTCTCCTTGTTTCCTCTGCTCCAGACGCATTAACTTTCTTGCTGTTTCTCAGACACTCCAGGGGTATTCCCATCTCAGGGTCTTTACATTGGCTGTTCCCTCTGCCTGAAATGTTCTTCCTCAAAACCTCAAAGCTCGCTCCCTTATATCTTTCATGTCTTACCCAAGTATCACCCTCTCAGTGGGCTGTTCCCTGGCCAACCTCTCTAAAATGTTTTCTGACACATGTATTGTATCCAGCCCACTGGATATTCTGCTTTTCTTGTTGTTGCTGCTGCTGTTGTTAATTGTCTCCCCAGAAAAGCTCCACAGGGGCAGGGATTTTTCTCTCTTCTCTACTGTTTTCTCAGTGCCTAGAATAATGCATGGCATTTGTAAGTACACAATAATTATGTATTGAATGAGTGAATTAATGAATTAATCTCTAGCTCATGAGATGGTCATTCCAATCTTACACAGATCTTAACCTTGGAAAGTTTTTATTTCTATTAAGTTGAAACATGCCTCCTTGTAATGTTTAAAGTAAAAGTAAAGTGCTAGTCACTCAGTCATGTCAGACTCTTTGCAACCCCATGGACTGTAGCCCACCAGGCTCCTCTGTCCATGGGATTCTGCAGGCAAGAATACTGAAGTGGTTGCCATTTCCTTCTCCAGGGGATCTTCCTGACCCAGGGATTGAACCCACATCTCCTGCATTACAGGCAGATTCTTTACCATCTGAGCCATCAGGGAAGCCCACATCCTTGTAATATTCATAGCTAACCCCTCTTCTACTTTAGAGTCTTGATTTATGCGGAAACAGTTATTATGTCTGTAATGGTTAAAGTTACACATTCACCCAATAGCATGATACTCCATGTCTTGCTGGGCATCTGCAGGCACCCATGTAGTCAGTGCTGTCCACTGTCTACCCTAGGTACCAGGGCAGAGTGCACCACTGGGGAGGGGGAGGGGAGGTCATCCAAAAGTATGGGAGAAGAAAGAGAACTTTGCAGTTGCTCATGGATGTGTTGCTAGAGATTGTCTCCTTCAGTTGACCTTCTATGCCTCAAGGTAACTTGGACAACATCTAAGATGTTGTTGTGAGACTGACTCTAGTCCATCCAACAAATACACATTGAGATCATGAATATACCATCATGTGCTTGAAGAGGAAGCGCTCCCTTTGATGGGTACCCAACCTGAAATGATGCCCTCAGAGTAAGTGTCTTCCTCTCAGCCCTCCCCAGTTAGACTGCCAGTCTGAAGTGGTTTAAGAATCTGAGGGCAAAGGCAGGGCTGACTTTGAATGGCTGTCACACAGGCTCCGTCTCTAACTACTTTACTCCAATATCCAAAACAATTTTGACATTTCAGTGATCTTTTCAGTCCCTGAAATCAGGACTGATCTTTTCTGTCCCTGAGAAAGAATCTCTAGGGAAACATCAAAGCAGCTAAAAGAAAGAAAGAAGGAGGGAATGAAAAATGAAAAAGAAATTGTATACAACAAAAACATGAAATCTAACACTTAGTCCTACCAGTAAATTTTCAACATTCCAGCAAAACTTAAATGAAGTCCTGCAGTTAGGTTAAAAGTTACCTGCTTCTTCCTACCCCTTACTTCCCCATTTAACAGTATCATCATGAGAGCTGAAAATTTAGGGAATATCATAACCCCACCTCCCAAGTTTGAGGGGCCACCCAAGTTTATTGATTATGTTTACTTAACTTCTAAGCTACTGATCTGTGGCCAATTATTTTTTAATTTTATTTTATTAAGACTGAGTCTAATTTCAGATCTATGTACTCTAGATTGCATCAGTAGGCTCCTCAGTCTTTGAAATTAATGATCCAATAAATTAATTAATTAAGATCCATTATCTCTTCCTAAATTTGCTGTTTTTTACATGTAATACAGACTCAGTCATTAAAGTAAACTTTATTTCAGGGAAAATCTCTTACTTCTGGTCTCATCTACACATTTAAGTTTCTAGGCCACAAATATACCTCTGAAAATTTTTTCTCCCCCATAAATATGCTCAAGTAGTTTAGTTTCTTCCTGTTTATCTAGTTAGTTTCCTAACAATGAACCCCTCTAGTTTTTTCTCTTATTCATGCTGAAGTCTCTAATTCTCTTCATGTTTCCTACCTGGAAAAGAATAGGTACCAAATGAAATGTAAGTGTTCTTAACTTTAATTCTAGTTAAATCTCCTTGGGCCTCAGCCTCCCTACTCAGACTTCTTTTTTAGTATACATGAAACTTTTTTGGCAAATGATGTTTACATTCTTGCTACATGCTCACTGATCTTCAATTGTGTGGTCAGAGAACACACTGAAAATGTAACCTGTCATTTCACTTGACCCTAAGTGTAACCTGATACTTCACTTGGCCCTGACAAAGGAGAAAGAGTGTTGTTTTTAATATCTGGTAAGGAAGGTAAGCAGTGGCACCTCACTCCAGTACTCTTGCCTGGAAAATCCCATGGATGAGGGAGCCTGGTGGGCTGCAGTCCATGGGGTCGCGAAGAGTCGGACACAACTGAGCAACTTCACTTTCACTTTTCACTTTCATGCATTGGATAAGGAAATGGCAACCCACTCCAGTGTTCTTGCCTGGAGAATCCCAGGGACGGGGGAGCCTGGTGGGCTGCCGTCTATGGGGTCACACAGAGTCGGACACAGCTGAAGCGACTTAGCAGCAGCAAGGAAGGTAAGGACACAGTTCCAAGAAAATACTCTTGAGATAAATAAATGTTGAGATTACTTGCGGAAATAGGAGTTCTTTGTTAGTGCTTCAGGGCTTCTCTGGTGGCTCAGGTGGTAAAGAATCCACCTGCAATGTGGGAGACCTGGGTTCGATCCCTGGGTTGGGAAGATCCCCAGGAGGAGGGCGTGGCAACCCACTCCAGTATTCTTGCCTGGAGAATCCCCATGGGTAGAGGAGTCTGGTGGGCTAACAGTGCTTCACAGAATATGACCACCTCTCACAAAAACCCTGCAAACAACATTTTTTACTCTAAGTTTCTTGAAAATAAAAACTATATCTTATTTATCTTTTATCTCCAGTATTGTAGTTCTCAGGAAATAGTAAATGCTTAATAAATTTAAACACTATTTTTATTGAATCAATTACATGAAAAAAAATTGTAAGCAATGTCCCCTCCTAACATGTTTTCTGTACATGAAGCAGTTTTTCCTTCACATGTATTTTTCAAGAATCAAAGAATGGCATATTAGAACAATGTACTGTAACTCTGCCACTTGTGGCACACAAGTGCACCTCTTTAGGCTTTATTTCAACAGCCACAAAAATGTGCAGTTGCTGTGTGCTGAGTGATGGGAAAAACCAAGGCAGTCAACTCATCAACATTTCTTCCTCTCCTTGTGTATGCCAAGCCTCATGATAGACACCAGGAGTTCCAGAATAAGTGGGGCAGGGTCTGCCCTCTGTCTCTTTGGGGAGAACAGGTAGTGTTACATGTATTAGGTTATATTTCTGAAGTCCAATCCCATTCTCATGCCTGTGGCTTTGGCAGGTAACTTTGTTGGTACCTGGTCTCTGTAAAATGAGTGCATGCCCATCTCTGAGCTACCTCACTCCAGTGCCAGTGAAAGATAATGCTATAATAAGCAGAGACTGCTTCCCAAGGACAACTGGGTAGACAAGGTTTCATCTGCTTAGAGGCTTTAAAAAAATCAGCTTGCAGAAAAGCATCGAGTCTGTGAGTGTTAGATAAACAAAAGAGAACACAACTGTGAAGAAATGAAAAACTGCAGTAGATGTGTTGTGGACAGGGCCAAGTCAGAATGGAGAGGTGGGGAGTTTTGTCTTACTGCTAAAACGTTCATTTTAGAGCAGCCTGTTGAAAATCTAAGCTTCAGAAACTGAGGAAAATCCCTTGTAACTGCCAACATTGTCACCCTTGAACCATGTCTTTCTAGTCAGTCAGCCAGCTGATCCTCAGCAAGTGCCATTTATGATTTCACTGACTTTTTCTTCCTGCTTTACTGCACATGTAATCTGGGCCTTGGATTTGGTAGAGAAAGATCAGTTTGGCGTGACTAGATATCATCTCTCTAGCTTAATTCGTCCATGTCACCTTTGACGATGTGCCTGGAATAACCAGGAGGTGAATGTGCATTCTGGCAACTGCCACACAACGCTGTCTGCAGGTTGATGTGCTGTCGAGCCCACAAGAGTGAGAGTGACAGTATTGTCAAGAGATCTGGAGGGCAGGATTCAACGAGGGAGAAAAAGCAGCTGTGGTGTGGGTGTCAGCCACCCCAACACGTGTTCTGACAGAGCCACTAGACTGGTTGGTCACTGGAGAAAAGCCAGCCACGGCCCCTCAGGGCAGCAGGTGAGGCTGCGGCCCTCACTGAAGGAGGGCTCTGACCCAGAGCCCTTATAAGCGGCAGTTCTCCACAGAGAATCTAGAGCACTGTCCCTCGTCCCAGAGAAGGTGACAAGCCCAGAAGTCACATGAGCAAACTCCATCTGCTGGCCAGATAGTTCCTCACCAGGGGCTGGCCTTTTGGTGCCAATGCCAATGCACAAAATGAGACATTCTCTGACTGTACTGACAGGAGAAGTACAATTATCTGGGCTCTGGGAGCTTTGTTTCCAGTTCACCCATTTAAAAAAAGAAAAAAATTTAAACCCTTCCCTGACCTTGGTGAGGGTGTTCAAAGGTACTATGTTGATTAGTACAAGGTAGCAGATTACCTGGAGAAGGCAATGGCACCCCACTCCAGTACTCTTGCCTGGAAAATCCCATGGACGGAGGAGCCTGGTAGGCTGCAGTCCATGGGGTTGCTAAGAGTCAGACACGACTGAGCAACTTGACTTTCACTTTTCACACTCATGCATCAGAGAAGGAAATGGCAACCCACTCCAGTGTTCTTGCTTGGAGAATCCCAGGGACGGGGGAGCCTGGTGGGCTGTCATCTCTGGGGTCGCACAGAGTTGGACATGACTGAAGCGACTTAGCAGCAGCAGATTACCAGATGACACTGTTTTGAAGTCTCATTTTCAGAAAAATCTTCTAAAAACAGGAGTGACTGGTTGGTTAGTTTTGGGGTTTTTTTTAATCAACCTAAGAGAAAGTCTTAGTGGTGGGCTTCATACCTCTTCAGATGTAGAGTGAATGACCAACTCTTCCCTCTCATGTATTGGGCAGGGGGTGATCAAGCTAAAGAAGTGCTGAAATACAAAGAGTGAGGACTTTTAGAGGCATAAATCACTGACTCTTTACAATCACCTGGGAAGCTTTAAAGTAGATTCCAGTGCTTGGGCACCACTGCAGAGATTCCACTTCAGTTGGCATGAGGCGGATCCAAGTACAAGAACTCCCAGGAGTTTCTCATGTGCAGCCAGGGCTAAGGACCAATAGCCTCATCCAGCACCTCATTTTACAGCTAAGGAAGCTGAGCCACAGAGTAGGGAGATAAAGACTGTCTCAAATCATTCCTAATTATTATAATTGGAAATCAGCAGGTAACCCATGAAAAAAGTAATTTCATTCTATAATAGGCTAAATAATCACCTGTCTGATACAGTCTGGGCTTCCCACGTGGCGCACTGGTAGAGAATCCACCTGCCAATGCAGGAGATGCAGAGGACACAGGTTCAATTCCTGGGTCAGGGAAATCCCCTGGAGGAAGAAATGGTAACCCACTCCACGATTCTTGCTGGAAAAATCCCATGGGTAGAGGAACCTGACAGGCTACAATTCGTGGGGTCACAAAGAGTCAGACATGAGTGAGTGTGTACCCACAATATAGTTCTCTTGCTACTATTTTTGGAAACAGAGCTGTCTGCCAGCCCTGGGAAATCAATTTGTGCCATCTGCTGGCCCTGGGAACTTGGGTAAACCTCTGTAAGCCTCAGTGTCTTCCTCTGTAAGGATATTCATAGTACCTGCCTCACAGAGATTTAAAAATAAGATAATGCATGTAAAACTGTCTGTCAGTGTTTGACTCCTATCAACTGTGTTTATTTTGAGAGTTTGATTTTATAATTTTAATTAACACATAATATAGAGCTTATTTGTGTGGTGCAGAGCCCACACTCTAACCACTGTACCAGGGTCTCCCTCTGTTCTTATCAACTCTGTGTTGTAATGGGGACCTCTTTAAAATCTAGAGCTTGCTCCTTCCACATGTTTAAATGTGACTTTTTTTATCTGGTAGCTTGCAAATATTTTTAATACGACTGGCGAGGGTTGGTTGGTTGGAAGTTTCTTTTTCCTTTGTTTTTTATAATCTTCCTGTATATACTCATATCTCAGGATAAGCAGGGGTGGGATGTGGGAGGAGTTATTCCTTTACACGTGCTACTCAAAGAGCTCAAACCTTATAGCTGGCTCTGTAAACACAGTGGCCGTCACCAAGGAGAGTCCCTGACCCCCTGATGGAAATGAGACTCACTCTTTACCATGTTACCCAATTCCAACCTGGCTGCGAAGTCCTTCAGTGCATTGTGGAACAATGAGAGGCAAACTCAGGGCCTTAAAAATGTCTATGAGAGGTGTCCTTCAGAAGTGATAGAGGGAAGGGATTCCACCAAGGCAGAAAATGCAGTAAAGACAAGAATCTGCTGAATATAGGAGAACATAGTCCCTTCAGTTTGTCCACAGGATGATAAAAATTTCGCGCCACTAGGCTAGTGAGTGACTATGTCTGGATCAGAGCACATCTTTATTTTCCTCACCATACACATGGCAAATACAAGCCATGAGTCAAACAAACATAAGTAATAACATTTTATTCGAAGCTAAAATGGAGAGAAATCCTCCCTCAGTATTCGAAACCCGTTCCTCTCTGGCTGTCTCTCCTGATACACTCAGGAGAGAGATTGATCCTTTCCCTCACCAGCTAATTTACAACCACTAGATAACAAGCTTTATTATTATTAAAACTATACATTTCAGGCTGTTGTTCCGTCACCAAGTCGTGTCCAACTCTCTGCGACCCCATGAACTTCAGTGGGCCAGTCTTCCCTGTCCTTCACTATCTCCCTGAGTTTGCTCAAGCTCAAGTCCATTGAGTCAGTGATGCCATCCAGCCATCTCATCCTCTGTCACCCCCTTTCTTGCCCTCAGTCTCTTGTAGCTATCAAACTTCTCTGAGAAGAATATGTACCTGGGGATACTCATTTTAAGTAAAACTTAAAAATGAAAAGATGGCCTCAGTAATTCCAAGAAACAGCTCTAAGAAGTGGTTTTTTCAAATTAATAAACTTTATCTTTTAAAGCAGGTTTCTGTTTATACCAAAACCAAACAGAAAGTCTGAGTTCCCTCACACTTTCATGTACATACGCCACGCCTTCTTTCATGGTGCATGTATACCACAGCTTCTTAAGCCACTTTCGTTGATGGGCACTTGGATTGTTTTTATATCTTGGCTGTTGTTGACAGTGCTTCTGTGAGCATTGGGGTGCATGTATCTTTTATTTTTTCCAAATATATACCCCAGGAATGGGATTGCTGGATCATATGGTAGCTCTATTTTTAGTTTTATAAGGCACCTCCATGCTGTTCTCCCTAGTATATGTACCAATTTACATTCCCACCAACAGTGTAAGATGGCTCCCTTTTCTCCACACTCTCCCCAGCATTTATTGTTTGTAGATTTTTTGATGGTGATCATTCTGACTGGTGTTAGGTGGTACCTCACTGCAGTTTTGATTTGCATTTTGCATTTCTCTAATAATTAGTGATGTTGAGCATCTTTTCCTGTGCCTGGTGGCCATCTTTGTGTGTTCTTTGGGAAAATGTCTGTTTAGGTCTTCTGCCCGTTTTTTTTTTATTGTGTTGTTGTTATTTATATATATATATTGAGTTGTGTGAACTGTTTGTATACTTTCGATATTAACCTCCTGTCAGCTACATTATTTGCAAATATTTTCTCCCATTTCCAAGGTTATCTTTTTGTTGTTGATTTCCTTTGCTGTGCAAAAGCTTTTAAGTTTGATAAGATTCCATTTAAAAATTGTTTTGCTTTTACTTACATTTTGCTTTGAAAGACTGATCTGGGGAAACATTGCTATGATTTATGTCAGAGAGTGTTTCACTTATGTTCTTATCTAGGAGTTTCATGCTGTCGTGTCTTACATTTAGGTTTTTAAACCATTCGGAGTTTATTTTTATATATGGTGTGAGGGAGTGTTCTAATTTCACTGTTTTACATGTAGCTGTACAGCTTTCTCTATACCACTTGTTGAACAGACTTTTCTCCATTGTATATTCTTGCCTGCTTTGTCATAGATTAATTGACGATAGGCATGTGGGTTTATTTCTGAATTCTTTATTCTGTTCCATTAATCTGTGTATTTGTTTTTGTGTCAGTACCATGCTGTTTTGATTACTATAGCTTTGTAGTATAATCTGAAGTCTGGAAAGATGATACCCCCAGCTTTGTCCATTTTTGTCAAGATTGCTTTGGCAATCAACACATGACCACATGAATGTATCAAAAACAAGATGCTTAGTGAAAAAGAAAAATAATATGATTAGTAATAAAATACCATTTACAAAAATTAAAAATAATACACATCAAACAGTGATCCACAGTGTAATATAAAACATATTAGAATAAAAATACACTCATTATTGTGTGTCTGTAGAGTGGGTGAGGAGAATGACGGTGGGACATGGGGACAAGGGGATTCAGCACAAGGAGGCAGTGGGGTGTGGGGGAAAGAACCCGGGCTGTGACATCAGGCTGCCTGCATCAGAGCCTCAGCACCACCACTTACTAGCTGTGGGTCTTGATGTCTCTTAAGCTTCTTCAGAAGTAAAATGTAGATCATACTATCTATCTTACAGCATCACAGTGAGGTTTAAAAGATAAAATCTAAGTAAGGTACTTAGCTCAGTGCTTAATATATCTGGTTAGTATTGAATAAATGTTAGCAATAAATACAATAAAACTGCAGCCTCATTGTGAAGATTGATTGTGGGAATGATGTTTATTAAGGGTAAGAAATTAGGACTCAAGGACAGAAAGGAGATGGAAGAATTGAGGCAGGAGCAGGCTGAGTATGGTGACAATTACGTTTTTCATCTTCCTAATAGGAATCTCAAAACTAGCATCAGTCTTCTCCTTTGCCCTTATATCCTCCCCTGATTTCCTCTTCCACTTCCCCAGTGCCATAGAACGTCACACTTTTTACCAGTGGTTGCTGGGACATAGTGAAGTTAGGTGGGAAAGAAGCCTATGAAATAGAGAAGGGGAGAGCTGTCTCTTGTGATAATGACAGAGTGGGAAGGATGGGAGTTACTGCTGTGTACAAACCATCCCGACACTCAGTGGCTCAATACAATCGTTTATTATTCCTTACGAGTCAGTGGGTTACCTGGGTTTGGAGCATCTGGGTTAGATTTGTCTGGGGGTATTCTGCACCATGTGTCCCTCTTGTTCTTCCTGGAACTAATAGGCCAGCATGTCCTTCGCGAGGTGATGACAGAGACACAGGAAAATCAAGCTCAACAGCTCAGGATGTTTGAGCCTCTGCTGTGTCACAATGCAACATTCCATTGGTCAAAGCAAGTTGTATGGACTCTGACAGGTAGTCCTGAGTGACAGGAGAGAGGGAACACAGCCTAGCTGAAAAAGCAGGAAAACTGGATGCTCAAGTGGGCCTGAGCAAGTCTCTCTCACAGACAGAAATACCCACACACAGTAGTGCAGAAGCCCAGTAACTAGTGTGGTATTAATTTTAATACAGTAACTAAAGTAACCAAAGATAGGTAAGTCTTACTCTGGGCTCTGAGGGTGGGAGGTGCAGAGGGTTGGAGATCTATCCTTAAAGTAGACAACTGAGTAGAAAGTGCTATTTGGGGGTATTGTTTTAAGAAATGAAGAGGGAAAAACCTTCTCTTGAATCCAGAACAAATGTAGACATGTTAACTAAGTTCTAAGATGAAATTAGAAGTTTTTTAGAAAACTTTAACAGTACCTTGCCCTGAACCTTTGGTAGACTGTCATAGACTGATGTTGATATTCATACTAATATCAATAGCTACAGTCTGGCATATATAAACTTTAAATGCAAAATTATCAGTTGATGAAATGGATGAGTATCCTCAAGTCTCTTAAGAAAAAAAAAAATGAATCATTTGCCCTAGGGTAGAGGAAAACCTGCTTAAGCAGCCTGAAATGTGCATTCATATTACAATATAATGCAACAATTTTACCTTCAAAGAAGCATTCATTCATTCAAAAAAGGCATTTTTGTTTTAAATACTAAATATAGACTCTAAAGCCTTTTCACTATTGTGTGTAAAATATCCCTTTCTCTGTTGCTAAAATTAAATTTAAATATACCTTTATACTCTAAAAATGTCCCAAGGGCCAATTAACCTAGAATGGTGCCTTGCAAGCAAGGAAAAAAAGAAAACAATGAACTCTATAGATGAAAATCAATAAAATAATAATCATGGATATATAAAGGGGATTGTCCTCTATTTCTGTTTTAGCCAAGCTGGACCTCAGACTGTGTCTCTTTCAGTTCTGTACCCTCAGTGCCTGGCAGAGTGTCTGGCATCAGCAGGTGCTCAATATTATTTCAGCTTAGCTAGCTGGGAACTTCCTGCACCCCATCAAAACAAACCCTTGAAATGAAAAGAGTGATCAGATATTACATGTATTAGACATACATGGAGTCACCTGTCTTTACTGCCTGGTGCTTTTCTCATGTTGGGGGTCTTCTTTCCAGTTTTAGAACCCTCCCTGAGTCTCATGTAAGAGTTGGGTTCTTCAGTTAACTCTAAATATTTGAAACACAGAGTGCCATGTTTCCTTAATCCTAATTTTTTTTTAAGGATTAGAGCAGACTTGTGTTGTCTTGAATAATTGAAGAGGTGCAAGTACAAAATTGTCATTTGAAACATCTCAGCTCACGTAATTCCATGACTGTTTCTCTCTATAATATACTTGATTGACAGATGATTTCCTGAACCGATTTTTAAGTCGATCTGAGGACAAATAGACATCTGAGGGAATTGCCTTTCACAATCTTTTGTTAAGCAAGAGAAGATAGAGTGGGCTGAATGCTGAAAGAACTCTCATTTCCTGAAAACTGACTTTAAAATGCCTGAAGCATTAATCAAGTCTCTAGATTCTACCTGTAAGAAAGCATGGTGGAGTGGGGAGAGGCGATGCCACAAGGGATACAGGGACCACTCTGTGAGCTTTCCCTGCGGGAGGACATTACTAACAAGTGCAGATTACTCTAAGTCAGCCCCACCCCCACCGCAGACTCTCCTTTGTGTTCTTCCCATTCCTTTGCTATTCCACTTCTCCACTGTGTGAGGGTATATGTCTGTGGAGGCCTCCACTGACCTTTGAATGATGAAGATCATTTTAACGAGCCTCATAAATTAGCAGTGACCTGCCTCACAAACTATGTCCTGAGGAATAACTCATGAAAAGATTGTGGAATCCTTTGCAGCTACAAAACGCTGCAAAGACTTTAATGAGGAGCAATTCCACAGAGATTGTAAATTTTGTAGCCAAGAAACTAATAAGCAGTTTTTATCAGCAGTTTTTATTCCCTGGTCTCCTGGGTCTGCCATGAGGACAGTGCCATGCCAGTCCCTGGGATGCCTGGACCAACACTGTTCAACAGAAATATCATATGAGCCACAAAAATACTTCTACATTTACCTGTCGCCGCACTTTTAAATGGGCTTCCCTTGTGGCTCAGCTGGTAAACAGTCCGTCTGCAATGCAGGAGACCTGGGTTCGATCCCTGGATTGGGAAGATCCCCTGGAGAAGGGCAAGGCGAACCACTCCAGTATTCTGGCCTGGAAAATTCCATGGACTGTATAGTCCATGAGGTTGCAGAGAGTTGGACACAACAAAGCGACTTTCACTTCACTTCACTTCACAATTTTAAAAGTTGCTTTTTTTTTTTTTAAAAAGGTGAGATTAATTTTAATATATTTATTTAATCCAGGATATCCAAACTTTAAGTTCAATATGTGAACAATATTGAAAAAATATGAATTAATATTTTACATTTTTTCATACTAAGTCTTAAAAATTTTGTGTGTATTTTATTCTTGCAGCTCATCTCTGTTCAAGGAGCCACATTTCAAGTGCTCAGTGGCCACACATGGCAGTGAGACCTGAATAGGACAGCATAGGCCAAGGCAGCAATAGCCTGCCTAATACAAGTTATCTGACTTTCATTATAATGTCCATGAGTATATGAAAATGCTCTTAACTTTCCACAAATATTGATGAATCTGACCTGCTGGATTCCTAGCAGGAACCCAGCTTCAGGGAAGGGAAGAAAAGAAGCATCAGTGTTTTCTGAGCTACTGCATGAACAAGGACTTAGGTAATCTCATTTGCTCCACAACAGATCTGTGGGGAGGGGAAATGGTCCTTATTTTTCAGAAGAAAAAGTCAAGATCAGGAAGGCCAATGGCTCACCAACATCACACAGCTAGTGAAGACAAAGCAAGGAGGAGAGGAACTCAGTCTTGGCTCCAGAACCCTGGCACTTTCTGCTCTATCACAGTCCCTGCTTAGACTTTGCCGGGTAGCTGCTGCTGCTGCTCCTGCTAAGTTGCTTCAGTCGTGTCCGACTCTGTGCAACCCCATAGACAGCAGCCCACCAGGCTCCCCCGTCCCTGAGATTCTCCAAGCAAGAACACTGGAGTGGGTTGCCATTTCCTCCTCCAATGCATGAAAGTGAAAAGTGAAAGTGAAGTCGTTCAGTCGTGTCTGACTCTTAGCGACTCCATGGACTGCAGCCTACCAGGCTCCTCCATCCATGAGATTTTCCAGACAAGAGTACTGGAGTGGGGTGCCGTTGTGGTTCTCAAACTGGTGAGCACGCAAATTGCTCGGAGGTCACATTCAAACACTGGTTGCTAGCTCTTACCCCCAGAGTTTTTGATTCAGCAGGTCAGGGTGGGACCTTAGAATTTACATTTTTGACAAGTTCCCAGGAGATGCTGATGTTGCCGGCCCAGAGACCACAATTTGAAAAACTCTGCTATACCATCTGGATGTAATATCTTTAATAGGCATTTGTCTTAAGCTAAGAATGATGCTTCCCTATGCTGCCAGAAACTGAAATTTGTTCTATAAAATCTGCATTTTTGTTCTCTTAGCTAAAGTTAGCTACCCTGTAATGTGCACTGGGAAAGATCCACTCATTCAGTTCAGTTCAGTTCAGTTCAGTCACTCAGTCCTGTCCGACTCTTTGCGACCCCATGAACTACAGCACGCCAGGCCTCCCTGTCCATCATCAACTCCCAGAGTCCACCCAAACCCATGTCCATTGAGTTGGTGATGCCATCCAACCATCTCATCCTCTGTCGTCCCCTTCTCCTCCTGCCCTAAATCTTTTCCAGCATCAGGGTCTTTTCAAATGAGTCAGCTCTTCACATCAGGTGCCCAAAGTATTGGAGTTTCAGCTTCAAAATCAGTCCTACCAATGAACACCCAGGACTGATCAATCTCCTTTAGGATGGACTGGTTGGATCTCCTTGCAGTCCAAGAGATTCTCAAGAGTCTTCTCCAACACCACAGTTCAAAAGCATCAATTCTTCTGCGCTCAGTTTTCTTCACAGTCCAACTCTCACATCCATACATGACCACTGGAAAAACCATAGCCTTGACTAGATGGACCTTTGTTGACAAAGTAACATCTCTGCTTTTGAATATGCTGTCTAGGTTGGTCATAACTTTCCTTCCAAGGAGCAAGCGTCTTTTAATTTCATGGCTGCAATCACCATCCGCAGTGATTTTGGAGCCCAGAAAAATAAAGTCAGCCACCGTTTCCACTGTTTCCCCATCTATTTCCCATGAAGTGATGGGACTGGATGCCATGATTTTAGTTTTCTGAATGTTGAGCTTTAAGCCAACTTTTTCACTCCCCTCTTTCACTTTCATCAAGAGGCTCTTTAGTTCTTCTTCACTTTCTGACATAAGGGTGATGTCATCTGCATATCTGAGGTTGTTGATATTTCTCCTGGCAATCTTGATTCCAGCTTGTGCTTCCTCCAGCCCAGCAATTCTCATGATGTACTCTGCATATAAGTTAAATAAGCAGGGTGACAATATACAGCCTTGACGTACTCCTTTTCCTGTTGGAACCAGTCTGTTGTTCCATGTCCAGTTCTAACTGTTGCTTCCTGACCTGCATACAGAATTCTCAAGAGGCAAGCCAGGTGGTCTGGTATTCTTATCTCTTTCAGAATTTTCCACAGTTTATTGTGATCCACATAGTCAAAGGCTTTGGCATAGTCAATAAAGCAGAAATAGATGTTTTTCTGGAACTCTTTTGCTTTTTTGATGATCCAGCAGATGTTGGCAATTTGATCTCTGGTTCCTCTGCCTTTTCTAAAACCAGCTTGAACATCTGGAAGTTCACGGTTCACGTATTGCTGAAGGCTGGCTTGGAGAATTTTGAGCATTACTTTACTTGTGTGTGAGATGAGTGCAATTGTGTGGTAGTTTGAGCATTCTTTGTCATTGCCTTTCTTTGGGATTGGAATGAAAACGGACCTTTTCCAGTCCTGTGGCCACTGCTGAGTTTTCCAAATTTGCTGGCATATTAGGTGCAGCACTTTCACAGGCATCATCTTTTAGGATTCAAAATAACTCAACTGTAACTCCATCACCTCCACTAGCTTTGTTCGTAGTGATGCTTCCTAAGGCCCACTTGACTCATCTACTCATTATGACCCTTTTTATTAATTTGTAATTAACCATTGAACATAAGTATTTTATTGCAAGCAGGGACACATTCACCTCTTTACCCTTCAGGGATGAGGAAATGATCCATGAAGATGTCTTGCATCATGTACACATCGGGTAGTCTTTTCTAAAGCACTTACTTCTAAGTCATCCCTATTGTTGAAAAATTCATACGGTATCTTTTATTTAAGATGGAGCTCCATCATTAGATATTTTCCTGGTGGCATTTTTTAAAAGCAAGTGATAGTCACTGTGCACTAGGCACAGATTAGAAAAATCCTATTCAGGTCAGAAATTTAACTTTCTGTATTTTAACCACCACTGCTGTGCTTAAGAAGCAAGAAATTATTTACCTTTCTACTAACAGCAAGTTCCACCATCTCTTGATTTATTAAGTGTCTTGGGGGCATTTTGAATCTTTCTAGCCATTGACCTCTAGACCTTTTCAGGCTTGCAAAGGAGAGCCCTTTTCTTTCCTCTTATTTATTTATAATGACTTTTAAGCCCTTTCTTCTAACCCAACTCCCAAACCCTGTCAATATCTGAAGGAAAACAGCAGATTACCTCATGCACATCATGGAGCCCATCATTTTCAGAAGATGACAGCCAACCCAGATGTGCTGATTGGATAGGAACAGGTCAAACTGATATCGGCACTGAGAATGGAAAACTTATTCCCTTAAACGCTTCATCAGAAAAATGGGTAGTAACTATGTGTACAAAACCAAAATGAAGGACAGGCTGTGTTCTTTTTTTCCCTCAGTCACCTAATGACATTGTAGGTCTAAGTGAGGTGGTGTGGGGCAGTTAGGTGGGAAAGACCACTATGTCTCTCAGTATCTCTATACCTTTCATAAGATGATTTCTTTTTGCTTATGTTTAAGATAGTTCATCCTTACGCCACTGAGAGCTTTTAAGAAGGGAAAGGGCAGGGTTTTGGTGTATCTGGATAATTGAAAAAGGTTAAAATTATAATACCCCAGTATCACAAAGACATGTTTTGAATACAAACACAGGATGCCAATTCATTCATGTCATTTCAAAGCTTTTCTCTACCATGTGCCTTAGGACTTCCTGGCTCTGCTGTGTGCCTGGGTGCTAGTCCTGAAGGACTGGTAAAAGGAAGGTTTGGGGGAAGCTGGAGTAGGAAGTTCAGTTCGGTTCAGTCGCTCAGTCGTGTCCAACTCTTTGAGACCCCATGAATCGCAGCACGCCAGGCCTCCCTGTCCATCACCAACTCCCGGAGTTCACTCAGACTCACGTCCATCGAGTCAGTGATGCCATCCAGCCATCTCATCCTCTGTCGTCCCCTTCTCCTCCTGCCCCCAATCCCTCCCAGCATCAGAGTCTTTTCCAGTGAGTCAACTCTTCGCATGCGGTGGCCAAAGTACTGGAGTTTCAGCTTTAGCATCATTCCTTCCAAAGAAATCCCAGGGCTGATCTCCTTCAGAATGGACTAGTTGGATCTCCTTGCAGTCCAAGGGACTCTCAAGAGTCTTCTCCAACACCACAGTTCAAAAGCATCAATTCTTCGGTGCTCAGCTTTCTTCACAGTCCAACTCTCACATCCATACATGACCACTGGAAAAACCATAGCCTTGACTAGATGGACCTTTGTTGGCAAAGTAATGTCTCTGCTTTTGAATATGCTATCTAGGTTTGTCATAACTTTCCTTCCAAGGAGTAAGTGTCTTTTAATTTCATGGCTGCAGTCACCATCTGCAGTGATTTTGGAGCCCAAAAAAATAAAGTCTGACACTGTTTCCACTGTTTTCCCATCTATTTCCCGTGAAGTGATGGGACCAGATGCCATGATCTTCGTTTTCCGAATGTTGAGCTTTAAGCCAACTTTTTCACTCTCCACTTTCACTTTCATCAAGAGGCTTTTGAGTTCCTCTTCACTTTCAAACCAAAGATAAAAAATGGACTTCAGGAGCTTTCTCTTTATAGTATAATTCACAAATGCGGAATTCCTTCATTTGATTTGATCCAGAAGCAAGTAGAACTGCCTTAGAGTCAACATCCTACCAGAGTTTTCATTTAATGGCTTCTTAACTTAAGTCTGGATTTCATCCTTAAAGCACGAAAAGCCCATGCCCTGAATGAAAAGGCACGGAATACCATACTGCAGTCCTTTTGATGGAGGTGCCTGCAAGCTCTTTTAGAAAACAGCAGTCTCTAGAACATCACAAGGAAAAAGATTAAAAGATTTTGCCAGACACTACCAAAAGCTTTTCTAAGCTAGCTGCATTTCCTTGCTGTAGTTCAGTGCTTCTCAACTCTCATGTGCCTGTAATCACCTGGTATCTGGTTAGAGTGCAGATTCTGATTCAGAGTAAGCTTCAGGCGATGCCAGTACACCTCAGTTTGAGCAGCAGGGACCTGGAGGACTTTGTTTCATGCCTGACATGAGAAGGTTAATATCCAGACTCTGAGAGCAGATATGTTCACTGAAGCCAGAAAGAAAGAGAGGGAGATACAGGTAGCAAGGAGGAAAAGTAAGGACCCAACTAAAAGTGACGTGAGGAAAGCCAGGTAGAGCTTGGCATCCAGAGAACAACATGACAAATAGGAGGTGGCACCTGAAGCCAGCAGTGGCAGTTAAGGATGTCATGACCATAAAGAGGGTGATTGATATAGTGCAGAATCTCAAAACTATCAGATGTCTGCGTGGCAAGCAGCTGAGTAGCAGATTTCTATAACTGAGACACAGACTCATACTGAGGGCAACAAGACAGGGTTCCATTGACCAAAAGTAGGGCTTCAGAAACATGGCTGAGCCCACAAATATCAAAGCTCCAACCCTAAAAAAGGTAGTATTTAATACATGTGGTCTGTGTGCTGAGCACTGTTACAGAGGGCTGTGTAATTACTATCTCACATAGTTCTTACAGATATCTATATCAGGCATTACTGCTCCATCTTGGACAAGCATCTGAGATTCAGAGGGATTAATTTCTAGCCTCTTGAGAAATCTGTATGCAGGTCAGGAAGCAACAGTTAGAACTGGACATGGAACAACAGACTGGTTCCAAATAGGAAAAGGAGTATGTCAAGGCTGTATATTGTCACCCTGATTATTTAACTTCTATGCAGAGTACATCATGAGAAATGCTGGACTAGAAGAAACACAAGCTGGAATCAAGATTGCCAGGAGAAATATCAATAACCTCAGATATGCAGATGACACTACCATTATGGCAGAAAGTGAAGAGGAACTAAAAAGCCTCAAAGAGGAGAGTGAAAAAGTTGGCTTAAGGCTCAACATTCAGAAAACGAAGATCATGGCATCTGGTCCCATCACTTCATGGGAAATAGATGGGAAAACAGTGGAAACAGTGTCAGACTTTATTTTTTGGGGCTCCAAAATCACTGCAGATGGTGACTGCAGCCATGAAATTAAAAGACACTTACTCCTTGGAAGGAAAGTTATGACAAACCTAGATAGCATATTCAAAAGCAGAGACATTACTTTGGCAACAAAGGTTCGTCTAGTCAAGGCTATGGTTTTTCCTATGGTCATGTATGGATGTGAGAGTTGGACTGTGAAGAAGGCTGAGCACCGAAGAATTGATGCTTTTGAACTGTGGTGTTGGAGAAGACTCTTGAGAGTCCCTTGGACTGCAAGGAGATCCAACTAGTCCATTCTGAAGGAGATCAGCCCTGGGATTTCTTTGGAAGGAATGATGCTAAAGCTGAAACTCCAGTACTTTGGCCACCGCATGCGAAGAGTTGACTCACTGGAAAAGACTCTGATGCTGGGAGGGATTGGGGGCAGGAGGGGAAGGGGACGACAGAGGATGAGATGGCTGGATGGCATCACTGACTCGATGGACGTGAGTCTGAGTGAACTCCGGGAGTTGGTGATGGACAGGGAGGCCTGGCGTGCTGCGATTCATGAGGTCTCAAGGAGTCAGACATGACTGAGCGACTGAACTGAACTGAAGGTCCCTTACCTTACTGAAGTGCCAAAGCAAATGACTCACATTCTGTGTACTTTCCATGACCCTATGCAGGCCTAGCACCACACTAATGGCTAGCCCAGGGCTCCTGAAATCTGCCCCCAGATCCTCGGAAGGTGGGCTTTCAGTGTGGCAGGTGGCCTCAGCTGAAGGTGGGGGAGTGAGGGAAGGGTAAGGTGCCTGGCATTGTGGGACACAGAAAGACCTGCTGTTTTACTAAGACTTCAATTCAGGCTTGTGATGATGCCAAAAATGTTCTTGTCGGTGTTAATTCTTCTGCAGTTATGTCATTTCATGTAGGAAGTACCCACATCTTAAGCTCTGGGCTTGCCAACAATAATTCAGGACAAAATATTGTTAAAAGAGGACAGAAGAGACATCATAATGATCACAACTTCCCAAGCAGAGCCAGACCTTGTCCTTATTTCTTTATGTTGGTCTCTGAAGTGGCCATCCCTGAACATCTCATTGAAAGAAACCTAATGGCTCCATTGTTAGCAAATCCAGGAGCCTGGCAATTTCACTTGGGTGTGTTGATGAGTGCTCTTCGGTTCAAATGAACAGAAATTGACTGGACCACCTTTGAGGAGAAAGAGTCAAAGTAGATATGATGGGGATATGTAGATTAGCCCACTGAACACTATCATATCCCATGCCTGGTTTGCTGCATGCCACAGACTGAAGCGAGAGAGCTCACATTGCTCAGGTCCTTAGAATTTATGGGGTTGGTTTGGAAGTTGAGAGTGGTAGCAGTTATCTCCTTGACCAGTTCTCAGCTTCACAAGTATAAAGAATCTTACTGGTGTGCCTCCTGACAAAACCAGTGCGGTCCAAAGCCAGTGGCTGTGGGAGCAGCTTCTTGCTTCCCCAGCTTTCTTGCTTACCAGCTTTCTGGAAAGGTAGTAACTCCCCCACTGGGCCACTTCTGAGGGGTCATTTGGGGGATTTTCCTGAAAGTTTGGCTTAAAGCCTGCTCCTCTCCCTGCCAACAACCTAGTAAGTACCCAATTCCTGCATTAAATCCCTTTCCACTTAAACTAGTTAGAATGGATTCTGTTATCTACAACTGAACCTTGACTAATCCAGGAGGAATTTACAAAAAGCATACTTAGGGCTGTCACCTAGAAATGGAAGAGTAAAGAAGTACATATACAGTGCTCTGTGTATGTGTGTATCTCTGTCTTTCTCACGCATTTCATTCTTCCTCATCAGTAAACCTGCTTTCTTTACTAGTTAGCCCTTTATACCAGGTGGTTTGAGTTCTCTTGTCTCACATCCTTGTTCAGAAATGAATGACAGTCCTTTAATCCTAATCCCAAATGCCCAAGGGAAAATAACTGATTGGCATGGGTTAGGCTAGACGTCTCCCCCTGGTTCACTTGGCTATTATTTCAACTACAAAGTTTTTTTGGTAGTTTCATAATCCACATTTACATTTGAAGAAAGTGGGTCTTCCCTGGTTTACAAGACTTGCCCCAAATCACACAACTGTTAAGCAGAAGATTCCAGATTTATACCTATGTCTCCTGATGTCAAATTTGATGCTCATCCCACTGTACTATCACTGTTTCTTCAGTATTTATATCTGTGGGGCACTCTACAATTTATGTGTGTTTATATCCTCTATCTCATTTGATCCTTCCAGCAATCTTCATTTTATTGTCCTCGTTTTACAGGCAAAATAAAATTCATGCTCACAGAAGCTAGGTGACATGTTCAAGGTCATACATTTCGTAAGAGCTGGTGCCAAGGTTCACACCTCCATCTTCTAGTTCTTAGAGGAAATAATGTTGGGGTATGGGTGAGGGAAGCTAAAATGTAAATGGAGCACAATTTCATAGGCTATCAGATCTGAAACTTCAAAGACACTTCGTATAATGGGTTCCTTAAAAGCATCTGAAAGATGACACTTAGCTTGTTGTTTTGGTTTTTGATGAAGTGGGTGGGGAAAATTCTGTTGAACTCTTAAAATTTTGATAGGTTTAAATAAATGACCATTTTAAGGGAAAGGATTCCAGCCTAGTTACAAGGAAGAGGAAAGGTTATGTCACCAGTAGTTTACTAGGGAGCTGATAAAACACATCTGAAATCAGGTTAGATTATTTTCTTATAAGTTTAAAGTTCGGCATAGGCTGCAGAATGCTGTAGAACTTGGTATTTGACCAAAATGACCTTGCTGTGGTTTCTTGCTATACTTCAAACAGATGCCTAGATGACCTTCCAATTTTAATAGACCTTGGGAATTATTTATGTTAGGGAGGGACAGCATTAGCATAAAGGACTCATTCTTGCTTTCTTGTCATCACTTTTAGAAATAGTTATGCATTCCTTTCAACCTAAGTTTTGCAAAGAAAGACATTTCCCAAGAGAAATTACAAAGGCATTTCCTGCACCATCTTTAACAGTTACCAAGCTGCTGTCACATATAAAGTGCAGTGCAGGGCATGTAAAAGACCAAATACTTCTTAGTTTTGTAAGCTGCCCCATCATTCCTCCCATGATGACCTTGTGGCAGCAGGGCAGAGCCCCCTGATTCAATTATTGTAATTCTGTGTCAGCAGAGCCTTCAGCAGGTGTTTCCACTCCCCACCATTTATGTGCAGTGCGAATGTGTGATGACTGGCACAGCAGTGGGAGTCCAGCCTCCAATCTCTTGGGCAGAAATCCTGCACTTTGGAAAAGTTCTGGCAGCTCTTTCATGGTTGACATCAGGCTCTGTCTATCCCCCTGCACTTCTTACACTACCTGGGAACTGTTTTAAAACTCCAGCACATTCTTCCATATTTTATAGTCAGCTCCGGTAATTCTCTAAACCCTGGTCTATGGCTTGCTTCAATATCTTTTCTATTATCCCATCATTGTGTAACAAAAATTCTTTGTTCTTGAGTTGGCACAGAAATCCATGGAGACCATCTGGAATGACCTTAAAATAATTTGTGCGGATCATTAAGCTGAGATTTGCTGTTATCTTGGTTTTCTAGAAAACAAAAGAAACTTAGGAGAGGTGGGAGACGATGTAAGGAGTGAGAAGTGGAGTGATCTACAGCTAATTTGTATTTTCTTGTGAGTCTGAATATCATAGGAACGAGACTTTGGAGAGGCCAGTGTGAGGCCTCTTTGTCAGCTTGGAAAGTCCAGTCACGATGGGTGTGAACCGATAATGACAGAATGTTTCACTTGGATCATTTCTAATCGTTACTGACTTTCTCCACCTTGCTCATTTTGCGATGATCCTAATTTTAAAACCGAAATGCTAAATGGGTTAAATTTCATCTGGAAAACTATAATTGGCTCTCCCTTTAGGATTCTGTTTTGTTGTCAAGTCCATGAACGATCTGGGAAAAGTGGAATGAAGCCTTTCTTTCCTTCCCCATCTATGAGGCAGCCCCAGAAAAGAACTGCTGGGGTTCCTTGGCCTGCAGTTTGAAAATGACTGCAATACTTCTAGCTTTGTGTGTGATCCCCTGATTCTGAGCCCCTAAGATGAGTCGCAAAGTGTGACATCAGAGGATGAGAAAGAGAGCAGTCAGTTTTTCACTCTACTCCTCACCATCCATTTTTATTCTGCTCCCCAACGTCCTGCTCCCATTGTTTTTCTGATGCCTCTTTCTTCTCAGTTTTTTTTGCCTTTATCACTCTGTCAATCTTTGGCAAAGTTCAAACTGTGGCTTTGGGAAACCATACCAGATGGTCCAGGAAACTCATACGCAGAACACATAAAGTCACTGTTTGGGGGAAAAAAAAGTGAAGTCGCTCAGTCGTGTCCTACTCTTTGCGACCCATGGACTGTAGCCCACCAAGCTCCTCTGTCCATGGGATTCTCCAGGCAAGAATACTGGAGTGTGTTGCCATTTCCTTCTCCAGGGGATCTTCCCAAACCAGGGATCGAACCCAGGTCTCCCACATTGCAGGCAGATGCTTTAACCTCTGCACCACCAGGGAAGACTGTTTGGAGAAGGGAAACTCATTTCAAGTGTTTGCGGTCAGTATCTCTGATTGGCACCAAATCCAAGGTAGCTTAGTCTTGGTTTGGATACCAAGTTCATACATTTTATTTCCATTATTATTTGCATTAAACAGAGCTTGTAATTATGGAAAGCGTTGTAATTGCTTATCTTTAACTTAAGATACTTGGATTTTCTTTTTAGAAAGCTAAAAGCAAAAATCACTGAATGTCTCCAGCTTTTGAATGATGAAATTATAATCCAAACCAATTTAAAAATGGGTCAAAGTTCTGATGAAATGGGGTAAACTGGGACTTTCTGAAGTTGCTATTTGTCAAGATAACCATCATGCTCATTCTCTGCAATCTTCTCACTTAGTGCCCTCAGTATAAAAACTGTTAGAACCAGAGCTGCTGGGGAGTGGATGGGGCTGAGAGAGGTCATTTCGCCCAGCAGTCAGGGAATGAGCTCTGGTAGAAATGGGGAAGCTGGAGGATTTGTAAACCCAGAGGTTCTTCCATCCTGGAGAGGAACTGGAGAGAGCGGCTGAAAATTCTGGTAATACTCAAAGGGACAGGATTAACAGAATTACCCTATCTCTGATATTTTGAGTCCTGGAAAAGCTGGTCTTACTTTCTCCAGTTGGTATTTATGTAGCCTCTGGGTAAAGTTTGCTTTTAGGCTTCTCTGAAATGAGTTTTAGGTACCCTGTGTGTATTTTTAATCTTTCTATAAGATGTCCTCAGCTTACTTTGTTACACTACCTTGTATTTCTAAACACCTTTCATGAGCCTCTCAAAGTAAAAAACCCTAATTAAACCAACTTGCAACTTCCACAGGTGGCAGGGAGTGATTTTCTTGAAGAAATCATGAAAGTTAAATGAATGGACCAAAATATATCACCAGATCCACAGATTGGCTTTAGAATAAAAACTCAGAGTTCAGCGGCTTCTGACTATGCCTTTCTAACATCACACCTCCAAATTTGAGTTCTTTTTCCCCACTTGCAAAATAATTTTTATTTATACTGTTTTTATGTGACAGGAATTTTAAGAAAATTGTAGAACAAAGCAGAAAAAGAAGACATGAGATTTCATCTTTACCTAAAAGTAAGCACTCCCAGATTGCTTTCTACCTCTTATCCCCATCACGTGGCATCTTCTGTTCTCTAATACCTAAAGCTCTGAGACAATGACTGTCTGAGGAAAGAAAAAGAAGCTTCTTATATCTTTCACATCAACCTCCAAGGAGAATGCTCATTGAAGACTGAAGCAGGCATTCAAACACTCTTGTGATTCTTCTACTAGAAAACAAAACCAGGAACAATGCTTCTTCCTGTTACTGGGAATATCTCAGATCTTTAGTTTTGATCCTCATGCTTCAGATCGTCTACCATCTTTAAGGACCGGGACCTGGTCAGTTGGCAGAGGGAGTCTGAGACTTTGCTGAGAACCCTCTTCTTGGCACAGTGAGAAAAAGTTGACACCAAAGGACAGCGTCTCACTAGCCTTTTGTGAATTGACTTCAAACATACTCTGTCTCTGGGGAGTGAAAACCTCTCTGAGTGCTGCCATTTTTATTAGTGACATCAGCAGAGCTGGGCTTCAGCCTGCTCCTTTGCTCAGCACATCTCATACGTGTGACTAAATGATATGAGGTGACAGTGCAGGGAGCCAAGGTCTCTTAGTGTCCCTTTGTCATCCATAGATGCTCCCCTTCCTGCAGCAGAATCCCTGCTAATTAGCCAACTGGCTGCATTATTTCTATGACTGACGGTTTTCAGACAATGAGAAGTAGGTCCAGTGAGCAAAGTCCATGGCACAAAGAGATAGGTTTGGCTTTTATTTCCAGGAACAGATCAGTACTCCCAGCATCCCCCTTTAAGAAGATGGGTTAGTTGCCAATTTCTAGCAAACTGAAACATCCCTCTCTCCAATTTCCTGTTATGTTGCAGTCTTCAGCTGCCCTGCAATCCTTCATACAAATGTTTATCAAAACATCCAGGTACCTCCATAACTGCATGCACAAACAGTCACTGGATTACATGAATGAAATAAAAAGACACGATCAGACAGAACTTCCCTGAACACCAGCCTGCAAGGTTCTGTCAGCTATTAAACAAGGATGATATTCAGTAGTTAATCCAGGAACCGAATTGCCCTCAGGCATTTGGGAAACAAACAGAGTTGTTAATATCATTTCAAATATCCGAGTTTCTCATTAAATGCTTTATTTTTTCCATCCAACCAGTGAATACTAAAGGAGAAAATCTGCCTTCTGGCTTTAAGTTATTTACAAAAGCTGAGTTCAAGGGCATCCAAGTCTTCAAGTTTTGAAAGAAAGGATTTTGAGCAACTTTTCTTACTGTCATAATGAGGTAACAGGAAGAATGGGCTTTAAAGGCAGAAAGACATGTTCTAACAAAATATTAACATTCATTTCTCTTTTGCCTTTCTAAGAACAAGACAATCTTCCCTAATATAGTCTAAAGCTCAGATGCTCCAGATTAGGATTGCTGAAGAAGTTATGCAAACATACCTTGAACCATAGGAAATTTTTGGCAGCCTTTTTGACCTGAAATATGGCAATTTCCTGTAGTCCGCTCCAAAAGGAAGAAATGGACACTCTTGATATCCAAAATAAATTTTGCACTAACATGGTAGCCTTAAAGCAGTACAATCTCAACAGAGAAAGGATTTTCTAAATTTATTTATTTGACTCATCAAAGCCTAAGTAGTAGGGTTTCCTCCTTTGAGGCCCATCTAGACAGCTGGAGTCATTCTAGTATAAGATATTCTGAAACCCCAACTAACTGTAAGAGTTATGAGGCAAAGATGAGTCAACAAGAAGGGCTGCATAGTTTCTTTAGGAAACTTAAAGGAAAGAAATATATCATTCTCTAAAGTGCTATGAATGGGATAAATTAGATGACTCCAAACAGAAGACAGGAATAAAAAAATAAGCAACTTAAAATTCTGAGAATCTTTAGAGGCTGAAGATCACTTTGAGCTGGGGTCCAGGGAGCCAAAGAAGTGAAACTGCAAACAGAAACAGATTCTATGAAACATTGCTGCATTACACACCTACTTGTGATCTCAATGTAGAGGAGATAAAAATTAGAGAAGTAGGCCAGTAACACTTCCATGTATGTATGAAAGCCTTGCTGTGAGAATATCCAAGTGCTGGGCTTCATAGTACTTACTTATTGAACTTCAAAACATTCTCAGGAGACTGGAAGAGCACAGACCGTAATGGCACAAGTATAATCTAGCCACGTGAGAATGGCAAACATCCAACACATATCCTCCAATTCTCCCTTTCCACACATCATTAATCAACCCTGTCCCTCATCCTCCTGAGCCAGAAAGAAGTCTCAGAATTCTCCTCAGCATCAATTCCAGACAGCCACTACCAAATAATGTGAAACAAAACCAGAAATGAATTTTCTGGTATTTTCTGTTGCCCTTGTGAGTTTCTATTCTGTTATCTTTGTTAACACTGCTGTCTTCCCAGGATCATCTCTCACCCTCATGACTTGCATCTTCTGACTCACCTGGCCCTGACCTTCCTCCACTAGAAAGTAAGTTTCTTAAGTGCAAGGATATTCCTTCTGTTCATTGATGAACTCTCAAATCCCTGGAACAATGCTTGGCACAGGGTTGGAGCTCTGCAATCACTGATTTAATCAATCAATCTTTGCTTGTTCACACTTTTCAGGGGCAGCTCACCCATAACCTCCATAATGAACTGTTCTCAGCCCTTCCACCTGAGATATTTGAACTTTTTTTTTCAAATTAGTGTTTTCATCCTCTTTGGATAAATTCTGAGATGTGGAATTGCTGGATCATATGGTAGATCTATTTTTAATTTTTTAGAAACCTCTGTAATGTTTTCCAGAGTGGTTGCAACAATTTACATTTCCACCAACACTGTAAAAGGGTTCCCTTTCCTCCATATCCTTGCTAACACTTGCTATTTATGGTCTTTTTGATCACAGCCATTCTTGACAGGAGTGAGGTAATAGCTCATTGTGGTTTTGATTAGCTTTTTCATGATGACTACTGACTATATCTTCATATGCTTGTTGACCATCTGTATGTCTTCTCTGGGAAAATGTCTGTTCAGGTCCTCTGATGATTTTTTTAAGTAATTAATATATTTTAGTTGGAGGATAATTACTCTGATGACTTTAAAATCAAGTTGTTTGAGGTTTCACTGTTGAGTTGTATGAGTTCTTTATATATAAAGTAGCAGTAATAGTAGTGCTCAGTCATGCAACTCCACAGACTGCAATCAGGCTTCTCTATCTATGGCATTTTCCAGACAAGAACACTGGAGTGGGTTGCCATTTCCTACTCCAGGGGATCTTCTCTACCTAGGGGTTGAACCCATGTCTCCTGCATTGGTAGGTGGATCTTTATCACTCAACCACCAGGAAAGCCCTCTTTATACATATAGATATAATATTAGCCCCATATTAGATATATAATTTGAAGATATTTTCTCCCACTCATTAGGCTGCCTTTTCATTTTGTTGATGGTTTCTTTTACTGTGCAAAAGCTTTTTAGTTTGATGTAGTCCCAGTTACCTATTTCTACTTTCATCGCCAAATTAAAAAAAAAAAAAATCACCAAGACCAATGTCAGGAACTTACTGCTTGTGTTTTCTTCAAGGAGTTTTATAGTTTTACTTTCTACATCCAAATATTTCATCCATTTAAAATTAATTATTGTATGTGGTATAAGATATTGATCCAATTTCATTCTTTAGCACGTGGCTATCTAGTTTTCCCAACACCATTTATTGAAGAGTATGTCCTTTCCCCATTGCATACTCTTGACTCCTTTGTCATAAATCATATATGAGTGTTTTTTTTCTGGACTCTCTATTTTGTTCCATTGATCTATATATCTGTTTTATGCAAATATCACACTGTTTTGATTACTGTAGCTTTGTAACATAGCTTGTAATCAGGGAGCATGATGCCTCTGACTTTGTTCTTCTTTTTCAAAATTGCTTTGTCTATTTGCGTTCTTTTGTGGCCCCACACAAATTTCAGATTATTCTGTTTCTGTGAAATTTTTCATAGGGATTACATTGAATCTATAGATTGCTTTGTGTAGTATGGACATTTCAACAATATGAACTCTTCTAATCCATGAGCACATAATATCTTTCCACTTATTTGTGTAGTGTTTCTCTTATTAATATCTTATAGTTTTCACTGTGTACGACTTTCACTTCTGTGGTTAAATTTATTCCTAGGTATTTTATTCTTTTTGACACAATTGTAAATTAGATTATTTTCTTAATTTCTCTTTCTGATAGTTCATTACTAGTGTATAGAAACAGATTTTTGCCTATTAATTTTATATCTTGCAACTTTGCTGAATGTATTTATTTGTTCTAATAGGGGTTTGGGTGGAGTACTTAGGGTTTTCTATTAATATATATCATCTCATCTCATATGCAAACAGTGACAGTTTTGCTTCTGCCTTTCCAGTCTGGATGCCTTGTATTTCTTTTTCTTGTCTAATTGCTACGGCTAGGACTTAAATACTTTGTTGAATAAAAGTGGCAAGAGTGGGCATCCTTGTCTTATTCCTGATCTTAGAGGGAAAGCTTTTGCCTTTTCAGCATTGAGTAGGATATTAGCTATGTGCTTGTCATATATGACTTTTATTATGCTGATTTATGTTCCCTCTATACCTACTTTGTTGAGAGTTTTTAATCATAAATAGATGTTGAATTCTGTCAAATGCTTTTTCTGCATCTCTTGAGATGGTCATAGAATTTTTATTCATTATTTTGTTAATGTATCACATTGATTGATTTATGGATGTTGAGCCATCCTTGCAACTCTAGAATAAATTCCACCTGATCATGATATATGATCCTTTTAATGTAATGTTAAGTCTGGCTTGCTAATATTTTGTTGAGAATTTTTACATCTGTGTTTATCCCAGATATTTGCCTTTAATTTTCTTTTCTTATGGCACCCTTGTCTGGTTGTGGTATCAGAGTAACACTGACCTTGTAAAAGAAGTTTGAAAGTGCTTCTTCCTTTTCTATTTTTTTGGAATTGTTTGATTAGAATTAGTTTAATTCTTCTTTGATTTTTTTTTTGGTAGAATTCATTAGTGAGGCTATCTGCCATGGACTTAATGTTTGTTAGGAAGTTCCTTAATTGTATTTTTGATTTTTATTAGTTCCTATTTTATCTTTTTTTTTTTTTTTAATATCCTAAAAGGACAACTTCCCTGCTAGCCAATTATTTAGGCTAAAAATAACTACTTATATTCATGGTACTTCCATGCCTATTATTACTATTATCTCATCCCAGAAGGATAGAGTGAATTTTTTTTTTACCTCCATTTGACATATGAGAAAAATGAGGCATGAAAAAGGAAACTGGCTTGCCAAAAATCAATCAATTATTAATGACACACTGGCTATTAGAACCCAATTCTTTTGACCCTAAGTCCTGTACTCCCTCTGCTCAAACTTAATGCCCTTTGTGTGAGCTGTCTCACAACTTTGCAGTTCCAGGGCATGCAGACAGGACAGCTCAGACAGCACTCAGACTGTTTCTTTGCACCAGTCCTACAAGGACATTGAAACCCATACAGTGGTATGAATTCCTATTCTGATGCCACCTTAGCTCACTTTTCAAGGAAGAGGGCAGGCTGTGCTAAACTGCACTGTGCCTTGCAAAGTGAGCAGAAACATCATGCAGAGATAAAATAGAAAGCAAAAATCTCGTTTTCTTGCTGCCTTAAGGTAGAGAAGAAAGCATCCTTGAGGCTCCTCCTTCCAAGAGTGGGTTCACGTCCAGAATATAAATGACAGTCTCCTTCATGAGACGGTTCCTCCTCTCAAGGCAGGAACATCACAGGTTCAGTGGGTAAGACACATGACTCAGGTTTCCGTCCTGCAATCAGATATATTTTTAACTCAAGTTTTGTGCAGTTTGACTAACACTAACTTTATTGGGCAATTACCTTATTCAGAATGCTGTTAACAGCACTGTTGACAAGAATGTCAGCTTGCTATGAAAGATGTGCTTGCTGACAGCAACACAAAGCAAAGCTGAGGCAGGTATTTCTAAATTTTATGAGTAAGTCATTTTCTCCCTTATGGGCTTTCCTTTCTAGTTTGCATGGGATCATAGCTGCTTGAATGTAAATGCAGCCACCCAGTCTCCCTGTCACCCACACTAGCTGTCTCTGAGCCAGAAAGGTCCTCTGTGGGGGTGGGAGTGGGGGGCTCTCACCCAACCAAAGACTGACAAGGCAGTGAGGGGCTGCTGGCTTGGTTTCACCCATCATCCCAGCAAGTTAGCCACAGATAGGCGGGGTGCCACTGGAGGAGAGCCAGGATGGACTCTGCCCTGAGATGGAGGGTGGACATTCCAAGCTGGGTTGTGGTCAGCCCTGATTCTCCATATTCACGGTAGGGAAGTCCCGGCCCCATCAGCATTGTCCACAAGGCTGTGATGATTAGCATGAGGCCATCAGGATTCTCCAGAGCAGAACCAAAGTGCTCTCTAGTTAAGTTGGAGAAATACCATACAAGCTTTATGCCCCTCTCAGAGAATCACAGAGCACAGCAACATCGAGAAGACTCTGAAAAGTGTCCCCTTTATTATAGGTTGTATTGTGTGTCTTGCCCCCACAACCGTATTCACATGTTGAAGTCCTCATCCCCAGTACCTCAGAGTGTGAACTGATCCAGAAATAAGGTCCTTGTAGATATAATTGTTGAGATGAGATCACACTGGAGTAGGGTGGGCCTCTAATCCAGTCCTTGTAAAATAGGACATTTGGATACAGACCCCCACACAGGGAGAACACCTTGTAACTATGGAGGCAGAGAGCAGAATGATGCTTCTACCAGCCAAGGAAGGCTGAAGATGGCCAGCAAACCCCTGGAAGCCAGTGAGAGGCCTAGAGCAGATTCCCCCTCACAGCCTTGGAAGGAGCCAACCCTGTGGACACCTTTCTTTGGACCGCTAGCCTCCAGAACTGTGAGACAAGACATTCCTGTTGTTTTAAGGAAGTGATATTTTGTGAAGGGAGCCCTAGCAAACTAATAAAGAAGGCAAGCAAACTTCCCCGCAGTCACATGGCTATTAGTAGTTAACAGTAGAGCCAGGAAGAGAACTCAGCCTCTTTGCCTCCAGACCAAGGCTGCATCCAGACATCACTCTAAACATGCTCAATGTCACTCCTCAGCTTCAGATCCCTTTTGGAATGTGGCAAAGAACTAGAAATTGAAAGAAAGAACGGTGACAGAAAGAAAGGAGGAAAGAAAGGAAGAAAGCAATGCTGCTGCTTTCATCTTCTTACAGGACTCTCATTCATAAAAATTAAAATAATATTGGTAGTAGAAGCTGAAATTACTGAATTTGCTATGTGCAAGCCATGGTTCTAAGCACTTTACATCATTACCCAACCCCACCTTTGAGTTAGATACTGCTGTTGGCCCTATTGTACAAATAAAGGAATGAATGCAAAAGATTTTTAGATAACTTGTTCAGTGTCACTCAGCTAATAAGCAATGGAGTCAGAATTTGGTCCCAGTCAGTCAGTCTCCAGATCCCAGTTCCAGCCATTTTGCTGTTCACTTCTGTACCTTTATTCAGACAGTGTAGAAAGAGTCTTTGCAATCTGAGGTCAAATAAAACCCTTTGCTTTTCCAGGGCTTAAACCTCAGTAAAGCCTCTAAGCAAATGCCCATCACTAGGCCCCAATGTTTTTCCAGAATGTGGGCTTTATTGACAAAGAGTGCTTTGATTACTTATATTCTGGACATTGAGATATGTTTTGTTTTATTCAAAAACTTTTGTGCATTCAGTTCTTTCTGATCATGCTCTTTAATGGAGTTTTGCTCTGAGGATCTCTGTTTGCAGTACAAGGAGCATGCTGGATTAAAGACCTCATTCAGGAGGCAAAATATGTGAGTCTTAGCATCTTTATGCATTAGTGCAGAACTGTACTGTAAAATTTCCACTTGCCCTGCCTCTTTGATGCAAATGCTGAGATGTCAGCACTGGTGTTACAGTTACTGCACGTCGCTGGGCTTTTCTGGGGCAGGTTCAATTTCAAGGGTCCTGCCCCATTGTCAATGCTCATGTCAAAGGTTGGATCACACCAAAGCTCAAAAACAGGATAACCAAAACATGATGTCCTGTAGGCAATTAAATACAGCTACCAATTTTTTATAGGTTATTAACCTAGGATATCTCCAAGGAAGCCTCAGCTCTACCTTTATATCCAAATACCAACATTCTTTTGTACAATTTTTTTTTTTTTTCATTTGCCTGCCAGGTGTGTGAGAATGAGGGGCCAGGTAGAGAAAAGTTACAAAGATTAAAGAAATCATTTGTAGGAATTTAAAATACCCTTTCCTGCCAGACTGAAAAATGTGATTTAAAACCTCAAAGGTTTTTTGCTTGCCCTGAAGCAAACAGTCACTGTAATAATTTAACTGGAACCTTTTATTACTTTAGTCATTAACTTTAAAAATGCAAATCTTTTGAATGTTACCAACAACCAACAATCTTTTTTCTTGGCCAAAAGGCTTATTCTTCAGGGTTTCTTCTTCTAGATTCTCTGAACTGTCTTTCCCATCTTTTTTTTTTCTCAGCCTACCAGAATATGAAAAAATGCATGTTTACATTTTTCTTAAATCTTGATTTTCCATATGTACTCTAAAATGCATCTGATTTGTATCAGAATCTTAGAATGCTTTGTTGAGAAGAAAAGAAGGAAAATATAATTCCAAAAACAGCCTCTGTCCATATTTCCTAGTAGGGGGTGAAGGTATAGACTGGTTAGTACCCGACTAAAGCCAAAGAGGTAGATAAATCCAGTGGATATAGCCCTAAAGGCATTCCTGAGAACATCAAGGCTTCATCATGGTGGGCATGATAGATACAAAGCACTAGCAGGGAAGTCATCTCTGTGTGTCCAGAGTCACCCAGGCTACAGCTGTAACTCTGTGCCTATACTGATAAGAAAAGTGTATTTGGAAATATGACACTTTAGCCTATTGCCATGACTATAATGTCAAATAAAGCAAAATTTAAAAATTCATACTGAATATACATGCTACCACGCTACCTATGGGTCTCCCCGCTCCCACTGGCAAGTCACCCCTCTTTCCTCCCTTCCTCCCAAGCTCAGACAGCGTGTGTCTGAAAGGCCCTGAAGTCTAGTTCAAGTACAGGAGCCCCCTGCCTGCTCCCTCTTTTTCTCAGGTCAGCATAAACCAATGGTTCTCACCTAGCAGTACACACCAAAACCACCTTCCAAGCCTTCTGCTCCACTGGGTCTCACCCTGAAGTTTCTGACTTGGAAGGTCTGAGGTGGGGCCAAGGATGTACATTTCTGACAAGCTCATAGGTCATATGGATCTACAGGTCCTGGGTCCACACTTGGAGAATCTGTGGTCTTAATCCAACCAGAAATAGCTTTTTTAACATCCCAAATATTTGTATTGACAGTTAAATACTGCATTTTCATTGAGAATTTCCCTAGTGTTTGGTTTCTTATTTTACAGCATGTAGAGCTATGAAGATCACATTGGATGGGTGGGCTGCCAGACTGAAGGGCAACTAATCCCACATTGTGAAAATCTGTGATAGGTTTTTAATAACAAAGGGAACAGACATATCTACTTATGGATGAATACCCCTCACTCCTGATTCAGCTGCAAAAAGCTCCATTTGAGAAATAAAATGATGCTTAATTTAGTGAACTGTGTCCTAAGACCACCTTGCTGAAAAAGAGCATTATGTTCCAGCATCATCCAGAGGGCCCTGTGCTGTCTGATTCTGGGTGCCATGACCTCTAGGAGTCTCAAGTTGTCTGGGCCAAAGGAAAGAGTTGCAGAGAGAGAAATATAGCCCCACAGACTTCTAGTGTGGCCTTAGGAGAAAGAAGCCACCTCCCTTGTTATTATTTTCTGCTTTGAGGGAGCAGTGTTCCATGTATGATTTTTAATGGATCTCTGCACATTCTTTGGTGGCTCAGTTGGTAAAGAATTTGCCTGCAGTGCAGTAGACCCGGGTTCAGTCCCTGAATCAGGAAGATCCCCTAGGGAAGAGAATGGCTACCCACTCCAGTATTCTTCCCTGGGAAATCCCATGGACAGAGGAGCCTGGAGGGCTGAAGACCATGGGGTCGCAAGAGTTGGACATGACTTTAGCACCTAAACCATCACCTCTGAAGATTCTTTGATATGTTTGGAGATGGCCTTAGGCTTGAGCACTTGGTATTTTCCTTCCAGGGCCTCCTAGAACACAGGATTTAAGAAGTTAGCAAGGAATGGCACTCAAATAAGACCAGAAGTCCTTTAGCAGAATCCCTATGTGGCCCATTGGTCCTGATTCTGTTGCTGCTGTGGTATCGAGTCAGGGAGTGCTGCCGGCTCAGGCTCTGATGGGAATAAGGAGCCGCAAGGCTTTTCCTGAGGATACCTTCTAGTTGCTGTGTTTGCAGTTTCTTATTGTCCTTTGCAGCTGTTTATTCCCTTGCCCTGATCCAAATCCCCAAAGGCAACGTTCCCAGAAATCCCCAGTGCCTGATCACATCACTTGTCTTATTTAATTACTCTGCAGAACCTGAGGGGACCACTGCACCCGTCCTCTATGGCTCACTGATATGCGGCTCAGTGGCTGTAGATTAACCACTTGCTCTTTCTCCTTCCCTATCTGAATGACTGAGCTGGAGGCAAAGTTGGGACAGAAACAGCAGAAATCACTTTCTCTTGAGAAATTCCTTCCCATGAAAAGAAGGGAGGATGGGGGTCCCTTGTAATTTAAATAAATCAGTTCAGCAGCCTTTCTCCCCCTGATGCATATTGGCCTGTGTAGGATTTGATGTCTAGAAAGAATCGGGCATGTGTTTAATCTGTTCTCCTTACCCAGGCAGTGCTTACCCAAGCTCCTTCCACAACAACCTGGGCTCAGCTTCCTGGGACTAGAACACTGTCTTGGGGAAGGACTGAGAAGGAAGCAGACCAGGTTCCTATCCGTGTGGCAGAGCCAGAGGTGCTATGGCTGGAGAGATCCTAAGCCCACGTACTTCTCACAGTGTACTTCATACATGTTTCAAACCAGATTGACTGAGTTTGGATTTGCATAGTTGTGGGCTCTCTGTGGTCCCTCCTCGAGTCACCAGCAGCCCGACGGTACTGTGAGTAGCTCATTCTCCCACAACCTTGTGCAGAGTTGGCAACCATACCCACCTCACCCACAAGGCTTGAGTGCCTTGTGCAGCCATTCCCTCTCTAAGCCAGAATCAGCTGACTATTGGAATTGCTGAGTCACATGAGTTAGGGATATATGCTTGGTGTGGGGAGGGGGCCGGCAGGAGCACACCAACCACAGATTCACCACTTCACAAATTTATCCAAGAGCCACTCTTGAGCTCTGTGTATTCATGCGGAAGGAACAATTATCCTCATTCCCAAGTGGAATCAAAATCCTTCACTCTGCATTTGTCCAGTCTCCCAGCTATGTGCTCCCTGCAGGAAGTCCCTGAACCCACTAGCATCAGGGCATTTACCACACACACCTCCTCCTACTTTGGCCAACACTCTCCCTCTGCTCCAGACCCCTGTCCCCTCTCACCATTACGCGCCATTTCTCCCCTCTGGAGCGCCTGCCGTGCAGTGGCAGGGTGCCCCAGTTCTGGCACCAGACTGCCTTGGTGAAGTCAGTCTCCAAAATATGCTAAAGCATTTTGTGTCTCAGTGTGATCTTCTCTAAAATGGGGATGAATGATGATAACTGAGCTTCCACGGAGGGATGTCAAGAGGGTTCTGCTGCTGCTAAGTCACTTCAGTCGTGTCCAACTCTGTGTGACCCCATAGACAGCAGCCCACCAGGCTCCCCCATCCCTGGGATTCTCCAGGCAAGAACACTGGAGTGGGTTGCCATTTCCTTCTCCAATGCATGAAAATGAAAAGTGAAAATGAAGTCGCTAGTCGTGTCCGACCCTCAGCGACCCCATGGACTGCAGCCTTCCAGGCTCCTCCGTCCATGGGATTTTCCAGGCAGGAGTACTGGAGTGGGATGCCATTGCCTTCTCCCAAGAGGGTTCAATTCAATGCAGTTATTTTATGTAGAATATAAATATTTGCCATAATGCCTGACTCAATAAATGTGAGCTGTTCTTCTTCAGGGGCCTATTCAAATGCCACTATGTCCTCTGGGAGCCCTCCTTCCCACTTTTGTTCCCTATTCATGAGCCTTCTATAGCTATTTTCACACATACTGTAATTACAGGCAGCTTCCTGTGGTAGAACACAAAGTCTTCAGCCTGACTCCCTGGGTTCAAGGTCTGGTTCTGCCACTTATCAACTGTATGATCTCTGCTCCTTTGTTTTTTTCTTCTGTAGAATGAATAATAATAGGTCTTAACTTCATAGGGTGGTTGTGATGATAAAATAAGTTACACATGTAAAGCATCACCAGGGCCTAGTAAGTGCCACATAAGCAGAGCCTCTAATCGGTGTGGACTCACTCACCTGTCTCTCTCATTAAACTTGGAGCTACTTGAGGACAGGGAGACGCCTTATTGATTTTCTGTATCTTCTGTACCTAAAATATAGTTTAACAGATTATAGTTTAGGACTCCTGAACACTAGTTTTCATTTCCTTCCTCTTTTCATTTCTCCTGGAACATGGATTCTACATAAGCTCAATAGGCATGTGCAGTTCATAGGCTTCTTATCATAACAGTCTTTGATCTCTAAGAATCCATCCCTGCAGCACAGTTTCATGACTAAAATCCCTAAGTGGAATTCTTCAAAATAGTATAAATTTGTTGTTTTTATTTTTTTTTCAGTTTTGAAAAAATGTATTATAATGTGCTTTACATAGAAAATATTGAAGCCCTATAAAACACTATAAGAAAGATTTTCTAGTAAGCTATAATATTCAGGATTTAAACAAATTTAAAACTAAAGTTGGGCCTGTTGTTACTGTGGAATATAATGCAAATTTTTTTTTTAAGATTCTACAGAAGGAATTGGAAGAAAGAAAGAATCTGGTAAATTAGGTACTTACAGGTTATTGATTGTCAACTTTCAATTTTATGCCATATAGTTCTCTCAGAAAATGTATGAAAAGCAGATAATTATATTCTAAATTATTTTTTTCAATATGCATGCATGCTTAGTTACAAAATTACATCTGACTCTGGAACCCCATGGACCTGCAACCCCATGGATCTGCAGCCCAGCAGGCTCCTCTGTCCATAGGATTTCCCTCTGGAGTGGGTTACCATTTCCATCTCCAGGGAAATTTGTTGTTTTTAAAGTAATCTTTAATCTATTTTATAACTTATAATGTTGCCTATAAATGAAGGAATTTTGCAGTTTTGCAGGATCCAGTGCCCCTCCTCTTCTACAAATCTATATAGGTGTGGCTTCATCCTTGAGCAAAGAGATCCCACCCCACACACTGGTAGCCACTTCTTCCTCCTGAGCAAGTGCTCATGCCGAAGTCTACTTTTCCTTCATGGGAACCAGGACTCCCTGGATGGGAGAGAGCCATAGCTGTGTCCCAGGCAGGGGTCCCACTCCCACTGTCAGAAAGACCCTGGAACCACCATAATGCGAGGAACATCTGACTTTGCACACTGTCTTTCTTTTTTTTCCCCTATGATTAAAAAAAAAAGAAAAACTCCTTCAACTTCCTCCCTGAATCTTCCTCCACCTCCTTGCCTCAACCAAAGTCCTGCTCTGCCCTGAGAGCCCCATTCTGAAGCTCCTGCTCATCATCCCACAGCCTTTTAAGGACACTGCCTTCCTTGGTTTCGAGTGCAGATTCCAGGGCATATTCTGGCACCCCCAGGTTTAAAAAAAGACACAAAAAATAAAAAGACTTGAGATTTGTGTCACCAAGCCTCCTCTTTCCCAGTCCCTCATCATTGTAATCTACAGCCTCTCAGACCTGCATGCTTTCTGAGCATTTGAGCCCCGGTCCCAGCTTCCCCAGTCTTCCTTCACCTTCAAGCCCTGCCACCTTCATAAAGAGCTTATCAGTGATCATACACACAAGTGTGGACTCAGTTCTTTGGTTTCCTCTGCTTAATGCTCTTCAGTTCCTTGCCACTCCAGTCACCCAATCTAGATCCTGGACTCTGCCATTACCTCTGGCCTCCAGGGAAGAAAAAAAGGCAAAAAACCCAGATATCCATTCTCTGTCCTTCAAGCTGATCAAGACCTTGATCCCTCAGGCTTGACTTTATCTGTCATCACTTGCTTTCTGACCCTCACTTCAGTCCTTTCTTTGTCAACATCTTCAATCCTTTGCCTCAAATCCTTGTCCTTGTATAAATCCACTGAGACGGCAGCTGAGTCCTTTGTAATGTGTCACTGCTGACACCTCCCTCTCAGTACGTGTACATTCTACACTCTACAGCATTAATGTCCCCAAGCATGTCATGCCTTCTTTATCACAAAGCCTTTAGAATACTTCTACCCAGCACTCCCTTTGTTTCAGCCACCCCATGGGTGAGCACAAGCACACATGTGCACACACAGACACACACACAGTTTTTCCATCTTCACCCTCCTTCATATCTTGACTTGAAGAAGTGATTCTTGGGACTTTCCTGGCGGTCCAGTGGTTAAGAATCTGCCTTCCAGTGTAGGGGGTACGGTTTGATCCTTGGTTGGGGAAGTAAGATCTTACAAGCTGTGGGGCAGCTAAGCCCGTGTGCCTCAACTACTGAGCCCATGCACCCAACAGGAGAGCCTGCACACCACGACTAGAGAGAAGCCTGCATGCCGCAACAAGAGTCTGCATGCAACAACCATTAATAAGATCTGGTGCAGCTAAATTTTTTTTTTAAAGTGATTCTCAAAATGTGCCCCCAGAATAGGCAGCAACAGCATCAACTGGTAACTTAATGCAAATTCTCAGGCCCCACCCTAAATGTACTGAATCAGAAATTATAAAGATGGGGCCCAGAAATCTCTGGTTAACAATCCCCTCAGGTGATTCTAGTGTGCAATAAAATCTGAGAAACACTGGTTTAGACAACACTTTGTCCAGGCAGCTTTCCCAAACATAACCCTCCACCTAACTCCTGGAATAGGGATCTCTTCCATGTGTTTCCACAGTCCCCTTGCTTCCTCCTGGCCACGAGGTAGTGTACTTGCCTCCTCACTTGCTAAGCCCCAGTGGGCTCTCTCTGAGCTCCCGCAGACAGGGACTGTATCTTGTTTACTGCTGTTTCATAATGCCTGTCATATTAGTAGCTCAATGAAAAGTGGTGAAGCCAGAGTTCAAACCTAAGTGTGCATATTGATCTTCTAGAAAGACAGACTACAAGCACCAAAGAGAGTTAATGCACTGAGGAAATTGGTAATGAGCAGCTAGGATTAGGCTTCAAGCAAATGCTTTCATCCTTGCCTAATAGAAAGGAGACACTGAGTAGGTACAGTGCCTACAAAAGACTTTAATAAAACCCCAGAGAGGAAAGATACACACTGTTGAATCAACTTAAAATCCCAAAAACAGACTACCTGACTCTAGCCCTCCAGTCAGATAAACCAAGCTCATCATCATCCTGCCTCTGTGTGGCCAGTTCCTCCATTGCTTGCATTGTAATGCACTGTGTTTACTGGAGTTTCTAAAATGCCTGAATCTTTGGAAATTTGGCAGAAAAGAAGAATCTGGGTCATGCAACTGTGAAATCTAAATAAGGTATAATTAACATGTCCATCAACTTTCACAGAAGTGATGCTAGTTTACAAACTATTCATTAATTTTGCACAATAACAGCAACTGGGTACAAGGCAGACACCAAGCTGGAGATGAGAGGCTCAGTGTAGTGCTAGCCTGGAGTACTATTGGTGATACCTAGGAATGAACTGCTTCTATTTTCTGCATAGAAGGATATGACTATTTAAGAATTTGGGGCCCACATTATCAGAGTGGCTGTATGATTACTGACTCTCGATCCTTTTCAGTGTAACTATGTGATTAACAAAATACTCCCCAAATTATGGAAAACTGTTCATGAATCAATAGGAAATTTGAAAAAATGAGCCCTTCTTGTTAGAAATATAACAACAAAATGGCTGTATCTGAAAATCAGAGCAACCCGAAGTCAAGTCCCATGTCTTAACTAGCTATATGGACTACGTATTGTTTCTATATCTCCTGTAAAATATGGTAATAATACCTTTTATAATGTTATTTTGAGGATTATGTGAGATAATACATATATTCTCCTCAACACACAGTTAATGATAAAATAGCTCTCTTTTCTATTCTTTGCAGTCAGAATTAGAGAGAGATATCAAAAACCAAGTAGACTATGGAAAACAGTATGGTGGTTCTTCAAAAGATTAAGACTAGAACGACTGTATGACCCAGCCACCCTGCATCTGGGTATATATCCAAAAGAATGGGAAGCAGAGACTCCAAGAGGTATTTGCACACTTGTGTCATAGCAGCATTATTCATAATAACCAAGTGGTAGAAGCAACCCAAACATCCATCTACAGGTAAATGGATAAATAAAATATGGTATATACATACAGTGGAATATTATTCTTCTTTTAAAAAACGAAAATCCTATCCCATGCTATGACATGGATGTGCTTGGAGCACATTATGCTAAGAAAATAAGCCAGCCACAAAAAGATAAATACTGTACAATCCCATTTACATCAGGAATCTAAAGTAATCAAACTCATAGAAGCAGGAAGTATTAGAATGTTGGTTACCAGGATCTGGGGGCTTCCCTGGTGGGTCAGATGGTAAAGAATCTGCCTTAAATGCAAGAGACTCCCTGCGTCGGGAAGATCTCCTGGAGAAGGGTATGGCAATCCACTCCGGTATTCTTGCCTGAAGAATTCCATGGACGAAGGAACTACAGTCCATGACAGCATGGAGCGGGGGCTATAGTCCATGGGGTCGCAAAGAGTCCGACACGACTGAATGACTAACACTTTTCACTTACCAAGGGCTGGGGGAGAGGAAAATGGGTAACTGTTTAAAGGGTATAGAGTTTCAGTTTTATAAGGTGAAAAAGTTCTGGAAATCCTTTGTACAGCAGTGTGAATACGCTTAATACATGGAGCTGTACACTTAAAATAGTTTATATGATGGATTTTAGGTTGTGTGTATTTTAAGCACGTTAAATTTTTTTAAACTTAAAAAGCAGACCTGATCCCCTCCCTTTGTTCCAGCTAAAACTGTGTGCTCCTGCCCTTGTCACCACTCCTTCTCAGCTCCCTTCGCTGCCCCCTTTTCCTCTCCCACCTGCCCTCTGGTTGAGGTTGTTTAGGACTCCGTCTTTGGCCATCCTCTCTGCTTGTCTAACACTCCTGGGATTTCAGCCACCCCTGTGACCTTACCAGATGCTGACATGATGATGACTATTCACTGCTCTTGCCCAAGTCTCTAAAAGAGGGCTTGGAGCTAAAGTAGGCACTCAATAAATTTGTTAAGTCAGTGAGCATCTAGAGCTCTAGCTCTACTCAGTGGACCCTGCCAGCTGACTGTCCCACTGGTCTGGCAAACCCAGCATATCCAGATTTTCATTTATTTAACTTCTCCTAGAACCCACTCCAGTGTTCTTGCCTGGAGAATCCCAGGGATGGCAGAGCCTGGTGGGCTGCCGTCTATGGGGTCGCACAGAGTCAGACACGACTGAAGTGACTTAGCAGCAGCAGCAGCAGCAAGTGGCACTAATGATAAAGAACCCACCTGCCAATGCAGAAGATGTGAGAGATGTGGGTTCGATCCCTGGGTCGGGAAGATTACCTGGAGGAGGGCATGGCGATCCACTCCAGTATTCTTACCTGGAAAATCCCATGGACAGAGGATCTTGGCAGGCTGCAGTCCACAGGGTCGCACAGTTGGACACAACGAAAGTGACTTAGCATGCATGCAAGGAAATAAAGAAGCTCCTCCTTGTCATCTTGGTTAATATTGTCCATATTTTCCCAACCTTCTTTCACACTGATACCCAAACCCTGTTAATCTCAAACTAGAGATGTCTTGAGAATCTGACCACTGCTTTCCTTCCCCAGGGCCACATCATCTCTCAAGTGGACTATGGCGGTAACTTCTTCCTTGTCTCCATTTGCTCCTCCAAGAAGTTCCTTCCATGCAATAGTGCCAAATTTTTCTTTCTGAGGGCATATCTCATTATGTAGCAAGGTTGCTTAGGCTTTAACCCCATGAGCACATCCATGGACTCCTATCGCCTACGGAGTTATTCCACACACACTGGTTGGGCCAGTAGCACACCTGTGTTCTGGCCCCCCACATGCTCTGTCAGTTTCTCCTCCCTGACCCCAGATCCCCCATGCTGCAGACACACTTCCCCTCACCCACCAGGCCCATCTCTAACTCCAGATCTACATCCTTCTGTGTCATAGCAGCAAACTCTCCCCCACCCCGAACTTCTCTTCGTGGAAACAACTCATGCCTCATGGATACTAGGTGAACACTTACAAAGGAGCAAGATAGATGAGGTATAAACAATTTCACTTTGAAAAACCTCCCCCCTGAGCACAGTAGTCCAGCCAGCTTAGCTACTGACTACAGACTGAAATGTTTATACAAAGTTCACATACCCACAAGGAAAGATGTAGGAGTAGGGATTGGCTCACAATATTTAGAATTAAGATAATCAGTATTATCAACATCAAAGTAATATAGTGGTTAGGAGCCAAACTTTGGTATCTTCCATAGGTAGATTGCTATTTTCTCAGTCTCCTTATCTGCCAAATAAGATTAAGAATAATACGTACCTCATAGAGTTGTCAAAGTTTAGACGAGATGATACATAAAGTGGTTAACCCAATAGGAGACATATGTAATGCCTAATAAATGGCCACTATTGTTATCATAGAATGAACTTTCTTATTCTGCTACTTTAGCACGTGTTCTCACTAACAGACCTCACTGACATCTTGAGTACTGTTACTTCCTTGTAGGTAGGGGAGTCAGAGAAGGCAATGGCACCCCACTCCAGTACTCTTGCCTGGAAAATCCCATGGATGGAGGAGCCTGGTAGGCTTCAGTCCATAGGGTGGCTAAGAGTCGGACATGACTTCACTTTCACTTTTCACTTTCATGCATTGGAGAAGGAAATGGCAACCCACTCCAGTGTTCTTGCCTGCAGAATCCCAGGGACGGGGGAGCCTGGTGGGCTGCCGTCTATGGGGTTGCACAGAGTCGGACATGACTGAAGTGACTTAGCTGCAGCAGGTAGGGGAGTAAGAGGGATTGGAATAATAGGTGCCATACTGAATAACATGGTAAGATGAAGGTTCATGATCCTGGGGAAGACGTGTATGTATGTGTGTGAGCAGGATCATGTACATTGTATGAAACTTGAACAGAAGATTTATATGCCTAATAATGTTGTTATATATGGTTAGTGCAGTTAATTCTGCTCATTTTTTCTGGTTACACAATTAAATTTAATTACCCAGATCATATGAATGCATTTGTACTATTAGAAAAATAACTTTTAAAGAAACAATGTAATATATTCTTAAAGCCCAGTATTGTTCAGAACCAAGATAGTTCTAGAAAATTCTCTCACTGCACCCTGTATATGTCTCAGCCTTACTGCAGTGTATGATTATTCAGGTAGATCTTTGCTATCACAAGCCACCTAACATTTATGCTTTGTTTTGTTGTAAATATTTTCATTGCTGGGCATTGTGGCACATACTCTTCCACTTCTAAAAGGGGCTTGTTCTCACAGTTGCTTGGAGAACCACTCAGAAACCCTCAGCTTCATCACTGAAGCCTCATGTTATTCATCTTATGCTCTCTGCCCTTCAAGTATAGGAAAGTGAAAGTGTTAGTTGCTCAGTCATGTCTGACTCTGTGACCCCATGAAATGAGCCCTGCCAGCCTCCTCTGTGCATGAAATTCTCCAGGCATGAATACTGGAGTAGGTTGCCATGCCCTTCTCCAGGGGATCTTCCTGACCCTAAGGATTGAACACACATCTCCTGCATTGGCAGGCAGATTCTTTACTGTCTGAGCCACCAGGGAAGCCCCTTCAAGTATAGAAGAGTCTTGTAATTCCTTTCAGTATAATTTGGGTGACTTGTTGGAACACAGCGGCTGTGAAGCCAAAAATTAATGCTAGTTCATTCCCAGGGTAGTCACATGTCCTAAAACAATAGAATGAGAACAATAGATTTGGATGGTTATCTACCTTGCATTCTTTTCACTGAATTTTTAAAACCTGGGCATTGCAGCCTATCCCTAGTGAGGCTTTTGTATTGATAGACTGTGTGCAGTACTATAGGAGGAGGAGAAACCATTTCTTTCTGATCACACATAGGAAATTTAACTCCTTGATGGAGAACCTTCCCAGCAGCAGTTTCCCTGGTTCTGTTCTTATAATCTCTGATGCATGATGTAGGTCAACTATACTCTAAAACGCAGAACAGAATCACCTATTAGGGAGCTCAGTGTATGTGTATCCAGAGATATGAACAAACTATTCAAGACTGTTCTCCACAAGGCATCATAGATGCTCCATCCCAAATCCTGTCAGCTGCAGCCTCTCAGACTGACTCCTCCGTTAACTTTGCTCATTCTCTTCACACACCGTTTCACACTTTATCTTTTCAATCTACTGTAGGGCTTTATCCAATGGGACTATAAAGCCTTTTCCTGTTACTTTGCTCTCACACTGTTGAGAAAGCACACAGTACTCTATTTTATGCTTACATTTTGTATGTGAGAAGATAAACTGAGCCTGGAGTTCCAAGTCTAATGCTTTCTCACTGACTAAGGCCAGCTAGTACCGTGACTTTTTTACTTTTCTACTGAGGCTAAGGCTGTCTTCTCCTGGCCTTCTTCAGGTGAATGCTGTGAGAATTGCTGAAGCCCAGGAGAAAGATACTGTGTCAACAGTGTATGGAGATATGGCCATTCATGAGCAAGGAGGCATTTTCCTGAGGTGTTTGTGGAAGAAGCATCCAAATTGTACTGCCCACCTCCTCTGACTTTCTCTTCACCTTCACCAGTCTCTCTCTCATTCTTGGGCAAGACTGCTTGCTCATGGTAATTGTGGTGAAAGTCAGCAGCAGAACAAAAATTATAGACAGAATTACCCTGGAAAACTCCTTTAGGAAAGCACTGTATCTCTAAATCCAACACATCCAACTTTTCTTTCTGCTGGTATGGAAAGCGATTGCTGCCTATTGGTTGAATGCCATTCTTGTATTTATAGACTATGCTTTAAAAAAAATCTTTAAACTCCAAAATATACAATAGACCAAGATGCTCCCAGTGTGAAAAGCACAGGGGAACTGAGAGGGACAAAGTAAAGAATGGGATTCACAGCCCATCACATGCTCATGACAGCTTCCCTTCCAGAACTACTCTGGAAGTCAGTAACCACTCTGTACCATTTCACTCTGCCTGCCTCACCCCCAACTCCCTGTCCCTGTGTCTCCCTGTCTGTCTGTCTCTTTCTCTCTCTCTCGCACACACACGTATACATTCTCACACTACACCTGATAAGCACATGGTGTTCTTAGTGAATACATGGAGAGAACTTAGCACAGTCCTAAGAACAGAGGTCAGGGAATAAGTGGATTTTAGGGCTAGTATACTCCCAGAGAAAAGAGGATCGCTAAGGTGCTATCTTTATATGGATTGGGTTTCTGGGGTTTCCTATGTTCCCAACCAGCCTTCAACTATCTGCATAGGAAGCCACCATGAAGGAAATAAAATTAATATAAAAGCATAGATTGTGGTGGTGTTGGAGAAGACTCTTGAGAGTCCCTTGGACTGCAAGGAGATCCAACCAGTCTATCCTAAAGGAAATCAGTCCTGGGTGTTCATTGGTAGGACTGATTTTGAAGCTGAAACTCCAATACTTTGGCCACCTGATGCGAAGAGCTGACTCCTTTGAAAAGACCCTGATGTTGGGAAAGATTGAGGGCAGGAGGAGAAGGGGACAACAGAGATGGTTAGATGGCATTACCAACTCAATGGACATGAGTTTGTGTAAACTCCGGGAGTTGGTGATGGACAGGGAGGCCTTACGTGCTGCGGTTCATGGGGTTGCAAAGAGTCGGACACGACTGAGCAACTGAACTAACTGAACTGATAGATTCTGGCTTCCTGCCCACTGCCCAGCCTACTAGGAGTAAAAAGCTTTGACTCCTATTTTCAAGCATCAATTACTCTTTTCCCACTGTTTTCTATTAAATCCATTTGTACCTTAAAATGGGTTTGGACAATTCAAATCATTGAGTAGTAAAAAAACAGAAAAGTACCTAATGTAGCCATGTATTCATAGACTATGATTTTCCTTAAAGTATTAGTCTTCAACACTGACTATTACAAGCCCTGGGTTCAGGTGGCTGTGGCTGACTCAGATATTTTTCGAGAGAATTCCCCTCCATACACATCTCAATGGAGGAGTGAAGCCTTGACAAGACTCTTTGTCAACTTTCTCACTGATTGTAGGCCCTAACTATTTCTAGGAGCTCTTTTCTTCTCTGTAATATAATGAAAGCATTGAATTTACATTATATATTATAGAATTTGCCATCCAGGCAAGTATGTCTCTGGGTTTCTGAATTTCCTGATTTATCCTGCTAGGTTTTTTATTCAAAACTGCCTTTCAAGACAAGAAGAAAGCTGGTGATGGCACTTTGCTGAGTAGCATAAACCAGGTGGACTTTGTGTGTTCACCAGGGCTCTGTGCTCTAGCCTGGCTCCCTGACTGCTTCCAAATGCAATTCCAAGTGTTGAAATTTAGCCTGAAGCTTTAAATGATTTGAGTCCTTGTAGCCTGACCTATTTTCATTGGGAAAGACCCTTTTGCTGGGAAAGATTGAAGGCAGAAGGAGAAGGGGAAAGCGGAGGTTGAGATGGTTAGACAGCATCACTGGCTCAATGGACATGAAATAGAGCAAACTCTGCAGTGAGATAGTGGAGCAGAGGAGCCTGGCATGCTGCAGTCCATGGGGTCACAAAGAGTCAGACACAACTTAGTGACTGAACAACAAAAATCTGACCTATTCACCACCCCAAGGCAGCTCTCCCTGCAAATTCCAAAATCTCTTTGTACACAACTTAAAATCAAGATGTTCCTCAAGTTGACGTTTTGCTCTCTGGGTCCAAATCACAAAATCACTGGTCTCCCCACAAGCACTACTTTTCTACAGCGCCTGGTTCCTATAGATCTTGCCTCCTATCTGAAGACCTTCCAGCGTTGCCTAGCCGTATATATGTTTCCTTTCTGGAATTCGCTTGCTTTTTTGATACCATCCAGTTTTGCGGTGTCTTGTTCATCCCTTATTTCAAGGTCACTCTCCCCAACTAGATTGTAAACCATGTATGGGCAGCATCACATCCTCTTTTCCTTTTGAAGCTCATGGTTCAGGCTATAGTAATCTGAGTAATTCTTTGATTATGTTAGGATGCTGAGCCCATCTTCTAGAATTCACCTTTCTGAAATATGTTGAACAAGACATTCTAGTACATGGAAATTCATATCTGACTGACTGCTAAGTGACAAGATTCCTAATTATTTGTGACTTTGGACAAGTCACATAATCTTTTTGAGCCTCATTCTCCTTATATACAAAATTAATATATTACATACCTTTCTATCTCCAAGGTTCAAATAAGGATCAGAAAAGAATAAGCAAAGCAATTTATATCAATAAAACACTGAAACACATACATTTAAGTAGCACATTATTGGCTTTTCTATGCATTGTTGACATGAAAGTGTGGATAGAGCATCTTGAACGTTCTAGATCTTCCACAAATCTAACGCTTTACCACTGATTTTCTGATTGATAGCATGTTATTTTTGCTTTAACCTGCTCCCTTTTTTTAATGCTTCATGTTGTAACTGGAACTGTCTTTCTGAGCTGTTTCCTCTCGAGTAACCAAGTTATCATCACCGTCGTGATCTGATCTGAAAAAGGGGGAGGGTGTCACTGGCTTAGACTTTCTTGGCATCAGAGAAACTTTCTCATTGCTCAAAACAAACACTAAGAAGTACAAAGGAAATTTCAAAAGGCTGGGCACTGAGCCTTTGGGCAATTTTTCTATTGACAGGGCTATTTCTGGCATAATGAAAAAAGATTCAATTAATCATGGAGTTAAGTAGAGAGAAAGACTTTCTGGCAGCCTTACATCACAGGCTTCTTGATATTATTAGCTTCCAGCCATGTGATCCCTACAATTCAAGGGTCTTCCCACCTGCCTGCATCTTTGGTGGCACAGCCGGAACTGCTGGTTGCCTTGCCATCCTTGGGGACCTCAGCTTCTTTGGGCTACTGCCACTTTTGCCAATCAAAGTTGGAGGTAGTTTCTAACTTTCAGGCATCTTAAGGGATATATTTCATGCCTGATTAGAAATAATATTCTCTCAGGAGTGCAGAGCCTTGGTATTCTTGGTTTCCAAGGCAGCTATGTCTGATTCACCTGGCCTATCGGACTAGGACAATCTTTATCTGACAGTTAGCTTTTACGAGTCTTCAGTAGTAGCTACAGGATGATTTCAGGTTTTTCTTCCTTCAGATACTATGCTCTCAGGAACCTGAGAGTTTCTCTGAGAGAGCTCACACTCCCAGTCTCCCAATGGATTGTAGAAAGATACTGGATCTTTAAGAAGTTCAAAATAGCAAAGTGTCCATACTGCTGATGGAAGGAAAACATCACATTCCCATTCAAAGTCAAGGATAGAGCATTTCCCCATCTGTATCATTCTTGCCCTCTTTCCCACTTCCCTTTTCCCTCTTCCTTCACCCCACAAAAGCAAGAGGGCCTACAACCATCCAGTGGATAGGGAGACATCTTAGGAAGGAGAATGGATAGAAGTGTATGCCTCTAGTCCCCTTATTAGCTGAAGACTTGTAGCCTATAATTTTTTTTAACCTGAGGGAAGAACTATCTATGGCTAGCTTCTTCCCTAGAAACCATAACATCTCTCTTCCCCATTTGAAATCAAAAACTACTAGAATTCTCTGTGAATCCAAACTCTATTACAGATGAGTTAATCACTTCTGTCACGGCTACTTATTTCAGTTCACTTTTACATGGTACAATCCATGACTAAATAGCTTGTTCACTACTGGCTCTTTCAGAGTTCTTCAGGACTCAAATGGCAAAAGAATCATGCTGCCTCTGGGGAAGAAGGCACAGGCTGCATAAAATGCTCTCTGAAGAGCAAACCCACACCCTTTGATCCTGTACCTTGTTTCTACTACTGTAACTTGATCTCCTTCATTTACTAGACAAGGAGGATCTATTCTGTTTCTCCCGTATTCAGTAAACTTGTAGAGCAGAAAAATAAGATGATCCACAGATAAGCTGAAAAGTCTGAACAGCTAATAGACTGAATCTTTAGCCACTTACATTTCCATACATAAAAAACTGTTTTGGAAAAAGTTTCTGACTATGAACAAAGGGATGTGTGACCAAAGATTTAAGTCTCACGAATATTTTGTGAGTTGACCATTAGTCTGTCTCAGACCCTGCTATTTGCTCACATTGATAAGTTGCAGTCAGCTGTACAATGGGATGGTAAATGAAGCATGTAGATTTTCATTACCTCCTGGGGAAAGGGAGAAAACAGAGGAAGGATGGTAGATGTCTGTCATAGAAACTAAGTGTTTAAATCAAAATGAAAACAAACAAAAAGACTAACATTGCATTGTAGGAAATGAGACTTAGAAAGTTGGCTGTTCATTGTGAAGAAATTCACAATGTATTCAAATGATATTTCTGTCTCTGGATCTACTAAGATCAGCAATGAAAAAGCAATATTGTCAAGGAGAGTAATATGTCAGGGTGAAACTCAATAGCAGCCACAAAAAGGTAATAAATTTTTCTAAAGAATGATTAGAACCTACACTTACAGACTTATAACTGTCATCAGAGTGGCCACGAAGAAAAGAGGTGGCCCTGCGCTCCACAGCTGATTCAACAGGAGCTGGTTTGGGCTTCTCTTGTTTTTTTGTTTTTTAGCAACTTGGCCCCATTAAAGTGGTATTTTCCCTAACTGTTAAAGATTATAGCACTGCCAACTAGAATATGATGGAAATTTGACCTCAGAATAAAGTTGGACTCTCCTTCCAGCATCATTTTCCAAAGCGCTAAAGTTTTGTTATCTCCTTTAGAAGGTATCTCTCTTCCAAAGAAACTCTGGTAGTGGCAGAAGGAGCACTGAGTTAAAGGCTTTGGGATCTGTTAATATAAAGTCTGGATACAGACAAAATTAGTCTAGGGTGTTAGAAGTCAAGATGAGGTCATCTCTGGGGGGCACAATATTGTTGGGAAGGGAGTACAGATGTATGGATTCTGTTTCTTGAACTGGGTGCCATCTGGCTAGGTGTTCCTGCTTTGTGAATTCACTAAGCTTACATAGATGATATGCATACTTTTTACATATACTGCAGAGTACAGTACACATTAGACTTTAATAAGACATTTACATTAAGAAACCTTTGCATTCCCTTGCCAAAGTTTCTCTAAATAACCAACAGATTTGGGGGAAGTCACTTGATCCCCAATTTCTTGTGCAAAACAAGAAAATGGACCAAATGATCCCAGTGCTGAAGCTTCTCAGGCCATCATCCTTGGCACATGATGAATGCAGAGCATTCACTTTCCTGCTATTAGTGACTCGAATAATAATCACAACATGGGCAGGGTTGCCACAGAGCCTCCCAGGAGAGGGAATGAACTGAAGGCTGTGTAAATTTTCTGCGTGGGGAGTGATGTAGAATAATAATTGGAACTACAGGGCTCCTGTTGATAGCAAAGATGGAGAATTCAGGTGGCTGTCAGTGTGAGCCCCTGCTTTTAATAGCAGATATTCATCCCACAACTAGTGATGTTGCAATCACATTACATCCGAGAACCAATGTTTCTCTAATAGTTTCTTCTTGAAAGTAGCTGCTGGAAAATGTGATTCTGTTAAAATATATTATAGGAACTTCCAACCAATCCTCCGGTTTGGTGTTTCAAGCACTTTCTTTCCTTTCTTATTTAGTATAAAGTGAGCTTGAAGGTGACCTGTGACTGTCAGCTAGGGAAAATTGGTAGTCTCTGTCATCAGTGAGAAGTTGCCAATCACACCTCACAATGGACGGGGAAAGCCCAGGGCCTGGGCTGGAAGGTCTTTGCTGTATCGATAGAAGAAAAGACTGCAAACTCCCTTTGATAAGAAAATGAGCTATACCTAACTCCCTGTGGGCTTTTCCTACAACTTGAGTCTCTTGGAAGGCAAAACATGTTTAGCAGAGCACCAAAAGGAAAAATAAATGATTTTGATAATCCAGTGTACAAAAGAATTAGCACCTGGGTGCACAGGGAAATTCTTAAAAATCTCATGATCCCTTTCTCAAGTCTCTAAAGTCCCCTAGAGATAGGTCACCTGATTCTATTAAGCCACCTGCCTTGTCCTCCTGAAAACCATTCTGGGAAACCAGGCCAGACATGCTCGCTGATGGCCATCCCTCTTCTGAGTCCCAAGAATAATCCTTTGGTACAAACATAGAAGTGTATTATTTCATCCTCCAGCAAACGTGAAGGGAAACAATGAAATGAAGGAAATGCAAATCATGAGCTGCCACATAAGATTCTAATTACCATAATTTGACCCATCCTCCTTTCCACTGCCGGAAAGTCAGCCTTCTGGATGAGAGGAAGCCAAGAGGGCTAGATAACAGCCTTCTGTTCTCTCTCCCTGTCCCTCGTCTCCTTTCTTTCTTCCTCTCTTCCTTAAATGATATTCATTAAGACAATGGTTCTTCTGACAGTTTGTAAGCCTCAACTGTATTAGTGAAAGCCTTGCATGACTCAATAAAATGAGCTAAAGAAAAGGAATAGGGAGAAAAAAGCAGACACATGCTCTCTCTCTATTCCCCAAAGCAACTGTCAGTCTCTGAGTATTTTCCTAGAATCTGCCAGAGATCTCTTTGGAATCATCCCTGTTTGATACAAGGACAGTAAATATAAGAGGTCCAGGTCTTTCATGGTATGGTTTTGGGAAGTATTAATAATTCAGAAAAGGACCAATTCAGACCCTATGTGTCCAGTCACACCAGGCCCTCCACTCTGACAGCTCCTAGAATATTTCTGTTTCTTAAATCACTCACAGCTTTGCCTCATCCCTGACTTCTCCAAAACTACTTGAGGTAAGTTATGTTGGCACAGCTTCTTATATTTATGGTGATAAATGAGCCAGGCTGGGAGACATACAAGATGTGTTAACTTCGGTCCTATTAGAATTCTCCTAAAATATTCCCATTAAAACCTGAACCTTAAAAGCACATCCCTGCTCACTGAGTGCTGGGCTTCTGCCTTTTGCTGTGACAAGTGCCATAGGAACGGGCTCTGCCGTCACCCTTCAGCCCATGTATGAGATGTGATGGGATGCTTCAGTGGCAGCTTTAAATCAGATGGCTGAGGCCTTGGGAGTGCAACCCCAATTTAGGACTCAACCAGGTCATTAAATCACAAAGCTGGCAGCTCTTTGATAGTATGTGCTGCTGACAGAGTAGGGGTACCGCTCCACTGACCTTTGGTGTCGGATAGCAGTTGACCAGGTAGGCTGTTTTAGTTTCAACCACTGTGCAGGTAAAATACAATTTAACAATACAAAGGACGTGTTTTCAAGAAGCAAAAATGTCCTCAAGAAGCTGGTGTCCTTCTTAGCACTGGTGTGGGGGGCTGCTAATCAAGGGAGACCAGAAACGGTCCACGTAGTTGGAGGCAGAAAGTAAAATATCAGCAGGCTACATATAAAGGTCATGAAGTTGAAAGCAAGGGGAGGATATCCCAATATCTTATGGAAGATATTGGGAATTTTAGGCAAATTTATATTCTATATCTGAGTGAACTGTGACAAGAGAGAAAGGCAGCCAGTAGGGTATGAATAAGAAGGCCAGGTTGGGGTCAAATCATGTATGAAACGAGTCGCCAGTCCAGGTTCGATGCACGATACTGGATGCTTGGGGCTGGTGCACTGGAACGACCCAGAGGGAGGGTATGGGGAGGGAGGAGGAAGGAGGGTTCAGGATGGGGAACACAGGTATACCTGTGGCGGATTCATTTCGATATTTGGCAAAACTAATACAATATTGTAAAGTTTAAAAATAAAATAAAATTAAAAATAAAATAAAATAAAGACTGTTATAAGAGACAAAAAAAAAAAAGAGCTACAGATCAAGCAGGAAGAATATGATAGGAGGCCTGTCTAAGCAGATGTATCCATTTGGATGTTTTTGGCAGCAAGTAACAGAAAAATCCAACTCAAAGTGGCTTTAACAAAAAGGGCATAGCTTGGCTAAGATAACTAGAAGGCCAAAGGTAGGACAGGCTTTAGGTTTGGCTGACCCAGAGGCCAGTTATTTCATCAGGGCCCCAGGTATCTTCTGTCTCTCTGTTCTACCATCCTCAGTGTCAACTCCATCCTGAGACTGGTTCTCCTCTTGGTCACAGAATGGCTGCAAGTTGCATTTGAGCTCTCATGCTTTTTCTTTCATATCCAGAGAGAACAAGGGAATCATTCCTAGAAGCTGTCCCAGAAAAATGAGAAGAACCTTTCCCCAAAGGCCCTACAACCTCTCACTGCATCTCATTGGCCTGAATTATGTTTCATGTTCCTTCCTGAACTATTACAATCAGGTTGAGATTATTTTGATTCACTTAAATACATCAAGGTTGATTCCTGGAATAGGAAATGGGGTCAGATTTGCCTAACTCCATGGGCAGCCTGGGAGAGATAGATAACTCATCAAAGTCGGCATTCTCCTAGGAAGGAGACAGTGAATGCATATTGTGTAAGTGACTATAATAATCATTAATGCTGTCCACCAAGTGTTTCTGGCTTCCCACCTCCTGGCACATGGTGAGATTGTACTTTCTGCTTCCTAGAGATTGAGTGAGGTCATGACACTATTGTAGTCAATGAGTAGCAAGTATTGTCCAGACCGAACACTTTTAACAGACAATGTGATGCCTCAAGACCTATCTTCAGTTCTGCTTGTGAGACAAATGAATGCTCAAAATTGTGGCTGCTGATTTGGTCCACGTCTCTGAATAAAGAGGCATAGAGCAGAGCCCCCAGCCAACTCATGTGAAGATGAATAAGAAATAAACTTTGTTGTTAAAATCCACTAAGATCTTTTTTTCTACTCCAACATATCCGTCCTCGATACCTCTATAAACAACATCCATGACAGCAGCTAGTATTAGCTCTTGGGGTCTTGTCCTAGCTAAGGAGGCCAGGTGAGGTGGACATCAGTATCACATATCAGTTAGTGTGAGCAGACCAGGGTGAGCAAGTCTGTGCCAGAAAAACAAAACAAAATAAAACATTGTCCTGAGAATCCCCTTCTACAGACAGAGCTGCCGGTTATAGTTCTTGTCCTCAAGGGAAATGAGAGAAAAAGATTATTCCTAATTCATCTCTTTTAAGTAATCTAATGATCTTAAGGGCATAAATACATGCCTGGCATATAAGAAATTTAAAAAAAAAAGAATTTACTTTCTGTTGTATTTTTTAATTAAAGAAGTTACTCAAGAAATTTGGGAAAAAAAGGATTACCCAAATGAAGGAAATCTGAATTAATATAAATAGTTACTTAGGATCAGAAATGTATTCATGGAAAAAACAACATAGAAAAAAAAATTTTAAGTCTTACATTTATTAAAATAAGTTTTAGTTTTTGAAATGCATTTGAAATATGTAGGTATCGCTAATTGATATGTATATATTACTATACATGCTGCTGCTACTGCATCACTTCAGTCGTGTCCGACTCTGTGCGACCCCATAGACGGCAGCCCACCAGGCTCCCCTGTGCCTGGAATTCTCCAGGCAAGAACACTGGAGTGGGTTGCCATTTCCTTCTCCAATGCATGAAAGTGAGAAGTGAAAGTGAAGTCGCTTATTGCTCTAATGTATAATCTACCGAACAAGTATAATTTGGGTACCATTTCATCATATAATTGGCTTTTTATTGAAATGTGATTGACATAACACTGTATGAATTTAAGGTACACAGCATGTTGATTTGATATATTTATATATCACAATGTGATCATCACTATAGTATTAGCTAACATCTATATTCCATCACTTAATGATCGTTTCTTTTTGTGGTGAGAACAATTAAGATCTAATCTCTTAGCAACTTGAAGTTTGTAATATGGTATCGGATCTATAGGACTTATCTATGTATCAGATCTATAGGACTTATCCACTGGTTACAAGTTTGTACCCTTAAAATCTCCCTAATTCCCCCAAACCCTGGTAATCATCATTTACTCTTAATTCCCTTATTTATAAAATGTCAGCATTTTTTAAAGTATGAACAAATAGGCATATAATATAGATTATCCTAGTACCAAAAAGGTAAGTGCTATAAAGTCTGTGGATATTTTCTGATTGTTGAAAGCTTCATTGTCAAATGAAAAATAAAACAGAAGAAAAGTCTCAAATTTTTAGTGATTAATAATTAAAATACCTCTTCCATATATTCAAATATGTTTTCTTAAAAAAACTTTTAAAACCAACTCCTGTCTCTGTCACTGCTTTTTTTTCTGAATTGACTCTAACCTGTATATATTGAAAATTTTTTTAACTAGTTCAAAATGAACTGGTTGGAATCATATGGAAGTCCCTGAATCATATGGAATTCCCCAGTATATAATGAATCATATGGAATTCCCTGAAATATAATCTGAGAATGGTTTGGAGGATGATTTTTTTTTTCCCCTTGAGAGTAATGTTTAAGACTCGGTGGTTTTCCCTCATATAAATAAACATTGCTGCATTCAAAAACACCCTGTCTGCTTGTTGAGAGCTTCCAAAAGAGCATATCTGGATAGTTCTGATTAGGTCATAATCTTCAAAACATGGCATGATTTCAGTGACAAGTTTAAATTTTTTGTGCCCTATTCTAAAATGCAGTTAAAATCCTGTGCTTTAGAGCTATTTTTTACTATCATAATTTCAGAGGTGAAAATGGTCAGGCACATAAACTGTTACTGGGCTGTCTACTGGCTCGTGAAAGGGCACTGGCCCGGAAGCCAGAAGGTCTGGGCTCTGGGTTCTGGACCTGGCTGGCTGATGCTGCAGTCAGCAACGTCTGGATGGGAGTAGAGTCTCAGACATGTGCTGGAAACACGTACAGCATGTTCACATCCAGACCGCTGCACCAGCCTCACCTCAAGAAGAGATTCCCTTCCCTTTGACAAATGATCCTCGTGGGTCTGTCTGGTCAACATGAGATGCATGGCCCATGTCCCACCCAGTCCTCCCCTAATAGTTAGTCCAGGGAGAAAAGCATCCCAAAGCTCCCAGACCCTGGCCTCCCACTTTTTTCATGACACGGTAGGGAAGAATCAGATTCCTCAAGGACAACCCTTGGGCATTGACAATCTCAGCATCTAACCTTAGGAGCTAGAATCAGACAGTGCTAACAAAAGGGCCTGCTGGGCAAGGGAGTCCCAGCATCTCTCCTGATGATTCCCATCACGCCCTTGCTTCCCACACACTGTGCCCTGAAGCGCCTCATTTTCCTTTTGCTCTTACTTGATTAATGCCCTTCATAAGTTTGCCTTTCCCACAACTCACCCTGCAGGAGCTGCTCAGGCATAAACTTAGCTGTCGTGATCTCCAGGAGTTGTCTTCCATCTTCTTTCCTGGCATTGCGTTGGCAGCCTTCTACCTCCTGACCCACAACCAGTTGGTGCTAGAGTCTCTTGTTCTGCTCTTCTCAGGACACAAGGTCCAGGCTTTGTCCTTTGTTGCTATTTTAAACAGTTATAAAGGCAGATCATGAAGAGGCTGCTGTCCCTAATCCAGTGATGTTCTAAGCCTAAGGCTGACAGTGCCTTCCCTTTGAGAATTTTGCTCAGTGATAATTGAGTTTACATCTCAGTTTGCCAGATATACTTCTCTCTTACTGAAAGGCAAAATGAACTTTGTATTGCTGCTTAAGTAGATTTTTGTGAGCTTTCCAAGAGGCATCAAGCTCTCTGGGGTCTGGATGGATGGATGAATGGATGGATCTGTATGAATATATATGTATGTATGTATGTGTGGGATCTCAGGCTTCATTGTCAAGCAGGATGGAGAACTCGCCTCCTGCCTATCCAACACCCCCTCCCAGGATCCTCCCAGCTTCTGTTTCTCAAACCGCTTCTCTTCTCTTCCTTACACTCATCCACTCCTATTATTTTGACTACCCATAATCAACCACTCTGACCACAACCACTGTTGAGCTCCAAATCCTGTTTCCAATGGCCAGTGCAGGGTGTTTTGAAATACCTTGTTGTTGTTTAGTTGCTAAGTCAGGTCTAACTCTTTTGCAACACCATGGACTGTAGCCCGCCAGGCTCCTCTGTCCATGGGATTTCACAGGCAAGAATCCTGAAGTGGGTTTCCATTTTCTTCTCTAGGGGATCTTCACAACCCAGGGATCAAACCCATGTCTCCTGTATTGCAGGCGGACACTTTACCACTTAGCTACCAGGGAAGCCCCTTGAAATACCTTGTTTTTGTCCAGTTGCCAAGTCGTGTCCTACTCTTTGCAACTCCATGAACTGCAGCACGCCAGTCTTCCCTGTCCTTCATTATCTCCCTGAGTTTGCTCAAACTCATAACCATTGAGTCAGTGATGCCTTTCAACCACTTCATCCTCTGTCACCCCCTTCTCCCGTTGCCCTCAATCTTTCCCAGCATCAGGATTTTTTCTAATGAGTCAGTTCTTTGCATCAGGTCATCAAAGTATTGGAGCTTTAGCTTCAGCACCAGACCTTCTAATGAATATTCAGGGTTGATTTCCTTTAGATTGACTGGTTTGATCTCCTTGCTGTCCAAGGGATTCTCAAGAATCTTCTCCAGCACCACAGTTTGAAAGCATCAATTCTTAGGTGCTCAGTCTTCTTTGTAGTCCAACTCTCATATCCATTCATAGCTACTGGAAAAAAACCATAGCTTTGACTTCGTCAAACCGTGGACCTTTGTCGGCAAAGTGACGTCTCTGCTTTTTAATATACTGTCTAGGTTTGTCATAGCTATTCTTCCAAGAAGCAAGTGTGTTTTAATTTTGTGGCTGCAGTCACTGTCCACATTGATTTTGGAGCCCAAGAAAATGAAATCTGACACTATTTCCACTTTTTCCCCATCTATTTGCCAAAGAGTAATGGGACCAGATGCCATGATCTTCATTTTTTGTATGTTGAGTTTTAAGTTAGCTTTTTTACTCTCCTTTTCCACCTTCATCAAGAGGCTCTTTAGTTCCTCTTCACTTTCTGCCGTAAGGGTGGTGTCATCTGCATATCTGAGGTTATTGATATTTCTCCTGTGATCTTGATTCCAGCTTGTGTCTCATCCATTCCAGATTTTCGCATGATGTGTTCTGCATATGTTAAATAAGTGGGGTGACAATATACAGCCTTGATGTACCTCTTTCCCAATTTGAACCAGTCTGTTGTTCCATGTCCAGTTCTAACTCTTGCTTCTTGTCCTGCATACAAGTCTCTCAGGAGGCAGATAATGCGGTCTGGTATTCCCATCTCTTTAAGAATATTCCACAGTTTGTTGTGATGCACACAGTCAGAGGCTTTAGCATAGTCAGTGAAGCAGAGGTAGATATATTTTTGAAATTCCCTTGCTGTTTTCTATGATCTAACATATATTGGCAATTTGATCTCTGGTTCCTCTGCCTCTTTGAAACCCAGCTTGTACATCTGGAAGTTCTCGATTCATGTACTGCTAAAGCCTAGCTTGAAGAATTTTGAGCTTAATCATGCTAGCATGTGAAATGAAAGCAATTGTGCAGTAATTTGAACATTCTTTGGCATTGCCTTTCTTTGGGATTGAAATAAAAAGTGACCTTTTCCAGTCCTTGGCCACTGCTGAGTTATCCAAATTTGCTGGCATATTGAGTGCAGCACTTAGACACCTCAAATTCAATCTAAGCTGAACTAAATGTCCCTTTATCTCCCACCCAAACCTTTGCTTCCTACCCCCACTATCAACCTACCTACTCAAAACCTCTTTGAGTATTCTTAGAGATCTAGTTTCTACACACACACACACACACACACACACACACACACACACACACACACACACACTCACACACACACACACACACACACACTCACACACACACACACACACACACACACACACCCAACTCTGAGACCAGAACCAGGGAGTGGACAGGAGTCAGAGTACAATAGAAGCTCCAAATAAGTTCCAGAGGCCCCTGAATAGATAGGACCTTGCCCCAGCTTCTCTTTATGAGACCACCAGCCTTGTACAGAAAGCCATATCATCTGTTCCCTGAGCCACAGACTATACAGAGTTGAAGGAGGGTGACCAGGCAGATGGGCCTAAGGATATGCTACCAGTTCCCTGAGAGCTGCTCGAGGCATATAGGGATCTCAGAAGTTCCTGCTTGTCCCAGGAGAGGCCAGAGAGATTCTGAGAACATCAGTAGTCTAGCAGAACCTTGAGCTCTATACAAAGAGGCCACAGGGTATGAAGACCACTTTTTAGACTGACTTAAAACTAGAGAGATCTAGTGGGACATATCCTTCCAGGATTCCCAAGAAAATTTCATTGTTTTTCATCGGCTCTTGTTGGGCCATATGTGAAACCCTAAGCCAATCAACTATCACCAGATGTGTGATATTCTAGTTGACCAGACTTGACTCACATGTCCAACTCTGCAGCTAGGACTGCCAGAATCACTTTGGGGATGATGGAGAGGGATATTCTAAGTACCAGAAGAAAGATGAAAGGATAGAAAGCAGAAAAAAAACAATAGGTGTCTACCATCCTTCTTGATTCCATATGGTAGGCGGCCTCTTAAGTGGCTCCTCTTAAGTAACCCCCAACTCCTGGCATTCTGCCCTTTTGTAATGCCTTCTCCTTGAGGACCCTAGGGAAGGCTTAGGACTCCTGCTCCCCATACATTCTCCTCACTCATCTATACACTAACCTCAGTTTACTGTTCAGAGAAAGCATCTGACTGGGCCAGTTATCACAGATTCCTGGTCTTAACCCAAAGGAAAGGACATTCAGTGACATTTTTCATTGATGATATCTGGGGTCCTTTCTGGCATCTTTTAAGTTCAGCTCCAGAAATCAGCTCCACATATAATGTGATGGTGCAGAGCTAAAGGGTAAGGAAGCATTTTGGAGCCCCAGTAACTGCTTTTCAAGAGAGAAATGACTCAAATGAAAACAGTCCTTGTGAATGGAGGTCATGACTGCCTATGATAATGGGGACAGTTATCACCTGTTACTGTGTTTGACATCCTTTCCTATCTGGAGCCATCATGCAATGGCCAGAGTTGACCTGAATGGCCCCACATCAGTTTTCCTCCTGTCTTCAGTCCCTTCCTCTTCCCCTCCATCACTCTTTCCAGGGGCCCTCAGCTGCAACCCTGTGGGGCCTGGACTGCAGTGGCACTGAAGGAGGATTCACAGCACCACAGAGAGGCTTCCAGCCACCAAAGCACAAAGCGTCCAGCCTGGAGTTGGGCCCCAGGGTCTCTCAGTTCTTTGGAGAACCATCATCCCACATGGAGAGTCATATTTCCTCTTTCCTCTGGGAATTTTAGGTCGCCCCCAAACACCCTTTCTACTTACACTCATTTCCTCTAGCCCAGTCCACAGGCTTTAGACTGGATCCCTCACCCCTCAGGGAATAAGATTCACCAGGTTTATCCCAGCCCCTCAGTTTCATCTCAGACCTGGGCTTTATTCTTCCATGGGTTCTGAGATTCTGCGACTTAGTATAGTGTTTCAGGCTTGTCACACAGTAAACCGTGATATATTTTGTGATTAAGCACTAAAAAGGCGACAGGTGGTGCCTTTACGGGTAATTAAAGCTTGCTGCAGGCCATGTATAATGACCGAGACCGACAGCACAGAATTACAGCAATCCTGGGTGAAGACACAGCTCTGCCTGGCACGTGGCATTGAGAGGTGCAAGCTTTCAGGCAAAGGGCAGGGTTCTGGGGGAAAGCTCGCTAACTTTTTCTAGTTGATGTTTAGGTCATTTGGGTCAAAATGACTTGAAGGTTCTGGGTTTTAGTTACACTTCATTTTTTTTTCAGAGTTCCTATGCTAACTGTTGCAAAGCATAATGATTCTCTCATATTTAAAATATTAAGTTTTTCAGGACTGAATTATTCATAGATTGTTTAGAGATGCATTGTGTGTTTTGAATTATTAACTCAGAATAAAATTCATTCTATTAGGAGGAAATTTTCTGCAGCAGTTTCTTCCCAGCATCCTCAAATGGTTCTAGATCTCAGCAGATTCCTAAACCAACAAAGGGATTGCACTGACCGCAAAGTTGTCTTTGATACAAATACAGCTTTTGGATTCTCAAAACCAAAGCATCAAAACTCTCTTTTTAGTAATCGTAGATGCTCTTTGGATGACTGTGAAATTTTCTCTGAAGTGTCTACTAAAATGGAGAGCACTTAGGATCTGTTTAGAATGTTTGTCCATTATGTTCTTTGATCTGAACATCATCTGAATGTTTATAACATGAAAAAAAAATCAAAATGATTAAATTCTGTTGACATTCCTAGAATTAATATTATTTATTAATGCAAGCAGGTCCTTTTTCTTCATTCAATTTGAACAAAACATTTATCTGTAGGGCTGGGCTCTGGAATGAAGAAAGGGCACCCAACCAAGTCCTACTATGGGATTGCCTGGGATCAGCCATCTGCCCTTCACCCTCCTGACTGTCAGAGCCAAGGGCCTCATGATGCCTCACAGGCAGGCAGTAAACACTGCTTCTGGAAATTCTCAGCTCCTTTTCTCAGTCCTCTCCTCCTTCTACATGTTCTTCCTAATAATTTCACTTATTCCCATTACCCTGTTGGGGTGAATTTTGTCCCTCCCCAAAAGGATATATTGGATCCCTAGTACCTTAGAATATGACTTTGCTGGGAAACAGGGTCTCTAAAGAGGTAGTAAGGTTAAAATGCAGTTCTAGAGTGGGCCTTAATCCAGTGTGACTGTACCCTTATAAAAAGGAAAATTTGTACACATGCGTGTGTGCACACACACACTGCCACCACCACCGCTGTATGAAGATGAAAGCAGAGATTGGGATGATGCTTCTATTCAAGGAAGCCGAAGATTACCAGCAAACTACCAAAGGGGAGAGGCCTCGAAAAGATCTTTCCTTGCAGCCCTCAGGAAGAATCAACCCTGCCAACATCTGAATCCTAGACTGGTAGCAGTGCAGAATTCTGTCATTCTGAAGCAATGAATTTATTACGTAAGCCACTCAGTACATATGGCAACCCTAGAAAATGAATACAGATCCCATCTCCCAAATTACTATTTCCAGCTCAAAACTCTCTTCTAAACTGCCTGCTTGACAAGAGATACACAGGCATCCCAAAGGGCTTATGTAGCCTAATGCCTCAACCATAACAAGTTTTCAATAAAAGTTAATGGTGCTGCTACTGCTATTGCTGCTGATAATGATGATAGTGATGATGCTGGTGAAGTGGCAGAAGAAGAAGGGGGAGGAGAAGCCAAGCAGTGAAAGGAGAAGCAAAAGAATCAGCAGGCCGAAGAAGAGAATGAATTAACTGAGCCTGGCTCCCCTCTGTAATAATACAAAAAATGTAAACAGTCTCCACAAGATATGTATTTTTTTTCTAACTTTGTATTTCAGTCATCCACCCAAAGAGAATAAAGCAGACTCATTATTTAATCTTCTGAATGTTTATTCTTACTAATTATATTGGTAGACATTGGTGTTTAATCACACACGGATAGTCCTTTAGAGGAAAGCATAGTTCCTGGCCCCTGTGTACACTCGACAGAAGTGTTTACTTATGGTCAGATGGTCTGGATCTCCACCTCAGCCAGCACTGTACTCCATCCTAGGGGGAGAGGTGGTCTGTGTTCACACAAGGGCTATACCTATGGCTTTGTACTCTTGCAACCTCCTCTCTTCCCCTTCCACAGTCTTCCTCCAGTAGACATGAGGAGGCATGAGACAGCAAGCTATGCCGACCTCCTGCAGGGACCAGAGTGCCCAGGTTATTTTAAATGGTACCATTTATCAAGCACCTGCTGCTAAGTCACTTTAGTCATGTCCGACTCTGTGCGACCCGATAGACGGCAGCCCACCAGGCTCCCCTGTCCCTGGGATTCTCCAGGCAAGAATACTGGAGTGGGCTGCCATTTCCTTCTCCAATGCATGAAAGTGAAAAGTGAAAGTGAAGTCGCTCAGTCGTGTTCGACTCTTAGCCACCCCATGGACTGCAGCCTACCAGGCTCCTCCACCCATGGGATTCTCCAGGCAAGAGTACTGAAGTGGGGTGCCATTGCCTTCTCCAATCAAGTACCTACTAGGTATTTAAAACATTATGAGACACTTATAATCATTATTCCAGTCAATCCCACAACCCCCACTTTCAGCATGGAAGAATTATTATTCCCATTTCAGAAATTACCTCTCATTTCAAAGGTGGCTGGATTGCCCAGGATCATCCAGCAAGGAACTGACAGAACTAGGATTTGAATTTATGCCTCAGGAATTCCCTGCTTAGAAGCCAGACCTGTAATGGTGCTTGGTGCGTCATAGTGGTTCAACAAGTATTTTCTGGCCTGAATGACTCCAAGGCCCACACTCTTTACAACATGGTAGAAATTCTCTAGAACTGGAAGAGAAGAGGTGAAGAAGACAGAAACTCAAGGCCAGAGCTTTGGGTGACTGGGGTCTGGATATTGAGGGAAAGATATTCATTCTTTTTGCTCTACAAGTGGCTGGTTCTACCAAGTTGTAATAATTACGCACACTGCAAGGCAATATTTATTATTAGATACCTTAAAGCTAATGAGTCTTAAAACAGGTATATGGCAACAACAACAACAACAACAAAAAGGGTATTATTATTAGGACTGTCTGTTGATTTTAGGGTACATTCATGGATGCTCAATCGTGTCCGACTCTTTGTGACCCTATGGACTATAGCCTGCCAGGCTCCTCTGTGCATGGGATTTTCTAGGCAAGAGTATTGGAGTGGGTTGCCATTTCCTCCTCCAGGAGATCTTCTGGATCCAGGGATCAAACCCATGTCTTTTGTGTCTTGTGCTTTGGCACGCAGATTCTTTACCACTGCACTGCCTGGGAAAATCCCTCACAAAATATTTATTCGTCACTCTTTGGTCCATTGCTGCTGTCTCACACAAACCCCATGGACCTTGGATCATCTTACAAAAAGATTAGGAATGAATCTAAAGCACAGGTCTTACAGAAAAGTGAATACTGAAAATATAATTTATATGTGGAATGTAAATAAACTTATAGAAACAAATAATAGAGTGATGGTTACCAGGAACTGGGGGGTGGGGGAAATGAGGAGACGTTGGTCAAAGAGTATGCATTTCTAGTTATAAGTTCTGGGAGTCTAATAGATAGCATGGTGATTATAGTTAACAGTGTTATATACTTGAAAGTTGCCAGGAGAGTAGATCTCACCATAAAAAAGAAATGATGTTAATAATTGTGGACAAGATGGAGGTGTGAGCTAATGCTATGATGGTAATCGTTTAGCAATAGGTAAATGCATCAAACCAACATGTTGTACACCTTAAATAGTCAATTATATCTGAATAAAGCTGGACGCAAAGTATTTTTTAAAAAATGAAGTTCAAGTCCTTCAGCCTGGAGCTCTTCATAAGTTTATAAATCACTGAACTCCTTTTTCATAAATTCAGTTTTCTAAGCCAGGCAGAAGATGAACATATGCCTTCAGATTCTTTCCTTAGTACATGTGCTGAAGGGAGTGGACAAAATGGAAAGCGCCCTTTCCAATTTCTGTCTAAGAGAACAGATTAGTGGATGCTGCAGTGAGTGCTGGGGGCACGATGCACATCTGCCTCTAAGGGACTGAGCCCGGAAACACGACAGGTTTCCTATGAGGGAAAGTCCTGAGGCCGTCGATCTAATGTCAACTGTGTATACCAGTTCTTGATACATTTTCTTTTTTAAAATGAATAATCAGAAAACTCACAATATTTTTAATTTAGAATTATTGGTAAATAGCTTTTCCTGTCATTAATCTTGTATAATATGTACTGTCATATTTAAAGCCAGATGGATATTTTTAAAATTTTATTGTAGTTAATTTATAATGTTATATTACTTTCAGCAGTCAGCAAGGTGATTCAGTTATATGTGTATGTATATATTTTTTATTCTTTTCCATTATGGTTTACCACAGGATATCGAATATAGTTCCCTGTGCTATACAGAGAGATCTTGTTGATCCATTCTGAATATAATAATTTGCATACGCCAGTCCCAAATTCCTAGTCCTTCCCTTACTCACTTCCCTCCCTGTTGGCAACCAAGGGGGAGGTTGGTTGTTCCCTGTGTCTGTGAGTCTGTTTCTGATTTGTAGATATGTTCATGTTGTATTTTAGACTCTACATATAAGAGATATCATATGATATGTCTTTCTCTGACTTACTTCACTTAGTGTGATAATCTCTAGTTGCATCCATGTTGCTGCAAATGGTATTATTTCATTCTTTTATGTGGCTGGGTAGTATCCATTGTATATATGGACCATGTCTTCTTTATCCATTCATCTGTCGATGGACACTTAGGTTGTTTCCATATCTTCAGTTGACTTCAGTCGCTCTGTCATGTCCGACTCTTGAACACCATGAAGACACCATGAACTTCAGCATGCCAGGCTTCCCTGTCATCACCAACACCCAGAGCTTGCTCAAACTCATGTTTACCGAGTTGGTGATGCCATCCAATTGTTTCATCCTCTGTCATCCCCTTCTCTTCCTGCCTTCAAACTTTACCACCATCAGGGTCTTTTTCAATGAGTCAGGTCTTCACATCAGGTGGCCAAAGTATTGGAGCTTCAGCTTCAGCATTAGTCCTTCCAATGAATATTTAGGACTGATTTCCTTTTAAGATTGACTGGCTTGATCTCCTTGCAGTCCAAGGGACTCTCAAGAGTCTTTTCCAACACCACAGTTCAAAAGCATCAATTCTTTGGCACTCAGCTTTCTTTATGGTCCAACTCTCACATCCATACATGACACTGGAAAAACCATACATTTAACTAGACGGACCTTTGTTAGCAAAGTAATATCTCTGCTTTTTAATATGCTGCCTAGGTTGGTCATAGCTTTCTTCTAAGGAGCAAGCGTCTTAATTTCATGGCTTCAGTCACCATCTGCAGTGATTTGGGAGCCCAAGAAAATAAAGTCTGTCACTGTTTCTATTGTGTCCCCATCTATTTGCCATGAAGTGATGAGACTAGTGCCATGATCTTAGTTTTCTGAATGTTGAGCTTTAAGCCAACTTTTTCACTCTCCTCTTTCACTTTCATCAGGAGGCTTTTTAGTTCCTCTTACTTTCTGCCTTAAGGGTGGTATTGTCTGCATATCTGAGGTTACTGATATTTGTCCTGGCAATCTTGATTCCAGCTTGTGCTTCATCCAGCCTGGCATTTCACATGATGTACTCTGCATATAAGTTAAATGAGCAGCGTGGCAATATACAGCCTTGACATACTCCTTTCCCAATTTGAACAAGTCCGTTGCTCCATATCCAGTTCTAACTGTTGCTTCTTGACCTGCATACAGATTTCTTAGGAGGCAGGAAAGGTAGTCAGGTATTCCCATCTCTGTAAGAATTTTCCACAGTTTGTTGTGATCCACACAGTCAGCGGCTTTAGCATAGTCAATGAAGCAGAAATAGATGTTTTCCTGTAATTCTCTTGCTTTTTCTATGATCCAACTTATATTGGCAATTTGATTTCTAGTTCTTCTGCCTTTTCTAAATCCAGCTTGAACATCTGGAAGTTCACGGTTCATGAACTGTTGAAGCCTGGCTTGGAGAATTTTGAGCTTTACTTTGCTCTCATGTGAATTGACTACAGTTGTTAGGTAGTTTGAGCATTCTCTGGCATTGTCTTTCTTTGGGATTGGAATGAAAACTGACCTTTTCCAGTCCCATGGCTGCTACTGAGTTTTCCAAATTTGCTGACATACTGAGTGCAGCACTTTCACAGCATCCTCTTTTAGGATTCGAAATAGCTCAACTGGAATTCCATCACCTCTACTAGCTTTGTTTGTAGTGATGCTTCCTAAGGCCCACTTGACTTCACATTCCAGGATGTCTGGCTCTAGGTGAATGATCACACCATCATGGTTATCTGGGTCATGGAGATCTTTTTTGTATAGTTCTTCTGCGTATTCTTGCCACCTCTTCTTAATATCTTCTGCTTCTTTTAGGTCCATACCATTTCTGTCTTTTATTGTGCCCATCTTTGCATGAAATGTTCCCTTGGTATCTCTAATTTTCTTGAAGAGATCTCTAGTCTTTCCCATTCTATTGTTTTCCTCAATTTCTTTTCATTGATCACTGAGGAAGTCTTTCTTACCTCCCCTTGCTACTCTTTGGAACTCTGCATTCAAATGGGTATATCTTTCCTTTTCTCCTTTTCCTTTTGCTTCCTTTATTTTCTCAGCTATTTGTAAGGCCTCTCAGGCAACCATTTTGCCTTTTTACATTTCTTCTTTTGGGGGATGGTCTTGATCACTGCCTCCTGTACAATGTTACAAACCTCTGTCTGTAGTTCTTCAGGCACTCTGTCTCTCAGATCTAATCCCTTGAATCTATTTGTCACCTCCACTGTATAATCATAAGGGATTTGATTTAGGTCATACCTGAATGGTCTAGTGGTTTTCCCTACTTTCTTCAATTTAAGTCTGAATTTTGCAATAAGGATTTCATGATCTGAGCCAGTCAGCTCCTGGTCTTGTTTTTTGCTGACTGTATAGAGCTTCTTCATCTTTGGCTGCAAAGTATATAATCAGTCTAATTTTGGTATTGACCATCTGGTGATGTCCCTATGTAGAGTTGTCTCTTGTGTTGTTGGAAGAGGGTGTTTGCTATGACCAGTACATTCTCTTGCCAAAACTCTATTAGCCTTTGCCCTGCTTCATTTTGTACTCCCAAGGCCAAAGTCGCGTGTTATTCCAGGTATCTCTTGACTTCCTATGTTTTCATTCCAGTCCCCTATGATGAAAGGATATCCTTTTTTGGTTTTAGTTCTAGAAGGTCTTGTAGGTCATCATAGAACCATTCAACTTCAGCTTCTTTGGCATTAGCAGTTGGGGCATAGACTTGGAATACTGTGATATTGAATGGTTTGCCTTGGAAACAAACAGAGATCATTCTATTGTTTCTGAGATTGCACCCAAGTACTGCATTTCAGACTCTGTTGACTATGAGGGCTACTCCATTTCTTCTAAGGGATCTTGCCCACGCTGGTAGATAGAATGGTCATCTGAATTAAATTTCTGATAAAACGTGGTCCACTGGAGAAGAGAATGCAAACAACTTCAGTATTCTTGCCTTGAGAACCCCATGAACAGTATGAAAAGGCAAAAAGACACTGAAAGATGAACTCCCCAGGCCGTTAGGTGCCCAGTATGCTCCTGGAAAAGAGTGGAGAAATAGCTCCAGGAAGAATGAAGAGGCTAGGCCAAAGCAAAAATAGTGCCCACTTGTGGATGTGACTGGTGATGGATGTAAAATAATATGCTGAAAAGAACAATATTGCATAAGAACTTGGAATGTTAGGTCCATGAATCAAGGTAAATTGGAAGTGGTCAAACAGGAGATGGCAAGAGTGAACATTTAATTCCATGTCTTATAACTATTGTAAATAGCGCTATTATGAACATAGAGGTACCTGTACCTTTTCAAATTACAGTTTTTTATAATCATAATTTATTTATTTTTGGCTGTGCTGGGCTTTCTCTAGCTGTAGCAAGCGGGGTCTGCTCTCTAGTTGCAGTGTATGGGCTTCTCATTGTGGTGGCCTCTCTCGTTGCTGAACACAGGCTCCAGAGCACACAGGCTTCAGTAATTGTGGTGTGTGGCCTCAGTAGTTGTGGTTTCCAGCTTTAGAACAAGGCTCAGTAGTTGTGGTGCACAGGTACAGTTGCTCTGTTGGCATGTGGGATCCTCCCGGACCAGAAATTGAACCCATGTCTCTTGGATTGACAGACAGAGTCTTTACCACTGAGCCACCAGGGAAGCCCCTCTAATTATAGTTTTATCTGAGTATATGCCCAGGAGTGGGATTGCTGGATCATGTGGTAACTATTTTTAGTTTTTTGGAGAACCTCCATACCGTTCTCCATAATGGCTGTTTCAATTTACATTCCCACGAACAGTGTAAGAGGATTCCCTTTTCTCCACACCCTCTCCAGCATTTACTATTTGTGAACTTTTTAATGATGGCCATTCTAACTGGTGTAAGGTGGTAGCTCATTATAATTTTGATTTACATGTCTCTAATAATTAGCAACGATGAGCATCTTTTCATGTACATATTGAGCATCTGTGTGTCTTCTTTGGAGAAATGTCTATTTAGGTCTTCTGCCTATTTTTCAATTGGGGTTGTTGTTGTTGTTATTAAATTGTATGAGCTGTCTATATATTTTGGAAATTACGCCCTTGTCAGTTGCATCTTTTGTGAATATTTTCTCCTACTCCATAGGTTCTTTTCATTTTGTTTATGGTTTCTTTTGCTATGCGTAAACTTGTAAGTTAGAATAGGTCCTATTTCTTTATTTTTGCTAAGGAGATTATTATGGAAGATAAAAGGTGTCTGACCCAAAGAGCACAGAAAGGGTTCATTCTTCTGTGCCTCAGATACCCTGGATTTGAATGTTAGTCATTTCACTGATGAACCCTTTGTGAGCACCAGTGATACTCACTGAGTCAGGTGTTGGGTTTTGGTGATAAACAAGATGAACACAGTTCTAGCCACTTGGACCATATAGTCTATAAGTAAGCAATGAGGATAAATTATGGTCAGTGCTCCAGTAGGAAAGACGCAGGCTATGCCCGGCAGGAACACATATTCTAGTCTAAAAGGGCCAGAGAAAGCTTCCTGGAGGAAGCAGCAACTAAGCTGAAATCTGGAGGAGTGAGCCAAGTGAAGGGGAAGAAGGTACCAGAGGAGAAGTGTATCTAGAGAGTGTAGGTACCATGCTCCTGACACCTGAGGTCCTGCACTCCTGGAGGGTAGAGGGTGACGTGAGCAGTGCCAAAAGGAGCAGCCTGCAGGTAGCTGTGATGGGCCCCCTGAACCATGGACTTCATCCAGGGGCAGTGAGAGGCCATTGCATGGATTTAATTGAGGTGACATGATCAGTCTTGTGGTTCAAAGAGGGTGAAAATCAAGTTACAGAGGAGCAATACTAGACACAAAGGAAGCAGAGGAGAGACTTCATGGAAGCGCCCAGGCAAGAGATAATGGTATGTGGAGAAGCACAGTGGCAGTTGGAGAAGTGCTTGGTGGGAGAGAGGCTTCCAAGGTAGAATCCACAAGGCTTCATGAGAGAGCATCATTCTTCTCCACTTTAAGCCATAGAAAGGATAACAGTGCCAGTAGCTGATAAAATGAACATCAGTGAAGTAGTAAATTGGAGATGTGGAGGGAAATTGAGACAGGGAGGACAAGGGTGCATTTTGGGTAGGGTGAGCATATTGTTTATTGTTCAGACCAGCACACAGTTGGAAAGGAAGGGAGGTACTGTTCATGCTACTGGGACAATAATATAAATTGAGCCTGTGGCTGGAAAACCAGAAGTGGTTATTCTAGTTTGGGGACGTATTGAGGTGGGAGCTACCAAGAAGATATTCAAGTCAAGATATCTATTAGACAGCAGATATATATGGGCCTGAGTTTATATGGAATCCGTGACCAAACGGTTTTCCACTAGGAAAACAATTAAGGGAGTTGTTTTTTTCCCATTGCTTTATGATGTTTAATTAAGGCACATTTTATGACTGTTGTCACCATAGCTGCCAAAATAAACTGGCAGCAAATGATTAGCACTCTGTCCTCTCCCTTATAGCATTTCTTGTATCAGGTGGTCCAGGAATACCCTGAGTGTGCCCAGGAGAACTCTATCTAGTTTGAAGTTAGAGTCAGGATGAAATATGATCAAAGGCAACTTGCCTGAGGGCAGACTTTTAGTGGGAGCTAGTTAAGAGAGCAGAGATGGTTGGGGACATATATTTCCCAATTCTGGAGGGGATAAACCTTTAAAATTACAGTCTACTGACTCTGGATTAGTGGCATCATTTTATGTATGGATGACAGCATGTTGTTGCTTTGCCATGGTTGTTATAATCATTAGCAATTATGATTATTATTATTATTATGACAGATGCCACACTGATGCTTGGCATCAGTCTTTGTCAATGCTAGCATAAATGAATGCATATATTAAAATGCTTTCCACTTTTAGTTCATTCTCATTTTGAAGGCTAAACCTGAAATAACATGAAGACATTATTGCTGTCACCTACTAGCTGATTATATCATCATGAGAGAAAGCTATTTTAGAGAATGCACACAACAAGGAAAGATTTGGATAGTTAAGTCTGCAAAATTAATACAGCTCACAAAAAAAAAGGTTTAAATTATTATTTAATAATTTGTAACCTGAATGTACCAATACAGAAAGTTATTTATCTAATATTGATAAAATTAGAGCAGGTAAAAATTTGAGTTGCTAATATAGAGACTCAAATTCCTCTCAGTATTGGAGCCTCTATGAACCCTATTGTGCATTGTGTATGATGTCTTACTTGGAAAGTGATCGATAACACTTTCTCAGTGACTGATCTTTATTATAATCTGGAAAGTCTCCTTCTGAACTTTAATTATTTTTTTGGCACGACCACTACTGATGGGGAGCCAGCAGCTGCTGAGAGAACAATGATCTCAAAAAGGAAAGGGAAATGACCCAAATGGCCATCCCTACTATGACAGATGAATAAATTGGTGTATTTATGCAATGGAATACAGAAATGAAAATAAAAGAAACATAGCTACCCACATCAATAGGGATGAACTTTACAATGTACAATGCTGAGAGAAAGAAAATATAAAAGAATATTTTTAGTATTACTCTAGTATCAAAAGTTGGACTTAGAATATTGTTGAAATATGTTCATAGCTCATAATGCCATAATGAAAAATGATTGTTAAAAAATGTAGAATGGTGTTACCCCCAGAGGCAAGACATAAGCATGTGACTGGGGAGGGGCACATGAGATTTCTAGGATGTCCTATTTCTTGACCTGACTGGTGGTGAACCCAGTGTTCACTTTATAATAAATTATTAGTCTGTGCATTTGTATATTATGCACTTTTCTGAATGTGTACTCTATATCACACACAAAATTTTTTTAAGATAAAGAGACTACTTGAATAATAATTTGAGGGAACTTAAAATATAAAATTTTAAAATTCTAATTATAGGGATTTATCCCCAAAAGATGAAGAATTATTCCAGTACTACCTTTTTCTCCTGTTCAGAACACTTCCCCAAAGCCACCTCCCTCTCAGATGGCCCTTGCTTTTAGTTCCACTCACTTCTTCCCTACCCCCCACCCCGCCCATAGTTGGTTCCCACGTCTGAACCCCATCTGTTTCTGACACAAGGCAGGCTGCAGCTGTGGCTGCTGGAAGACATTGGGTAAGCACCACATTGCCTGACAGCAGCAATGCAGGAAAGAAGCTCAGTGGTGAAAACAGCTGGCAGTGTACCCCTCTCTTTGAAGAACGAGGGATTTATGCGGGGAAAGAAAGTGAAGTTGCTCAGTCATGTCCGACTCTTTGTGACCCCATAGACTGTAGCCTACCAGGGTTCTCTGTCCATGGGATTTTCCAGGCAAGAATACTGGAGTGGGTTGCCGTTTCCTTCTCCAGGGGATCTTCCCAACCCAGGGATTGAACCCAGGTCTCCCGCATTGCAGGCAGATGCTTTACCATCTGAGCCACCAGGGAAGCCTTTATGCGGGGAACTGCTGTGTTTATTCAGAGTAGAGAGGCCTCATAGCTGTCCACAACATTCCAGACAGGCCAGTACCCCTTTCACAATGAGGAGAACTAGCCCTTGGGTATACTTCCTGTCACCCGTTCTAGGACATTCCACAACAGTTTTCACCCTCCTTATAAATGAGATGGTTATCCCTGACTGAAAGAAAAACTTGAAGAACTGAGCTCTACTAGAAAATCTTTACTCTGAAGTCTCCTGGGAAAATATTTTTTTACAGTGACTGCCTTTGCTAATAGATGCCAATTCTCAACTAGGCCCAGAAGGAGCAACAAGAATCAGCAGTGTCTGTAAAAATCATGTCTAAAAACCTCATACCTGTTATAAACCTCACATCCTTTGAGCCTAGGATTCCGTCCTGTTACCCAGTACTGGGAGGGTTTGCACTAAGCTTCAGGGCTGCATGAACCGCTATACTGTCTCCTGAGATTGCTTCATAAAAGGATGCATTTGCAAAGGATTATCAGATAGTCTATACAAAGCATAAATGTGAGCTCTAGCTTGAACCTATTCTATTTCCTTGGATTTGAAATCATCACCTTTGATCTTAATTTTAGTCCTCTATGGTAACCATGGTTTCAGAATCCTTCTTCCAATTACTTTGAGCAGTTACATAAAGGAGACATTGGGTTTAATCTCTTAAGCCTCCTCTGAAATTTCTGCCTTGACCTGGGTGGCAACTCACATATAAAATGAACTTTGGACCCTGCTTTCCCAGGCAGACAAGGGCTGTTAGAGCTGAACAGTTTGATTTTCAGACCATTCAGCTGGGCAGTGGGCTCAGTCCTAAACAGCTTTTGCCCGGTTGTAGAAGTAGCTCATCTTGCTCCAGTCACTGCCTCCCTGGGGCCTCCCAGCCTTGGGCTGTTTTCGCACCACTGCATTTGTCAAGAGAATGCCCTTGCCAAGCCTGCCGTATCAGCTCTCTGTCTTCTGACTTTTACAGGGCCCTCTGGGTCAAGCCCACACTTTTGACCATGACCACCTTAACTTTCGGACAGCCAGCTCCTCCAGTCATTCTGTACTTTCCCTCTGACTGTTGTCCCTTCTCCCTCCTCTGCTTTCCACCCAGTTAAACTCTTCAAGCCCTACCCCGCTGCACTCTGGCCACCCTAACCCACAGGGGTCTCTGCCTGCTCTGAAGCTGGGGGTCTCCTGCTCTGCCTCTCCAGGCGCTGCATTGACGTGTTGCTTTGTGTTGTTGTTTATCGCAGCTTAGGTAGAGCTGGTTTGCCATCTGTTATAATTTCCTGAGGGTGGAACCTTGTTCAATACTTCATGCACAAACGATGCCTATCTCATGCTGGGCATTAAATATTGATATGTCAGGTAAAGACTCTGAGTTTTTAACCTCACCCCATAATCTTTGGGGGTCCCCTGGTGGCTCAGAGGTTAAAGCTTCTGCCTGGAATGCGGGAGACCTGGGTTCGATCCCTGGGTCGGGAAGATCCCCTGGAGAAGGAAATGGCAACCCACTCCAGTACTCTTGCCTGGAGAACCCCATGTAGGGAGGAGCCTGGTGGGCTACAGTCCATGGGGTCACAAAGAGTCGGACACGACTGAGCGACTTCACTTTTACTTTCATAATCTTCAGTCAGCCCACACAGCCCCCCCAATCCTTTCCTCTTCATCTGATTGACCTTCTCTAATCTTCTCTAAGGTTAACCTTGACCCAGCCCAACCACAAATCAGAGAAAATCATGGCTTTCTTGTTCCTGGGAAGTTTTCTCGTGTAGATGCTGCCATTGTTAACAACCTTACTTTCCAGTGCTATCTCTGGATTCCATCCCTTTCCCAATCTCTTGCAAAATGTATTTAATTGTGTTTTGGTCAATAGTATAATCTTTCTTCTTCTTCATCTCTCTCCATTAGACTGGGAGAATCCTAAGGAAAAACCATGCCTGTGCTTTATTATATAGCCCCGAGGGCTTCACATTCCAGAGGAACTCAAAGGCCTTCCCTAATTTGCTTATTGAGAGCTTTAGGTATAGATTCACAGAAACCTTCTCCCTTGGAAGGCACCAGTTGTATCATCTTAATCTCATATGAATTCCCTTAACCACACACGTAACACTCTCCTGCTCAGAACAATCCCTCCCTCACACCACATCACCAACTGTCCTTTGGAATCCTCCCACTGCTGACTCATCATGAAGTCTTCAGTTGTAATATTAAGGGCTTAGACTTACACTGGCTAAATTTAAACTAATTAAAATTAAAATACAATTTGTTTCCTAAAGTTTCCAATTTAGTCACACTAGCTGCATTTCAAATGATCAGTGATCAAATGATCACTGGCCACATGTGGCCAGTGACTACCATATTGGACAGCACAAATACAGAACACTTCTAGCATCACGGAAAGTTGTATTGGGCAGTGCTGATTTACAGCAAGCCAGAGGAGTGATGAGAAGACAGGGAAAGGAAGGATTGAGCTCTTAGGGATGAATGTGCCTAAACTTCTGAGGAATATGCTAGCTCATTTTCCTGTTCTGTTTCATTTTCTGTCAGTTACAAGGAGAGTCTTTTTACCACCTTCTGGGTAATCTATTGAACCTATCACAATCCACACAAGTAGGAAATTCTCCCCGAAGTTTATCCTTACTTGTGGATTTCTTAGTGTGCCTGAGACAGCTGACCTGGGTAGCCCAATATATGTGATCTTTAAATATCTACTTGATTTTTTAAATTGCAGTTTCAGTTTTATGTTCTACTGAGATTCTTTTGTACTTGACCTTGAGTGAGCATATCATTATGGAATCAGGTTTATAAGTGAAATAATTGATAATCTAAATTTCAAATGTTCAGAAGCACTCAGAGAAGGAAACTGGAGCAAAGTCAGAAAAATAAAGATGTTTCACTTTTCCTATAATGTGGTTATTTACATGGGTTGGATTTGTGAATTTATTAGCTTATTCTCTTCTCTGACTCAAATGTTATTAAAAAAAAAAAAAAAAAGAAGAAGGATTTCCTATACAAACTAAAGATCTTTGAGATATCATCTTTAAGTGCTAATGTTTAGGCTTCTTCCTCTTTTTTAATCTCTGGTAATGCTATTACCAACATTGAGATGCTCTCTTATTATATGTCTGCTACATAGAAGAAACTGCCTATACAATTCATAGCTGTGTAGAAATTTAAGAGCAAATATATTATGGCCTCCTGTTGGTATTCATAATTTTTATTTTACATGCATTAGGCAAAGCCCCAAACCATTCCCAGCATTACTAAATGGATTTAATATCAGCTTAATTTGATCCCTGTAAATGCAACTGAAAATTTTTCATCTTGATCCTGCTAAGAAAGTAGTAAATCATGTGAATGGTGGGGAATGTGCTTGCATTTTTAATAATGGTTCCAAACAGATGGTCCATATTTACAACCATTACAATTAACAAACCACCACTAGGAATCCACCACAGCTCACGACAGTTTATTTTTATGCAAACATCTTCTTCTGCCCTTTGTCTGTCATCAAAAGGATACATTTCTCTAGTCCATTTGGCTCTGAGGAAATAAAAACAAAAAACCCTATTCTCTATTCTCTGCTCCCTCAACCACTTACATTCAGTTTTGCACCAGAGCCTCCTATATGATTACACACAAAAAACTCTGACCCTGGATTCTGAATGATTTCTCAATATCCTAGCAGAAAATAATTTGCAGTAGGAAGCTTGTGCCTCTTTTCCCTCTTTTCTCATAAAAAAACAGCAGTTGTATTACTCCTGTATTATAAAGTATATATCCTTCAACACTAATACCCCATGTTATAGCAGTTAAATTAATCCCTTTAAATGCAGTGCACAGGGAAGCCCTTTGCTCAAAAATAATCACGACCATTCAGGATTCCAGTCGTTTTATATCAGAGCTTGTTGATATTTGCATATTTTAATAGGGATTCCACATCATCTCTCTGAGTTCACCACTGCAGCCCATATATTTGAAAGCACCCAGTTTGTCAAGGAACAACTCAGTTTCAAAAATTACAAAGAAACAAACATGGCTCTATAGAGAGGTTTCAGCTGCCACAATAGACTCCCTGTCACCAGGCCCCTGATGGGAGGGAAACTCTAGGATCAAAGCAATACAAAAAATGAGCTGATTGCAACTCTTTTTAATGAGAAAGCTCTTTCTCTGTTCTTTTTCCCTTGTGTGTTTAACAATTTGGGCTCCATATTCATATTATTGCAAAATTCTCTCCAGGAAAATTAAGCTCATCAGGATATTTGCATCTTTTCATTCATACACATCTGGACATGTTATATTTGAAAATTGGAAAATGCAAGTACATTCACAGACCATTCCAAAAATGAGAGCGGGAAACGCCAAGCCCATTTATCATTCTCAGTGAAAAAATCATTCAGGCGGCTTCTTCTGCAAGAGAAGCAAATGAATGAAAGGGTGAGCGCAGTGCTAATAATGTGCCACGGTCCAGATTAAAGTGTCAGTGCTTCTGCTTGGCATCTGAGCAGCTGAAATGCTTTTCTGAGTTTGATTAGCAAAAGGAAGATACTGAAAGAGATGTGAGCTGAATGTCCAGAATACATTTTCATAAGCCAAGCTTGCCTTGTCAAACTGGTAGCAGAGATGAGCTAGCAGAATTGTGAGGCAAATTAATCCGTGTTTCCAGGGATCTTTACTGAGGCTCCCCAGCTGCCTAACTACCTCATGCCCAGTTTTCTTCAGTTTACAAACAGAGGTCTACCACATATGGAACCAGAAACAAAGTGTCCTCCCACCGTCAGGTAGAAGCTATTTCTCCCTCTGTTCAGGCAGCCCACCTCACTCATACAGTCTGACCATCACTGCCTTAGTGAGTACTGACTTAGGGGAGACACCTTGCCTCCCCTGCCAGCATAAGAAGCAAAGACCTCCAGAAGGTCCAAGCCACACCCTCTCCAGAAGAGGAAATGCCTCCTGATCCTTTGCAATGAGCCCCCTGCCAAGGAAAGCAAATAGATAACTTCTCAACCAGTTTGTCCTGAGATTGTTGTTGTTCAAGCGCTAAGTGGTGTCCAACTCTTTGTGACCCCATGGACTGCAGCATGTCAGGCTTTTTGATCATTTTCAGGATTTGATCCCAGGAGCCTAGAGTGACACCCCCGGGGTTTCCCTGCTTAAACTGGCCTGCATTTTCCCTTTCCTGGGAGCTTCACACATCTTCCAGGAGCCTTCTTCCCAACATTAACCCTTATGCTGCTAATTTACAAAATAGAACCTTCAAAGCATCTCCACAATTAATCTTTTTTTCTTTTCCCTGAGCTTTACTGAGGCATAACTGACATGTAGCATTAAGTTTAAGGTGTACAATGTGATGATTTGATTCAGATTATCTGTTTATTCAGTGATTGACAGGATAGGTTTAGTTAACAACTCCATTGCCTCACATATTCATCTGTTTTTTTAAAGTGAGAGTATTTAAGACCGAACTGAACTGATTTAAGATCTTAAATGAGCAGCTTTCAAGTGTACAATACAATATTAACTATGCTGTACATTGAATCCCCAGAACTTATTCCTCTTATAACTGGCAGTTTATACCCTTTGACCAACATCTTCCCATTTCCCCCACTGCCCAGCCCCAGGCAGCCACCAGTCTGCAACTGCATTGTCTGTTTAGATCATGCACTATTTGTCTTTCTCTGTTTTACTTATTTCACTTAGCATAATGCTCTCAAGGTCCATTCATGTTCTTGTAAATGACAGGATTTCCTTCTTTCTTATGGGTGAATTTATATATATATATTTTTTTTTTTTTCATATCTTCTTTATCCATTTGTCCAGTGGTGGACACTTAAGTTGTTTCCATGTCTTGGCCATTGTGAATAATGCTGCCATGAACTTCAGAGTGCAGACATCTCTTCAGTGTCCTGTTTTCATTTCCTTTGGATATCTACCCAGAAGTTAAATTGCTGAATCATATGTCAGCTCCATTTTTAATATATTGAGCCTCCATACTGTTTTCCATTGTGGCCATACCAATTTACTTCCCCACCCACAGTGCACAAGGATTCCCTTTTCTTCATATCCCCACCAACACTTGTTATTTGTTGTCTTTTTGATAACAGCCATTCCTTTTTTTTTTTAATTATGAAAGTATGATAACACATTTACAGGAGACTTGGAAAATAGAGAACAAGGTTACATATAGTTCCACTATCTATATATACAATTATTTTTTAAATAGGTAAGATTTTTAGTTAGAGTTTCAATATCAACCATTCAAAAATTAATAGAATGAATATACAAGGAGGTAGAAGGATATAGTAGACCTGAACAACACAGTGAACCAATTTAACATAATTAAGATTTATACAATGCGTTTAAAATGTAGAAAATGCATTTATACATGCATTTCACACAGTGCGTGCATGCATGCTAAGTCGCTTCAGTCGTGTCCAACTCTGTGCGACCCCATAGACGGCAGCTCACCAGGCTCCTCTGTCCCTGGGATTCTCCAGGCAACAATTCTGGAGTGGGTTGCCATTTCCTTCTCCAATGCATGCATGCATGCTAAGTCACTTCAGTCGTGTCTGACTCTGTGAGACCCTATGGACAGCAGCCCACCAGGCTCCTCTGTCCATGGAATTCTCTAAGCAAGAATATTGGAGTGGGTTGCCATTCCTTCTCCATTTCACACAATACTACTGCTGCTGCTGCTGCTAAGTTGCTTCAGTAGTGTCCGACTCTATGCGACCCATAGACGGCAGCCCATCAGGCTCCCCCGTCCCTGGGATTCTCCAGGCAAGAACACTGGAGTGGGTTGCCATTTCCTTCTCCAGTGCATGAAAGTGAAAAGTGAAAGTGAAGACGCTCAGTTGTATCTGACTCTTAGCGACCCCATGGACTGCAGCCTACCAGGCTCCTCCGTCCATGGGATTTTCCAGGCAAGAGTACTGGAGTGGGGTGCCATTGCCTTCTCCAATTTCACACAATAGTAGCATACAAATTCTATTCAAGTTCCCATAGACTGTAAACTAGGACACACTGGAACATAACCAAGGACATAAAACAAGGTGCAAAAATTTCATGCTCTAAAGGTATTGCAATTATAGAGTTGATAACAGCCATTCTAACAAGTATGAGTGATATCTTGTGGTTTTGATTTGCACTTCCCTGATGATTAGTAATGAGAAGCATCTTTTCATGTATCGGTTGGCCATTTGTGTTTCTTCTTTGGAAAACTATTGGATTCAATATCCATTTTTTAAATTAGATTGTTTTTATATTGATTTGTATGAGTTGTTTTTATATTTTGGATAGTAACCCCTTATTAGATGTAACGTTTGCAGATATCTTCTCCCATTCAGTAGGTTGCCTTTTTATTTTGTTGATAGTTCCTTTCACTGTGCAAAAGCTTTTCAGTTTGACATAGTCCCATTTGTTTATATTTGCTTAATCACCCTTGCCTGAGGAGACAGATCCAAAAAAATTGTTGCTAAGACCAATGCCTAAGAATTTATTGACTACATTTTCTTCTAGGAGTTTTATGGTTTCGGGTCTTATGTAAGTGTTTAATCCATTTTGACTTTATTTTGGATATGGTGTAAAAACAAAATGGTCCAGTTTTATTCTTTTACATGTAGATGTCCAGTTTTTCCAGCACATCTCTTCTCCATTGTATTTTTTTTGCTTCCTTTTTGGTAGATTTTTGTTGTTCAGTAGCTAAGTTGTGTCTGACTCTTTGCAACCCCATGAACTGCAGCATGCCAGGCTTTTAGATTAATTGATCATAAAAGCATGAGTTTATTTCTGGGCTTTCAAATCTTATGTCTATTTTATTTTTATGTCAGGACTATACTGTTTTGATTATTATAGCTTAGTAATATAGTTTGAACAGCAGACGTATGAGGCTCCATCTTTGTTCTTTCTCAAGATCGCTTTGGTTATTTGGGGTCTTTTGTGGTTCCATACAAAATTTAGGATTGTTTTTTCTATTTCTATGAAAAATGCCATTGGAATTTTGATAAGAATTGTATTACATCTACAGATCATTTGGAGAGTAGTATGGACATTTTGGAGAAGGCGATGGCACCCCACTCCAGTACTCTGGCCTGGAAAATCCCATGGACGGAGGAGCCTGGTAGGCTGCAGTCCATGGGGTCGCTGAGAGTCAGACATGACTGAGCGACTTCACTTTGACTTTTCACTTTCATGCATTGGAGAAGGACATGGCAACCCACTCCAGTGTTCTTGCCTGGAGAATCCCAGGGACAGGGGAGCCTGGTGGGCTGCCGTCTATGGGGTCGCACAGAGTCGGACATGACTGAAGCGACTTAGCAGCAGCAGCAGCATGGACATTTTAACAATATTCATTCTTCCAATCCCTGAATACAGGAAATTTTTCCATTTGTATTGTGTTCAGTTTCATTCATCAAAGTCTTAATAGTTTTTAGTATACAGATCTTTCACTTCCTCAGTTAAATTTATTCCTAAGTATTTTACTATTTTTTTATTGTTTTGAAAATGGAAGTTTTGTTTACTTTGTTTCTTTTTCAGATCGTTTGTTGCTAATGTATAGAAATGGAACTGATTTCTGCATGTTGGTTTCGTATCCTGCAACTTTTCTGAATTTTTGATCAGTTCTAACAGTTTTTATGATGGAGTCTTTAGAATTATATATGTATATAAAATACCATCTACAAGCAAAGGCGATTTTATATCTTCCTCTTCATTTTGGCTGCTTTTTGTCTCTTTTCTTTACCTGATTCCTCTTGCTATGACTTTCAGTACTATGTAATAGGAGTTGTGAGAGTGGATATCCTTATTTTGTTCTTGATCTTAGAGAAGATCTCAGCTGTTCACCATTGAGTACAATGTTTGCTGTGAGTTTGTCATATGTGGCTTTTACTTTGTTGAGGTACATTCCTTCCATACCCAATTTTGTTGAGAGTTTTTATCTTGAAAGGGAGTTGCACTTTGTCAAATGCTTTTTCTCATCTTTTGAGATGATCATGTGATTTTTAGCTCTCATTCTGTTCATGTAGTGTATCACATTTTTTTATTTGCATATGTTGAACCATCCTTGCACCCCAGGGATATGTCCAGCTTGGTCATAGTGTATGAGTCTTTTAATATGCTGTTGCATTCAGTGTGCTAATACTTTGAGAAATTTTACATCTGTATTTCTCAGAGATATTGGCTCATATATAAATAAATATATATATATATATATATATATATATTTTTTTTTTCCCATGAAGCATCCTTATCTGGCTTTGTTATCTGGATAATGCTGGACTTATACAATGAGTTTGGGAGTGCTCCCTCTTTAATTTTTTGGAAGAGATTGAGAAGGATTGGCATTTATTCCTCCTTAAATGTTTGGTAGAATTCACCAGGGAAGCCATCTGATCTTGGGCTTTTCTTTGTCAAAAGGTTTTTTTATTACTGATTCAACCTCCTTACTCATTATTGGTCTGTTCAGATGTTCTTTTTCTTTATGATTCTGTCTTGGTAGGTGGCACATTTCTATGAATTTGTCCATTTCTTCTAGATTGTCCAGTGTGCAGTGTATATTTTTTCATAGTATTATGATCCTCTTTATTACTGTGGTGTATCTCCTCTTTTAATAGCTCATCCTTCATTTCTGATTTTACTAATTGGAATCACCTCTCTTTTTTCTTTGTTAGTCTAGTTAAATGTTTGTCAATTTGTTTAAGCCAGCTCTTAGTTTGATTGATTTTTTTTTTTAGTATTATCTTCATTTCTGTTTCATTTACTTCCACTCTAACCTTTATTTCTTTACTTCTCCTAACTTTGGGGCGAGTTTGTTCTTTTTTTTTTTTTTTTCCTAGTTCTGTGAGGTGTAAAGTTTGGTTATTTGAAATCTTTCTTTTTGTTTAATGTAAGTATTTGCCTGGGAAAGTCTTTATCTCCTTCATTTCTGAAGAACAACATTGCTGGGTAGAAAATTCTTGGCTGGCAATTTTTAAAGTTTTAGCCCATTGAATATATTGTTCCAAGCTCTCCTGTGATATATCGTTTCTGCTGATAAACCCACTCTTAGTCTTACTGGGATTCTTTTGTAAGTTATAAACTTCTTTTCCTTTGCTCTTTTAAGGTCCTCTCTTTGTCTTTGATATTTGATACTTTTAGTGTAATGTGTGTCTGACTGTAATGTGTCTTTCTTTAAATTGAGTTTGTTTGGGAACCCATCTGCTTTATGAATGTGGATGTCTAAATCACTCCCCAGATTTAGGAAGTTCTCAACTATCATTTATTTAAATAACTACTGCCCTCTTCTCCCTTTCTTCTCCTTATAGTACTCCAATAATTCACCAATTATTTCTTTTGATGCTAGCCCATAGATCACACAGCCTTTCTTCACGCTCTCCTATTCTTTTTCCTTATTCTCTGATATAATTTCAAAGTTCTAGTCTTCTAATTCACAGATTCTTTTTTCTGCTTGATCTATTGTCTTTTTTTGTAATGCTTCTACTTACTAAACTTTTTATTTTTCTTATATATATATTTTTTACTTTGGTTTATCTTTCTGTGTTTTCTTATAGCTCATTGAACTTCTTTAGAACAGCTATTGAATTGTCAAGTAAATCATATATCCTTATTTCTTTGGGATCAGTTACTGGAAAATTTTTGTGTTCTTTTGGTAATATCATGTGTCCTTGATTCTTTATGTTCCTTGAACTCTTGCATTGCTCTCTTAGCATTTGTAGTTGCCTCTTGCATCTTTACTAACTGATTTCAAGAGACAAATACTTTCTGTCAGCCCTTCTGTGGATCTGAGGCTTTCTCAGATCTTCTATAGCAATACCTGCTCCACACTTCTTGCCTCCTCTTGTGGTAGAATTCTTAAATTGGAATGAGTTCTCTCAACCCTACAGAGCCATGCCAGGTGCTGACAACCTCTCTTTTGCTTTTCCAAGGATAGTGCTAAATGTTCGAGTTCGTCAATCTCCTGGACCCACTGATTCAAGCTCAGTGCTGCTGCTGCTAAGTCACTTCAGTCGTGTCCGACTCTGTGCGACCCCATAGACGGCAGCCCACCAGGCTCCCCCGTCCCTGGGATTCTCCAGGCAAGAACACTGGAGTGGGTTGCCATTTCCTTCTCCAATGCATGAAAGTGAAAAGTGAAAGGGAAGTCTCTCAGTTGTGTCTGACTCTTAGCAACCCCATGGACTGCAGCCTACCCGGCTCCTCCATCCATGGGATTTTCCAGGCAAGAGTACTGGAGTAGGGTGCCCATTGCCTTCTCCACTAGCCATCCGCAAAAGCTTGCTCTTGCCACTCATTAGGAACACATATAGGGAATCAGGCATGAGGAAATGGGGCATGTGAATGGGCCCTGCAGAGCACTGGGGATGTGCAGGGGCCCGGTGAGGAGATCTACAGGTAAGAGCTCCCCACTGACCCATGGGCAGGCATCCCCTGTGGAGTCCTTAATACTGTCTTTAGAATCTCATCCCCTTGACATGTTGCAGCCTCCATCCTTGGAGCTAATGACACAGAGAAGTGAGCCTCTCCAGCAGCATCCTGCATGGCTGGGGAAGCTAAGCACGCATGCACACACCCTCCTTTGCCCCACAGGAGTAACCACAGGCTGAGAAGGGCTCTTGGCTCTGAGCAGTGCCACCTTGGGAAGGTTGACACAGGTCAAGTCAAATTGTCCCTTTTTTCCTCTCCACTGAATCCAGTTTTGAATTGTTTTGCTCCAGTGAACTGCTAGAATTTCTCTTCTAGAAAAGCAGACTTCCACAAATGTGCTCTCCTCCATGGGTGATTGTCTAAGTCAGTGCTTACCAGGGGCTCCTGGACCATGGCCAAGAGTAGCTGGAGCCAGTTCACAGGGCACTTTACAAAGTCCACAGCCAAGGCCAAGCACACAGGAGACTCAGCCCACAGATGGATGAAACTTGTTCCAGGTCCCTGAGTACATGATCCATGAAGATGAAAGTGAAGTAAAAGTCGTTCAGTCATGTCCAACTCTTTGCGAGCCCATGGACTATATACAGTCCATGGAATTCTCCGGGCCAGAATACTGGAGTGAGTAGCCTTTCCCTTCTCCAGGGGATCTTCCCAACCCAGGATTGAACCCAGGTTTCCCACATTGCAGGTGGATTCTTTACCAGCTGAGCCACAAGGGAAGCCCAAGAATACTGGAGTGGGTAGCCTATCCCTTCTCCAGGGGATCTTCCCAACCCAGGAATCGAACTGGGATCTCCTGCATTGCAGGTGGATTCTTTACCAAGTGAGCATTGAGGGAAGCCCATGATCCATGAGACAGAACCAAAGCCAAAAGGGCCTGTAGCCTAGTCTTCAGGGGACAGTGTTGTTCCTGGGTCTATAGGCATGACTGTGGACAGCCAGTTAGATGCCTGAATGAGAGTCTTTCTCCTAAAATAGCTTTCCCCATTCTTAGACTGTACTGGCTTTTCATAGTCTCCACCTGGATTCCACAGTTCCCACAAAGGTACTTTGTCCATGGATGGATTCCACTTTGTTGTTGTTGAGGAAGGGTATAAGCAACAAACATCTTCTTCAGCCGTCTTGCTGATGTCTCTCATTCTGGATATCTAGATTAATCTTTTCTGCAAGTTTTCTGTCTCTAAAACAATACTATTATGTTGTAGCGAATTTTTAATAAACATGCAAGGGAGTACCTGCCAGAGAAAATCTATTCCATGGATTTTAGCAAGTGTATGTAGGTGTGAGGTCATGCAGAAATGTGGCTGAGTGGGCTGCACAACATCCTCCACCTCCCTCCAGAGTAGCAGAGGCCCCCTGCTCACAGTGTCCATCCCAGGGTCAGATAGGCTGCCTCCATAGGAGCAGAAGAGACAGGAAATGAAGGTTTCTGATCCAGAAGCACTTGGAGCTATGGACAGGAGGTGGTTTAATGCAGATGCACTCTGAAGTGGGGAGAATCATCTTGGTTCTGAAATGAAATCCTGAATTATTCTTAAGTACATTTTACTGTCCCTGCTCCTCAGAGAAAGCTAAGTCTTCAAGTTCCAGGGGGTATAACCTTGTCAGCCCAAATGTTCTGGAAAACAAAGACTAAACCCATTAAAGTCATTCCATGCGATGCTGAACTCAGGAGATCTGATTTAGCCTACAGTGCGACCAGCTCCCTACATTTCTTTATAACCTTGTTTTTGCTATCTTTAAAGGCCTAAAGTAGCAGGGCTTCTGGAGTTGCAAAAGCAGAGCTCACAGAGGAACAAATTAAATAACCACTTCTCCCAGCTCCAAGTGAAACCTCATTTAGATGCAATAAACTGCTTAAATAAGAATATAGGTGAAGCACTTTGCAAACACAGATTAAGTGGTATAATCAAAGGTTGGTAAATTTACTACGAGTTTTTTAGAGAGCTCCTTAGCTCTGTTGAATTTTAGGGTGGAGATGATAACAACCTGCATATATCAAGAAGACATCAATACCAGCGAGAGAAAGCTTATTGAGTGAAGCATGAGGGGCTGAACTTAGGATTTGGTGACAATATCACCTGGAGGAGGAACAGGGGAGGATCTCTCAATAATTCACAATCATCAATCATAACTGGGGCTTTGTGCATTTAAGGAGCTTTCCGTGATACCAAATGACTGGATGAGACGTCTGTAGTCCAAGGCTCACTGTGCTCCAGAAGTGATCCTAGTCTGAAGGGTCTTTCTCGAAGGTGGAAACATAGAGCTTAAATAAACTCTAGTGTAGTCCTGATGTTCCTAAATGCAGATGTTCTGAAGTATTCAGTCTTGGTCCAAATCAATATTTGATGCAGAAAGTGCTAAATTCTTAGTACAGCACATTTATTAAGTAAAAACAAGGTCCCTCTTCATTCTAGTCTAGTTCTGAATGTTGTCCTCCTGCTGCAGCATTTCTCAGCATCACCACTGTTGACATTTTGGACCAGCTAATTCTCTGGGGCTCAGGGGCTTTCCTGTGCATCTCAGGATGTTTAGCAGCATCCCTGACCTGTACCCATTCTAAGCCAGTAGCACTCTTCAGTTGTAATAAACCAACATGTGTCCAGTTATTGCCAAATATCCCGTAGGATCCAAACTTTCCCCCTGACTGAGAACCCTTGGCAAAGAAGGAGTCATCTTTTTCTAATTCACATAAAGGCAGCCTGTGGGCTATCAGTAGCCTATTAGCAAACCCCTCTTTGTCCAGCCCCTAAGACCAAGTAAGCCATAACAGCTTGGGGGAATCATAGACTGAAGAGAGGTTCAAAGTAGCTGTAACCTTCAGCAAAGGGCTAACAAAGGCAGGACATACATGGGAGAGTAAAAGTAAAGAATTTTAAGGACTGTGGGCTTGTACACAAAGATTGCTTTGTTCTCATTGTTCATTCTACCAAGAAGTAGCTGTTAAGTGTCTGCTATGTGACTGTCTTGGTGCTATACCAGCAAGGAATACAAAATCAAAGTAACACGGAGCCCCAAGCCTCTAGAACTTTAGAGTGTGCATGAAGAAATGAGCATAGACATGTACATCAGTAGGATTATGATCCAAGCAATATGTGATGAACAGAAATAGTGATACATGATAGCATATTCCATAGGTCCTGCAGCAAGGTATGTGGAGAATGTTATTAATAGCTCCCCAGATTAATAATTTCAGAAAAAAAGATAAATTTGTCCCAAAAAATTTCTCTTACCAAAATTTTTTTTTATTTTATAAGTATTTTTCATTTGAATGAAGAGTTTGGAATGCCCAGGTTCAAGGACTAGTTCACACCAGCTATGTGACCTACGACCTGTGCAACTTCTTTCTATAACCCTCCTACCTTAACTCATTCCCTCTCTCTCGCACTCACTTTCTCTCTCTCATACATGCCTGCTTGAATGGATACTCAACATTAAGTGCTGTTCTGTTTTGAGTTACTGGACCAACGGCTACCAGTGTCCACTCTCTGTGTGTTTAGACAACAGCCAAATGACCACTCTAAGCCTCAGTTTTCCCTTCCCTAAAATGAGAGGGCTAGACTGGATGATCGCTCAGACCTTCCACATTCTGTGACTCTGAGGCCTTTTGGGCCATTGTCTCCAGGTGACTGTTTATTGAGCAGGTTTGGTTTACTCCACTCTGAGCTTAATTTTTCATCCTCTGAAGTATTTCATCCTCTGAAGTATTTCATCCTCTGAAGTATTTCATCCAGAGTGTTTTATATAAAAAATCATATTTGCAAATCTGCAATAGCTTTAGCTTGAAATATATGTTATGCCAGGGAGATCACTATAGATTTGTAAAGCAAAACTCCGAAATATTTAATAGCCCTTATAGGCTTTAAAGTTAATTTGTGCTTTAAAAATAATTTGATCCTAAATGTGTCTGTGAATGAATGGGCTTGACATAAGCCTTTCAGTTTTTTGCTCCACTTCAGAGAGTGCACAAAGTACAAACTATAAATCAATCTTCACATTTGCTAGTATGGCCACTAAGTTGAACAAACAAAAAAAAAAAGATGAAGAAAAGAAATATAGCTAATAAACTATTCAAACAAGATTTAGGAGCTTGGAAAGCACAGGGCTCAGCTAGTGACTTGCCTTCTTTGAGTTATTCATGTTCGTGTGACTTGGCTGGTGTCTAGACACACAGAGAATGGACATTGGAAGCAGTTGGTCCACTACCTTAAAACAGAATAGCACTTAATGTTGAGTATCCATTTCAAGCAGGCATGTATGAGAGAGAGAGATTGAGTGAGTGAGAAAGAGAGAGGATATGGTAAGGTAGGAGGGTTATAGAGGGAAGTGGCATGGAGATTAGAAGGATGCAAATGATCACTCCCTTCTCCACTCAGGTTGGCATGGGTCAGGCATAACAACAGTGAGCCTAATGAAGCATCTTTAGAAAACAAGAGTAGTTCATGGTATGGATTGCTACAGAATGTGCCGTCACACAGTAGCTACTCTGTTAAAAAAGAGAGAGAGAAATAAGCAACACGGAAATGTGATGAACTTGGGGTCAGATTGATCCAAGATCATACCTCTACTACTTTCTAGTTATGTGTTCTTGGGCAAGTTATTTAACCTCTTGGAGATTGCATTTTCCTATCTATAAAATGGATATAATAAGCCCTATAATCCAGAATTATTGTGAGGAATTAAATGAAATAATGTGTGTTTCCGGACTGAGTCAGCTGCATATAACAGACTATCTAAATAAGAATGCCTTTAGCACAGAGACATTGACTTCCCTTCATAGAGTATGAATTCTAATTGTAGCAGTTCATGACTGGCCAGGGGGCCCCACAACATCAAGAATCTCCCAGTTTCCTTCTTTAATTTGCTGTATTATGTTTAGCTGTGGCTTGTATCCTTGAGATTACCTTGTGATCATAGGATGGTTGCAGCGGATCCAATCATCACATTTGCATTTCAGATAGGAAGAAGGAAGAAGAAGGAAGGACAAAAGAAGCTTGTCTTCCAGCTAACTGTTTAAAACATTTTCCTAGATGCCCCAAGTCTTCCCTGTAGCTCAAATGATAAAAGAATCTGCCTGCAACATAGGAGATCTGGGTTCAATCCCTGGGGCAGGAAGATCCTCTGGAGAAAAGAATGGCAATCCACATGGACAGAGGAGCCTGGCAGGCTACAATCTGTGGAATCACAAAGAGTTGGACACAACTGAACAACTTAACACTATAATACACTAGATGCCCCACCCAACAATTTTTATTTTTAACTCATTGGTCTTACCTATCTTGAAGAGAGACTGGAAGAGTTAGGATTTTAGATGGATACACTGCTACCCTCAACAAGATAGGGGATTAAGGCAAAATGAAAGAATGGATTGGGTAATTAATTAGCAGTCTCTCATGGCAACCCACTCCAGTGTTCTTGCCTGGAGAATCCCAGGGACGGGAGAGCCTAGTGGGCTGCCGTCTATGGGGTCGCACAGAGTCGGACACGACTGAAGTGACTTAGCAGCAGCAGCAGCATGGTATGTAAAGCACCTAGCCAAAGGAATCGCTCAGTGAATAAAAGCTATTATTTAATGAATGTGGTGTTGTGTTAGTTGCTCAGTCATGTCCACCTCTTTGCTGACCCCATGGACTGTAGCCCACCAGGCTCCTCTATCCATGGAATTGTCCAAGCAAGGATACTGGAGTGGATAGCCATTTTCTTCTCCAGGGAATCTTTATTTAAAGTATTCTTAAAACTATTTTGGAAATGCTTGGCCCCTCTCATTATTCTGTCTCCCTTAGAAGGCCTATTCAATCTTTGGGTCAAGGCCCACCTCTCAGAGGCCTCTGCTACCCTTTGGAGACTTCACAAAAGAAGTCAGACCCTCTTCCAGATGACAACCCTTGGCATTTTGAAAGCCACTTGCCTGTGCTTATTAGGTTGTCTCAGCCCAAGACCAACCACCCCCTGATCCTTAAAGTCAGATGGTATTGTCAGAAGTCCTAAACATTCTGCTGTGAACCAGATCTCTCTTTAGCAGGGCCTCACACAGCAGAACCAAATGATCCAGGTGAGGGCAACCTAAGAGGAAACAGAGAAGTTCTGTCAGTTTCCTAGTTTCAGACTCTGCTTTTGCAGCCCACTCTTGCTGTTCCTGACTCATAAATCAGCCCTGGCAAACTCTCATCAGAGGTTCTGAGACAGCTCAGGCCTCTTTCTATGGGATGGTCTAAGAAATACAGTTGACCTCCCTGGGTGCTGATGCTGTTAGAGCAGAGAAACAAGGCCTTTGGGTCTCTGTTCCCACTGCCCTCAGACTTCCCAGAGGAGGGTGCTGTCTGTTCAGAGAATTAGCAGGCAAACGGTTAAGGACATAACCTCACAGCATGAGGAGGGGAGAACCCTGCCCTAGCAAGCAGCGGACTCTAACTCAAATCTAGCTCCCTTCCTGCCCTCTTGTCCAAAACCAAGAGACCTAGATGCCCATATATCCTTCCAGCAAAGGGGCAGTGTCTTAGAGTGTAGAACTTATGCCTGAGGGCACTGGCCTGATGGCCCTTCCCAGGGCTCAGGAGCGCATAGCCATCAGCCCTCCTGTCCTCCAACCACAGGAAAGATGGGTGAAGGCTCCCCAGGCCAGAGAAGCGGAAGAAGTTAGCCAGACAGATGGTATAAGTAGAAAGGTAAGGGGAAAAAATTGTCACCAAATATACTGATTCCCAAAGCTCATCCTTATGAGGCCCAGGCTGCAGTTCGGTCCCAAGCTCCTGGCCTCAGGACTTGCCTTCTGGAAAGACAGAGCACCCCCAGTCAAGAGCCTCCTAGAATAGTTCTATTCTCACTGACCAAGGGTCTGCAGCCTGGCTTGCCTACCATCAAGGCAAGCAGAAATGGGAAATTATAAAGGGAGAGAATAGAAAAAATATAAAATGACCCACTCGTGCTGTGAGGAGTGATAGAAGTCACAGGTGCCTTTTAAGTCACGGATTGCTGGATTTTCATGGAAGATATGGACAAAAAGTGGTTTTCCTTTGGCTAGCATGGGTATCCAAAGCATCTACTTCTGCTTCATTGACTACACTAAAGACTTTGACTGTGTGGATCACAGGAAACTGGAAAATTCTTAAAGAGATGGGAATACCAGACCACCTGACCTGCCTCCTAAGAAATCTGTATGCAGGTCAAGAAGCAACACTTAGAACTGGACATGGAATAATAGACTGCTTCCAAATTGGGAAAGGAGTATGTCAAGGCTTATGTTGTCACCCTGCTCATTTAACTTATATGCAGAGTACATCATGCGAAATGCCGGGCTGGACGAGGCACAAGCTGGAATGAATCAAGATCACCGGGAGAAATATTAATAACCTCAGATATGCAAGATAACACCACCTTTATGGCAGAAAGCAAAGAGGAACTAAAGAGCCTTTTGAGGAAGGTGAAAGAGGAGAGTGAAAAAGATGGTTTAAAACCCAACATTTAAAAACTGAAGATAATGGCATCCAGTCCCATCACTTCATGGCAAATAGATGGGGAAACAATGGAAACAGTGACAGACTTAATTTTCTTGGGCTCCAAAATCACTGCAAATGGTGACTGCAGCCATGAAATTAAAAGACGCTTGCTCCTTGGAAGAAAAGTGTGACCAACCTAGACAGCATGTTAAAAAGCAGAGACATTACTTTGCCAAGAAAGATCCATCTAGTGAAAGTTATGGTTTTTCCAGTAATCATGTATGGATGTGAGAGTTGGACTATAAAGAAAGCTGAGTGCTGAAGAATTGATGCTTTTGAACTGTGGTGTTGGAGAAGACTCTTGAGAGTCCATTGGCTGCAAGGAGATCAAACCAGTCAGTCCTAAAGGAAATCAGTCCTGAATATTCACTGCAAGGGCTGATACTGAAGCTGAAAGTCCAATTCTTTGGCCACCTGATGCGAAGAACTGATTCACTGGAAAAGACCCTGACGCTGGGAAAGATTGAGGGCAGGAGGAAAAGGGGACAACAGAGGATGAGATGGTTAGATGGCATCACCGACTCGATGGACATGAGTTTGAGCAAGCTCCAGGAGTTGGTGACGGTCAGGGAAGCCTGGTGTGCTGCAGTCCATGGGGTCTCAAAGAGTCAGACACGCCTGAGCGACTGAACTGATGAGCATGGGTATCCATGCTGACTTTCCTCAGACAGCCTGGTTTATACCTACTGACCTGACATAATTATGAATAGCATCCACTTTCATTCTCAAAATGAACCTGACTGAATAATAAATAACATGTTGGCTTTACCTTGGAGAGGGACTAGAAAGAATAAAAAGTTACTCTTTTTCTGGCTTTTCTCTTATAACTCATATTTATAACTACACACTGACCATTTTACCATGTGACCATGTTCATCTTTATAAATTAAAAATTATATTCTTATCTAAGCTCTCTTAATCAAAGTAATATGTCATCAATCTGCACTTTTATTCCTAATAAAAAAATATTATCCATGCATAGTGGTAATACTAAAATTAACTGGAGAGAGTTTAATAGTTTGAGTCCACAAATCATTATAATAGGTTTAATAATTTTTGTTGAAGCCAATTCAATATCTTCATGGCTTTTTGATTATTTTTAACTTTGTTTTTGCTTTTTCAAAAGACGGATTCATGTTTTCCCAGACTCGCTTATTGATATTTAAGGAGGGGCATCTCAGCATAGAGGAGTAGAGACTTTAGACTCAATACAGCTGGGTGTAAAGTCCGGTTTTTCATCTCTCTTTGCGGTATTATTCAACATCATCCTCTGTTTCTATATTAATAATATGGGAATGAAAATAAGGATGCTTATATTTATCAACTGTGAACTGCTGATCAGGCCCTGTTCTCAGTGGCTCACATATATTAACTTATTTAATCCTCATAACAACCTGGTGAGGGAGGTACTGTTAAATAATCCTCATTTTTTACACAGAGCAAACCAAAAGGTTAAGGCACTTGCCCAAGATCACACAGCTCATCCTTAATGCCTGAGTTCTTAACCACTGTGTGCTGTTGCCTATCTGATGGGGATCCGAGGAAGATTTTATGAGGACTTAAGTGTGTGAAGCTCGTCACTGTGCCTGGCAGAGCAGAAGTCTGATTAAGCATAACATGTTCCTGTCACAGCCACTTCCTATGGCAGGACAGCATTCCAGTATCTACCTAAGCAGAGAGAGTTTTGGTGAAGGTGCAGGCTTTCTGGTTTTTCCCTCCCAATTCAGGTGGTTCCATCTATGGACATGTAAAAAGAACTTTGGCAAGAATGTATCAAAAATTTTTCCTTGAGAAAAACTGAGCTTGTTTCTTTTGAAAGAAAAATCAGAATTTTCGAACCATAAAGCAAATATTAGAGCCTGGAGGTAGGTGTATGTTGCCCTGTGAGTAACCGCATCCTGTATCAGGGAAAATCAGGGCTAAAGCACTGTCATACAGGAGAGTGACCTGTGGCCCCTCTCCTCCAGGAGGCCCTTGTCACCTTCTCCCATGCAGTCCCCACGAGTGCCTGCCTACACCAAACCTACCAGACACCCCAGCCAGATTCCCAGATTCTCTGAGAGCCTCCCTTCAGCATAATTTCCTCACTGAAAAAAAAAGCAGATGCAGCGGGGATTTCCTGCTCACAAAACAATTGTGAAGTTTAGTGATGTCAAGTCTCATAGACCACCTTGCTGCTAAGTCGCTTCAGTTGTGTCCGACTCTGTGCAGCCCCATAGACAGCAGCCCACCAGGCTTCCCTGTCCCTGGGATTCTCCAGGCAAGAACACTGGAGTGGGTTGCCATTTTCTTCTCCAATGCATGAAAGTGAAAAGTCAAAGTGAAGTCGCTCAGTCGTGTCCGACTCTAGCGACCCCATGGACTGCAGCCTACCAGGCTCCTCCGTCCATGGGATTTTCCAGGCAAAAGTACTGGAGTGGGGTGCCACTGCTTAATTCATAAGAAAAAAGGTGCTATGGAATGCTGTGCAACACATGGGGCATTGGGCGGGGGGAGGGTGACGGGGGCTGCTTGATAGAGTGTAGTCTTAAGAGCAGCCAGCCCTGAATTTGAATCACTACCCACTGAACCTGCACGACTGCTTACTAATTAGGTCATTCTGGGTAAGAGACTATATTTGGACTTACTATCCTCATCTATAAATGGAGGATTAATAATACTTGCCTTCACAGATGTCATGGAAATGGACTAAGATGGCACAAGGAAATGCCTGTCATACAGTGAATAGTCTCAGTCCCTCTGCTTGATCAGCCCTCCAGCTATTTAGGGACTAATGATGTGTGTTCTATGTAAGTTTTTCCAGTCCCTTCTCTCTTCCTATTTTCCTTTCTTTTGCAATTTCAGTATATATTAATGAAAACCAAGCTGGAACAGTGAGAAAACTTTGAAACGGAATGAAACTTACAGAAATCAGCATTGTCCTTTGTTATTTTCCGCTCCAGTTAAAGAGCTTGGCACAGAAGATAAACGTGAACATTTGTGAGTTTAACTGCGCAGTAAACTGTCCTAGGCCTTTCATGATGGAAAATCTAAAATTGGTTGCACTGTCCATCATCCTACGGGATGCTATTAGTGCCCATAGTGTTGCACTCTCTATTGAACAACAACAACAACAAAAAAAAACCAGATAGCTGCAAAGGACCAAATTTTGCTCCCAGCTACTCAGTGACTCTAATTCATAGGGCTTGAGTACATATATCTGAGGAGAGAATAATTTTCTTCATAACCAATGTTCATTCTGTCCAAATGTGTCACAGAGTAATACTTCTGTAAAGCATATTTAACCCAGCAAATTGAGTCCTAAAGCATTTCTTTTACTCTGTCATTTCTCACTTAGAATACTTTTCATCTACCTCGAAAAGCTCTTTCCCTGTCATAGCTCACCACCTTGTCTTAGGAGCTTTATGTTCAGTATTTCTACTTGATGCAAAGGTCAGACCAGATGGTGAGAATAACTAAATCCTCAGGAGGATTTTCCTGTCTCTGGATTCAATCTGGGCTGAACCACAAACTCCTTCTGAATCCTCATCTCTCTCTCATTCTCTTTCTCTCCTGTATCTCCCGGATGCCCTTGGAGAACTCCAGTGCTTTTGTTATTTGACCTTAAATATTTTGTAGCATCATTTGCTTCCTAAAATTACATGTCTGGGCCTAGTAGATATCAGTGGGGTCTGGCTGGGCAGGAGGGATCAAGATGGCAAGTCCGGGTGACAGAAAGATGTGGCAGTTGCCATTGTCCAGTAGAGACAAACTCTTGCATGAAGAAAGGGGACAGAAGGAAAACAGGGCCAAAAGCTAGCTGACAGGCTCCCAATGTAACAATGATTAGTTAATCAACATGCATGTGCACAATCCATTCAGCATGACCTACTCAGGTCTGGATGGTGAGAAGGCAGCCTCAGTTACATGATGGTTTGGGTGGATCTTGCCCAGTGAATTCTTTTAACAGATCTCCATACTGATGAGATGTTTGTACATCTCACCAGATGTTCCCAAACCACTAACGGTCATCGTAGCCTTGGAGAGGTAGGGATAGTTTTTATTTTGATGCAGGTAGAAGACAGTTATCAACCAGATTTATATGCATTAAACAAGTATAAGTTGAATTCTCTGGCATTTCCTTTTTGCCATTTATTCATCCCTTGCATTCTTTTCACTTGTGTGTGTTCTCTGTGAATTTTCTGTAACAGTTAAGCAGTGTTGTCTCTGGAGTCAGATGCCCTGGGTTCAAATCTTGACCTTTCCATTTACTATCTGTGTGGCCATGGGTGATATATTTAACTGTAAGGACTTCAGTTTACTGATCCTCGTTTTATAATGGAAATGAGAATAGTGCCTATCTGATTGATTTATTGTGATGAAATGAATGAGTGCTCATAAAGACCCTATTATCAGATACAGAGTAAGCACTCATTGAGTATTATTCAGTCAACCAACATTTGCTGTGTGTTTTGCTGGTAAGAGTGAGCTTTAGATTTGCTCTTCAGGGTGCTTCACACTTTGCATCTAGGCAGCCAATATCCACAGCCTAGGAAATTCATGGTAGGCACAAATAGCACCAACAAGCAAGCTGAGATGAGCTATGATCCTCAAACAGTCGTCACTGTTCACCCGTTCATTTCAGTCAGTAAACACCTATTGAGCACCTACTATGTATTAGCACAATTCTAGAAGATGGAGATAAGGTAGCGAACAAGGTAGACAAAAATCCCACTTCTCTTAGAGTTTGTTTTCTACCGGAGAGAGACAGACTTAATTAAGAAGCAAGAAGATGTCAGAGTGAAACGTGCTACACAGAGAATTTAAACTAGGTTGTTTTTGTTGTTGAGTCATGTCTGACTCTCTGCAACCCCGTGGACTGCAGCGCACCAGGCTTCCCTGTGCTTCACTATTTCCCGGAGCTTGCTCAAACTCATGTCCATCAAGTCAGTGATGCCATCCAACCATCTCGTCCTCCGTCATCCTCTTCTCGTCCTGCCTTCAGTCTTTCCCAGCATCAGGGTCTTTTCCAATGAATCAGCTCTTCACTTTAGATGGCCAAAGTATTGGAGATTTAACTTCAGCATCAGTCCTTCTGGTGAATATTCAGAACTGACTTCCTTTAGGATTGACTGGTTTGATCTCCTTGCTGTCCAAAGGACTCTTAAGAGTCTTTTCCAGTACCACAGTTTGAAGGCATCAGTTCTTCAGTGCTCAGCCTTTTTTATTGTCCAGCTCTCACATTTGTACATGACTACTGGAAAAACCATAGCTTTGACTATACAGACCTTTGTTCGCCAAGCAATGTCTCTGCTTTTTAATATGCTGTCTAGGTTTGTTAGAGTTTTTCTTCCAAAGAGCAAGTGTCTTTTAATTTCACAGCTGCAGTCACCATCTGCAGTGATTTTGGAGCCCAAGAAATTTAAGTCTGACACTGTTTCCATTGTTTCCCCATCTATTTGCCATAAAATGATGGGACTGGTTGCCATCTTTGTTTTTTGAATGTTGAATTTTAAGCCATCTTTTTCACTCTCCTCTTTAACCTTCCTCAAGAGGCTCTCTAGTTCCTCTTTGCTTTCTGCCATAAGGGTGGTGTCATCTGCATATCTGAGATTATTGATATTTCTCCCTGCAATCTTGATTCCAGCTTGTGATTCATCCAGCCCAGCATTTCACATGATGTACTCTGCATATAAGTTAAATATGTAGGGTGACAATATACAGCCTCGACATATTCCTTTCCTAATTTTGAATGAGCTGTGATGGGAGCTATTTTGTGTGTCCAGCTCTTTGCGACCCCATGGACTATGGCCTGCCAGGCTCCTCTGTCCATGGGATTTTCCAGGCAAGAATACTGGAGTGGGTTGCCATTTCCTTTTCCAGGGAATGGGAGCTATTTGATGACTGTAAACTGGGAGTGATATAATCTGACTTAAACTTTTAAAGATACACCCTGACTGTCTTTTAAACTAGGTAATAAGTGGTAAAGGATCTGCCTGCCAATGCAAGAGACACAGGAGATGTGGACTGGCAACTGACTCCAGTTTTCTTACCTGGAAAATTCCATTCCATGGGCAGAGGAAACTGGCAGTCCAAAGGGCTGCAGAGTCAGACACAACTCAATGACTGCATACACACAGTAGGGTAGACGGTAACCAAGCAGCTCCCCTGGGTTGGTTGTTCAGGAAGAGCCTTTGAGGATGTGACATTTAAGTCAAAATCTGAAGAGACCCAACAACAGTCACGAGAAAGACTTCAAGGCAGTGAGAGGAACAAGGTCAAAGATCCAAAGATGGGAATGAGAAGCAGAAAGAAGGTCAGCTTGGACAGTACTTTGTGAGAGGGAGAGTGATGTGAAATGAAGCTGGAAGGTAAGCAAGGGCCAGCTCCAAAGGTTTCATAAGCCAGGGAAAGGAGTTTGGATTTTATTCCAGGTATGATGGGAGCCATTGAGTGACTGTAAACTGAGAGTGGCATAATCTGACTTAAATTTTTAAAGATACATCCTGGCTGTCTTATGCCTCTCTTTACTGTCACTGTGCATGGCTGGCCCTCTTCGCTGAAATCATTCTTGTCTTTGAAAGAGGATATCCCCTACAGTCACACAGGAAGAAGTACTCAGCAGACCAAGAGGCTACCACATTCTGAAAAGCCGATGGTTCTTTCATTATTTATGCTTTTAGGAGGTGACAAAATGAAAGCAAGTTTTGAACTGTGGTGTTGGAGAAGACTCTTGAGTCCCTTGGACTGCAAGGAGATCAAACTGGTCAATCCTAAAGGAAATCAGTCCTGAATATTCATTGGAAGGACTGTTGCTGAAACTGAAACTCCAATACTTTGGCCACCTGATGCGAAGAACTGACTCACTGGAAAAGACCGTAATGCTGGGAAAGATTGAAGGCAGGAGGAGAAGGGGACGACAGAGGATGAGATGGTTGGATGGAATCACCGACTCGATGGACATGAGTTTGAGCAAGCTCTGGGAGTTGGTGATGGACAGGGAGGCCTGGCATGCTGCAGTCCATGGGGTGGCAAAGAGTCGGACACGATTGAGTGACTGAACTGACTGACTGGAAGCAGGAAGTTGACTATCTACCCTGAGAATTAAAAACAAGAAAGCTAGTATCAGGGCTATAGTGAACATGAAATCAGATTCTGCCTTCCTGTACCTTGTTTTTCATTAGTTCAGTGTGCAGTCACACTTATTCCAGTATTCTGGAAAGAACTGAAGGTTTACTCCTGCTGACCAGTGATGAACCAGGTTGACATTTGGAATGTACCCCAAACTGGATCCCAAGAACACTTGGCCATCATAGATTGTGAGTCTGCATAGAGACCCTCCTAGGAGTGATATCTCATAGAATGTCAGTGTACTTCTGAGGACAAATCAAAATTGTACTCAGTGTGGTGTCTGGGTTCTGGAGCTAATGCAAAGTGTTTGGGAAAAAACCCACAACCCAGTGATAGTAAGATAAGCATCTTTCCTAATATTTCATGGTGATAAAGATTTCTCTTCCTTTTTGGAACTATCAATATATATACGATGAACACTGGACAGGGAATCAGGAATACCAAGGGATTATGTTTAAAGTTTGACAAAATACTCTGAACCTTAGTCTGCTCATCTCTGAAGGAACTTGAACTGACTCCATCTTGGATCATTCTCAGCTCTCACATATAACTGTCCATATACCATCATCTTGATTTCCAGAGGCCCACATTTGTGAGATGGTAAGACTAAAGGCAGGGACATCTGGTCTGCCATACAGCTGACTGGCCCACACAGGGATTAAACCTATACCTTTGTCTTCTTTAGCACCATTTCATATCAGTTGAACCAGGCATCTCTGCCCTGAAGTGTACAGATCAAGTGAGTTTATCTTCCTTACTAAACTATATATTCTTTAATGTTGACTATGTAATGTATATTATTCAATTCTCATAATAACCCCATTTGTAAACACTATTATTATCTCCAATTTAATGCAAGAAACTGAACCTTGGAAAAGTTAATTAATTTACCTGAGATCATGGCTAGAGCATACCAGATTTAAATCACACTGACTCCAAAACCTATGCAAAAATTTAGCTGCCACACTGCAGCATCATCCCTTGTTTATTACTTAATCATATTTACAATACATGTCAAGATGTTTGACAGATATTATTAGATGCTCAACAGGTGATTGTTGGATGAATAAATGTTTAATGCTCTGCTGACTTCCCTTCAGTCATCACTCACGCTGCTTTGTAGAAGCACTGTAACCTTGCTCACCAGAAAGCTGTACTCACTCTACTTATGTTATGCAGAATTGTCCATGAGACTGTCCCTATAACTGGAGCCACCCATGTGATCATTAATTTTATGATCAACTTCACTGGGCTAAGAGATGCCCAGATTGCTGGTAAGACATCTTTTTTGGGTATGTCTGTGAGGATATTTCCAGAACAGAGTAGACTGAGTAAAAAAAGATTACCCTCACCAATGTGAGTGGGCATCATCCAATCTGCTGAGAGTCTGAATAGAACACAAAGTTGCAGGAAGGACAGATTTGCTCTCTTGGCTTTAGATGGAATGTCCATCTCTTCCTGCACCATTAGCACACCTGGTTCTCAGCCTTCAGACCTAGACTGGGACTTAACACCATCAGCTCCCCTGGTTCTCAGGCGTTTGGACTTGGACTAAATTACGCCACTGGGTTTCCTGGTTCTCCAGGCTGCAGACAGCAGATCATGGGACTCCTCAGCCTCCATAATTACATGAATCAGTTCTTATCATCAGTTATACCGTGTATCTATCTCCCATTGGTTTGGCTTTTCTAGAGAACTCTAATACAACCTATATAAAGACTTATATACTTGACTTAATAAATTTTCCTTGATATTCTCTGATTAGGCATGTCTCCCCAACTAGTTTAACCATTTTGGGGAGCAGTGGTTCCCAACTAGAAGGATGGAATGAGGAGACACATGAGAACCACTTGATGAATTTTTTTAAAACTACAGAAGTTCCAAGTGCAGCACCTCCTCTCCCCCAACAAATCCTCATCCTAGATGGGTAGGAGAGGGTCTAAGTTGATACAAGTTTCCAGGTGTTTCTGATATGTTTCACCAAACACTTCCACCATCCCCACCTCTGCACACACACATCTCCATTTAGAGAAAGTCAGTTCTATCTTTTCATTTAAATAAAGGCTGATCTTCTTAGAATTTAAATTAAATGATGAGGCTTTATGTGGCTGACTTGAACATAAAGACATCCAGACTTCTACTGTACCGCTTATTAAAAATAAATAATTATCCTCCACACTTTTACAGGTGGGTTTTCATGGAAGATGGAGTTACATACTTATATACTTATGTTTCATTGTGTCTTTTTCAGAATTAGACTTCTATCACATAATACACAGCTTACATTAAAGTTTTATGAGAGCTTAAGAAATGTAGAGCAGGACTGCCCCATAGAACAATAATAGAAATGTTCTCTATCTGCTCTGTCCAGTACAGTATCCTAGACTAGACACATGTGGCCTCTGAGCATTTGGAATATAGCTAGCGAGACTGAGGAGCTAAACTTTTTAATTGTTTTTATTTTAATTAAATATAAATAGCATCCTGTATCTAGCAATTTGTTGTTGTTCAGTCACTAAGTCGTGTCTGACTCTTTGCGACCCAATGGACTACAGCATGCTAGGCTTCCCTGTCCTCCACTATCTCCCAGAGTTTGCTCAAGTTCAAGTCCTCTGAGTTGGTGCTGCTGTCTAACCATCTCACCCTCTCACTCCCTTCTCCTTTTGCCTTCAATCTTTCCCAGCTACAGAGTCTTTTCCAGTGAATTGGCTCTTCACATCAGGTGGCTGAAGTATTGGAGCTCCAGCATCAGTCCTTCTGATGAAAACTCAGGGCTGATTTCCTTTAGGATTGACTGGTTTGATCTCCTTGCAGTACATATTGGAATGTACAAGTACAGTATAAAGAAACATCCTTCCATTTTTTTAAGCCAAAATAATGTAGAGCTAGGACCCATTCCGTTTCTATAAAAGCCAAAGCAAAAATGATACTGTGAAAACCTAGAAGAAACTCTACCATGCTTACATTTCCACTGGGAAATGAATTCTTAACAAAAAAAGAAATTTCTGACCCAGGATAGACAAATGGAGATAGGAAGCAAAGAGGCATTCCCAAGGGGAGCTCCCTGGCAAATTCCGAGTTGTCTATGAGACATGGAGCATAGAAAGATTGTCAAGGAGAGAGAAATTCCCCCTCAGAGGAAAATCTAAATGTGTTTTTAGCCACCTGTCACCCCAGAGGGAGGACAGGATGGCAATGTTAAATTGGTAAGGTTGTAAAACAAGGAACTGTACAAGGCCAGCTGAGGTGTTTAAATGCATTTTAACCAATGCAACTTCATTGCTGAAATCCAGACAGAGACTGATGCTTCCTAGATGGCAGATTCGAAACCTGCATCTGTTTCACCTTAGAAAACCAGCATTTCCATTAAAAATTCCATGCCACAAAAATAGAACATGCTGAATTTTCATCTAAATCAAATATTAGGAAAATCAGAAAATGACCCCGGTTTCAGAAAGAGAGAGAGAGAGTGGAGAGAAAACAGGAATACAGGACACACAGGCTCCATTGCAAAAATGTGAACCAGAAAAAAAAAATCATTCTGTACAAACGAAGTAGCTACCAAAGGAACAAAGATGGGAGGGGTGTAAACAGAAGTTTATTCACGGGCCAGACAGGAGAGCAGTGATGAGTTCTAAGCTAGGACAGGATTTCTCAAATCAGATTTCGGGCACGTATGCTTGCAGAGAGATGGGGGTCTTGGAGTTTAATAAGGACGTTTAGTTTTTGTGCTTTCATTTTACCGATTATAAAGAGAAAATTTGTCTTTTTTCGGTGAGACTTCTCAATTGAAAGTCTTATTCAAAGAATGAGACTTCAGCTTTCTTATGTAACTGTTTCTCAAGTGCTGATTAAGAAAATTTACCATAGGTCCTATAGAATTATTTTCCTTTAAAGAAGTCCATAGTTTATCCAAATTTGGGGATCAGTGACCTAGTGGCAGACCACACAAACCCTTTGATTTGTATTTTGTTGGAGGAGTTAAAGCAGTTTTCTAACTTTGCCCTTAGCTTGCTTGATGCTCCTGCTAACTCGCTTCAGTCGTGTCTGACTCCTCGCAACCCCATGGACTGCAGCCTACCAGGCTCCTTCATCCATGGGATTTTCTAGGCAAGAGTACTGGAGTGGGGTGCCATTGCCTTCTTCATAGCTTGCTTGTGAAGAGGTTAAATCTTTACAAACTCAGAAGGCAAGCTGGACATAATATTCCTATTATATTCCCTGATGGATATCTTTGTACTTTTCTATTGCAAATGGGAAGCAGTGTGGTGGGTGGGGTGGTCCTAGATCACTAGTCAGGGGCTCTGCCTCTAACCCTGACTCTCCCAATTGGCTTTCACTTGTCCTCTCTGAGCTTTTGTTTCCTCATCTGAAAAATGAAGCAGGGGACTGGATAATTAATTACCAAGGTCACATCCAGCCTAGATTTCTTTGATACTCACAATAAATTGCAGCATCATCTCATATATCTTCTATGAAAGGCCTCTCAGCTGAAATGCTAAGACTCCCTTTCATTTCTGTTCTTTTCACTGTTGCACTCTACCACAGAGCACCAAAGGGTCAGGAGGTGATGCATCTGCAGGGGAAAAAAAAAAATCAGTCAACATTCAGCCTTCCATCTATTATCTGCTACTACCTAGGAAGTGGGAAATTAAACTATAGAACCCAAACTCCAAGGACTCAGTGTAAATCACCCAGATAAAAAAGAAATACTCAGAGGGACATTTGGGCTGGTTTCTGTAAAGTTTCCAGTGAATGAGACAGATATTCATTCAAGTGTGAGTAAATCAAATAGAAACACAAAAACTATGTCTGCTTTTATGTTTTGAGTATTATAAATATTAAAATTGCTTAATGAGTGGACTCTCAGCCTGCTGGTTGATCTTCCACTCTGACAGTGACACATATTTAGTGAGTTCTCAGGACAAAGGTGCCGCATATGAGCAGTGATGGTATACAAGGCCTGTCTGCCTCTACAGCAAAGAGAAAAGCATGCTGGCCACACATGGACATGGAACCACCAAGCCACTGATGCCTTTTGGTAGAGGTAATGCAATTCTTTTTCTCTAAGAAATCTTCTCCCACTCTTATGGAAGGATGCACATAAAGTATGCCCCATTGCCTCAGCCATGATTGGAATATCATACCTGTCATCTATGGGATAATTCTTAGAGTTCAGAGGGATCCAGAAGAGGTTTCCCTTGAGATCTGTGCAGCCAAGACACAGCACAGAGCATCAAAATACTCTAAAGATTACTCTGGCATCAGCTCCTCAGCCAGCAATAGAACCCATTCTTTTGACCTTTTCTTACATTGGCTACCCACTAAAACTTAGCCTGAAACTTATACCTGGAAATACCTATCATACCTTGGGAGGCAAGCACTGGGTTGTGGGATCCAGAGCAGAATTTAGACATCACTGCAGTTGAACTCTTCCCTAAACTTCACCCCATGTAGAATGATGACGCCACAGCTGTCCCGCACCAAGGACTCCAGCCCTCCAGATGTGGTCCCATGGTCTGATGGGATCACTGTTCCTCTGAGATTCATGGCATTGCTTGTCCCATTGGCAAGAAAAATGTGATTGCCTCTGTCTCTTCTGTTAAAATAACGCCCTTCTGGTCAGCATGGAATGAAAGCCCTCCAAGGCAAAAGAGTGACTTATTTCAAATGGTTCCTTTCGAAATCATCATGTAGTTCCCATTCTAATTATAGTGAAAGTGAACTCGCTCAGTCGGGTCCGACTCTTTGCGACCCCGTGGACTGTAGCCCACCAGGCTCCTCTGTCCATGGGATTCTCCAGGCAAGAATACTGGAGTGGGTTGCCATTTCCTTCTCCAGGGGATCTTCCCAACCCAGGGATTGAACCCGGGTCTCCCGCACTGCAGGCAGACGCTTTACCGTTTGAGCCACCAGGGAAATTTGGCTAATTGCTTAATAATTCTATTTAAATGTCTCCTTTGCTGCAAGTATCAATTCATTAGACCTGCTTTTTCTGGATAGAAATCCCTTTGCTCCCCTAAATATTCGCTGCCTCATTCTCCTGTTTGTAATTTTGCCAGAGCAACATTCCATGTGACATAAGTAGCATCCCTTAAAAGAGGTGTTGGACACATCAGGGCGTCTCTCTGTGTTCCAGAGCCCAGGCTCTGTATTCTATATCCTTGAAGCAGTACCTGTGATTGGGAAAGATCTGAGAGTGTGTCTTTAAGAAGCTTTCCTGCCAGGCAAATAAAACTGCAGTCACCAGCAACCCTGACACACCCCTGCAGTGGGGGTCTGCTGTGCTTGACAGAGTGAGAGAGGCTGCCTGAGAAAGAACCCAAGCCCAGCCTTTAGGAGCCTACAGCCCAGCTGGCAGCTGGGGTTATATTTACACCAAAGAATACCAGCAGAGCAGAGGCCTTCTCAGAGCACAGCAGTCTGTGGCTGGACACACATACACACACCACACACACACAGAGACACACACACACTGCATGGTGGGAGAATGCACTCCTGTGGAAGCTGAGACCCATGGTGGGATCTGTGCTCCAGGGGTGAGTATGCTTCCTGCCCAGGAAGCCTATGACCCACCCTTTCTGGCAAAGGTCAGTTAAGCCAGGGTACTGAACATTCCCTGGCATCTTCCTTGTCATTCTTCCCTTCTGTTTTTGAGCAGCTGAAGACTTCAATGTTGCTTTTAATTTTTCATTTGAAATGATGTTTTTAGTGCTGAATGTTCCAGCTTTAAAGAATCACATTGCTTCATCCAAATGCTCACATCCCATTGAATGCCAACACAATCCTTCCTGCCTTTGAAGAAGTGAGAAAGGGCCTGAGGGAACTTAGAGTGACGGGGGAGAGGCCTCCAGCTTCCACCCTGGAGACTTTCTCAGACCAGTGATGAATAAGAAGTGACATAGTCAGGTAACTACCAGACAAGAGAAGTCAGGAAAGGGTGAAATGGGAAGCAGAAGATGCGAGGTGTCAGAGGGGAAGGAATCAGGTGTCCCGGGGTCAGAAGGATGGGATAGCCATTACTCTGGGTTCATGGAATGCCATATCTTTTTTTTTTTTTTCATAGTGGAGTATAGTTGATTGAAAATGTTGTGTTAAGTCGGAGAAGGCAATGGCACCCCACTCCAGTACTCTTGCCTGGAAAATCCCATGGATGGAGCCTGGTAGGCTGAAGTCCATGGGGTCACTGAGAGTCAGACATGACTGAGCGACTTCACTTTCACTTTTCACTTTCATGCATTGGAGAAGGAAATGGCATCCCACTCCAGTGTTGTTGCCTGGAGAATCCCAGGGACGGGGGAGCCCGGTGGGCTGCCGTCCATGGGGTCGCACAGAGTCGGACATGACTGAAGTGACTTAGCAGCTGTGTTAAGTAAGATGGTCCTAAAAAAACAAGGTTGTGTTTCAGGTGTACAGCAGAGTGATTCAGTTATACATATACATGTATCCATTATTTTTCAAGTTCTTTTCCCATTTGGGTTATTACAGGATATTGACTAGAGTTCCCTGTGCTATATAGTAGGCCCTTGTTGGTTATCTATTTTATTTTACTTTTAAATTAATTAGTTTTTTGGTTGCACTGGATCTTCCTTGCTTCACATGGACTTTCTCCAATTGTGGCAAGCAAAAGCTACTCTCTAGCTGTGGTGCGTGGACTTCTCATTGCAGTGGTTTCTCTTGTTGCAGATCTCAGGCTCTAGAGCACACGGGCTTCAGTGGTTTCGGTGCATGGGCTCAGTTACGACTCATGGACTCTAGAGCTCCAGCTCAGTAGTAATGCATGGGCTTAGTTGGCTCACACCATGTGGAATCTTCCCAGACCAGGGATTGAACATATATCCCCTGCATTGGCAGGTGGATTCTTAACCACTGGACCACCTGGGAAGTCCTGTCTATTTTAAATATAGCAATGTGTACATGTCAGTCCCAAACTCTCAGTCTAACCCTCCCCTCCCACCCATCCCCCACTGATAATCATGTTTGTTCTCTAAGTCTGTGAATCTGTTTCTATTTTGTAAATTTGTTTGTATCATTTTTTTAAGATTCTGCATGAAGTGATATCATATGATACTTCTCTTTCACTGTCTGATTTCACTTAGTATGATAATCTCCAGGTCCTCTGTGTTGCTGCAGATGGCATTATTTCATTCCTTTTAATGGCTGAGTAGTATTTCATTGTATATGTACCATATCTTCTTTATCCATTTTATCTGTCAGTAGACGTTCAGGTTGCTTCCATGTCTTGCCTACTGTAAACAGCACCGCTGTGAACATAAGAGTGCATGTATCCTTTTAAACCATGTTTTGCTCCAGATATATGCCCAGGAGTGGGATTGTGGGATCATACGGTAGCTCTATTTTTAGTTTTTGAAGGAACCTCCATATTGTCTCCATAGTGGCTCTTAGCAGTTTACATTCCCAGCAACAGTGTAGAAGGTCTCCCTCCTCTCCATCCCCTCTCCAGCATTTATTGTTTGGTGATGGCCGTTCTGACTGGTGTGAGGTGATACCTCATTGTAGTTTTGATTTGCATTTCTCGCATCTTTTCATGTGCCTCATGGCCATCTGCCATGTTTTTAAATAAGACCTGTCTCTGTAAGCAGATGCAGCACTAGGAGATGGAGGTGGAGGAGGGAATTCGCTGTGGAGGCAGGTGAAGGACTAGCAGGACACTAGTTCTGCTCACTCAGGGACGAAGTGTCATCGGTGAAGGCAGTGTGATCCTCCTCAGAGCACGCTACTTGCAGCTTCCTTTCAGGCTAAGGTCTCCTACTTTCCTTGACCATGGTATCCTGCCAGTGAGGTCAAAGCTGACAGAATGGATCTGGAAAAGAACAGAGGAGAGATGTGTGTCCTTCTGTGTGACTTGGTGCTCAGGGCCCACCCCTGTCCTTGCACTGGCCTTTACTGTGTGAGACACGGGGCAGAAACAAGGCAAAACATGTAAAATGCCAGCAGCCTGAAGCGTAACACCTGGTGATGTGTACATAGCCTGGCATTGTCCAACGTGAACCAGGCCTCAGGGCTCTAATCGATCTGTGTGTGTGCCATTAATTTTTATTTATCTTTCTTAAAAAGCAACTCTGAATTGCTTTGGAATTTGAAATAATGCCCTCAAAGAATTATAATAATGTTTATAAACTATCACTCAACCTGTGCATTTCTAACTTTGTCTCTTTTTTTCTCCTAAATGTTTTTTATTTCTTTAATTGTTTTTCTTATTGAGCATCTAAAATTCTTACTGAGTCATTAGCTTTCTGTAAAGTTTTGATCGTCTAATCTGGGTGGTATTGCCTGAGGAAGCCAAAGATCAAAATAACAACAGTGATAACTAATACTTAAATGATGCTTAGCATTGAATAGAACTGTTTAGGTATTTCACATGTGTTAATTTATTCCATCCTCACCACAGTCTTATGAGGTAAGTGTTATTGTTAGACCCATTTTACAGATGAGGAAACTGAGGCATGGAGTCACACAGCTGCAAGTGGCAAAACCAAGATATGAAACTAAACTCAGTTCTGAGAGCTGTGTTTCTCACCACTGTGAATCGTCACATGAGTCTCTCTCCACACTGGGAATGGAATGGCCAGGAATGACACTGTGATTTTTAACCTTTAAAAATAAAAGTGCAAGCTCTTAATTTATTGTGCCTTTAACCCTTCTGTTTTTCCCTCCTAAACTCTCAGATGATGGACATGCTTAAAGCACACTAAGGTAGTGTGAGACCACGCCATGTGAGTGTGAGCATGGCTGCTGTGGCGCCGGCTGTGCTGCGTGCGCTTCCGCCTACCAGAGTGTGAGCATGGCTGCTGTGGCCGGCTGTGCTGCGTGCGCTTCCGCCTGCCATCCCCGCATGCTTCCTCCGCTGCTCTGATCCCGCTTCCGCCGCTTGGCAGTGGGGCCGCATGAACCGTCACTTTTAAGCCATAGAGCTCCTGTCTTTGTTCCTGATTCTGTATTTGTATTTCTCTCTCCCACAATGCCCAGAGAACTGCCGCTGTCAGCCTGGCACCTCCCTGGGAAGGAGCTGGGGACGCCTGGGGAAAGCGTTTGATTATTGTTCTCTGACAATGAGCCCTCATATTGTCAGCTTTTAGGATTCTGGGCGTGTGTCCACGTTCTCACGGCAGCATTCTACTCCACAGAGTGAAAACGTGTGTAGGCTCCTCATGCAGGCGGTGGTCACCAGCGCATCTTTGCTGTGCGGTGTTCTTCTGGGGCCACCAGCCTAAACAGATAATTGCTCTGTGAGTCTTCACAGGTGTGAATGCCATGTGAAAATAAATACCATGCAACAGGGTTAAAATGAGCTATGGAGAAAAGTGGAAATCTTCTCCTTTGTTGATTGTTTTCTCTGTACCTGTGTATATGGTGGACACATATAAATATACTGAACAAACGTGATTATGAATGAGAAAGGAGAATGGTGTTTAAGCCACATAGGGGTTATATTGGCCTTTTATTGTACACACACACGCATGTGCACACATACACATTCTCTTTTGGTGTTCCTTGAATCTACATAAACCGTATTTCCACTTTGAGTGAATTCAATGTGATAAACTAGATTTACCAAATAAGTAAGTTGGGGAGAAGGAATCTGCACCTGACACAGAGTCCTGACTTCCAGTACAGCCTCCCCACCTGACTGTGACTTCAGGGATGGAACTTCCTCTTCTCAGTCTCCCTGAAGTTTCAAATGTGTGTTGAAAGGGAAAAATTGGGTAGGAGGAAACTTTACAAGTTACTTGTCGTGGTGACAAGAATTGGAAACTGCAGGGACTTTCATGAGATGTGACTAAGTACTTATTCCCCCTGCAGTGTTGGGACCCCTACCCATCATTTAGACACACAAAGAATTGTGGAGCTTAAGGGTCCTTAGAGATGGATTATTCACTCCAGAACCCTTAATTCACAGATGATTGAGGGAAAGCACCCTGGCCAAATGGGGCAGAGCCTGTATTGCAACTCAGTTCTCTTTCCATCAGAGCACCTATTAATGTGCTGCCCCTAGCTCATTTCTCTTTGGGAAATGAGAAATGTACAGGAAATGTGTACATTTTCTGTACACAACCAGGAAATGAATGAAGTGAAGGAGTCACTTTGATTTCATCCCAAGAAAGGACCCTAGGTCCCAGTCCTGGCTCTGCCACTACATCTGGATGAGCTTGGGAGAGTTACACTGCCTCTCTGGACCTTGGGCTCCTCATCTATAAAATGACTTCGACAACAGCCAGCTTCAAAAAAGTAAGTGATAAGTTTGCTTCTAACTCAGCTGTTTCCATGCAGCTTCCTCCCAGCAGTATTCATTTCTCTCTGTAGGATTATGGAGAAAGTTATAGTTGGGCTATGTGCAAAGAGACAGCCCAGAGGAACAAGAGCCCTGTGAGTCTCTGTTATTAAGTGAGGAACGATGAGGGCAGGAGGGACAAGGTGCAGGAGAAAGGCAAATAGCCTGCCCTCCCCACACAGACCTACCACATCATAGGTGGACGTGGCTAACCCCACGTTTAGTCATCCCGGTTATGCTGATTTCTGCAGTCTGAGGTTACCTGGCTGGTATCCACCTCTTTCCAAGACACCGGTGATTAGAGCTCTGGAACTTAAGGACACTCAGTAGCTGAATTAAGTCACATTTTCTCCTTTTAGTGTGTTGCTTAATGAACTAATGGGGCCAGGGAAGTCACTGAGGCTGTCCAAACCTAATCTGAAAGTCACTTAAGGCAAGTGTAGAGACCCATGTGTGCAAACTTCCAGAAGAGTTTTGAGATACACTCCTTGTTTATGTAAAATTAGAAATACAGAGATTAACCAAATGTGCTGTGTCGTGTTAATAGAGATTTCTTTTTCCATGGTAAATCCAAGGCATTTTATGATGAATCTTTGTTAAAAAGCAAAGGATCATCACTGATTTAACATGTGGCCCATTTTGGTTTCCATAGATCCAGTCTGGATTAACACGCAATTATTTCCAAGATAGTGCATCAGGTCTGCAGCCGTCTTCCCTGTATCTGATGCTGATTTAGAGTTGGGTGGGAAGAACAGGACAGGGAGGTGGAAATACAGAAGTGGATAACTTCCTGTGCATGTCTTAGGTTCTTAATGCTGCTGGACAAAATGGAGAACTGCTAAGAGCTGTGACCTTGAAAAGTACTACTGGGACAGAATTTCAGCTCCAGCATTTTGGTGGAGTAGAGGCTTTGTAGGCAGCAAACCTGGCTGGAAGGGTTGCTCTAACGGACTCTTAAAGCTACATTTGCATGGCACTTCACATAAGGTTGAAAAATGCCAGTAGACCTTGTCAATGGGAGGGAGCAGCTTTTGGAAATTCAGGCCTGTGTTTCAGGCCTCTTCCAGCTCCTTCCCGGCCCCTTCGGGATAATCATTGTCCTGCTGAGCCCTCTAGTGGCCGTACTGGTAACTACAGGAGACTGTGGTGGGAGGGGAGAAAGTCAGACTCTGTGGACAGCCCCAAAACACAGCCAGACACGACTTTGGCGCTCCGTGGAGGCTGTCGATGTGGGAACATGCCCAGGTGTTGGTGATGGTGATTTTGCCTTCTTGTCTGCCATGGTGATGGTGATTTTGCCTTCTTGTCTGCCTCTGGTTATCCCAGCTTAGTTCTGGGATCTGCGGGACCCTTCAAGACTTGCCCTAAGACAATACCCTAAGCCCACTGTTACCTGAAACCAAACTGAGTTCCCTAGAGTCTGAAGGGCGTCTGACCGGCACATGTGCCCACGTTTGTCCCCCGGGGCCCCAGTGTTGACCCACCTGGCTTTGGGGTCAGGGGACCCTATACTGTTTCCCAGGCATTCAGCTCCCAAAGGGACAGAACACCAGCCCGCCACCGCCTCCCACACTGTTCCTCAGGGCTTCCCGGGAGCAGTAAGTAGGTTACACCTGACTGACACAAGGCTAAATTGTTTTTAATTGTTTAACCCAGTGGTTTTCAAAGTGTGGTCCCCAGACCAGCAGCGTCAGCATCACCCAGAAACTTGTTAGCGATGCGGATGCTCAGGCCCCACCCACCTGGACCTACTGAATCAGAAGCTCTGTGAGAGGGGTCCCGCCACCTGTGTCTTTCAGGCTTCCAGGTGACAGTGAGACTTGCCCTGGTTTGCGGCCCCCCGCTAAAAGCAGTGATTCACAAACATCAGTATATAAGTGATGGCAAACTCTCAGCTTATTTAAATGTGGGTGCTGACCCCCTCACCCACAGGGATTTAGTAGTTCTGTGGTGAGGATACAGAAAGATGATTCATAAGCCATCATTCCATATAATTCTGATGGGAGAGATCCACACACCACCGTGTTGAGGAAGTCTGTTCTAAAAAGAGCAGAGCCAGCTTCGCCAGCACGGGTTAGCTTCCTCTCTTGAATGAGAGATAAATAGTGTTCTCATATTTCCCCGGTCGTGAGAGAAACCTCAGTAAACCTATCAGATACTCCAGGTCTTTGACGGAGGTCTCCCTTGGCAGATGAGGTGTTGCTGCAGCTGTAAGGAAGATCTCAGTGGGGTCTGTATCATAATTCAACACAAGCCCTTCCTCTGGAAAGAGACACTAGTTACTGCGGGAACAGCAAGAGCAGGACGCCTGCAGATCCTTGTGGGTCTGGATCTCTGGGTGCTATGTCAGACTCGACCAAGAAGCTGTGTGCCATCTTGGCTATGAGCCCATCAGATAGCAAGTTGCCCTTTTCTTTTCCCTTCTTGAACAATTCGAGATTTAGTGGTACTTTCTCAGTGAGGCCCAAGACTTCGGTTCATTTTAATACTGTTAGGAGGAAAGAATTTTCAAGACTTGAGGTTATGAGTGCAGTTGGCTTCTATGGCACCTGCCTTGATCACTCTAGAAAAATAGAGTTCATTTGTTGTGAAGATTCTTGTGAATGAAAAGTCCCAGGTCTTCTCATCACAGCTGTGGGCCCTATTGGGAGATCCAGGGGGGGGATTTGCCAGCGTTCTTCTATCCCATTGAACATTCCCATTTAAACACACATCCCCCTCCCAGTTCTCTGCCAAGCACCCACACCTTCATGGGGTGCTAATTCACTGGGCTGTGCTCCGAGAAGACTCTTAAGCACATTTCAGGACCCCTAAGCACTCACATTTTCAAGAATCTGACAGGAACAGAGTGAGAGATGTGGTACTGACATTCCTTGCCTCCACCCAGGATTCTCAGTCCTTGTCAAGAGGCTTGTGTGCACGAGTATGTCTGCTTGGGGCAGCATCTTTACCAAGTCAAGCCTCTAGTCTTTCAAACCACGTGGGTAGAGCAGGCAAACGTACTCGCTCCCTTTCCTCCTCCCCCTCCTCCTTTCCTCCCTTCCTTTGTTGACATTTTCGTTCCATCTTCTTCCCTCACCCATTTCCTCCTGCTTCCTTTCCTGTGTTTTCTGTGCTTCTGTGAATTTCTCCAGCTTTTTCTCCCCTCTCCTCTTCTTGTTGGGCCTCCCATAGTCCTGAAAAGCAGTTCCCCTACCCCACCCCAGGAGCCCAAAGAGCCTCACCAGCATTAACTGCTGAAACCACAGGCATCCTGCCACGCAGGGAATGTCACCTTAATTTACTGTAAAGCATAATTAAAAGACAGATCTCCCGTCTCCCCTCGCTCAGACAGAGGGAGACAGCAGGGAAGCAAGGAAGGGGAAGAGCAGCAAAGGAAAATTCAAAAAGAAGCCACAAACAGTGTCGAATTTTAAACTCTGTGTTCAGAAGGAGTGCAAGCCACACTGTCCCCAGCCCTGGGGTCTGGTAAAAGCACCAGGCTTAAGTCGGCAGGAAGCAAGAGGAAGAATAAAAGGGGAAAATGCTGCCAACAGGGCAGTAGTAAAGAGAAGAGAAAGCTTTTGTCCAGAGAATAAGTCTGCTCTTCCCAGGGCTGCCCCTGGGTCAGGAAGGACCCCATTTGCTAGTTGGGGTGGGTGGGGCCGGCCTCGCAGGTGGGTAGCGCCGAGCCTCCTCTTGCTTCTTTGTTCTTGCTCCTGTACCCGGGGCACTATGAGTGCACGACCAGGGTAGTCCCACAGGGTCCCAGGCTCAGAAGGGCCCCATGCTTAGGGCTGAAAGCTCTGCAGCCCCCACCTTGAAATTGGGTCCTGCTGCAGCGTGTCTGGTGGACAGTGGATAGGAGGCCGCAACTCAGTGAGGGAAGAACCTGTTGCCCGCCCTGACCCATTTACCTAGTGCAGAGGTTGCAGTACCCGGGGTGGGGGGGTCCACCCATCTGCTGAGGGCTGGAGATTCCCACCTGTGTATCCCATGACGGGAAGAGGAGAACCCCAAGGCCTTCCCCGAGCCAGGGAACAGTGTGACCCTCAGCTGGCGAGAGGGGGAACAGCAGCAGCCATCAGGGATGAGAAGCACGCAGGACAAGGCTTCTGGGTGCCAGTGAGGCTCTGAAGTGTCCCCGAGCCAGAGGCCCAACCCCGCCACTCTCTGGAGCCCACTCTGTGCCTGGGGAACCCTCTCTTCCTTCCCAGTCTTCCTGAATCTATCTGTATTTACTTTTTCTGGCCAGCTCGAGGCACCCCTCAGGGACAAAATATATTTGTGTGATTTAAGTGATTGCACAAAAAAGTTAAATGCTCTGATATTTGCATTTAAAACTGGCGTTGCACGATGTAAAAACACATAGTAAAATTCATGCTGTTTAAATTTTTAATTTTTATTTACTCAGAGGGACATTAAATTGGAAGTAAAAAGCACCATGGCCAGTGGTGGTTGCTCATCAATGGGAATGTATTTAATACAGCTGAACTGTATTGCTTAAGATGTGCATGGAATGTGTAAATGTAAAAGAGGTTAAGTGGCAAATTTTATGTTACATGTCTATTACCACAATAAGCAAAAAGAAAGAGTGGAAACAAACTTCATGACGAGGCAAGAGAGAGCGACCACAGGAAAAAAAAAAAAAAAAAGAAAAAACTTTGTATTTTAATATCTTGAATGGCCCTTTTTTCTGCTTTTTGAACAATTTTCGTCTAACACTGAGTCCGCAAATGGTGCAGCTCGCAGTCCCTCCTGACTTGCACATGACCACTTAAAGCTTGCACCATATTACAGAACAAATTCTAATCCTGCGACGAGATGGGGAGGTCCCCGTCTGTGACTAAAAGTAATGTCAACCTTCCTCAACGTTCATCTACAGGCGGAAAAAGAAAGGAGGAAACAGAAAAATGAAAAAAAACAGATTCTTGCATTTAGATGATCACCCATCACATTTCTAGGTAACCTCAGATAAGCACAGGGCAGTGTGAGAGTTCTGGGGTGAGGTCAGTTCATTAATTGATGAGAAAATGTCTTCAAAAACAGCTTCTCACACTTAACACAGATTCCTCTGTATTTCCAGTATATGGCAAATGATTTAGGTCATTTATCAGCCTCCTGTCTGAAGTCTGGTGCCTCAAAGATAATAAGATTATAACATCTCACCACTTTGGTATGATAAAAGGAAATAAAACAGATTTCAGTGCAGAAAATATCTCTGGAGTACCATTTGTCTAAGTAAAATTTGTGGTGCTACATTTTAAACAAGATTTTTTAAAGAGTATAGTAGCATTGTGATCCTTACAGGTTAAGAAAATTTTGGCTAAACTGAGGCCTGCTATGTTTGCAAATTCCTCCTAATTACTCTCTGTGGACCAGTAACCATCCACCCAAACATACCTTTCTCTGCATTCCCATGAACCCTGGTAAGCTCTTTAGGCAGTCATGGGAAGCTTAATGTATTTCCTGTGAAATCATACCATTCTCCTTGATCAGCTTATCCCAGCTTTGCAAATTTAAAAAATTTCATTCCTGGCATCAACAGCCTGTTAAATTAGTTCTGATTAATAATTGAATCTTAAGACCGGTTCAAGGCAACATCTACAATAAGAGATTAGTGGGGAAGGCAGAGTGGTACCTTGTAGCACCGTGTGGTAATAAAACAGACTGGTGACCTCAACTGGAGGTGAGAGGTAGTAGCCAGACTCTGGCAAAGTGTAACTCCTTAGACAAATCATAGAAATACACAGACATGTCTCCCCTCCAGACTGATGAGCCTAGCATTTATTTCCTAGTAATATACATATATTGCTGATCTAGACACATCCTTCCTGGACTTGCAGTGGGACTGCAGGCCATAAACCCTCTTGGATTTTGAATTATTTATAATGGCATTGAAGAGCATTTCTTCCTTTAATTCTGAAGTGGAAAATTCAGTCATCCTGAAATGTCAGACCGAGAAACAGATAGGCTTCTAGCTTAACAATCGAAAGAATAGCCCTTCTGGAGGTTTTCCAGACAAACAGGATGTCCACATAACTCGAGATCTCTGTGGCAAACCCTTTAAGCGTGTCCATGCTTATACCACCCAACTTCTAGGGCTCAAGTTCTGAGCCCCAGAATTTTCTTGGGCTCAGACCTTCCCAACCCAATACATGACTGAAGGTGATTTCATTTCTTTCACTCTTTCACTCACTGAAGACAGAAGGAAACCTAAAGGTAAAAGAACATCAGCACAGATCACACTTTTAAGCAACCCCTGGAGTTTCTCAGTGGAGGCCTTTAGGCTGCCCTAAAGTGTCGCGTCAGAACCACTGGGGGAATTGGTTTAAAATCCTATGGCGTGCATTCTGCCCAGATCTACCAATTCTGATTCTTTGGGCATTTTTTAATTAACTAGGAGACTTCCCTGGTGGCTGAGATGGTAAAGAGTCTGCCTGCAATGTGGGAGACCCAGGTTTGATCACTGGGTCGCGAAGATCCCCTGGAGAAGGAAATGGCAATCCACTTCAGTATTCTTGCCTGGAGAATCCCATGGATGGAGGAGCCTGGTGGGCTACAGTCCATGGGGTCACAAAGAGTTGAACACAGCTGAGCAACTCACTGTAGTTCCCAGAAGTCAAGAGCAGGTTCCTTCAACATTCGTCCTCTCTGTAAGCACCAACTGAGGAAGTACCGTGACCTGCGCATGGTGCCGGCTTCTGTGAGTCAGCTGATCCTCATGCCTTCTCTCTGAACAGGGACATCCTGCATGTTTGGGGTACTTAGGAAAACCTCAGGGTGCAAGCCAGGATTGAGAAGTCAATCTTTAGGAGGATTAGAGGAAAATGTAACCATGATAATGGCTATAAGACTCCCACTCCCTTGCATCGTTGTGATTTTGCCATATGCCAGAGGCTTTGCCTGTATTATCTCATTTCTTCCTCCAAATCATCTGTGAAGTAGGCACAAGTATATTGTCCTACTTTACAGATGAAGATAGCCCAGTGGAGCTCTCCGACGAGTTGACAGTTGAACATGGATTCACTCTCAACAGTCTACTTCCAGAACACAGGCTCTTCACCACCACTCCAGCCATCGTGGTTATTTTCCTTTTCCTAATAACGCAAAAACTAGGAGGTGACGCTGTGAAGTGCGTACCACCATGTGCCCTCCAGTTTCTATTCCAGTGGTGATTTGTTGTGTATTAAACCCATGAAGCACCAGTGCATGCCAGGTTCTGGGGATACAAAATGAATCATTGTCAAGATGGTCCCAGTTACCAAAATGTTGAATCATGTAGAAAGTCCAGAGTTAAAACTCAGAATCCCCAACTTCCTTGAGCGGCTTTGAGCCCATTGAGCTGCGTGGCTTGCCTTCCTAAAATTCTCTCAGGGGACAGAGCTTCGAGCTCCCTTGCATTAGTGTGATGTCAGAATAATTGCCAGTTTAGCTGTTCTTACTCAAGCAAAACTGCTCCTGGGGGCAGTAAATTTGGAACTGAAGCCTCTTTGTCATGCAAAGATAAATGTAATTTTTACATCTTTCAGTGTGTTAAAGTCCATCATTTTCCTCCTTCCTGAATACTGATAAAAATTTACTTGGCTCCCAAAACTGCCCCCCTCATTCTCATTCCTAAAAACAAAGAGCGAAGCTACGCCTGAGAACAGCAGGGAGATTTTCTGACTGAAGGTTCTGCAGGAAAGAAACGGTGCATGTGGTTTGCAATCATTACTGTGTAGCAGCTTCTGTGGCAGTTAAAGTCTACTTAAAATAAGTTGGTAAATTCTAGCCATGTCCCAGCCTGCTGTGAAGACTGAATACCAACCAGACTATCTCACTGTCAATAGGAAAACTGTGAAAGTATCTTGAAGACCCTTTAGACTTGCCCTGAAAATAAGCATTGCAGATGTTTTTCACCCCAAACCACCTTAACCAATCTGTAAGACTTTTTCTCACCCCTCTTACATTACAGGTGTTCCTATGGGGGCAAAGCAGCCCTCGGGGCTCAAGTCCCTGACCCGGGGCAGACTCAGGTCTTACAGCAAACTACAATTCACAAGCCTCCCAGCCACCCCTCACAATTTGGTTCCTGAAAGCAAAGCTGCATCCAGAGACCCCTCCTCCTAAACTTAACTGTAGACAGAGAGGGTGTCTTGCCCTGCCCTCCTCAGACCTTGTCAGGACCCCAAGCTTCTTCCCCCACATTGAGAACCCCACATGCAGGATCACCACCAACACCCCGTCTGCTTTCCCCACCTCTGTTCCTAGGTAGCCAAGCACTGCTGGAGAAAGACCCAAGACTAACCACCCCTGAGCACTCATCCATCGCCCATGGGGACCTCCTTCATCTGTTCCCTGTTGGTCCTTCACGTTTCCCTTCCAGAAATGACTCCAAACTGCTTCGCCTTTGCTCAGGTTCAAAATACACCTCCACCCCCGGTGGACCCCACCAGCCCCTCTGCTGGCGTGATGCTCATCCAGTAACAACTTCAGATCCCCTCCTGTCCATCTCAGATCTTTATTGGCACACTTTTTATCCCCTCACCATTGAATCCATCCTATTTCTATCCCAGAGATTCCTCTTCCTCCTGAGTTCTTTTTCTTTCAACTCCCTATTCCCTCTCCCCTGCCCCCAGCCCCTGGGAACCACCATTCTACTCTTTGCCTCTATGATTTTGACGACTGTATCAGACAACAAAGCTGTGTGGGATGTCATATTGCTGAATAACAGTATATGGATCCAAAAGATTTTGACAGGTTGGCTCTAATAGCATGAAATTCAACAAAGATCAATACAAGGACCTGACCATGGTTCCTACCATCCAACCACACAGGGAGGTCATAAGTCAAGACCTATATGGAGGAAAACCACGGGGATTTAGTTAAATGGCAGGGCCACTGGGCAACAATACTGTGGGGGAAAAAAGCTGATGGAATCTCAGGCTGTAAAAGATAAAATGTCTAGAGCGAGGAAGGGAGTGTCCCCCCATTTAACAGTACTTGAACCAGGCCTGCAGTGCTGACTTCAGCTGTAGACATCACATTTAAAGCAAGCCTAGAGAACATTCCTTGCACGTTCAGAAAGAACTGAGATGATGAAAGTACCTGACACAGGTCCTCTGGCCATGTCCTAAGGGCTCTCCAGAGGAAGAGAGATCGGACAGGTTTTTGTAGCCCCATGCTATATAGTGGCCAGAAGAGGCACCACAGGAGACTGGTTCCCCCCAGGCCGATGAGAAACTCTCCGCTCTCTTAACGGCAGAGCATGGAAGGACCTTCTGGGGAGGTGATTAGGTTCAAGCTTCCAAGTTCAGTGGATATGGAGATGGAAATTCCAGCTTCCTCTCTTCACATCTCTTCCATCACCAAGATCTTTGATGATCTGCACCTGCCCGGAACTAAACTCATCATATATCACATTGAAGTTGAAAAGCCAACATTCATTCATGTAGTCACAGAAAAAGAAAGTATTCAGCGATCTAAGAAAAGTTTAAAGTTTGGAAAACTTGGAATACAGGACAACTTCGTTGTGACCCTGTATATAGGGTATCCGCTACAAATCCATCAATGGCAAACATCATTCTTAACTGTGACACTCTGGAAGTCCTCCCTTTAAGGTAAAGGACAAGATGTCTTCACCACAAGCTGTCGTTGAGCATTATTCTATAGGTCCTAATAAAGTATCAAAAAAGAAAACCCTTTACCCATAGAAGAGTACATGAGATGGATAGAAAGGACGTAAGACAAAGGTTTGATACCTAGCTGTATAGGTTACAGTTTATAGGACCTTGGGAAATTTATTTAACCGTGTCTTTTTCTCATCTATAAAATGAGCAATGATATCTACCCTAAGGAGGTTTTATGATGGCTGTGCCTCTGAGGGGACACAACCAGATTCCAAAAGGAAACAGACGCCCTCCATCAGAGTAATTAAGAGAGTTTATTCAAGCAACTATTTACAAAGATGTTCAATTCAGTTCAGTCACTCCTGTCCGACTCTTTGCGACCCCATGAATCGCAGCATGCCAGGCCTCCCTGTCCATCACCAACTCCCAGAGTTCACTCAAACTCACGTCCATTGAGTTGGTGATGCCATCCAGCCATCTCATCCTCTATCGTCCCCTTCTCCTGCCCCCAATCCCTCCTAGCATCAGAGTCTTTTCCAATGAGTCAACTCTTCGCATGAGGTGGCCAAAGTACTGGAGCTTCAGCCTCAGCATCAGTCCTTCCAAGGAACACCCAGGGCTGATCTCCTTCAGAATGGACTGGTTGGATCTCCTTGCAGTCCCAGGGACTCTCAGGAGTCTTCTCCAACACCACAGTTCAAAAGCATCAATTCTTCAGCGTTCAGCTTTCTTCAGAGTCCAACTCTCACATCCATACATGACCACAGGAAAAACCAGAGTCTTGACTAGAGTGGGGAGGACTAAAGAACATAGAGTGGTGGTGAGGCGTTACCAGCAGAGGGAGCCATTACATAGGGAGTGGTTACAAAAAGCTGGCGAGAGCTGGAGATACGTGTTTTGGTAGCTGGCTGCGGGAGAGGGCTTCTCCCAGGAGCTGTGGCCTTCAGTAGAAGGATGCTACCACAAACCTGTGGCTCCTAAGAGAAAAGATCCCCTAACTGCTCTCTCTTCTGGTCTCCTGCCAGTGTTTCCTATTGGCTGCAGCTAAGAGGGCAAAACAGGTGGATTAACGCAGTCCAAGGGGATCAGCCTCCTAGGATGTAGGGCTGGGTGGAGAAGGGATCCAGAGGAGCCACTAGAAAATATCAAGCGAAGTGTGTAATACACTTTCATCTTCTTCCTCACTCCTCCCAGTTGATCTTCCTCATCAAGCAACAATGATTTGTACATTAAGAATGGCTGAACCATTCTTGTACTTCTTAAAAAAGCCTCAATTCAAAGGAATTCATTATTTTATTTGATCCCTGTAGCACTTTATTCAGTAAATGGGGCAGTGATTTTTATCCTGAGACTTGAGATTAAACAACTTCAAAGACCACAGAGGGTCTAAGGCTATAACCCAGATTTATTAGGCTTGTGAATTATCCCAAAGAGATAGATGCTAAAAAAGATTATTTGAGGATGAACTCTTTGAGTTAATTAATGAATCTTGCTTTAAAATTTATGTATTTTTGTCTGTGCTGGATCTTCATTGCTGCTCTAAGCCTTTCTCGTTGCGGGAAGTGGGGGTTTCTCTTCGTTGCAATGCTTGGGCTTCTCATTACAGTGGCTTCTCTTGTTGAGCTCAGGCTCTAGGCGCTCGGGCTTCAGTAGTTGGGGCTCACCGGTTCAGTAGTTGCGGTTTGCGGGCCCTAGAGCGCGGGCTCAGTAGTTGTGATGCATGGGCTTAGTTGCTCCAAGGCATGTGGGATCTTCTCAGAGCAGGGATAGAACCCATGTCCCCTGCGTTGGCAGGCAGATTCTTTAACCACTGGACCACCAGGGAAGTTCAATGAATCTTAAATGTTATCATCACCCAGCCACTTCTATTGGGCCGAAAATGACATCTCCAAAAAAGGATCTGACTCCACTTATAATAAAGTATACATGCATACATGTCTATATATTATTTATAATAAAGGATATATATACAATAAAAAATACATATATTATTAAAAGAGAAAACTCAGAACCAAGGAATGGAACCAATTCAAATATGCTAATCATAAAAGTTGTTGCAGCTGAGCGTCAGATTTGATTCTGAGCTTCTTGGCATCAGTAAGCACAGTTCTCATTACACACTGATAGGGCTGCTTTGGAACCCAGCTTTCTCTGACCTCAGGCACAGGATGACACTGCCATTCCCCTCCAGCCAACAGAAGGTTTGATGTTCTGGCCTCAGTTATTTGGAGAAGGGCAGGCTCTACCTTTCTGTGTATGAGCTGCCAGTGTTGCCCTAGGTTCCTGGTCCCTGAGTGGGTCCCAGATCTGACTGCCTCCTCCTGCAAAGCTCAAAGCTGGTCATGGATCTGAACCTGCAGCACCCCAGGGCCAGCTTTTCAAGGCACTTTATCCACACCTCCCCGTGGTCAACCTGGAAGTAGGTATAGCCAGAGAACACTCATCCAGGGAGGGTCAGAGGTAAACTGTCTCTCTCTCTCTGTCTCTCTCTCTGTCTCTCTCTCTCTCTCTCACACACACACACACACACACACATACGTGAGCAGCTGCCAGTGTCAGAGCTGGGAGAGGAGCCCAGCTGTTTAGAAGCCCAATCCCAGGACAGCACATGTGGGAAGATGCTGTACAGCATCTGAAAGTCTGCAAACAACCTTCACTGTCTCAGAGGTGGACAGCAAAGCCCATTTATGCAGAGCTGGATAATGATTTAATTGCCCTTCATATTTGGCTTAATGGGTTTCTCTAATTGGAACCCCTAAACTGCCCTGAAAAGAAATAAGAATAGAAATGGCTTTGCATTATTGATTCTAGATCATATTCCCCTCATTTTCTTTGACCTCCATTTAACTTCTCTCTCTTCCTCTCAAAAATCCTATAAAGTGAATAATGCAAATGATGAGTAGAAGGTTGATCTTCTAGTTGGAAACATTTCGATTTATTTTTAGAGTGTATTGAATTCCATTCTGGCCAAACGAAATCGACTCCCCTGCCTCCATTTTCAAAGCACATCTACCAAAAGGTGTGGTCACTAATGATAAATAAAGCAGCACAGTTGCCACCTCTGCATTTGCTTCAGTGACATCAAAGCCTGTCTAAAATGCAAGCACTGTGTTTGCAGGATCTTTGCTCTTATACCAGCTCCTCTTCAGTTGAGGTCTGTGTAGCAGAAACCCTGAGCTGCCTTGGGGCAGCTTGTAGTCAGAATGTCAGGGTGCAGCGGAAAAGGCAGATGACATTTTTACTGAATAAGTACTGCATGCCAGGCACTTTGCTTCAATTGTCATCATTTAGTTCTAACCCAACCCTATGGGTTAGGTTATTATCCTTATTGGAGAGGTGATAACACAGGCCCAGAGACATCAGGTTACTGGCTCAAGCTCAAACCGTGAGTCACTGGCTGGGTCAGGATTTGAACCCAGTTTTCTCTGATTAGGAAGCCCATTTCCTCTTCCTTTGGCCATGCTCTTCATTCCACTTCATCTCTGGGGGAATGAACTTCATAAAACTGGGCTCACTCATTCATGGTACACAGGCAGCCCTAGAGAGGAAGTTTCGCATGTTTTGCTGAGCAGGTCTCCTCCCTGATGCAGACACATGTGTTTTTCTGGGAGGAAAAACAAAACTCCATCTTTTCACTTAGTGTTATTTTTAATTTAGGTCCTACTATTCTTTTTCTCACAATCTCATCTTTATCTTTCCTGTCAGCTTTTGTCCTTCTCCTTCTCATCTCTAAAATTATTTCTCAATTTCCCTTTTCCCCTCTTTAGCTAATTTCTTGCACAGTCAAGAAATGTGTGGAGGAGATTGCATTTAGCTGATTATTCACTTAAAATGTACCAAATCACATACTATATGCCAAGGAGCAATAGACAAGAAAGCCATTAAGTACCAGATGCTCCTGGAACCCAGCGGGGGAAGTAGCTGAGCAGGTTTACAGGGGCCAGGATAGCTTCCAAGAAGAGTTTCCTCATCCAGAATAACTCTCCCTTACACCACCAGAATAAAAGCCTCATGGCCACTTTTTGGATGTGTTGATGCTCGCTCAGGAGTGGGAATATATGTCATGTTCAGGATCACAGACTCTGGACCAGTCAGACTGCCCACGATAACATCCCAAGTCCACCACCTGCCAGCCATAGGACCTTGGACAAGTTACATTACCTCTCCATGCCTCCCTTGTCCATCTGTAAAATGGGGTTGTTAATGATACTTGCCTCTTGGAATTGTTTGGGTGTGTATGTTCATAAAGTGCCCAGATCATTGCCTGGCATAAAGTTAGCAGTATAAAACTGTTAGTTCTTCCCCTTCACTCAGTCAACAAACATTTTGGGCCACCTTGTATGCAGATGTTCTGTGCAGGAAACAGCCCTGAATCTGAGAAGCAACAACCACTAATAGCTAACAGCATGGTGGTTAGTATTGCACAGACAATGTGCAAATCCTAGCGGGGCCACTGACCAACTCAGGGACCACTCCCTTCTGTAAGCCTGATTGTATGCTGGTGAAATGGGAATGTTGATACATGTCTCATGGGGCAAGGGTTACAGGTGAAAATGTATGAAGGCTGTTAGCAGAGAGCCTGCCTCACTCATGGCAAAAGCAAAATAAAGAGTAAATACTAAATGCTAATGTCATTGTAGGCACTGTCCCAGGTCCAAGAAATGACTTTATGAAATTTCAGCTAGGTGGAAAAGCCCAAGCAGAAAATTCTACCAGTCCTAGAGCAGGGGGCCTGGGACAACAGGAACTTCACCCAAGACTAATGGCCCAGTTTGTGTATCGAGGAAAGAACCTCAGGGCAGTTTCCTTAAGGACTCCTGGATGGCCAACTTGAGATGTATCCAAACTGGAACTTAGAACCTGGGTGTCTGGAGGACTTGGCCATCCCCACACCTTCCTGTGTAAAAGATGTGTCTTCAAAAACCCTGCAAAGAGGAGGAAAGGATCTCACCTGGGACTTCTTTTTCTCACCGAAGAGTGAGGCCAGGAGGCACTGTATGGGCAGTGTGGGTGTACCCAGTCCTGGGAGGCCCCAGTTCTCTAGTTCAGCGTGGGGTGGGAGCAAGTAATGCAGTGGACTGAGTCAGCCTCAATGGCTGAGGCCCCCGGCCACCCAAATACTGGATAAGGGTGTCCTTTTAATAGCCGTGCAGGTTGAAGCACTGGGCTGCTTTAAACTTTGCAAACAAAGAGAAAATAGGAGTGTGTGTGTGTTCATATGTGTGCACATGAGTATTTCCGTCAGGTTTATTTAGTCTTCAGCTCATCTTCCCAAAAGGATCATGTGTCACGTAAACATGTTGTTACTAAGATTATTTTCAAAGAAAAACGGTGGCAGGTGATCCTATTAAGGGAAAGAAAAACCTGAAACCAGTTTGTTAATTTTTTAAATTCTGATTTTTAACAATATATGAATGTGCTCATTCATTCACACACACTCACAATTTTATTTATTCTCCTGCATATTTCCAAGGGGATTCCGGTATTTAGAGCAAACTGCCTTCATAAGAGTGGGAGATCTCAGAATGGGAGACATGGCCCTTGGCAAGACTTTTAACTGTGTTCATTTTACAAAGCTAGTCTTGGTCTTCTCAGAATATCACAATAAAGTCTGACAGGGTTTTTGTGGGGGAGATGGCAGAGGAGGGAAGGATGAGTCGTTTTGTAAGCTCGGAGATCCCTAATTGAAACTGGTCTGTGGGGTCTTCTCTCACTGATGAGACCACTGATGTTGGGGTGAGCAGAAGGTAACCCCAGAAATGTGATAGAACTCCCAAGAAATGTCATCCATAGCTGGCAGCTGCTCTAATCTCATTTCTCTAATTCTTTTTATTATTAGAATGTTCAAAATATTAACCTCACTCTGGATATTAAATTAATTTGGACAAATCACAGTAGATGCCAATTAGCTGTGCTGAAGAGCATTTCCTCTTAATACTACAGTTCACAGTTACACATAATTGCAACCTAATTTATTTGCTTTAATTAATATTTGACGTATATAAAAAGAGATGGGAGAGATTTTTCAAGAGTATCTTTCTGCTGACAGTGTTTTAGTGCCTAAAAGGGAGCCTGTTTACATTAAAGTAATTCTTTCTTATGTTCAAATGAGCTGGTTTTCAGGAGGCCCTCAGAATCATAATAACATGTGAATTCACATTTGTTCATTGCCCCTTATCTCATGACATTCAAACTTTGTAGTTTGATCTTTCTTGCAGAGAATACTTTTATGTGAATTATCCTTTCAACTTATAAGGTGAAATGTTCATTCCCCATAACAGGGCAGGCCTGGGGCACAGTTGTGCACTCAGGATTCATCTTTGACACTCTTGGGTGTTCCTTTCTTTGGCCACTCCCGCCTCATCAGTGCACCCTTTGCCCACCCTCACATCCTCACACTCCTGCCACCCTCCCTCCAACTCACCAGATCTATGGATCTATGCGGGCTCTGTGCTTCCTGGCCTGAGTCTTTCAAAATTTACTACTCCTGTGTTCTGGCAGGTCATTAAATCTGTTACCCAACTGATAATAGCTCCCAGATAGCATGTCTTCATTGTAACCAAGACCAAAGTCTTAGGGATGTTTAATGGTGATGGAAATGTTGCTTGTTACAAGCCGTTTAGAATTCTTTCAATTATGTGGCAAATAAAAACATCACAACTCAAAAAAGAGAGGCAAGAGGATCCCAAGTTTATCTAGCTACTGATTGAATCTTTATTTCAGATATTTATCAATCATTTCTGTGTGTTCTGAATTTCACCAAATACTAGAGATAGCTGAATATCTGTATTTCTAAAGCTTTCCCCACCCCAGTCTTGCCCAAAATCATTTCCTTGCATGTTTCTCACCCACCCCCGACAGGCAAGACTGTGAGCTCCTCCTGGCAGCTCCTTTTCATCCTGGGAACCGCACTGCCTGGCACAGTGTAAACTCAATGTTTGAAAGATGGCTGGACTAAAGAATTCCAGTGTTCCATTTGGGGAACCCTAGGTGAAAAAGAGATTTCTCAGACAAACCACAAATAGAGGGAAAGTATTTGGAAATTATGTACCTGATAATGGACTTGTATCCAAAATATGTTAAGAATTCTTTTTTCCCACTATTTTTTATTGAAGTATAATTGATTTATAATGTGTTAATTTCTGTTCTACAGCACACTGACTCAGTTATACATATGTATACATTCCTTTTTATATTCTTTTCCTAAATTATAGTTTACTCCAGGACGCTGAATATCATTCCCTGTGCTGTACAGCAGGATTTTCTTGTCCATCCATTGTATATGTAATCTACTGATCCTTAACTCCCAGTCCATCCGCCTTCCCCTTGGCAACCACAAGTCTGTTCTGTGAGTCAGTTTCTGTTTCATGAGTTCAGTTCAGTTCAGTCACTCAGTCGTGTCCGACTCTTTGTGACCCTACAGACTGCAGCACGCCAGGCCTCCCTGTCCATCACCAACTCCTGGAGTTTACTCAAAGTCACTATCAATAAGTCAGTGATGCCATCCGACATCACATCCTCTGTCATCCCCTTCTCCTCTCACCTTCAATCTTTCCCAGCATCAGGGTCTTTTCAAATGAGTCAGTTCTTCGCATCAGGTGGCCCAAGAATTGGACTTTCAGCTTCAGCATCAGTCCTTTAAATGAATATTCAGGACTGATCACCTTTGGACTGGTTAGATCTCCTTGCAGTCCAAGGGACTCTGAGGAGTCTTCTCCAACACCACAGTTCAAAAGCATCAATTCTTCGGTACTCAGCTTTCTCTATAGTCCAACTCTCACATCCATACATGACCACTGGAAAAACCATAGCCTTGACTAGACGGACCTTTGTTGCCAAAGTAATGTCTCTGCTTTTTAATATGCTGTCTAGGTTGGTTGTAACTTTTCTTCCAAGAAGTAAGCGTCTTTTAATTTCATGGCTGCAGTCACCAGCTGCAGTGATTTTGGAGGCCCCAAAAATAAAGTCTGACACTGTTTCCACTGTTTCCCTATCTATCTGCCATGAAGTGATGGGACCAGATGCCATGATCTTAGTTTCCTGAATGTTGAGCTTGAAGCCAACTTTTTCACTCTCCTCTTTCACTTTCATCAAGAGGCTCTTTAGTTCTTCTTCGCTTTCTGCCATAAGGGCAGTGTCATCTGCATATCTAAGGTTATTGATATTTCTCCTGGCAATCTTGATTCCAGCTCGTGCTTCATCCAGCCCAGCATTTCTCATGATGTACTCGGCATATAAGTTAAATAAGCAGGGTGACAATGTAAAGCCTTGACGTACTCCTTTTCCTATTTGGAACCAGTCTGTTGTTCCATGTCCAGTTCTGACTGTTGCTTCCTGATCTGCATCCAGGTTTCTCAAGAGGCAGGTCAGGTGCTCTGGTGTTCCCATCTCATAGATAGGTTCATTTGTGTAATATTTTAGACTCCACATAAAAGTGGTATCATATGGTATTTTTCTTCTCTTTCTGACTTACTTCACTTAGTGTGATCATCTCTAGTTGCATTCATGTTGCTGCAAATGGCATTGTTTCATTCTTTTTTATGGCTGAGTATTACTCTATTGTGTATATACACCACACCATCTTTATCCATTCATCTAGGACATTTAGATTGTCTCCATCACTTGGTTATTGTGACTAGTGCTGCTGTGAACATAAGGGTACATGTATCTTTTTTTTTTTTTAAGTACAGTACTAATACATTTAGTACTTTTTTCTTTTTCACATATGCATAATCTGTTTTAAAATTTTTATTGGAATATAGTTGATTTACAATGTTGCATTAGTTTCGGGTGTATAGCAAAATGAATCAGCTACATATATGCATGTATCTACTCTTGTATTTTGGATTCTTTTCCCATGTAGGCCATTACAGAGTATTGAGTAGAGTTCCCTATGCAATACAGTAGGTTCTCATCAGTTATCTGTTTTATAGTAATGTATGTATGTCAGTTCCAATCTCCCAGTTTATCCCCCTCCCCATGCCCTGGTAACCATAAGTTTATTTTCTACATTCGTGACTCTTCTTCTGTTTTATAAATAAGTTCATTGGTGCCCCTTTTTTAGATTCCACATACAAGCAATATCATATGATATTTGTCTTTCTGTGTTTGACTTACTTCACTTAGAGTAACTTCATCCATATTGCTGCAAATGGCATCATTTTGTTCTTTTTATGGCTAAGTAATAGTCCATTGTGTATATATATGTACATCTTTTTTTATACATTCCTCTGTTGATGGACATTTAGGTTGCTTCCATGCCCTATTGTAAATAGTGCTGCAATATTGAGGTGCCTGTATCTTTTTGATTTATGGTTTTCTCTGGGTATATGCTCAATAGTGGAATTGCTGGGTCATATGGTAGTTCTATTTTTGTTTTTTAAGGAACCTGCATACTGTTCTTCACAGTGGTTGTACCAACTTACATTCCTACCAAGAAAGTAGAAGGGTTTCCTTTTCTCCACACCTTCTTCAGCATTTGTTATTTGTAGACTTTTTGTGTTTTTTTTTTTTTTATTGTTGAATTGTGTGAGCTGTTTATATATTTTGGAAATTAAGCCCTTGTCAGTCACATCATTTGCAAATATTTTCTCCCATTCTGTAGGTTGTCTTTTCATTTTGTTTATTGTTTTCTTTGCTTTGCAAAAGCTTATAAGTTTGACTAGGTCTCATTTGTTTATTTTTGTTTTTATCGCTATCACCTTGGAAGACCTAAGAAAATATCGTATGATAGTGTCAGAGAATGTTTTGCTTATGTTCTCTTCTAGGAGTTTTATGGAGTCTTGTAAGCCATTTTGGGTTTATTTTTGTGCATGGTATGAAGATGTGTTCTAACTTTATTAATTTACATGGAACTGTCGAACTTCTCCAGCACCACTTGTTGAAGAGACTCTTTTTCCCATTTTATATTATTGCCTCCCTTGTTAAATATTAATCGGCCACAGGTGTGCAGGTTTATTTCTGGACTCTGTTCTGTTCCATTGATCTGTATGTTTGGTTTTATGCCAATACCACACTGCTTTGTTTAGGGTAGCTTTGCAGTACTGTCTGAAGTCTGGAAGGGTTGTGCTTCCTGCTTTGTTCTTTCTCCTCAGGATTGGTTTGGCAAGTCTGGGTCTTTTATGTTTTTGTATAAACTTTAGGATTATTTGTTCTAGTTCTATGAAAAATGTCATGGGTAGTTTGATAGGGATCACATTAAATCTGTAGATTGCTTTGGGTAGTATGGCCATTTTAACAATATTCTTCCAATAATGTTGGATATCTTTCCATTTATTTGAATCATCTTTAGTTTCCTTTATTAATCTTAAATCTCAACCAAAGAAAATCAGGTAACCCAGTTTAAAAACTGAGCAAAGGATTTCAGAATTTCTCCAAATGATATACATAAAATATAGAGATGGCCAATAAGCACATGAAAAGATACTCAGCATCTTTAGTCATTAGAGTAATATGAATCAAAATCACAGAAAGATACCATTTCCCACCTACTAGCATGCCTGTGATCAAATAGAGAGATGAGTGTTAACAAAGATATAGAGAAATTGAAAACCACATACATTACTGATGGGAATGTAAAATGGTGTGGACACTAGAAACAGTTTGGAAATTCCTAAGAAAATTACACAGTTCCTATATAACTCAGGAATTCTACTCCTAGGTATATGTACCCAACAGAAATGAAAACCTACATCACACAATAACTTGTACAAGAATGTTTAGAGCATTCTTGTACAACTTATTGTACAACTTATTGTACATTCTTGTACAACTCATAATAACCATAAGTTAGGAACAAATACTATTCAGCTGAAGAACGAATAAGAAAAATGTGGCATATACATACAGTGGTATACTATTTGGCAATAAAAAGGAATGGAGTACTGAATTATGCTACAACATGGATGAACCTTCAAAACATTTTGCTAAGTGAAAGAAGCCAGTCACAAAGGATAGTCATGTGTTGCATGATTTCTTTTATAGGAAATCCCTGAATAGGCAAATCCAGAGAGACAGAAGGTAAATAAATGAGTGTTTCCAAAGACCAGAGGGAGGGGGGAATGGAGAGGTATGATGTTTTTGTGGTGATGAAAATATTCTACAATTAGTAGTGCTGGTTGTGCAACTCTATGAATATATCACAAATCAATGAAATATATTCTTTAAGTGGTGTTTTATGGTATGTAAGTTATACCTTAGTAAAGCTATTACCAAGAAAATAGTTTCTCTTCCACAAGACTTCTCAGTAAGTGGTAAAATCCTCAAGAGGAGCGTATGGTTTATATTTTATTTAGGGTACCTAACTGTTCTCATTTGCCTGGGACTGAAGGCATTCCCAAACATAACAGTCAGTGCTAAAACTAGAAAAGTCCTAGGCAATCCATGCAATATTTGGGACATACTTACAGTTTAAAAAAAAAAAAAAAGTTCATTGTTTATCTGAAATTTAAGCATCCTCTATTTTTATTTGCTAAATCTGGCAACCCTAATTCTACAGGATGATCCAATTTGTCTAGATCATGTAGAAGCAGAGATCTAGAGTTAAGTTTAAATCTAAGAGACCTATAGTGTTTGAAGTTAAGGAAGAAAGCTCCCAAAGCTATAGAACCTTGGCCAAAACTATTACCAAGTAGTTCTTCAGAAATCTCTTTTCACAACTTTCTGCCTCAAATTCTCTCATTTCCAAGGTCTACTGCAAAGGGTTCTTGTCAGAGGACTCTTTAAGAATGATATTAATAAATAGTTACATGAAATAATGTGCTTCTTTAAAGTGTTTCATCTTGGATAAAGCATAAACTAGTTCCTCCTGGCATCTGAGTACATGAAGAACTGTATTGTAAGTAAGTCTACTTTTAGCCCACTAGTGTTTTGGACGGAGAAGGCAATGGCACCCCACGCCAGTACTCTTGCCTGGAAAGTCCTATGGATGCAGGAGCCTGGTAGGCTGCAGTCCATGGGGTCGCTAAGAGTCAGACACGACTGAGAGACTTCCCTTTCACTTTTCACTTTCCTGCATTGGAGAAGGAAATGGCAACCCACTCCAGTGCTCTTGCCTGGAGAATCCCAGGGATGGGGGAGCCTGGTGGGCTGCCGTCTGTGGGGTCGCACAGAGTCGGACACGACTGAAGCGACTTAGCAGCAGCAGCAGCAGCAGTGTTTTGGAAGACAGGCTGTTAAAAATAGAAACAGGTCTAGTAGAGTAGAGAAGCAGGAGTGCTTTTCCTTACCAATTAATGAAAAGTAAGCCGGTCCTCTGAGCGCAGTACTCTTGCCTGGAAAATCCCATGGACGGAGGAGCCTGGTAGGCTGCAGTCCATGGGGTCGCTAAGAGTTGGACACAACTGAGCGACTTCACTTTCACGTTCATACATTGGAGAAGAAAATGGCAACCCACTCCAGTGTTCTTGGCTGGAGAATCCCAGGGACGGGGGAGCCTGGTGGGCTGCCGTCTGTGGGGTCGCACAGAGTCGGACACGACTGAAACGACTTAGCAGCAGCGGCCGCAGCTGAGCCCAAATGGTTGGAGGGAAGGTGTGTACCGCCGTGTGATCAGGTTAAAAGGTTGTGGTTTGTAATTTGGAAATTAGCATGTCATGTGTCACTGAGGCAGAAGATGAGGGACGTAGCTTTAACGCGAGTTCCCTCGAAATGCATAGATACAGGGAGTCAAGGGCTTGCATGTTTGACCAGGTGAAAGGCGCTGTACATGTATACCTGTGGCGGATTCATTTTGATATTTGGCAAAACTAATGCAATTATGTAAAGTTTAAAAATAAAATAAAATTTTAAAAATTAAAAAAAAAAGAATCATACTCGTGACCTTGGAAGCCAGAACTCAATTCAGTGATGGGTCTTTCCGTCACTTCTCAGCACTACAGGTTAGCGGCCGCCAGGGGGCACCAAAGCAAGACCATTCCGGAGGACGGAGTCTGATACTCCTGAGCAGCTGGGTGATCACGACAGCTTCCCCTTTGAGATTCCGTGCCCAGTCTATGCCTTTCGGCAAAGCGACCGGGTGGGTATGCGCATAGATTTACCGTCAGCCGGTCAAAGGTTACAGACGTGCTCTGCCGCTAAACACCCTTGCGGCCTCTTTAATCCACAAACAAGGATTATAAAGTACCTCAGGCAGAGGCAAGGTGATAAGAATTAAATGAGTCAATGTCTGGAAAGTGCTTAATACTTAATCCCGTGCTTTTTGCGTCGTAAATTCTCAGTTCCATAGTACACACTAGAAGCCTTTGGGGGGGTTCCGATGCCAACAAGGTCACAGAGAAGGCATTCGCTTTCTCCATTTCCGTCCATTCTAGGATCTCTTCCCCCTTCCTGTCTCCTCCTTCAAAGATCCCGAGACCTGCTTCAGAAGTCTTCCTTCTGGCAATTTGCCAAGGACATTCTCCACAGAAATACAGTAATTCCCAAAGTTCTGTTTAATCCTCTCTACCCAGTGTTTCCCCATGTGGTTCAAAAGCCACTTGCATCAGAATCATCTGGATCCAGAAAGTGGGGATTTCTGGGGATGGAATCTAGGACTCTGCATTTTAATGAGCTTCCAAAGTCAATCTTATGCATGATTAAACTTGAGAATCTCTGCTCTATTCCTAGTGAGATTTTTTTTTTAAACAGAAAATATAGTACACATTGATCTCAACCAGCTGTTAACTGATTATCTGATTAAAGTAATTCACACTGAACTGTGAAGAACAAATAAACTCCCCTTTCAGGAGAATTTGCATTCTGACGTTTTACAAATCTTAATGAATTCCCAATTAGTGAAACGTCTGGGATGGACATTTAAAGTAAAATGACCTTGTCAGTGACCCATACCTCAGGGGAAGCTTTCTTCTGTCCTGGAACCCCAGGCTCACTGACTAGTGGAGTAGAGGGAAAAGAGAAGGAAGAGAAGAAGAAAGCAAAGGAGGAAGAGTGGGAGATGGAAGATTAGGAGAGGAGTTGCGAGAGGGATGGACAGGAAGAACCACCCTCCCAAATATCCCCACCCTGACAGCATGTGTGCTTCAAGCTCATCCAAGTGCAGAAGGTCCCAGCTGCAATCCTTTACACTCTATCCCAGAGACATCACAACTGAGGCTTCTATTTTATTTGATACTCAGTTTATTTTTTTAATACGAAACTGCCCAGTTGCCCAGCCTAATATAAAGCTGCTACAGAGTAATAGCCCCTTGCTCTTTGTTGCTCCCAGACCACTTCTTCTCCCTCTAAAGGTGGCTATGACCCAGCCTTCAATTATTGGGTGTCCCCCCTTCTCTCTTAGAGCCCCTAAGTGAACTCTTCCTAGCTCATGATTTTAAATACCATCCACACAACTGGTGTTTCCTAAATATGTATCTCTAGTCCCACCCTCTCCCCTTGCTGTCCAGACCCTTGTGTCTAACTGCCTCCTCTATGCCTCCGCCTGTTGTTGTTCAGTCACTCAGTTGTGTCCGACTCTTTGGGACCCCATGGAGTGCAGCACCCCAGGCTTCCCTGTCCTTCACCAACTCCCGGAGCTTGCTCAAACTCATGTCCATTGAGTCAATGATGCCATCCAACCATCTCATCCTCTGTCGTCCCCTTTTCTTCCTGACCTCAATCTTTCCCAGCATCAGGGTCTTTTCTAATGAGTCAGCTCTCCACATCAGGTGGCCAAAGTATTGGAGCTTCAGCGTCATAATCAGTCCTTTCAATGAATATTCAGGATTGATTTCCTTTAGGATTGGCTGTTTGGATCTCTTTGCAGCCCAAGGAACTCTCAAGAGTCTTCTCCAACACCATAGTTCAAAAGCATCAATTCTTTAACATTCAGCCTTCTTTATGGTCCAACTCTCACATCCATACATGACTACTGGAAAAACCATAGCTTTGACTATATGGACCTTTATAGGCAAACTAATGTCTCTGTTTTTTAATACACTGTTTAGTTTGGTCATAGCTTTTCTTCCAAGGAGCAAACATCTTTTAATTTCATGGCTGCAATCACCATCTGCAGTGATTTTGGAGCCAAAGAAAATAAAGTCTGTCACTGTTTCCATTGTTTCCCCATCTATTTGCCATGAAGTGATGGGACCAGATAACAAGATCTTAGTTTTTCAATGTTGAGTTTTAAGCCAGCTTTTTCATTCTCCTCTTTCACCCTCATCAAGAGACTCTTTAGTTCCTCTTTGCTTTCTGCCATAAGGCTGGTGTCATCTGCATATCTGAGGTTATTGATATTTCTCCTGGCAATCTTGATTCCAGCTTGTGCTTCATCCAGCCCGGCATTTCTCATGATGTACTCTGCATATAAGTTAAATAAGCATGGTGACAATATACAGCCTTGATGTACTCCTTTCCCAATTTGGAACCAGTCTGTTGTTCCATGTCTAGTTCTAACTATTGCTTCTTGACATGCATACAGGTTTCTCAGGAGGCAGGTACAGTGGTCTAGTATTCCCATCTCTTTAAGAATTTTCCACAGTTTGTTGTGATCTACACAAAGGCTTTAGTATAGTCAATGAAGCAGAAGTAGATGTATTTCTGGAATTTTTCTGCCTTTTCTATGATCCAACAGACGCTGGCAATTTGATCTCTGGTTCCTTTGCCTTTTCTAAATCCAGCTTGAATATCTGCAAGTTCTCAGTTCATGTACTATTGAAGCCTAGCTTGGAGAATTTTGAGCGTTACTTTGCTAGCATGTGAAATGAGTGCAATTGTGTGGTAGTTTGAACATTCTTTGGCATTGCCTTTCTTTGGGATTGGAATGAAAACTGACCTTTTCCAGTCTTGTGGTCACTGCTGAGTTTTCAAAATTTGCTGGCATGTTAAGTACAGCACTTTAAGAGCATCATCTTTTAGGATTTGAAATAGCTCAACTGGAATTCCATCACCTCCACTAACTTTGTTCATAGTGATGATTCCTAAGCCCCACTTGACTTCACATTCCAGGATGTCTGGCTCTAGGTGAGTGATCACACCATCATGGTTATCTGGGTTATTAAGATGTTTTTTTGTTTAGTTCTTCTGCGTATTCTTGCCATCTCTTCTTAATATCTTCTGCTTCTGTTAGGTACATACCATTTCTGTCCTTTATTGTGGCCATCTTTGCATGAAATGTTCCCTTGGTATCGCTAATTTTCTTGAAGACATCTCTAGTCTTTCCCATTCTGTTGATTTCCTCTATTTCTTTGCATTGACCACTTAGGAAGGCGTTCTTATCTCTCCTTGCTGTTCTTTAGAACTGTGCATTCAGATGGGTATATCTTTCCTTTGCTCCTTTGCCTTTTACTTCTCTTCTTTTCTCAACGATTTGTACGGCCTCCTCAGGCAACCATTTTGCCTTTTTGCATTTCTTTTTCTTGGGGATGGTTTTGATCACTGCCTGCTGTACAGAGATAAGAACCTCCATCCATAGTTCTTCAGGCACTCAGTCTATCAAATCTAATCCCTTGAATCTATTTCTCACTTCCACTGTATAATTGTAAGTGATTTGATTTAGGACATACCTGAATGGCCTAGTGGTTTTCTCTCCTTTCTACAACTTAAGTCTGAATTTGGCAATACGGAATTTATGATCTGAGCCACAGTCAGCTCCTGGTCTTGTTTTTGCTGACTGTATAGAGCTTCTCCATCTTTGGCTGCAAAAAATAAAATCAATCTGATTTCGGTATTGACCATCTGATGTCCATGTGTAGAGTCATCTCTTGTGTTGTTTGATGAGAGTGTTTGCTGTGAACAGTGCATTCTCTTGGAAAAACTCTGTTAGCCTTTGCCCTGCTTCATTCTGTACTCCAAGGCCAAACTTGCCTGTTACTCCAGGTATCTCTTGACTTCCTACTTTTATATTCCAGTCCCCCATGGTAAGAAGAACATCTTTTTTGGTGTTAGTTCTACAATGTCATGTAGGTCTTCACAGAACCTTTCAACTTCAGCTTCTTCAGCATTAGTGGTTGGGGCATAGACTTGGGTTACTGTGATATTGAATGGTTTGCCTTGGAAATGAACAGAGATCATTCTGTCATTTTTGAGACTGCACCCAAGTCTGCATTTTGGACTCTTGTTGACTCTGAGGGCTACTCCATTTCTTTTGAGGAATTCTTGCCCATACTAGTATATATAATGGTCATCTGAATTAAATTTGCCTGTTCTGGTCCATTTTAGTTTACAGATTCCTAAAATATCGATGTTCACTCTTGCCATCTCCTGTTTGACCACTTCCACTTTGCCCTGATTCATGGACCTGACACTCCAGGTTCCTATGCAAGGTTGTTATGTACAGCATCGGACTTTACTTCCATCACCAGTCTTAGCCACTATTGGGCATTGTTTTCGTTTTGGCTCAGCCTTCACTCCTTCTGGAGCTATTTCTCCACTCTTCTCCAGTAGCATGTTGGGCACCTACTGACCTGGGAAGTTCATCTTTCAGTGTCGTATCTTTTTGTCTTTTCATACTATTCATGGGGTTCTCAAGGCAAGCATACTGAAGTGGTTTGCCATTCCCTTCTCCCTTCTTCACGTTTTCTTAGAACTCTCCACCATGACCTGTCTTTCTTGGGTGGCCTCCACCTAGATGTCTTATAATTGGCTCAAACTTTAACACATACAAAACTAAATTTCTGATTTTCCTCAAATAATGTTTCTCCCCCAGTGTTCCCCTGTTCCAGGAAATAGCATATCATTCACCCAAATGAGTTGGATCAGAATCGTCATCATCCATTAGTCAGTCTCCTCCCCTCCCCCAACACACACTTCATGCAGCCTATCACCAAGTCTGCCTTAAGAGTGCATCTGAAATCTGCCTATCACCACCTCCACCTCTACCAGCCTGGTCCAAGCCAGCACTTCTGCTCACCCAGGCTACTTTGTTGTTTCCTAACTGTCCTTCCTGCTTCCACTCTTACCCTTACAGTCTAGATGCTACAAATAGCCATAGTTGAATTTTTTATAACATAGTTCTCATTACCTCCCTACCCTCCGATGACTTCCCTATCACAAGATTTGCCCCATCCACGTGGCTGACCCGTCTCCTGTCCCCAGATACCCTGGCTCCCCTGATGTTCCTCCTGCCTTTGCTTTGCTGATGGCTCCACCCAGAATTTGGAGACCCCACCTATCTTGTCCCCTCGCTTCATGCAGAGAGGCCCTCCCTCCCTGATCACCTACTTCCAAATAGCAACTCTTTTCTTACTCTGATTTCTTTTTCTTCCTAGCACCTAAAATGATCTGATATATTACAATGTATGTTTATTTGTTTATTGTCGACCACATTCAAGGGCAAGGTCTGTGAGAGCTAGGACTTGTTCTCTTCTGTCCACCACTGTGTCCCCAGTGCCCACAACTGTGCCTGATGCATTGTATATGCTCAGTTTAGTGTCTGTTGAGTGAATGATGCACAACTAAGCAAAAGTAGAAATATAAGTAAGGATGGCTACGAACAAGTGGTTTTAGGGTTATATCAAAGGTCTTATTTATTAGGAGAATTGGAGGAAGATTGAAGTAACTGGTTCCTCTCTTTTCCCCTCCCTTGTGTTATTTTATGGTGGCTGATATGGCATGTTCCTGTTTTATTCTGTTTTAGTAAATGGTCATTTCTGGAGTTCTGTACCTCCTCTCTGCACACATAGAAAATCTCTTCTTTATTCCACAATTCTAAGCACTCAAAAATTGTGTATTCACAGTTACCAAGTCACAAACTCAGCTTTTACCCACTTACTGTCCATAAAACAGATCTAATAAGATTAGGCAATAGGAAGCTTTTCTATTGCAAAATTGTATTAATGGAATTCTCCCAGGGGCTAAGCTGTTCCCTCTCTGAAAGTTAAGCACATTCTAGAAATCACATTAAAACTCTTGCAGGCCTCCCTGGGTCTCAAGGGTCAAGGGAAGGGAAGCGAGATGAAGCTTCACAAAAGAGCTTACTAATCTTGACATATAACTTTTGATGGATAATTTGTTTTTTGCCTGTCTTCCTATGCCTTAAAGAAACCCTTAGCATTTTCTCTTTTCATGCCCAAGCTTGTTTTGCTGGCAGCCATTACCCCTAAACTTCCCCACAAAGATAGGTATCTACTTCCACTAGGGGCGTATCAGCATCAGCTCCACAGAGCAGAGCAAAAAGGCCAAACTGAATCCTCTGTAGGAAACAGCTGGAGTGAAGGGGAGATGACTTTCTAATGTGGAGACACAGTTACAGAAACTCGTGGACATAGTGCGGGAAGGAGAGAGTGAGACGAGTGGAGAAGGTGGCATAGACATACATACGCTATCATGTGTAAAATAGATAGCTGGTGAAAAGTCGCTGTATAACACAGGGAGCCCAGCCAGGTGCTCTGTGATGATCCAAAGGACTAGGATGGATGGAGAGCAGGCAGGCTGAAGAGAGAGGTGATATATGTATAATTATGGCTGATTTGCATTGTCATACTGCAGAAACCATCACAACATTGTAAAGCAACTTCCTTCCAATTAAAAAAATAAATTAAAAATTACAGTCTCAGTTCAGATTCTCCCATAGGCAGTCCCTGAAACCAGGAATCAAGTGTAAATAGTCTGTTGGGGAAGCAATCCCAGAAAACACTGGTGGGACATGAGAAGGGAAGACATGAAATAGAGGGCAGCCACAAGTCACTTCTTGGGTAATTGGAGTTCAGTCCCATGCGAGAAGCCCAGGAGACCATGGACAAGGGAGGTGGTATGTATACCTCAGTTTCCATCAGTCATCAACTGAGGATTGCTGGGAAGAGGAGACTTAATTCCCTGGCGGTTCTCGTCTGCCCTATGCATAAGCAGAGAGGGTTCTTATGTCCAGAAAAAGTCCTCAGGCAAAGAGATTCTGGGGCAGGCAGAGGGACACTGGCCAGTGGACAGTGAAATGGCAACACCCAAGGGTAAAAGGCGGAGAGTCCACACCCTCTACTGCGAATACTGACTTTTACAGGAAAATATTTCCTAAAAAATGGATGTTCTCCCACGAACTCATCTTGTGTATAAACTAAGCGGGACGGGACAACTGTGGAAAGTTTTCATAGAACTGAAAGCTTGGAGATATGCTTAGAAGCAGGTGATTGTGGTTCTCGTTGAGTGGACTGGGGCATTCTGGGTTGGGGCTGGATTTTCCTAGTGACAACTCTCAACAGCCTGAGAGTCCAAACAAGTTACAAAGAAAAGCAGATCTGGTGTGCCTGACCAGGGAACGTGGCCCTGCCTTTCATTCTGGAAGCTGCTAGCAGCTCCTCTGGGGTTGGCTGCCACTTCACAGAGTCACTCTGACCCCTCTTTCCAAGACCAAGAACCTCAGATACAGGTACACATACACACATGCTCACTTGGGAAATCATGATAGTAGAGACACAGCACTGATGTGTGTGTCTGTTTCGTATTCAGACATTTTTTTAAGCTCCCTCACCCCTTCAACAAAAGCAACCCGGCGACATTCGCTGAGTTCCTCCTGTCAGCCATAGTTGTCCATTCAGTCTTAAGCACCATCAGCATCATCTCTATCAGTCATCAGGACAGCCTTGGGAAGGGGTTCCTCCCATCTTTCAAATGAAACTCAGAGATATTAAAGAACTTCTAGAGGGTTCCCCACCCAGGTGAGATTAGTATTCAGAGCCAGAGAAAACATATTTGACCAAATAGTTATATGCCTTCAAGAAAATCAGGAAACTTATATCTCAAGGTAGCACTTGGAAAAGAGAACACCTGTGAGGCAGAGGGAAAGTGCACCCAGGGCAAGACAGACGTGGACGGAAGCAAGGAAGGAGGAAACGACACGTTATTCTTGGTCATCTTTCCTGAGCAGGAAGGAGAAGCAGCGTAGAGGAAGATGTGGGAGGCTGAATAGTCACTGTCACAGGCAGAAAGGAATATTCATCTTGAGGAGCGCACACATATTTGGGTTCCATGATTTGCAGTTTCGTGTATGGTAATACTCAATTTGTTTTTGTTTTTATTAATATTTTAAAAGATTGTCATGACCACAGAGTGAATTGTTAGTTATGAGCTAGTTCATGAAAGGGAAAAGCAAAACAGTTATGAACAAATTTGTAATTTCTATGCACAGAAGTATATGTGCTTCTCTGCAAGTCACTGAAGTGGAAGTAAATGACTTCTATAGAAGTCAGCAAAGCAGGCATGGCATAGTAAGGTTGCACTTATGGAATGCACTAAGAATGAGGGTGCTACACTGCCCCCCGACAGCGTGTCTTTTGAACTCATTATTAAAAGCCTTTCAACCTGTGTAAAGTATGGAATGGCTTCTTGTTAAAACTGGACAGTGAATTTTGTTAGGATTAACAAGTAAGCACCCTCATTCTATTCTCAGTGTGCCTGGGGAAGCCTTCCAAGGAATTGTACCTGTTGCTTTTAATAGATTCTATAGTATTTCTCCTTTTTTAATTTATTGATTTTAATTGGAGGATAATTACTTTACAATATTGTAGTGGGTTTTGCCATACATTGACATGAATCAGCCATGGGTGTACATGTGTCCCCCATCCTGACCCTCCCTCCCACCTCCCTCCCCATCCCATCCCTCAGGGTCATCCCAGTGCACCAGCCCTGAGCACCCTGTCTCATGCATCGAACCTGGACTGAAGATCTATTTACTATATGGTAATATACATGTTTCAATGCTATTCTCTCAAATCATCACACCCTTACCTTCTCCCACAGAGTCCAAAAGTCTGTTCTTTATATCTGTGTCTCTTTTGCTGTCTCACATATAGGGTCATCATTACCTTCTTTCTAAATTCTGTATATATGCGTTAGTATACTGTATTGGTGTTTTTCTTTCTGACTTACTTCACTCTATATAATTGGCTCCAGTTTCATTCACCTCATTAAAATTGATTCAAACGCATTCTTTTTAATAGGTAAGTAACGTTCCATTGTGTATATGTACCACAGCTTTCTTATCCATTCATCTGCTGATGGACATCTAGGTTGCTTCCATGTCCTGGCTATTATAAACAGTGCTGCAATGAACATTGGGGTACACGTGTCTCTTTCAATTCTGGTTTCCTCGGTGTGTATGCCCAGCAGTGGGGTTGCTGGATGATATGGCAGTTCTATTTCCAGTTTTTCAAATAAACAACCCAATCAAAAAATGGGCCAAAGAACTAAACAGATATTTCTCCAAAGAACACATACAGATGGCTAACAAACACATGAAAAGATGCTCAACATCACTCATTATCAGAGAAATGCAAATCAAAACCACAATGAGGTACCATCTCACGCCAGTCAGAATGGCTGCGATCCAAAAGTCTATAAGCAATAAATGCTGGAGAGGGTGTGGAGAAAAGGGAACCCTCTTACACTGTTGGTGGGAATGCAAACTAATACAGCCACTATGGAGAACAGATTCTATAGTATTTCTTAATGGAGACAAGGGGAGAAAGGAAAGAGATGTTGTTGAGTTAACAATAGAAATTCCTGCTCATGAATTATTTACTTTCTAGAAAAGGTCACGTGGGATAGTGTTGTGCCTGATGTCAGTGGTGAATTGTCCATTGAACACAAGAACAGTGCACAGTCACCAGGACCTTATCCTTAGGCCATTTTCTGCCCCTTCTCAACAGAGTAGCCAGAAGAACTATCCTCTGCAATTATCCTCTAACTCTCCTGTGTTCAAATCAGTATGTCAGATGGAAATGAAATTAGAAAGAGACAGAAAGAAAAAGAGCAAGAAAGGCAGAGAATATAAAGGCTAAAAAGTAGGAGAAGGGAAAAAAAGACGAGAGAAAATGAACTGGGCCTGTCTCAGAAATTTTGCATTTCCTAGATACCTCTGTATGTATATATATATTTTTAATTATTGTTACAACCAAGAGAGAAAATCTCTGTCTGTAGGCTCAGGATGGGAGAACCCCTCTCCCTAACCTTGGCTTCCTCTGCCCAGCTCTTTAATGGAAGTAGAAGGAATAGAAAGCCCCCCAGAGTCTTCACTGAAGTTTCAGGTCACTGAGTGCCTCCACCAGTCTCCTAAGCTTTGGTTTGCTTTGGGTTTTTCATAGATTTATGTGACTGGTTGGTTTCATCCATTCACTCAAAAAAAACAATTTTTGAACACTTATTGTAAACCAAGCATCTCACTGAGCTGGGAGTATAAAGATGAGTAGGACACGGTCTCCTCAGGGAGCTCAGTCCAGGGCCTTGCTTCCAAGAGTGTGGGACCAGTGGCGGCGGCGGCAGCAGCATCACCTGGGAGATAGTTAAAAATGCAAATTTCCAGGCTTCATCCCAGACCAGCTTGATCAAAATCTGCATATTTAGCAAGATACCTGGGCAATTCTTAAGCATATTGAAGTTTTAAAAGCACTGACCTAATGGATTTTTGGCAGGGGAGACGGAGAGGCTCTTTGGTTTCTTAATTCTTCCATTTATTCTGCTAGTATTTACAGATCACCTGTCATCAGGCTCGGGGCTGGGAGCTGGTGGTACATGGGTGAGCAAGACAAAGGAGATGCTGATGGCCTAGAGGTCACATTCTCATGGGGGAAAAAAGCAGAAAAAAAAAAACACCAAAATGCATGAGCTAGTTACAGATCATGAGCAGTGCTATGAAGCAAATAAATGGAAATGTGATGGTAAGAAACCAAACTGAACTATGACAGGTAACAGGGGTGGATGTCTTCATGAGAAAGTTATTTCTATTTTGTATTTTGCTTTCTGTTCTAAAAATGTAAACATAATCACTGGTCCTATGTGAAGAGAGTCAAAGACTATAATACTATCGACTGTAATCCTTCTTTTCTCCTCCATGCCCATCCCTCTGCCTCTGGCCCTGGTACTGAAACTCTAGATGCCACCAAGCAGGTACAGTCACAGCCAAGCCCATCAAAAAGTCCAGGCTATGAGCAACTAAACATTTGGATGTGAGCTGGATGATAAAGCCCAGAAATACTGGTATTACCTTTTTGGTTGTGGTAAAAAGGCATTAGAGAATCTAGAAGGACTTGGTAACTGGGGCATAGCTTCCTATCTTATTGTTCTCTTGCATCACTGCAGTCAGGGGCCAGAGAGTATGCTGGTGGGGATTGATGAATGGGAAGGTGGCCTGCAAGTCAGGATGAGCAATGGACATATACATGCAACCTCAACAACTTCAGACCTTCTCATCACCTACAGTGTTAGTACTAATCAGCTGCAACCAAAATCAGTGTTAGACCTTAATTCAGCACAGAAGTATATTTTGACCATGCATTTATTTTCAGCACAAATCCAAACCCACTACAGTTAGACCCCTTGAGGGACAAACAAGTGATTGCCCAAAGAAAGGATACAGGTAAACCAGTAATCAGAGGATGGGGTTTCGGGTACTGCTCCTCTAGAAATTGTGTCATGAAGGAATATTTAACTCAGCAGATCTAAACCACAGTCAGAGAAAGGGCATCTGCCCACTGTTGCAGTTATCTGTTGCTGCATGAGGAACTATCCCAAATTTTTGTGGCTTAAAACTTTGTCAAAATTTTGTTTAAAAACCTCACACCCATTAGGATGGCTCCTAACAACCAGTTTTATTATTTCTCACAATTGTGTGGATCAGGAAATTGGGAAGGGTTTAACTGAGCAGTTCTTCTGCTCCATGTAACATCAACTAGGGTCATTTTGCGGATCAGTAGTATGGAGGGTCCAAGAAGGCTCACTCACAGGTAGGCCCCTTGCAGGGATGGCTGGAGAAGTGGGCTCAGCTGGACCACTTTCCCTCTCTGTGTGCTACCAGGACCTCTTCATGTGGTCACTCCAGCAGAGACATTGGAAACTGCCAGTGCTCTAAAGGTTCTCAACATCACTAATGACCATAAAAATGCAAATCAAAACCACAGTTATCACCTTACACCCTCAGGATGGCTACTGTCAAAACAGAAATTTTAAAATGTCAGACAGATATGAAGAAATTATATCTTTGTGCACTGTGGGTGGGATTATAAAACAGTGCAACAGAAAATAGTATGAAAAAAAAAAAAAACTAAAAAAGAGAATAGTATGGAGGTTCCTCAAAAAGCTAAAAATAGAACTACCATATGATCCACAGTCCCATTTCTGGGTGTGTATCCAGGAGCATTGAAACCAGGGTCCTGAAGAGGTGTCTTCATACCCATGTCATAGCAGCACTGTGCACAATGCACAAAAGGTGGGAGCAACCCAAATGCCCATCAGCAGATGAACGGACAAGCAGAAAGTGGCACACACACACAGTGGAATACGATTCCACCTTAGAAAGTAGGGAAATACTGTCACATGCTACAGCATAGATAAGCCTGGAGGACACCATGCTAAGTGAAATGCACCAGTTGCAAAAAGACAAATACTGTATAATTCCCCCTACAGGAGCTATCTAAAGACATCGAATTCATAGAAAGGGAAAACAGAATGGCGATTATCGAGGGATGAGGGTATGTTACTGAGGGAGAGGGGATTTGTGTAATGGGTATAAAATTTCAGGCTTGCATTATTCAAAGTCCTGGAGATCTGTTTCACAACAATGTGAATTTACTGAACACTACTGAACTACACACTCCACAATGACTGAGATGGTAGATTGTATTCTGTGTGTGTGTGTGTGTGTGTGTGTTTTTACCACATTAAAAAGCAAACCACTGATACTCTTAAAGCCCGGATTAAAGGGGAGGGGAACATAAACCCACCTCTCAGTGGGAGGAAATGCGGAGAATCTGCAGCCAGCTCTCCCCCTGCCATCCCTACCGTGGGGCAGATCCTATAGAGCTCCTGAGGGCCTAGAAGGTGAGGTGTTATTTCCAGGGGGCCATATTCAACCTCCGGAAGATGAAGGGTGTCAGAAAGCGTTGTTAGAGATGGGCACAGATTGAAACAACAGAGTGGGAGAAACTGACAAAGCCTGTAGGGCCAATGAGGAAAAAACAGCCTGGAATCCCACCCTTACTCATTTTCACAACAAAGATGTAGCGTGCCATTCTGCTAAAAGCCTGAGTGGCCCCACCAAGTATTTTTCTCGCTCAGCGCCTGCCCCTCAGCTGTCCTGACAGTGGGAGCTCCAAGCCCTTATGGAATAGGTCAGATGGGAACAGTCTGCAGAAGCAGGTCACAGGAGACCTTTCAGAGCTGGCAAACACGTAGAAAATCCAGCGATACCACAGCATTTAGATAGTGTGGACAACGTGGCCATTATGAATGCTGCTCTCATGAGCAGTGATTCAAATGACAGCTTCGAAAAGGGTTTGCAAAGAGCCCTTTGGAAATGGAACATGGGTGCCTCAGAGCCCATGACATGTTACGAGGACAAACCCAACTGAACAAAGATCCACAGCAGCACTGAATGACTTATTTATTCAGTCCTGCTCTGTACAAACCTAGGAGAAGATGACAGCTTTTAAATTGACTCCCCTGAGCTATGCAGCATCCATGGTGCATGGGAAACGTTAGCAAGCATTTTGAAAAAAGCAGAAAGTTTTATAAAGCAAAGGTCACAGTGTAACCATGCTTATGCTGCCACCAAATTCTGCAGACGGTCCTGGTGTCTCAGAATCACTAGGAGTGATAGCAACATCTGGAGGGAAAAACCCTGCCCTTTACCCTCTTAACCTGCCAGCTTCACATATCTGTTTGAAGGGCTAGCCCCTTCAAGCCTTCAGGTGGAAAATTCTTTGTGCAGGTCATTTAGGTAATCATGGCAGCATCCTCACTGGACCGCTTCTGCAGAGTGTTGTCCTGGCATCGTGTGGGGAGTGTTGGTGTTCTGGTCACCCTGGAACACAAGTGCTGGTTCTTTCAGCCCAGCACATGCTGCAGAATTCTTGCATGCCCCGGGGTTCCTGTTGCATGGTGGAGTCAGTCAGTCTTGGAAGAAAGAATACACAGTGCGGGCCATGTCTGAGTAACCCCAGCCCAGGCAGCTTCCCCAAGGGATCTGGTGACAGTGCAGCCGGCCCTCACAGCAGGACTGAGACTAGGGTGAGGCCAATGAGGAGCCTAGCACGCAAAATTTAAGGAGGCCCTTGTCCTGTGTTTGCACAACCCTGAGAGTGAGCACCTCCTTGAATCTCATATGCAAAGAGACCCACTGGCCTCCTTTGTCCAGGCCTGGCTCAGAGGCCTCACTGTCTCTTTTCCCGTTCATTCCTCAGCTCCCTGCCCAAGGTTAGCACTGGGGGTGGGGAGTGTAGCCCCAGTGCCGACAGTGGTCAACGAAGAAGAGAGCTTTAAGAAGGAAGAGCTGAGAAATTGGTGGTGAGATTGTGTGAGGGATCCAATGAGGCATTTGGCTACACAGTGGCTACCTGTGACCCAAGACCAGAGCAGATCCAGGAAGGGTTGGTGATGGAAGACTTGTCCTGGTCTGCCCCTCGGCCATGGGCCGAGATGGTGGGGTGTAAATAGGAAACCCTGTGAGACTGGCCACAGAGGTTCCCTTCGTACAAGAAGGCTCAGGATCTTCACAGGGAGGTGCTTTGCCTTTAGAAAGTTCCTTTCTCCGCAGGCTTGGATGTCAGCGCTCTAGGGGCTGATCTGAAGCCCTTCCTCCACTGTCTGCTCTCTTCCCAGCCCAATGTGATGTTATAAGGCCAAACCAGGCAGCTTAGCACTGGGGAGAGAGAAAGTGGGAGTCTTGGGTTCTGTGTGCGTGTGTGCTAAGCCACTTCAGTCGTGTCCGACTCTCTGTGACCCTGGGGACCATAGCCTTACCGGCTCCTCTGTCCATGGGAATCTCTCGGCAAGAATACTGAAGTGGGTTGCCATGCCCTCCTCCAGGGGATCTTCCCAAGCTAGGGATCGAACTCACATCTCATGTCTCCTGCACTGGCAGGCAGGTTCTTTACCACTACTTCTACCTGGAAACAAATGGTTCAACCAAAGCAGACTTTTCTATCATTAAATCAGGGGAATATTCATTTGTGAACCTCAATACAACGGGGACTCCCTCTTGGCTCCCTTATCCTCTGCATCACATGTGTACAGCCCTGAGAAGTGCATTTCCGCACACAGGGTCACCATTTCATCACCATTTCCCTATTCTCCTTCCCACATTTGCAAGCCCACCCACTCCTCCCCTTCTCCCTCCCCAGGTAGCACCTTTCACAAATCTTGCTGGAAAACCCAGACATTCAGTTTTGTGGATTTTAAATAGAAAATGATGCAGAATGAGAGAATTATGAGCTGGAGCAGTGGAATCATGGACCCACAAGCCCAATTTTGGATTCCGTCGAGCCAGAGCACCTCCATGACACTGCAGCAGAGACCACTCAAGTTCAGAAGTGCCTGTGGCACTATGTCAGATCCTTGGATTGCTGGCTTACGTTGCTTATCTGAAGAAAGCATTCCCTTCCAGAGGGCCTCTGCCAGCATGATTCAAGCTAAGAGAATCATTACAGACTAATCATCATTATGGCGTGATCACATTTCAATTATCCCCTGTGTAGTCTGGGTACATTAAAACAACTTCTCTGACTGAGAGAAGTTCGTTAAAAATCATAATGTGCGTTAAGATTTTTTAAAGCCTGTTGGAAGCCAACAAGAGGATAAATTCTAGAAACGACAGAATCTTTCAGGGGTTTCTCTTGCACTTATGCAGAAAGCATAATCTTATCTTAAAATGTGGGATGAGGACTATAACTGAATAATGGGCCAATTGTTTTATTATAATTTGTGTTTCTAAGCGCTCTGTGATTCAAAACCCAACAGATTGTTTTCTGTCAGCCCCAATCTGAGCTTCTAGGTGCATTGGCGCATCTTCACAATGTATAAGGTACCCCTAACTCCTGGTTAGCAGTGCCCAAATCTATGAAAATTAGCCAGAGGATGGAGTAGGTCACACCATCTGTGGTCTCTGTCAATACAGGCACAGTCCCTAATATGTTGCAGAAAAGGAAAACCAGCCTTCCCCTGAGCATTTGTCCTAAAGAAAAGAATTTAAAAGAACAAGTCAAGTTTCATATGCAAAAATACTCATTTTCGACAGTAACAAAAGAAACAGAAACGTCCTACATATCTGACAGTGGTGAAACCATTGAGAGTGGAATATCGAGCGTGGCCTGGAGAGGAATGAGAATGGAATGGAATTATAATGCAGTCATGAGAAACTGATGCTGATGATGCGGAGAGTGGAAATATAGTAAATTGTTCTTAATATTGTGTTGAAAAGGTCATCTACACTCTGATTCCAACTATATCAAATAAGTGCACACCTTAGCTAAGGAATAGAAAGAGACATGGGGCGAAAACAGCTGGTGTCTCAAAAGTGGTTGGATTGTGGATGATTCATCTCTATAGTCATTCCTTTTGAAACTGTTATAATGTTCATTCAATAATAAATAAAACTTGGAAGGAAAAGGAAAACACTCAAGTGAGGCATTTTCTATGCCAGGCAGAAAAATCAGTGATGCATGGGATCATTTTGCGTTCTTCCTTGCTCCTTCAAAGCAGCCTGTAATCTTCATCCACATGTAGGGAATATGCATGCCTGAATTATCAGGGGACCCCCCTCACCAGGAAGGCTGTGATGTTTGTTTAATGGACCAGAAACCTCACTCCTTCCAGTCTTGTTTGATAACAAATCTAAGGTATATTTGTTGGTATGGTTTTTCCTTGACAAATATGCACAAAAGTCTTGAGGACAGAAAATGATGCATTTGTTCTTTCTCTCTTTTCTCTTTCTCTTACCCATCCCCCCACCCCCCTCTGCAGTTCTGCTAAGCCAATATTCTCTAGAATGAGCACAAAACAAATCAAATAACAGCTAAATTAATTGAATAACAGCTTTTGTACATCAGCATCGAGAAGGAAGACGCTTGGGAGAGATCAGAGTACTGAGATGGATACCGGCGAGAATGAAGCATCCGGCTGTCAAAGCACCTACTAACCCTAGATCGGCAGAGATGGGAGTGATTTTCCTGAAAGGAGATATGATCACGGAGTAAACACCAGCTCACTGGAAACTATCATTGAATAAGAGCAAATGACATTCATGAGAAATCACATTCAGGAAATATTTTAAGGAAAAGAAATATAAATGTGCTAGAATTAACATGTAAAATATATATGTACTGAGGTTTGTAAACTGTCCTTTTTTAATCAAACAGAAAACAAAAAGCTTTAATCTTTCAACATTATTTTAAAAAAGGCAGTGCATCCTAAATTATTCCTATCTCAATAGCCAAGAGGCTGATCAACCATCAGTTATTGAAGAAGCGTCTTAGAAAATGCCTCTGAATATTTTCATAGGAGCCATGACCTTTGGTTCCCATCTCTGCCGTTCATTTATGTCACTGTGTAATTAGTTACAACCACTCAGTTAAGAGATGTTAGCGTTTCAAACTTTTTACCGAGTCTTTGTTCAGTTTAATCTGTCTGTACCAGTTATTACTGAGAAAGTGTTTCTGACATACACTATTACTCCATCAAGCTGTATATTACAGGAAGTACATCTTTATATCACAGGTTCCTGAGCAACACAGACTTCCCTGTCTTTCAGGAAACAGCATCAAGGAACTCTGAAAAATATAGAAAGCTCATTTTCACCTTGAATGCTCACATGTAATATATAGGCTGCTATCAAATAAACACTTTTTCTAATTGCCCCTAGTAATATGTATAAGAATTTAATATACTTTACAAATAAACATCTAAAATATCTTCTTTTTCTATTTCTTTGTCATATCATCAGAAATCCATATCCTTTCTTTCCCTTACTTTCCCTTACTAACGCCATTCCATTAAACCTATTTCTAAATGATAGTAAGTGGCACTAACAAAATAAATAATAATTTAATAGCCTTAGAACTAAATGAATATATACTTAATACAGGTCAAAGAAACTTGGTAGGAATAAGTTGCCTTTTTGTTTACTAATTTTAGTTTCAAGAACACTCTGTTGATTGTTTGTTTTTAGTTGATTGGCATTTAGAAGTAGTGACAAATGATCAGTTGTCTTCAACAATCTTTTGCTCCCAGGCATCCCCCACCATCACCCTCATCACATATCCTGCAATATGCAGCAACAGACAAATATTTAATATTGAAGTAGCCAATTGCTTGAGAATGACACAAGCTAAAATGTACGTGCAGAAATCATCAGTATAAGCCAAACCATATTCTATACCTGAGCAGAAAACATGAACATGTAGAATGCCTTCATTTTTGAACTCAAAATTAAGATCCGTTTAGTATATATTATTGGAACAATGGAGAGTAATACAAGAAGAATCAACCAAGACACAGATCGTGGTTGATTTCTCTTATCCTGTCTCACACTCTAGTTTTGTCAATGTCTCTGGTATTAGCATCTTTTCACCCCAGATGAGTTTTATGTTTCAAATGGCTAAAAAGTATATTACAGATACAGTCAAATAAGCTAAACGCAGTTCACAAAGATATGGATTTTCTAAAGAACCACATTAGGGGAGTACTTATTATCTCTAAAGTATTAGCTGTTCTGGGAGTTATTTGTTGCTTTAAATATTAGCTCTCCCTCTGCATTCAAAACACCCTACTTACTAAATTTAATTACACACAACTTTTCAAGAATTCATCTTTTAGTTAAGGGGAGGTACCGCTCTACTTTACCTACAATAAAAATAGAAGGTATTGGCTTTCTTAATCCGTGTAAATTGTAGATTCCACTGGGAGTCCCACAACACTAATAGTGGTGTTTATGAAAATGAAAAAGTGCTTCCTGTCCACATGCAAGTGTTTTTAAGAAGTTGTTTTCCTTCTAAAAAACCTAAGTGTAATTTAGCATACCATAGTGCTCTGAAGATGGGTCATTGATGTGTACCATTTGTACATAGGTAAAACACATGTAAATCACTAAATGTTAATGAAGTATAAGAAGTATGTTTTTATCTTTTTTAAAAAAAAAGTGACTCCCTTTCTCATTCTGTTCTGTTGTATTGCGTCCAAAAGTTGTGTGTAATTTTTTAAGGTCCAGGAAATGTAAAGAAATTTGTTGGAATATCTGAATTTCTGTAAAAAATAAAAATAAGATTTTGTTATTTAAAAGATTGTTTGGTGTTGTGGCGTGCATTCATTGTATTCAGCGTCTGTCTTTGTTCAGTGATCCAGTGACAGGTGATGATTTGACTGAAATAACCATCTTTGAAAAATCTCTGTGCTGTCAGATTCCATAATATTTGCCAAGAGCAGACATTTGTTGGATGTGCAGGACCCTCATCATGCGAAAGGCATGGTTAATAACCTCCAAAGCCTCTTCTCACCAAGTAGAGACACACCGCAAGCTAAACCTTCGTAGACTCAGTGGAATGAAATTGAGAAGTGAATAGCCAGACTGTTAAGTAAAACCTGGCCTGAAATATTCTGAAATACCCAATTAGTTGTTCCACCTTGGCTCTTGCATATTAAAACAGCCACCTGTTCCCTAGACACGAGCAGCAGTTCTGCAGTAGTTCATATTGAGTATGTGTTGTCTGGGTAGGTCCTAATGCCAGATCCTTCGTTTACTGCATAACTCTAAACAGCTCCTCACCTATTAAATGAACACAAATAATAAAGCCTGGCCCTACAGTGGTGTTGTGAGGCTATAAATTAAGGTATAGTGCCATGCTGGTGCTTGACTAGTAGGCAATATACTCTATGAATTTAATTCCTTCCCCCTACTATTTGCAAGACATTGAAGAAGAAAAGAAACATAAACATGAGCTCTGCTCTCAAAATGTTGAAGATAAAGTAACTATGAGTAGGGATTTAAAACTCAAATACCTACTAGAGCCAGGGAGATAAGTAAGTTAAGAGCAAAGCAAGCTGGGCTGCCAAGATAATAGGAAGTAGTGGGCACAGTGGAGCACTGGAAAGCCTAGGTCGTGTCTACAGAGATGATGTTGCCAGTACTCGGCTCTAGCCATTCACCCAACATGCACTGAGTCCTTACTGTGTGTCTGGAATTATTCTAAATCCAGGGAAAGATAGTAGTGAGCCAGAAACATAAGATCCCTGTTCCTATGGGTCTCATGTTCTGGTAGGAAAACAGATAATAAATAGGGAAATGTCTGCTAATAATAATAACAGATGCTCTAGTTGTTGTTGTTCACTTGCTAAGTTGTGTCCGACTCTTTGTGTCCCATGGACTGCAGCACACCAGGCTCATCTGTCCTTCACTATCTCCCAAAATCCGCTCAGATTCATGTCCATTGATAGATGATGCTGTCTAATCATCTCATCCTCTGCCACCCGCCTCTTTTGTCTTAAATTTTTCCTAGCATCAGTGATTCGGTTCTTCCCATCGTGTGGCCAAAGTATTGGAGCTTCAGCTTCATCATCAGTCCTTCCAATGAATATTCAGGATTGATTTCTAATAGGATTGACTGGTTTGATCTTCTTGCTGTCCAAGGGACTCTCAAGAGTGTTCTCCAGCACTATAATTCAAAAGCATCAGTTCTTTGACATTCAGCCTTCTTTATGGTCCAACTCTCATATCCATACTTGACTACTGGAAAAATTATACCTTTGACTATACAGACCTTTGTCAGCAAGGTGATGTCTCTGCTTTTTAATATACTGTCTAGGTTTGTCATAGCTTTCCTTCCAAGGAGCAAGCATCTTTTATTTTTTTTAGTAGTTTTTTTTAATTATTATTATTTTTTTTTTTTTACTTTACAATATTGTATTGGTTTTGCCATACATCAACTTGCATTAGCCAAGCATCTTTTAATTTCATGGCTTTGGTCACCATATGCAGTGATTTTGGAGGCCAAGAAAATAAAATTTGTCACTGCTTCCACTTTTTCCTCTTCTGTTTGCCATGAAGTAATGGGATCAGATGCCATGATCTTCGTGTTTTGAATGTTGAGTTTTAAGTTAACTTTTTCACTCTCCTCTTTCACCCTCAACCAGAAGCTCTTTAGTTCCTCTTCACTTTCTGCCATTGGAGTGGTATCATCTACATATCTGAGGTTGTTGATATATAAATATCAAGTTGGCAATCTTGATTCCAGCTTGTGATTCATCCAGGCTGGCATTTCACATGTACTCTGCATACAAGTTAAATAAGCAGGATGACAATATACAGCCTTGTCATACTTGTTTCCCAATTTTGAACCGGTTTGTTGTTCCATGTCCAGTTCTAACTGTGCATACAGGTTTCTCAGGAGACATGTAAGGTGGTCTGATATTTCCATCTCTTTTAAGAATTTTCCAGTTTGTTCTGATCCACACAGTCAAAGGCTTTAGTGTAGTCAATAAAGCAGAAGTTTTTCTGGAATGCCCTTGCTTTCTCCATGATGCAACAAATGTTGGCAATTTGATCTTTCATTCCTCTGCCTTTTTTAAACCCAGGAGGTACATTTGGAAGTTCTCAGTTCATGTACTGTTGAAGCGTAGCTTGAAGGATTTTGAGCATAACCTTACTAGCATGTGAAATGACCACAGTTGTATGGTAGTATGAACATTCTTTGGCATTGCCTTTCTTTGGGATTGGAATGAAAACTGACCTTTTCCAGTCCTGTGGCCACTGCTGAGCTTTCCAAATTTGTTGGCATTTTGAGTACAGCACTTTCAGAGCATCATCTTTTAGGATTTTAAATAGCTCAGCTAGAATTCCATCCTTTCTATTAGCTTTGTTCGTACTAATGCTTCTCAAGGCTTACTTGACTTCACAGCCCAGGATGTCTGGCTGTAGATTAGTAACCACACCATCATGGTTATCTGGGTCATTAAGACTTTTTTTTGTATAATTCTGTGTATTCTCGTCACCTCTTCTTAATATCTTCTGCTTCTGTTAGGTCCTTACAATTTCTATTCTTTATCATGCCAATCCTTGCATGAAATGTTCCCTTGATCTCTCCAATTTTCTTGAAGAGATCTCTACTCCTTCCCTTTCTGTTGTTTTCCTCTATTTCTTTGCATTGTTCATTTAAGAAAGCTTTTTTTTTTTTTTTTTTTTATGTCTCCTTGCTATTCTCTGGAACTCTGCATTCAGTTGGGCATCTTTTGCTTTCACCCTTGCCTTTCACTTTGCTTCTTTCCTCAACTATTTGTAAAGCCTCCTCAGATAACCATTTTTCCTTCCTGCATTTTTTTTCTGTTTGGAATGGTTTTGGTCACTGCCTTCTATACAATGTTATGAACCTCTGTCCACAGCTCTTCATGCACTCTATCTATCAGATCTAATCCCTTGAATCTATTCATCACCTCCACTGTATAACCATAAGGAATTTGATTTAGGTCATATGTGAATGGCCTCGTGGTTTTTCATGCTTTCTTGAGTTTAAGCCTGAATTTTGCAATAAGGAGCTGATGATCTGAGCCATAGTCAGCTCCAGGTTTGTTTTTGCTGACTGCATAGAACTTCTCCATCTTTGGCTGCAAAGAACATAATCAATTTGATTTTGGTATTGACCATCTGGTGATGTCCATGTGTAGAGTCATAGTCATCTCTCGTGTTGTTGGAAAGGGTGTCTGCTATGACTGGCATGTTCTCTTGACAAAACTCTGTTAGCCTTTGCCCTGCATCATTTTGTCCTCCAAGGCCAAACTTGCCTGTTATTCCCGATATCTCATGACTTCCTACTTTTGCATTCCAATACCCTATGATGAAAAGGTCATCTTATTTTGGTGTTAGTTCTAGAAGATGTTGTAGGTCTTCAACTGACCTACAGAACTGGTCAACTGCTGCTTCAGCATCAGTGGTTGGGGCATAGACTTGGATTACTCTGATGCTGAATGATTTGCCTTGGAAACAAACCAAGATCATTCTGTCATTTTTGAGATTGCAGCCAAGTACTGCATTTCAGACTCTGTTAACCATGAAGTCTACTCCATTTCTTCTAAGGGATTCTTGCCTACAGTAGCAGATATAATGGTCATCTGTATTACATTTGCCCATTCCTGTCCATTTTAGTCCATTGATTCCTAAGATAGTGATATTCACTCTTGCCATCTCCTGCTTGACCACATCCAATTTACCTTGATTCATGGACCTAACATTCCAGATTCCTATGCAGTATTGTTCTTTACAGCATAGGACTTTACTTTCCACAACTGAGCATCATTTCTGCCTTGGCCCAACTGCTTCATTCTTTCTGGAACTATTAGTAATTGCCCTCTTCTCTTCTCCAGTAGCATATTGAACATGTTTCAATATGGGGGCTCATTTTCTATTGTCATATCTTTTTGCCTTTTCATACTGTTCATGGGGTTCTGGAGGCAAGAACACTGGAGTGGATTGCCATTCCCTTCTCCAGTGGAACATGTATTGTCAGAACTCTTCCCTATGACCTGTCTGTCTTGGGTGGCCTTGCATGGCATGGATCATAGCTTCATTGAGTTATACAAGTCCCTTCACCATGAAAAGGCTGTGATTGGTGAAGGGGAGGCTTTCTAGAGAGAATTATAACAAGGTGATGTGATGCAAAAATAGGGAAGTGAATCAAAGAAGGCTACTATGAAAAGGTGGCATTTAAGGTGAGACCTGAATGATAGGAAGAGCCAGCCATGTGAAGAAAGAGGGAAGGATATGCCACACAGAGGGAGCCACTAGTGTAATGGCTCTAAGGCAGGAATAAGATCACTACAGGTGAGGAGCAGCAGGCGGCAGGGAGGGGATAGGAGCGTCAGAAACCAGCTTCTGGCTTGGTAGGCCAGAATGGTTGGTACATTTTTTAAGTGTTAGAGAAAGCCATTTGAGGGTCTTAATAGGGGAGAGGTGGAAACTATTTTATATTTTTAAAAGATTGTTCTTTGCTTGTGCTCCTAGCAGGTATCAGCTGGATACTCTAAAGCCCTTCCTTACACAATACTACCAGGTCTTTGATATTATAATGACCTTATTTTTTTTAGTTTAATATTGGAACATAGTTGATTTACAATGTTGTGTCAGTTTCAGGTGTACAGCAAAGTGGTTTAGTTATACATATTCCTATATCTATTATTTTTCAGATGCTTTTCCCATTAAGGTTATTACAGAGTACTGAGTATAGTTCCCTGTGCTATACACGAGGTCCTTGTTGATTATCTACTTTATATATAGTGGTATGTACATATGAATCCCCATCTCCCAATTTATCCCTTCCCTGGCCAATTGGTCACCATAAGTTTGTTTGCTATATCTGTGATTCAATTTCTGTTTTGTAAATCGGTTTCTTACTCCCAGTTGTTAGATTCTGCATATAAACAGTATCATATATTTGTCTTCGTCTGAAGTGAAGTGTCTTACTTCCCTCAGCATGACAATCTCTAAGTCTGTCCATGTCACTGCATATGGCCTTATTTCATCATTTCTTATGGCTGAGTAATTTTCCATTGTGTCTGGGTGCCACATCTCCTTTATCTGTTCCTCTCGATGGACATTCAGGTTGCTTCCATGTCCTGGGTATTGTAAATAGTGCTTCAGTGAACGCTGGGGTGCAGTATCTTTTTGAACTATGGTTTTCTCTAGATACATGCTCAGGAGCGGTAATGCTGGATCTAATGGTAGCTCTATTCTTAGTGTTTTAAGGAACCTCCATACTGTTCTCCATAGTGGCTGCACCAATTTACATTCCCACCAATAATGTAGGAGGGTTCCCACACTCTCTCCAGTCTATTGTTTGTAGACTTTTTGATAATGGCCATTCTGACCAATGTGAGGTGATACCTCATTGCAGTTTTGATATGCATTTCTCTAATAATTAGTGATGTCGAGCATATTTTCATATGTTTTTTGGCCATCTGTATGAGTTCTTTGGAGAAATGTCTATTTAGATCTTCCACTCAATTCTTTGATTGGGTTGTTTCTTTTTTCATATTGAGCTGCATGCTGCTGCTGCTGCTAAGTCGCTTCAGTTGTGTCCGACTCTGTGCGACCCCATAGATGGCAGCCCACCAGTCTTCCCCGTCCCTGGGATTCTCCAGGCAAGAACGCTGGAATGGGGTGCCATTGACTTCTCTGGAGCTGCATGAGCTATTTGTATATTTTGGAGAATAATCCTGTGTCAGTTGCTTTGTTGGCAAATATTTTCTTCTATTCTGTAGGTTGTTTTTTTGTTTTGTTTATGGTTTCCTTTGAAGTGCAAAAGCTTTTAAGCCTAGTTAGGTCCCATTTGTTTACTTTTGTTACAGGGCGCTTAGTTTTAATACATAGCTTGGCCTGCAAGGAAGTAAGAGAAATCCCAAAGGCATAAAAAAAGAAAGAGAGTAAAAAGTAGCATAAAGTGTAAGCATATGCAAAATCCATATATTGGATAAAGGAATGGGAGGTTAAGCTTTGGGCTGCAGGAAGTAGATGGACTAAATTTGAGAATCCCCACACCCTAAACCAGTATCCTTGAAGATGGCTACAACATTAGATAAACGTGGCCCAGGAAGAATATTCAAGCTAGCAAAGCAAAGAAGCCTGTCAAGAATTCTGTCTCCACACTGATTCTAGATAGGGTGAAAAAGAGAAGAGAAAAAGAGGAATAGACACTCTCTGAAACTTTTAACCCATGAAATTGGCCAACTCTAGTCTAGAATTCAATCTTACAGACTCTGGATAGTCAAAAGAAACTCCAAACCAAGAAATCTGTGAACTTGCTAGAATACTGGTAGCTGGCTCACCAATTATGCTCAGCAGAGTAAGTGCTCACGATGTTAAAATTACTAAACGCACAAATAAACCATCAGACAGAATCATCAGAAATAATTAACAACATATTTATTGCCCCACAGATTTTAGATATTGAAATCACTAGATAGAGAATGTTAATAATAACATTTTATATGTAAAAGAAATAAAAGTGGTTTCTAAAAATACATATAAAGAATCCATTGGCTATAACCAGATAGATCTGAAGAAAAATGCTTAGAAAAATATGATCACTGAAATTTAAAATATGTTTGTAAATTAAATGTACATTAAGTGTAACTGAAGAGGAAAGTAGTGAGCTAGAAGATGAATCTAAAGAAATTACCCAGAATGAAATACACAAAGCCAAGGGGTCAGAAAATGAAAAGAGGTTCAGAATCAGGGAAGATATATATGTCTAATTAGAGTTCCAGTAGGAGATAAAGAATAAGGGAAAGGTAATATTTGAATCCAAGTTGTTTGAAAAATTTCCATAAATGATGAAAAATATGAATCCACACATATAGGAATCATAAAAGATATCAAGCAAGATGAGTGAAAAGTAAATTCAAACATGATGGTAAAGTGCAATCCACTGAGGAACCACCATAAAAGTAACTACAGAGAAGTGGTATACCATCTACAAAAGAATAATTTCTAGGCTGATAATAAATCCCAGAGCCACTAGCATAATATACTCAAAGTGCTGAAGTAAAATAATTGTCAGCCTGAAATTGTTTCAGCAAAACTTTATTATATTTTTAAAAATTGAAGTATAGTTGATGTAGAATTTTATACATCAAAACTGTTTTTTAAGACCAAAGGTGGAATATAGTCATTCTCAGATAAACAAAACCTAAGGGGATTTACTCACAATAAACTAACACAGGAAAAATTTCTGAAAATGAGTCAACAAGTAATATTTGAGATTCAAAAAGGAATAGAGAGCAAAGAAATTGGGACATACATGAGTAAATCTAAACAAATATAGTACAAAATAATAATAAAACATCTAAATTGTGGGATTAAGAAAGACAACTAAAATATTGGATAACAATAGCCTGTTAATTAAGATGAGATGATCAGAGTTTAAGAAATGTGTCTTAATTGGGAAGAGAGCTGAGATATAGATGAATAATAGCTAGCCGCTGATTGTTTATAATGCACCAGGCGTATGTAGTAACTCATTTAGCCTTCCTAACAACTTTCTGAGTTAGATATTATAGTTATCCTCAGTTTACAGATGAAGTGGCAAAGAAAGTGATCACACAGCTTGTAAGCAAAGAGCTGGGTTCAAACTCAGGTAAAATAACTCCAAAGTGGATCCACTATATAGTATTCTCTGCTGTTTTTAGAAAGTTAAATAGCAATGATATAAATGTTAAGTAACAATAAGAATATATAGCTTCAATGAGGGGGAGTAGAATAAGAAGGAAAAAACATTAAATCAATACAAAAGAAGGCCCCCCCCCAAAAAAAGCAAACAGAAAAATGTAGAAAAAGCAGATTAAAAAAAAAAAAAAAACTGGTAATCTCCCACAAAGAAAGTAAGTATCAAACTTTCAATGAACAATCTATTTATTTAAATCTAGTACAAGTTATCCAGAGGCTAGATAGAAGCAATGCCTCTACAACTCAATTTGAGGACAGTTTGAAAAAGGAAAACTATGGACCCATTTATATGTTAATAAGAATGGCTTTCTAAAATATATTTATTTAAATCATCACATTAAGAGGCTAAAAGATAAAAACCATATTATTACCTGATAAGTGCAAAAAAAATCACTTGATAAAACTTAAAACTCATTGATGATAACAAGAAATTTTACAAAACTAGGAATGAGGAAAATTTTCCTTTACCTAAGAAACAATTTCTAGCAAATAAGATACTTCTGCTTGTAATTATCACATATAAAAAGTAGTCCCTTAAAATAAAGAATAAGCCAGATAAGCCCACCATCACTACCTCTGTCAACACTGTATTATCTTCGCCAGCAGAGTGAAAAAAAAATAGAAGTAAAAGGGATAAGAATTTGAAAAGAAAAATGAAACTGTCATCATTTCTTAATTATAACTGCCCTCATAAAAGATACAGGTAAAACTTATTAGAATCTATAAGAGATTCATTAAATGACTAGATTTAAGATCAGTATATAAAATTATATTTCTTAAAAAAAAAAAAAAACTGGGGAAATAAAAGAGAAAACTCAAGTGCTTTTCCTGCCTATTCTGTATAAACTGTTCCATTGGATAACCAGCTAATAGATAAAAGGAAGCATCTCAGTTATTTAAAGTAATCTATAAAAGCAAAATGGGAGAAATAGAATATTGTCTTTTTGCAACTGACAGTTAATGAGTCTAAACACTGAATATCAGTGGCTGCTGATATTTTTTAAAAAGAGTGAAAACCAGAATTCCTGAAGAAAAAACATAAAGGAATCAAACCTAACTCAAACAGAGGACACAGGAACATGATAGACTACAGCTGCTGCTGCTGCTGCTGCTGCTGCTAAGTCGCTTCAGTCATGTCTGACTCTGTGCGACCCCATAGACAGCAGCCCACCAGGCTCCCCCGTCCCTGGGATTCTCCAGGCAAGAACACTGGAGTGGGTTGCCATTTCCTTATCTAATGCATGAAAGTGAAAAGTGAAAGTCAAGTCGCTCAGTTGTGTCCAACTCTTAGCGACACCATGGACTGCAGCCCACCAGGCTCCTCAGTCCATGGGATTTTCCAGGCAAGAATACTGGAGTGGGGTGCCATTGCCTTCTCCGATAGACGACAGCACAAGTGTGCAAACAGCGAAACCCAGATTGTAAAACTGTGTCCAACAGACTGAGTTCTGCAATAGATGAGGTGTAAGGAAAAGAAAGGATGGAGGGGGAATCTGTAAATTAAGAGAGTTAAAAGACATAACAAGGTGTTTTTAAAAAAAAAAGACAGGCAAACTAAAGTACAGCATAAAGAAATAAAAGAGAGAGAGAGCTATGAAAGTCAGGATAGTAGTTATCTTGGAGGAAGAGAAGGGGCACTGACTTGTATGGGGCATATAGAGGGACTTGTGATATGACTAGAAAAGGTCTGTTTCTTGACCCAGATGGTTGCTAGTGTAGCCACCTTATAGTTATCCACTAAGCTCTGCATTTGTTTACTTTACAATTTAGAAGTTTTTTAAAGTTTTTTTTTTTTTTTTTTTACAGCTGCGTTGCTCTATCATGCAGCAAGCAATTAGAAAACATAATTTCAAAAAAAATAACATTAGCATGACCTATGATACCCAAGAATACATCAAGCAAAATATATATAGAACATTTATGGTGGAAATTATATAATGTCAGTGAAAAACTTGAAAGAACATGTTTTCAAGTACAGAGGTATATTCACTGATAGGAAAACTCAATATCATTAAGATCTGATTCTCCCCAAATTGGTTGTTATTAGGAGACAATTTTACATGAGCCTCTTGTGTTTCTGAACATCTTGTGAGCAGAGATATTGACTGCCTTTTTCCAGGCTGTCTTTTCAAGGCTCTTTGTATAGCTAACAACCTGGGAAGACAGAGATATGTTCTTCCTACAGAACAAGAGAGTAGGTTTGTTTATTGTTTTCTAAGAAGATAATGTATCCCTAGTGGGCTTTCCAGGTCGTACTAGTGGCAAAGAACCTGCCTGTCAATGCAGGAGACGTTAAGAGACACGGGTTCAATCCCTGGGTCAGGAAGATCCCCTGGAGGAGGGCATGGCAACCTGCTCCAGTATTCTTGCCTGGGAAATCCCATGGACAGAGGAGCCTGGTGGGCTATGGTCCATGGGGCTACAGAGTCGGACATGACTGAAGCGACTCAGCACACACTGGGGTAAAGATCAGGCTGACTCACTGCCCATTATTATAGATTCAGGTTCTCAAACTTCATTTCCTTTCCCATAACACAACCCATAGCACTGCAGGTTCCACCCAGCTCTCTTCTCAAGCCCTCTGTCTGGGAACATGACAAAAGAAACCAACACCCAACACACTGTTTGCTGTGCTGTGAGTAATAAATCCTGCCCTTTGTCTGAGATCCAGTCTCATGTGTTCTGCCAGTGTCAACAAGACTGTGGCAGGCTAGCTTCTCCATTTGCAAGTAGGATAAGTCTCAGACCCTTCACAGTTTTTCACAGTTAGCCACTTGGAGAAAAAAAAGAAATTGGATATCTATTCACATTGTACACAAAAATCTATTCCAGGTGAATTAAGGGCTTAACTGTGAAAAGGAAAAATTTAACTTTTGGTAGAAAATATAACCGAGGAAAGCAGGAAAGATTTATTGAACAAAACACAAAAATCATAAGGGAAATAATCAATAAACACAATAAACAACTAGATTAAAAAGACTTCTGTTCATCAAAATATTCCATAAAGAAAACTAAAATCCACAAACTGGTTCAGTTCAGTTCAGTCGCTCAGTCTTGTCCAACTCTTTGCGACCCCATGAATCGCAGCACACCAGGCCTCCCTGTCCAACACCAACTCCCAGAGCCTACACAAACTCATGTCCATTGAGTCAGTGATGCCCTCCAACCATCTCACCCTCTGTCGTCCCCTTCTCGTGCTGCCCTCAATCTTTCCCAGCATCAGGGTCTTTTCAAATGAGTCAGCTCTTTGCATCAGGTGGCCAAAGTATTGGAGTTTCAGCTTCAACATCAGTCCTTCCAATGAACTCCCAGGACTGATCTCCTTTAGGATGGACTGGTTGGATCTCCTTGCAGTCCAAGGGACTCTCAAGAGTCTTCTCCAACACTACAGTTCAAAAGCATCAATTCTTCGACTGCTGCTGCTGCTGCTAAGTCGCTTCAGTCGTGTCTGACTCTGTGCGACCCCATAGACGGCGGCCCACCAGGCTCCCCCGTCCCTGGGATTCTCCAGGCAAGAACACTGGAGTGGGTTGCCATTTCCTTCTCCAATGCATGAAAGGGAAAAGTGAAAGTGAAGCCGCTCAGTCGTGTCTGACTCTTAGTGACCCCATGGACTGCAGCCCACCAGGCTCCTCCATCCATGGGATTTTCCAGGCAAGAGTACTGGAGTGGGGTGCCATTACCTTCTCCACAATTCTTCAGCACTCAGCTTTTTTTATAGTCCAACTCTCACATCCATACATGACTACTGGAAAAACCATAGCCTTGACTAGATGGACCTTTGTTAGCAAAGTAATGTCTCTGCTTTTTAATATGCTGTCTAGGTTGGTCATAAATTTTCTTCCAAGGAGTATGCGTCTTTTAATTTCATGGCTGCAGTCACCATCCACAGTGATTTTGGAGCCCAAAAAAGTCAAGTCTCTCACTGTTTCCGCTGTTTCCCCATCTATTGCCATGAAGTGATGGGACCAGATGCCATGATCTTCGTTTTCTGAATGTTGAGCTTGAAGACAACTTTTCACTCTCCTCTTTCACTTTCATCAAGAGGCTCTTTAGTTCTTATTCACTTTCTGCTATAAGGGTAGTGTCATCTGCATATCTGAGGTTATTGATATTTCTCCTGGCAATCTTGATTCCAGCTTGTGCTTCCTCCAGCCCAGCATTTCTCATCATGTACTCTGCATATAAGTTAAATAAACAGGATGACAACATACAGCCTTGACATACTCCTTTTCCTATTTGGAACTAGCCTGTTATTCCATGTCCAGTTCTAACTGTTGCTTCCTGACCTGCATACAGGTTTCTCAAGAGGCAAGTCAGGTGGTCTGGTATTCCCATCTCTTTCAGAATTTTCCACAGTTTATTGTGATCTATACAGTCAAAGGCTTTGGCATAGTCAATAAAGCAGAAATAGGTGTTTTTCTGGAACTCTCTTGCTTTTTCGATGATCCATCAGATGTTGGCAGTTTGATCTCTGGTTCCTCTGCCTTTTCTAAAACCAGCTTGAACATCTGGAAGTTCACAGTTCACGTATTGCTGAAGCCTGGCTTAGAGAATTTTGAGCATTACTTTACTAGCGTGTGAGATAAGTGCAATTGTGTGGTAGTTTGAGCATTCTTTGGCATTGCCTTTCTTTGGGATTGGAATGAAAACTGACCTTTTCCAGTCCTGTGGCCACTGCTGAGTTTTCCAAATTTGCTGGCATATTGAGTGCAGCACTTTCACAGCATCATCTTTCAGGATTTGAAATAGCTCCACTGGAATTCCATCACTCCACTTTGTTTGTAGTGATGCTACAAACTGGTAGAAAGTATTTATTAACTTTATTACTGGTAAGAAATAATAATACTGAATATATAAGAACTTGAAAATCAACTTCCTAAAAGCCAAAAAATGGAAAAAAATAAGCAAAAGATATGTACAGGAATTTAATAGAAAAAGAAACAAATGGTACGCACATTGAAGGATACTCAACTTCCTTAGTAATTCTAAAATTAATTGCACAACAATAATATCCATTTTATTGGCATAAATTTAAAGCACTACTATGATGTACAACTCCTCATGCGAAGAGTTGACTCATTGGAAAAGACTTTGATACTGGGAAGGATTGGGGGCAGGAGGAGAAGGGGACGACAGAGGATGAGATGGCTGGATGGCATCACCGACTCGATGGACGTGAGTCTGAGTGAACTCCGGGAGTTGGTGATGGACAGGGAGGCCTGGCGTGCTGCGATTCATGGGGTCGCAAAGAGTCGGACACGACTGAGCGACTAAACTGAACTGATGATGTACAGCAATAGGGCTTCTTATGCTGTTGGTAAAGTAAAATTTGATATAATCACTTTGAAAAAGAATTTGTCATTATGTTATAAAATTGAGCATTTTACATATACTAAATTCATCAATTCTATTTCTAGCTATATATGCTTGATACATTCTTAACTATAAACACCAGAAAAATGTACAAAAATGGAAAATACAAATATTTATCATCAGAGAATATATAAATAGTGGATTTATTTATGTAGATAATCAATTTATTAAATGTTATTAATTAATACTACCATAATTATGGAAATGAATAAACCTAAGTAATATCAACATAAATGATTACATTATATTAGATATATACTTTTGAGTGGGAAAAACACAAGCTCAGCAGGTACACTATGGCTCCATTTTTATAAATTTCAAAATCAAAAACAAAGCTAAACTCTTTATTATTTAGTGATAAGTGCCTATATGGTAAAGCTATAAAGATTTAAGTACAGGAATGATAAAAACAAATCTCACAATTGTGATCACTTCTGGAGATCTAGGAGGGGTTATCATCAAGGAAAGATATACCAGCAACTTCAGTAGTTCCAGATCTTAATTAAGTGGAAGGCATGCATATATATAGATGTATTTCAATGACAATGTCAGCATTTTATGAAAAACAAATTTTTAGATGAAACCACTAATTGAGTCTCTACTTGATTATATACAAACAGTAAATATTCTTTTGTCTATTTTAAAAATATTCCTTTCTTTTAAACTGGAAGTAAATCTATATCTGTTAGAAATAATGTAGCCAAAATACTGTGAATCTGAAGAATTTTGTGGCCAACACTTTATAGCAAGTATATAAACCAAAGTGATTTGAGTTTTTAAAAATGCAAAATAGTATGAACAAAACTTGCACTATACCAAATTTGAACATATAGTGAGATTTACATTCATACTAAATTTTCTGCATCGTGGCTTTTTTTGCATTCATTTTTTACTTTTATTAAAGGTTCAAAACATATATATATACACACACATATACTATATTTTTGTATCAAATATCATCTAATGAAATAAGATAAAACAAGTTGAATATTTAAAAATAGCTGACAGTTGTGAGGAAAACAGTAGTAACAGGGTCATGGGGGGAAGGCTATTTAAGTAGTCAAGGTAAGAGAAGGTGGTGGCTTAAACTAGAATAGTCAGTGGAGATGGAAAAAGGTGGATAAATATGGGATGGTGTTGCAGATTGGGTTTCCTGGGAAGCTGACTCTAAGAGAATGAGATCAGGGTGAAATAAGTGTATTATTTAGGGCTCTTGGGGTCAACACCCATGGCAGGGAAGTAAAGGGAAAGGAAGGAAGCAGGCTGGGCAGAAGGAGAAGCTGGGCTGTGATGCAGTCTCAGTGAAGCCTCAGCTGATTCCCTGGGGTGGGGGTGGGGAGGACACTGAAGCTGGGATGGCTTTCCAGAGTAACCCTGTGTTAGGAGTTAGGCCTCAAACATCTGTCTCTGTATGGCTTCTTGCCCCTAGGAAAGGGGGGTGACCTTGAGTGAGGTAGCTCCTTCCAGGTGAGGACAATTTCCAGAGAAGGCAGAGGGCTGTGGGTTGTCAGCACATCCAGCAGCTGTAGGCATACATCCCCTCGTCCCCTCTGCTGGGCACGTCACAGTATCCACTACAGATGTGTGTTTAGGGAATAGGACTAAATGTGGGAAGAGGGCTACTGGTTTTTTGCTTTGAGAGCAGATGGTGGCGCCATTTACTGAGGTAGGAAGAAGAGGAGAAGGAAGAGGTTTGGAAGACAGAAATCCAAAAATTATGTTTTGTGACAGTGAAGTTCAAAATGCTTATTAAAAATTCAGAAGGCAGTGGCAAATTAGACAGGCAGTTAGATGGGGACATGTGGACTCCTAAAGAGAAGTCCAAGTTAGAAAAAAAAGTTAGTAGACATGGTAAATAGATAGCTTTTAAAGCTCTGAGACTGCATAGGCTAATTTAGGAAGAATGTACAAATAGAGAAGAAGACCTTGAGCCAGTCCCAACCACCCTGACTTTAGAAGTGAGACAGAGGACAGGCGCCAGCAAAGGAGAGTGAGAAGAACCCACAACATGGGATATAATGAGAGCCAGGAGGAGGAAAAAAGTATTTCAAGAAGTAAAAGTGTCAAATATTGAAAGGTGGGGTAAGACAAAACTGACAAGAAACCACTAGGTTTGGGAATTATGGAGGTTTCTAATGACACTGACAAGAGCAGTCTTTGAGGAATAATAGATATGTAAGTATTGAATTAGGGGGAAAGATTGAAATTGAGAAGGTGGAGACAGCTTTATAGACAACTTTTACAAGAAGGCCACTGTAGCCATTTGAATCTGAGACGCTAGGGTTGGCTGCTTAGCTTTCCTAGATTCTCAAGACAAGGCAGAATTATAATATCAGTTGTCCAATAAGTTAGTATGTTGTTCAGCACAGTGCAGACCAACATTATGAGGGTCAAAAGCACATCTCAGAGTCAGGTTCAGCCAACGGGTTATGAGTTTCTGACTTCCAGCAAGAGGGTGAACTCTCACAAAGTAAGCCAAGTATCATGGCAGAGCATGCTCTAGGACAGAGTGCAGGGAACTTGGGCAGGCTAGAAGGGGCAGAAAGTTTCCCTTAAACTTTCTCAAGCCTCAGATGGACTTTCTCAAGGTCAAGATTGAAAGAGGAGGAAGAAAGAATTGCTGGCAAACATTTGTGGTTATATCACCTATCCTCTGATATAACACTTACATTTTGATTTCTGGGTGGCCCTCTCATTGATGCTATTTAGGTAGGAGAGCCAGATTGTCAATGGCTTTTCATTTCAGCTGCTTTGAAGTTTGGACTTTATTCTACAGACAGTAGGAAACCACTGAAAGTTTTGCAGAGGAAAGATCTAATCAAAGTGAGTTTTTAACAGGATTATTTCTTCAGCAGTGAGCAGGAGTCAAGCAAGGCTGGGTGAGGAGCAGAAATTCCACATAGGAGATTCTTCTGGTTGTGGAAATGGAGACAAAGAGGTGCAGACTGATGGGTATGGGGCAGCAGAGAACAAAGACAATGTTCGGGTTTCCAGTCTACGTTATTGGGTGTGTGTGTGTGTGTGTGTGTGTGTGTGAATGACAACGGAGTTAGGTGGGCTGATATATCAAAAGCCATAGTAGCCCATATATGATGGCACCATATAGCTGACAAGTTTTTTTAAATCCATTATCTCATTTGCCCTCACAACGCCCTTGTGAGCTATTATTATGCCCGTTTAACAAACGCGGAATCTGGGACTCAGAGAGGTTAAATGATTTGCCCATACGGTCGCAAAGGACGGTCTTATCACTCTGTGCTTTGACAGTGCCCTCCAGATGTATTCTGACTCTCGGTGGCCTATGGGCTGGAGTCAGCCGGTGTGTGCCTTTTGAAAGGCATTTCCTGAAATTTCAGTTCTTGGAGGTGCTAGCTCAATTCCATTTCTCTGATGCCAATTCCCTGTGAACTTTCTGGAAGAGGCTATAATTTGCATATGATAGCTTGAGAGAAAAAAAAGAAAGTTTCCTATTTTGACTCTAGGCCTTCTGTAAAATAAAACATTAATCCTCTCTCCTAAGCAGGATACCAGTTAGATTATTAAAATTCATCCAATGAAAGCCAAATCTTGATGAGCTGAGATGAGGAAATGTGTTTACTTCACCTCTCACTGCCTGCCACTTTCTCAAATAAAAAGCTGGGCATTCCCTTCTGATGGGTGAGATCTATTTCATTATCTTAACCACAAGTCGACAGACCCAGGGGCTTAGGTGTTAAACCAACCTGTAGGTCAATTCTGACTTCTTGAATTACTTAAATACTGGGTTTTTCTCTGGCATTAACTGAAAGGAACTTCCCCAAGGACTAAAGTGACAGCCTTGTTTTCATTTATGGACTAAAGACTGATTCTTACCCAAACCAAGATGGTGGACTGCAAAACTGTCAGAAGTGTGCGCATGTGATGTTACCTTGCTGATGACAGTTTCCCAAGTCAAAACCTTGATTTCCTCCAAAGCAGGAATTTCTAAAAATTTAGAAGTATCTTTCCTTATAAAAGTCTTTACACTTTTCAGGTCTTTTACCTTTAAAAAGCTTGTGAATTCTCTTCTTGATAATTAAAATCCATCTTGAATTAAATACACTTGCCCTGATCTTGTCAAAAATGATGGTGCTTTCCTAGAGCTTCATTTTTCAGAGTTAGAAAGCAGTTAGATTTTTAAACATTGATTTGTACTGCCATCTAGTGATACATTTCATTGCAAATTTCAACACCTTAGAGCACATTTCTGTAGGTCCGCTGAGTTACTCTTAAACATCGTAGAATTGAGGATTTATGTTGCAGATAGAAAGCAAATTAGCTCCTCTACACAGCATACAAGGCTAAAAAAAATTTTTAACATAGATATAGAAGGGGGTGCCCAAGAGAGGTTCTCTTAAACCACAGAGGCTTGGATTAGCTTTTTTATTTATATCTTTTATTTTAACCATAATTACCCTACGTAAATTGTTTACTCCTCCTAGGCAAAGAAATTCAATCCTAACTGACTAATTTAATGGTCACTCCATTTGGAAAAGTAGAATTGCATACAGTTAAACACAAAAGCTACATTATGTTATCTGGGTTCAAATCCTGGCTCAGAACTTGCAACCTGTGTGCCCTTGGAGAGTTATGAAACACTCCCAGGCCTCAGTTTCCTAATCTGCAAAAGAAGGATAATAATCAAATCTATCTCACAGTCATGCAAGACACTATACTCAGCACAGAAACTGCCACAAAGTAGATGCCCAGTGGGAACACAAGGTACCATTGTATTGGCAGATCACAGGCAGCCTAATTTGCATAGCCCCCCAGGATGCAGAGATAGAACAGCCTGTCCCATTCCATTAGCAGGTAGATCTTTGGACACGAGGAAGATCCAAGATCAGGTCTCTGGTCACTAGAATTACTGTATGATCCGATAATTCTAGGTAAATACCTAAACGAATTGAAAATAGAGACTAAAACAGATTTTGTACACCAGTGCTCATCACAGTATTATTCACAGTAGCCAAAAGGTGGAAACAGCCCAAATATTCATCAGCAAATGCATGGATAGACAAAATGAGATATATATTAATACATCAGTGGAACGCTGCTGCTGTTGCTGCTGCTAAGTCGCTTCAGTCGTGTCCGACTCTGTGCGACCCCATAGATGGCAGCCCACCAGGCTCCCCTGTCCATGGGATTTTCCAGGCAAGAACACTGGAGTGGGTTGCCATTGCCTTCTCCTCAATGGAACGCTATTCAGCCTTCAAAACAAATGAAATTCAGATGCATATGTGAATGACCTTGGAAACATTATGTCAGACACAAAAAGATAAATGCTGTCTGATTCACAATATATGTTATCTATAATAGTAAAATTCACAGAAACAGAAAGTAGAATGATAGCAGCGGCTGGTGGAAAGAGGCAAAGTGGAATTATTATTTAACGGATACAGAGTTCCAGTTCAGGATGATAAGAAAAAAGCTCTGGATATGAAATAGTGATCTTGGTTGCACAATAGTGTGAATGTACCTAATGTCAGTGAATTGTGCACTTAAAGATGGTTAAAATGGACTGTGAAAAACAGTATGGTGGATTCTCAAAAAACTAGAACTACTATATGATCCAGCAATTTCACTCCTGGGTATATATCCAAAAAAACAAAACACTAATTTGAAAAGATAAATGTGCTCCAATATTCAAAGCAGCATTTACAGTTGCCAAATATGGAAGCAAGCTAACTGTCTATCAACAGATGAATGAATAAAGAAAATGTGTATACACACACACACACACATGCATACATACAATGGAATGCTGCTCAGCCAAAGAAAAGAATGAAATTTTGCCATTTGCTGCAACAGAGACAGACTTCGAGGGCATTATGCTAAGTGAAATAAGTCAGAGAACAACAAATACTGTATGATATCACTTACATGTACAATCTAAAAAAATACAACAAACTAGTGAATATACGAAAAATGAAGCAGACTCACAGATACAGAGAACAAACTAGTGTTTACCAGTGGGAGAGGGAATCAGGAGGGACAATATAGGGGGAGAGGATTAATAGATAAAAACAATTGTATATAAAATAAGCTACAAGGATTTATTGTACAGCAGAGGGAATATAGCCAATATTTTGTAATAACTGTAAATATAGTATAACCTTTAAAATGTGAATTTTTATATATTACATACCTATAACTTATATAATATTGTACATCAACTATGAAGTGAAGTGAAGTGAAGTCGCTCAGTTGAGTCCGACTCTTTTCGACCCCGTGGACTGTAGCCTATCAAACTCCTCCGTCCATGGGATTTTCCAGGCAAGAGTGCTGGAGTGGATGGCCATTTCCTTCTCCAGGGGATCTTCCCAACCCAGGAATTGAACCCCGGTCTCCTGCATTGCAGGCAGACGCTTTACTGTCTGAGCCACCAGGCATAATACATCAACTATACTTCAAAGTAAAAAATTTTAAAGAAGAAATAATAAACCATGCTGGAATATGGAATGTGCTGGGAGATACTGAGAAGGTGGTTCTTGAATTGGCCTCAAGACTAAGCCAGCTTTAAATGATCTAGGGAGGAGAGAGAAGGGATGATATGGGAGGACCCAGCCTGTGCTGAATATGTGGGAGAATTGGAAGGACAACCTTGGCAGCAGCTTACCACAAAGACTCTGCCACCAGTAATGATTCCATTCTGTTAAATAAGAAACAAAATAATAAAAACAAATAATGGCTAACCTTAGGTAATGCTAAAGACTTTGTGTTTATTATCTTGCTTAACCCTTATAACATCATGACGTGTGCGTGTACTAAGTTGCTTCAGTCGTGTGCGACCCTGAGGACTGCAGCCTGCCAGGCTTCTCTGTCCATGGCATTCTCCAGGCAAGAATACTGGAGTGGGTTGTTATGCCCTCCTCCAGGGGATCGTCCCGACCCAGGGATCGAACCTGCGTCTCTTACATCTAACCTGCGTTGGCAGGCGGGTTCTTTACCACTAGTGCCACTTGGAAACATCATGAGGTAGAACTCAACCCATTCTACAGAGGACTAAACTGAAGCTCAGAGAAATTCAGTAACGTGCCCAAGAGCATGTTGCTAGAGAACAGCAAAGTTCCAAACCTTGGCTCTTAACTGCTGGATTAAACTTCCTCTGGTTAATCAGTGACACCGTTTTCACTCTTGGCATTTCCCCACCACCTAGATAACCGAACAGGAAGGTAAACTAATTTTAAACTAGCTCCAGTTAATATTAAGTAATAAAACATTATCTGAATTAGTCTCAAAGTGATGATTCCCTGGAGCCCTGGAGGAGCCTTAAGTTACCACTTCTTGACCTCACACTTCCAGACCCCAGAAAAGCCCCTCCAAGTGCAGATGGTGTGGGTGTCACATTCAGTCCCAACATCCCCCCCATTAGCACAGATCATCAAGGTTGCTGGCGCAGCTGCCCTGCCTCTGTGTGCTCAGTAACTCAGTCGTGTCCAACTCTTGGTGACCCTATTAACCAAAGGCCTCCAGGCTCCTTTGTCCATGAGATTCTTCAGGCAAGAATGCTGGAGTGGGCTGCCAACATGTAATCAAATCATAAACTCTCTTCAACCATATTTGTTCTATTGAATAAGCATTTGAGTTCTTGGCGAGCCTCATGGTCTGGGAATGCTGATGCTTTCGTTCTGCCAGTGTGGAGGGGAGCAGGCCGTGGGTGGGCCTTCTGGAAGAAGCTTGTGTGACCAGATGCTGTTGCTGATGCCTCACACACTGTCAGGTGCCGGGGTGGTCAGAAGTCACTTCCACCCTAGGGACCAGGAAAATAAACAAACAGAATTAACCGAACTCCCGTCCTGGAGCAGCCCTGCCCCGTGTGTATTGGAGGAGGTCAAAAGTATAATAAATAGTTTCCTTTCCCCTCACTCTGAGTTTAGCAGCAGTGTTTTTCTCCTCTTTAATTTTTTTTCTAGGCAAGGAACAAAACACAGACAATGTGGTATAATGTAAAAAAAAACATGTGTTTAGGAGACAGATGTAGATTTATATCCTAGCTTCACAACTTACTCAGGCAAGTTACTCAGCATCTCTGAACCTCTGATTTCTGTTTTAGAAAATGTGGACACCAGTGTTTATCTTACAGAATTGTTGTGAGGATTAGATAAGACAATACACTTATGTTCCTGACACATAATAAGTACTTAGTAAGCAGCCACTAGAATCAGACCTCATGGTATCTATATTTCTGGCTATCAAGTTTACACTGAGATTAATAGCCCCACTGGATGGGTTTGCATAAGTCCTAGCACATCAAAAGCTATTGTGATCTCAAGGAAATATAAAAGAGCCATAAATCCTAACCTCAATAGTTCAGAGGCCATAACTGCTTTCTTAGATTTCTCTTCATTTTTGGCACAGAGCTTGGTGAACAGCTGAATGATGGCAGATACATGTGGGCCACAAGTTACTATGGGAGAGCCAGGATCCCCTTAAAAAATCAATAAGTGGAGCAGATGTCCTGTTTACTGTTAACAAGACAAGAAGGCCAGGTTAGTGTTAAATTATAACTGCCTTGAAGAACACTTTGTGTGGGGGAGAGGCTTGGTCTTCAGAAGTTCTCTGCAACCCTCTGGTTCCCTGAAAGGACTTGGCTATAGAGCACCTTTGGGCAAGCCCTTCATCTCTGAGCTTGGATGTTAGGAAAGGCCTTGGGGAAATCAGCTGGATTTACTTATATCCCAAATCTTCAAAGCAAACAAAAAAAGAATTTGAATTTACAATGAAAGACTCACAATACCTTAAAGAGTGAACAAAGTAGAACTCAGGATCAAGGGGAAAAGGGGAAGCAGATGTGATAACCCTAAAAAGTACCACAGCTGTAAATTTCACTCTGCACTTTTTGAACAAAAAGAGAGACAGAACATTTCCTAGCTCTCATCAGAAAAAAATAAAATGCCATTCATGGAGGGAGGCACAACTCTTTCCTGGTACTAAAATCTGGTGAGAATTGCTCATATAGAACATACATAAGGAGCTGGAGTCATGCCAGGTCTGTCCTCAACAGCTATTTTACAGTAAATAAATGGTTTTAACAGCTGTTTATTGCAGTGACCTCAAGGGAGATGTCAGACAACACCAGAACAAGGGACATTCCAGTATTAGTGGCTGGAATGTCTTCCAGAATGAGTGGCTTAGTGTCTTCAAAAAGTCAGTATCCTGAAAAGAAAGGGTGAGGGAGAAATGTTTAAGCTAAAAAGAGGCAAGATACTGACGATACATAACCATTTTCAATGCATGAATCTTGCTTGGTTGGTGAAGAAAATCATTGTAAGACATTTTGGTGATAGTCTAAGAATTATGAATATGGATTGATTATATTTAGATGATATAGGGAATTATTGTTAGAACCGAGGACACAGTGATAAAGAATCTGCCTGCAACGCAGGAGCCACACAGGAAACGTGGGTTCAGTCCCTGGGTCCGAAAGATCCCCTGGAGGAGGGCATGGCAATTCACTCCAGTGTTCTTGCCTGGAGACTCCCATGGACAGAGGAGCCTGTGGGATACAGTCCATGGGTCTCAAAGAGCTGGACATGACTGAAGCGGCATAGCACATACACACCTGATGATGGTACAGTGGTGTGTGAAAGACTATCGTTTTCTTTATCATTTATATTTAGAAGTGCATCCTACAACATTTAGAGGTAACTTAAATATTTACCTTTAGGGAAATACATATACATACATACAAAGAATGATATCTGACAAAATGTGTAAGCTGTATTGAATTTAGTGAGGTATACATGTATCAGCAGATATCCTACTATGTGCTTGAGTATTTTCACAAGAAGCAAAAGAAGAAGAAACAGGGAGAAATCTCAGAGTAGCATGTACCCTACATGTGCCAGAGAGAAAAGCCTGCAAAGTATGCTGGGTACACCAGGCTAGGAGGAAAGAACTTGTTATGAACCAAATTATGTCTCCCCCCAGTTTGTTATATTAAAGTACTAACCCCCAAAACCAAAGAATGTAAACACAGTGGGAGATAGGCTCTAAAGTGGGGTCATTAAGAAAGGTCTTGATCCAAGGTGACTGGAATTCTTGTAAAAAGAGAAGGTGTGGACGCTGACACACACCCAAGGAAAATGCTGTGTAACACAGCCATCTGCAACACAACGAGGGAGGCCGGGAACAGATCCCCCAGAAGGAACCAACATGTGGGCACCTTCATCTGGAACTTCTAGCCTCCACAACTGCAAGGAAATGACTTCCTCTTGTTTAAGCCGCCCAGTGTGTGATACGGGGTTAAGGCAGTCCTAGGAGGAGCCTGGTGGGCTGCAGTCCATGGGGTCGAGAAGAGTTGGACATGACTGAGCAACTTCACTTTCACTTTTCACTTTCATGCATTGGAGAAGGAAATGGCAACCTACTCCAGAGTTCTTGCCTGGAGAATCCCAGGGACAGAAGAGCCTGTTGGGCTGCCGTCTATGGGGTCACACAGAGTCGGACACGACTGCCGTGACTTAGCAGCAGCAGCAGCAAACTAGCAGAAAACACTTTGATTTGCCGCCAGAGCCCAGGGAGGTTTTCTCGTATCCCACCCAACCTTCCCTGGCACTGCAGTGTGAACTCTGCAGAACCCACACGAGGCAGAGCGGGCCTGCAAGGCTCGTCAGAAGGTAATACCTTCTGGACAGGCTGCGGGCACCCACACGCTCCAGACCCTGAGACCGCACATTTGAGCAGCAGCAGTCCAAGTCTCACACATGTCGGTCCTTTACTTTTCTGGGTTTTCTGCCTTAAAGGTTAAGATGTTCTGTGAGTGTGTGTGTGTGTGTGTGTCTGTCTGTCTGTCTGTTTGTCAGTGCACACACACATATAGTGGGGAGGAGGGAATCTATTCCATAACATATTACAGAAAAACCCAAGTGAAATTTTTGGACAACCTGATAGCTTTCAAAGTCCTGTAGCTAATATCTACTTATCCTAATGAATAATTAACAGTTGACATTCAGAAGTACAATCTATATTCAGGTGGTATACTGCCATCAGTTCAGTTCAGTCGCTCAGTCGTGTCCGACTCTGCGACCCCATGAATCACAGCACACCAGGCCTCCCTGTCCATCACCAACCTCCAGAGTTCACTCAAACTCACGTCCATCGAGTCGGTGATGCCATCCAGCCATCTCATCCTCTGTCGTCCCCTTTTCCTCCTGCCCCCAATCCCTTCCAGCATCAGCGTCTTTTCTAATGAGTCAACTCTTCGCATACTTGACAGTTACAAATACTGAAGTAACTTCATGCTTGTGGACACACAGCATTACCCTTCTCATCACCCCAGCTAGTTTCTGGAGTCTCCCCACAATCCAGCAGGTAATGAGTTAACACCTGGCACCCAGTGGTTCTCTGGAGCCTGCTCCAGCAGCCCTGCCCTCTGTTCTGATGAGAGCAGCTGTCTCTGCCCTTACCAGTTGCTACATGTTTTTCTAGTCCATCCCTGTTTAGTGCCTCCCAGTGCTGTCCTCTAAATTCTTTAAGATACATTATTTCACAACAACTCCAAATCATATACCATTAGTCTTTCTTTTTACATATGAAGAAACTGGGACTCAGAGAAATTATATAAGTAACCCAGGGTTGCAGGCAGAGTTTGTAACCACTGCTCCCTATTTTCTGGCTGAACCCCCTGGAGTTGGTTTGTTGGAATTCTTCTGTCCTTAGAAAAGAAAAAGCAGAGCAGTCAAGAAGAGTCGAGAGGCTGCAGCCCGAGGCCCTGGGGAATCTGGGTATCCTCGGGTGGCCCCTTTTCTCCAGGTCAGATTTCCCCAGATGAAACACTGATAGCTGGGTCATAGTAAAAACTCACAAAGAACAAGCCATCCTACCACCCAACAGTGTTTAAGGCTGCACCGAAGTTCTGGCTCCACTCACTGCAGGCGCTACAGAAAGCAGAGCATCCTCACCTGCAGCCATGGTGCCCCATGGAGGGCAAGGTGGGGCTGAACAGGTGGGTCTGACTAACCCTTCAGAGCAGCGACAAAAATCTGCACAGCTGTCTGAAGAACAGCTGGATGTTCCTCCGGCCCTAAGAGTTTTGCTGCAGGAACCTTGCACTCAAGTTCCTGAGCGTGACTTGCCCCCTTAGCACAGGCCCTCCAATCATGCAGTACAGGGAGGCCCACCTCCTTTCACCCTGGCCCCGGCCCCCTGATTTCCCGGTGACCTTCTAACTTTGTTTCTGCCTTTCCCGTGGCACTTAACCCCAGTGTGACCTGAAGACTCTGTAACCCTAAAAACCAGTCCTGCTCACCAGCTGGCCTGGGTACAATAGCACTGGGAGAGCAAAGTCATGGGACTGAAACCAGAAGGAAACCTATTCATGAGAGAAGCAGCTGGAAAACAGGAGAAGAGAGAAAGGAAGGCCAATCCTTACCTCCTATAGGACCCGAGTAACGGGATTTCGCAGTAAGAGTCACTGAACCTGCCTAAGACCCCCTTCCTCTCCTGATGAAGGCAGTGATGCTTATCCCCACAGCCTCCCCAGCAGGATTCAGGAGAGCAGTCCTGCTGACAGGAGCTTTGAGATGGAAAGCCCTGAGGAGAGGGCCTGGGGGGGGACCCCTGCGTAGTCAGGAAATGCTCCTCACCTAAGGCTGCTCTCTAATTAAGCACCAACGAAGTATTTCTGAGGGCATATATTAAATACTTTTAAATAACTGATAAGTCATTATATCTATTTCAAATTTCACAAGTACTATATTTTCATTGAAGAACAAAAAAAAAAGGAAGAAAAAGAGAGAAACATCACCCATAATACAACTTGGACATAAGTCACCCCCAATACGGCTAGGTCACAAACAGTTTCAACATTGAGTTTATATATGCTTTTCACACACACACACACACAAATTAGCTACTACAGTATATGCTCAACAATAGATTATAAACATCTTTCCATGTCAGTATAATCACTTTTGCCACTCCCTTTTAATGACTGTAGTATGTTTTATTATATGGATAAAAGGTAATGGTTTCGCCACTCCCCTACCGCAGTCCATTTGGATCATTTCTTATGGCATTTAAATCCTTTTATGAAGTGGCAGATGCTGAAACCAGAAGGGGTGATATCCCAGCCTTTTATAGTTTTCAACCCCATTGTCTCCATCAGGCTGACTGCTTAGCCTTTTTACACTGTGCTGCGTTATACTCAACCTCATGATGTTTCCAGATGTTTTCCTGTGTGAGCCCCGTCCAGAAACAGGTGTGGTCAGGGCCCCAACCTCATCTCTTAACTGAGCTCACCCTACACCTCAGCCCTCAGAGATAACAGATCACGGCTGAGACAAAAAAGGTGGCGTCAGCTAGATCTCATTTTCAGCATCTTTATTAGCAGAGAGTGATTTTCCAGCTACACTGTTGGTATCTCCCTATCCATACTAGAGTTTCTGCCTGATTAGGCTGGGGGCCCTGGAACTTGCTAGCAGTGGGAGAGGGCTGAGATAGGGTAGGGACAAAGAGATACTAAGCAGGGAACACAGTACACACAGACTCACACGTGCACACACACTGCACAGGCATGTTCCAGAGCCTATACACATAGGAGATGAGAAGTTTTCATAAGGAGACACAAGTTACGTCTCATACATTTCAGGTTCTGGAGAAAAACCAGGACCTGGGGACTGAATACAAGTGTCTGTTTTGCCTCAAAAGGAGGATGCCAGTGTCAGAGGTGTTCTGTGGATACTGAGCCAGCTGTGGGCTGATGTTGTCAGATATCTATTTTACACCACAGAAACCTCGTCATTTTTCATAGTCTCCCTGATATTGCTTTCACATCCTTCCCTTCTCTCATTTCCTCCTTATGACATTAAGAACACCCTTGAGACAACAGAGCACCTTTAACTGATTAAGACACAGCTTCTGAGGGAAAAAAAGAGGCGAAGTGGGGTCAGGGGAGGCTACTCCTGCTTTTGGCAATTGTAGGGAGGCGGGAGGAGGGGAAGTCTCCCCCCCCCCCCGCCGCCCCCCCAGGCAGGGTGTGTCTGCACGGAGCAGCACAACCACACCCTGACTTCTCTGCTTCCTGCTCTGAAGGGTACCCGCCCTCTCTGAATTGCCCAGACTTGAAAAGCTGAAGCCATCTTTGTCTTTGCTCTCTTTTCTCCCACACCTGGGCATCATGTTCTCTGGGCTCTTCCTTTCCACTTCCCCACTCCCAACCCTCTCTTTGCATTTCCACGGCACCTGCCCTAACTCAGGCCTTTCCCCAGACTCCTGCAAGCCCTCCCCTGCCCTCCTCCACCACCTTAAGCCCTCCCAGCCCATTCTCACTGACCAGATGTATATCCCTAAGGAGTGACTTGCTTTATGTGGTGCTCCTGCTACAAAACACCCCACGGGCCTCCTGGCCTAGCAAGAAAAGCCCACCACAAGCAGGCTTTGTCCTACTCTCCCACCCTGTCCCCAGCTGCTTCCACTCACGTCCAAGCAGTCCAGTCCTCCCTGGAATGCCCACCTTTCCCTGGAATTCCACCCCAGGAGTGCCCAGCTGGTCTCATCTTTGCCTTCAAAGGGTCTGCCAAGCTTCTGTCATCGAAGCAATTCTCCATGAATCTTTCACTTATCTCTGAACCGCAAGAAAGTACTCCCACTTCTATGGCTTTATTCTCCATACCTTTCTCTGCCCTGTATTTTATTACTTGATTATCTCTCCTATTGGATTACATTTTCTAAAGGGCAGGGGCAGAGTTTTGTTGGTCACTGTATTGGCTGCAGCCCCAGGCAATTCTGAGTTTCTGTGAGCTGGTTTGGTAGTTATGGGTAATTATCCTGGCAGCTCTATGGGATACACTACAGGCTTGAAGACACGGTCACTGGCCCTGGAGAGCTCAGAGGCTCAGTAACCTCCTTGGTTCCCACGTTCCCTATTCTCTTCCAGAAGAGCTTAGGCTGGTGTTATAAAGTGGATTGCGTCCTTCCGCCAAAATTCACACGTTTAATCTTAACTCTTAGTACCACAGAAAGTGACTTTGTTTGGATAGGGTCTTCACCAAGATAAACAAGCTAAATGAGGTCATTAGAGTGGATCCCAATCCAGCTTGACTGGGCTCCTTGTAAAAGGATATGTGGACCCTGAGGAAGTCAAGCCTAGAGACACTGAAAGGACATCACCCATAAGCCAAGGAATTCCAGAGGCCGCCAGCAGCTGGGACAGAGGCCTCAAACAGGTCCTTCCCTCACAGCTCAGAGGAGGAACCCACCCTGCCCACACCCTGATTTCTGACCTCTGGCCTCCAGATGGGGAGACAGTAACTTTCTTTTAAGATAAACCAGCCAGTTTGTGGTGCTTTGCTAGGGCAGCCCCAGCAAATGTCTACAGCTGGGTTCCTGAGCAACAGGAGGAAGGCAAAGCCAAGCCACGGAGATGCTCTGGGCAGGAGCACTGCTCAGTGGACCCCCCAGCATGAGTAGCCCCTGGCAGCAGCTGAGCCGAGGCTGAGGGCCAGCAGTTGGCCCGCTGGACCCAGCTCTCTGAAGACAGTACTCCGCTTCTGTGCTTGGGCAGAGGCAGGCAGCACTGGGGATGGGAGCAGGAAACCCCGCTGAAGGGCAGAGTGTCCTTCCAGGCTCCAGATGCTTCTAGGCAAACTCTTTTAAGATGAAAGAAATGGAAGGACAGCCTAAACTCTGCAGAGGCTCGGCGCTCTGCCCAGAAACCGCTTCCTAATCACCTCCTTCCACTGTGGATTCTGGCACCTCCCTCCTCTGCATCATGGGGCTGGGGATGTGGACAGGCCTTTTCTCCTGACTCAAAGGGGAATTTCCTGAACCTCCTTACCCAAAATATGCTCTCCCACCCCGGGAGCCTCACCAGACACACTCATTGTTTGAAGATTGATTGGTTATAATTAGGTTCGCTTAGTGGAAGGGCTTCCCATGAGCAGACAAGAAAACTAAGGAGTGTTGGGCCTCGCATTCAGGCTGACAGCTGGCAGGAAACGAGACAGAACTTCTGTCCCCTGGAGTCAGCCCCATAACCTCCTATGGTGAAGGCAGCAGGCAGGGAACAGCAAGAGCAGAAGCCATGATCTCAGGAGGAAGCGTGTGCCTGGGGCCCGGGGCCATGGAACAGCTGTGACACTGTACACAGCCAGCAGGCCCCTGGCTGAGCACACACGGACGCAGCAGGCCCTTGCTCTGAGCACTTGAAGCCTGTACTGCCCAGGACAGGAGCCACTGGCCACAAGTGGTTACTGGACACTGGAAATGTGACTAGTCCTTCAAACTGAGACACATTGTTAGAGTGAAATACATATTGGACTTGGAAAACTTAGTTATGAAATAAATGAACATAAACGTTAATATTTTAAAATACTAAAGTCAAAGTGTTAGTTGCTCAGCGGTGTCTGACTCTGCCACACCATGGACTGTAGCCCACCAGGCTCCTTAGTCCATGGGATTTCCCAGGCAAGAATACTAGAGTGGGCTGCCATTCTCTTCTCCAAGCGATCTTCCCGACTCAGGGATCAAACCCAGGTCTGCAGCATCGGAGGCAGATTCTTTACCATCTGAGCCACCAGGGAAGCCCCTTTAAAATGGATACTGTGTATATATGTGGTGTTAAATAGATTATATTACTAAAATTAATTTCACTTATTTCTTTTTTGCCTTTTTAAATATGGTGACTAGAAAAGTTTATAAATTACACGTGAGTCTCACATTTATAATTCTCTTGGAAGGAACTCCTGTAAACGAAGCATTGTGCCTAATCTTTAGCATAGCCCAGTGGCGGCCCTAGTCTCAGTTCCCTTTTAAGGAGATAATGCACAGGCCCTGAGGGGTTGAGGAACTTGCTCAAAGACACACAGCCAGCAAGAAGAGGAAAAAAATAAACAAAAACCAAGGGACTACAGGAGTGGTAGCAGAATGACGAGTATGGCTTGAACTAGGATAGTGGCAGGAAGAGAGGGAAAATGAGCAGATGGAGCCCCTTTCTCAGGTAGAAACACTCTCTGCCAGGGGTCGTGTGTGAGGAGGGAAGGGTGACCCCGGGTTCTGGTCTGAGGTCTAGGAGTATTTGGGTCACAGGACCTGAGTGACACAGGGAAAGAGGCACCAATGTAACATTCAATCCCAACTTTTCCATTTACTCACTGTCTTATCTGGACATTATGTCACCTCTTGGGACTCAATTTCCGCAGCTGGAAAACAGGAATAAAATAATAGAACCTCTCATAACAGAGTTGTCATGAAAAGGGAACAGGAAGGTGTATATAAAAGCACTGCATACGTGTTTGTTGGTTAATTGTTTAAAAAGAGAGAGATTTCAGGGACCTAAAACATTCCTGGCGTCCCCTCTCCTGTCATTTCCCAGGCTTCCTGACCAGTGATTAGGTCCCGGGCCACCTCCCCTGGGAAGCACATCCTGGAGAGCACCAGTGGAATGGCTTCTGTCTCCCAGGGAGGCTGCCTAACTAGGGTCACAGCCCCTGTCTCACCCAAGAAGCTAGGCCAGGGCCACAAAGCCCAAAAAACTCTCATAGTGTCAGGTCAGCCCTGGGAAGAAATCCAAGAGGTGGGACCCATCTAGGTTCCTCTTCCACGCCCCCCCCCATTGACCGCCCCCCAACAAGGGTCAGGATTCCTGGTGCACAGGCCCACAGATGCTCAGTGACATAACTTTGGGGGCAAACTCAGCTCCCTCTCAGAGACTGTCTTCACTGTGCCAGGACAGAACCCTCCATCCTGTCCAAAGCCACTATATTCTAGGAGAATGGCACCCCTGGAGTTGTGCAGCAAGACCTCTGCGAATTAAGGTCATGCTTAGTCCTGCAAAGCCCAGGCACAGATCTGAGAGACGGATGGAGGGTATTTTGAGAGTTCTCTCTGTCCCTTTCTGTAATCCCAGGCAGGTGCCTTCCCTGAGTCCTCCTCTTCCTTACACACCATAGTCCCAGATGGAAGGAGATCTGAACTGAATGAGGGGTCCTTCTGCCATCCTGCCCTGCCTTTGATCCTGACCTTGGTATACTCAGTTCACATTCCTATCTGTCATTTCTGTTATATTGGGCAAGGTAGATCCTACTCTAGTCTGGTTTGAGGTGCTTAGTAAATATTTGTTGAATGAATGAATGAATGAGTAAGTCTGTTTCTGCTAAGATCTCTACCAATAATTGTTTGCCACAGAGATTGTTGTATTATAAGGGCAGGTTCTTTATTTATTTTTTCTTAATATATATATATTTTATTGAAGTATAGTTGACTTACAATGTTTCAGGTGCACAACAAAGTGATTCAGTTATACATATACACATATATTATTTTTGATATTATTTGGCATTATAGGTTATTACAAGATAATGACTATAGTTCCCTGCACGATACAGTAAACCTTTGTCGCTTGTTGCATGTATTTTTCAAATTAGAAATCTAGCATTCTATTCATACTAAGTCAAACAAGTAGAATCAAAATGTCATAAATTTTTAGTTAGGCAAAAATTCCTAAGTTTTCTAAAATATATATATTATATTTATTATGTATGTATAGGTATACAAAAGCTTTTCTACTATGCTTGATAAAGGCTTCAGAAAGAACATGAAAAAAAAGAGAGAGATGGAGAAGTTGGAAAACATAAATGAAATGAAATGGGAGCACTGAATATGAAATAGAAAAAAGTGAAACAAACTATATAAAAGTAAAAGATCATTATATAGTCCAGTCATTTTTAAACATAACAATGGCAATTTCTTTCAAACCAAAATAACTTCAAGAGCCAAAGGACTGACCACTCTACTATGGTGTACCCTTTGTGATCTTGTGGAAAAGGAACTTTTTCAATCCTTCTCAGATGATACAAGTAGGCAACAACCTACTGCTAACACTTGCCCCAGCCTCCCTGTGAACAGTTTCAGGTGGACTGGACAGAGCCCTGGGGGAGAACTTTCCAGCTGTATTCCCTGGCAGAATTCTCTGTAACAAGGCTGACTTTTCTCATATTTTCACCCAACTTCAGTATCCAGGCCTGGGATATCAGGGCCACACTTTCCACACCTTCTGAAGGAGCCTCACCTCCTGATTAATCTTCACAGAGCTTTTCCATATCTCCTATTTTTAACCCTTTGTGAATCATTTCTCATCAGGGCTAGAGTCTAGGGTGAGATGATTTAAGGTACTCCCCACAAGGTATAAAATTTAAGGGGGAACCAAAAACCTCAGTAATTTTAAGATTAGTAATATTTGGATTAATCATTTTAAAAAATCAGAACTAATGCAAAATAATCCACGATGAACAAAATATCAGAAAACATTTTAATTATATTAAATATTATTTATCTTGGTTATTGAGTTTCTTGGCAGTCCCTTAAATTGTGTACTGAGGCGAGTACCTCACTCAGTCAGGCTAGTTTCAGTCCCAGAAGAGTGGAGTGCACTAACCTCAGCTCTCCGTCTCTAACTGCTGTTGGCTTTAGCACCGACTTTAACTAGTGAGAACCAGCTTGAAGGAGATCAGCAAGTTGGAGATTGGTCTGGAGCCCAATACGTCTGTCAGAAAGCCAGGGAAACAGATAGGCAGGGGGCCAAGTCCATTGTTCCAAAGTTTCCACAGGCCTTGAATGGCCCTTGGGCTCTGCAGTCTGGTGATCAGAGGTGTAAAGATTTCTGAACAATTCCAGGCCTTTGATATGGTTGCCAACACCCATATTTTTCATCCTGGGAATAATGCCACAGAGGGTCACAACATCCCTCCCCCACCTAAGTGAGGAAGTGTCTGCTGGTGGCGGGTGGGGACAGGTCCTATGAGGGCAAAGTTCGGAAGGACAGAGGAGTCTTTCTTATCCTGACTGCCTGTTCTTTTCCCTCTGGTACACACTGACCTCCCCACTCTTTTGCACTTTCAAAACCTGTGCTTGTCTTATTCCTCTGTTCCCCTTGGTCAAACCAAACACATCACTGTTCCTCCCTATGGAGGAGTAGTCCCAATACTTCCCAGCATGTAAACATTTCCTTTGGCTGGTTTAGAACTTGGCTCTGGCTCTATTCTTGTCTCCTAACCCCACTGCAATTTCTTTTCTTAAAAAATGCGAGAGAGTGACCTATCTTGTTATGGAAGCAGGGAGACACAACCTCAGGTTCCTCTAATTAAGCCTTTAGAACTCCTCTGAAGAACTGGGGTATCAAATTCATCAACAAAGTCCTTTCTGGGGAGGCACCATCTGGGGATGCCCATCCCCCTACCCCCACCCTCGCCCCCGCCAAAAGGAGGTATCTGTGCTAATTTGACTGCTGTTTTGGAGGAATGCAGGTGAAGCAGAGGTAGTTTCCACTAGGCAAAATGTTTTTTCCACTTCCGTTCTTTGCTATTTTGCTGTCTTCCGGTGTTAAACCACCAGAGTTTCGGAATCAGATGAAACATAGTGTAGGCCTGCCACATGGCCTCCATCCCCCCAGAACCTGGTGACTCAAAGAGATTTCACGGTGCCATTGAAAGGACAGGCTTTTGCAACGGCAGAACTCACTGTCCCAAACCAGGCTTTAAGCCTGGATCTCTTGAGGTTTTTTCCCTAATGGTGACCTGGTGTAGGTGTGCATGTATTTCAGTGCCCACAACTTCCTAGGAATGACTAGAGGGTCTCTCTCGCCATTATCTGGCCCTTGTGAGGAAGCAAGGAAATGCAGCAGGGTGGGGGAAGCCCCTTCAACGACAGCCCGACGACAGCAGATCCGGCTCTCAGGACCGGAAGTGTGGGCGTGTGTTATGTTGCCGCGCAACCAAAGGCAACCAAGCAGCAAACCTCAGAAGGCACAGCCGGTTACGGAGGGGGAGCCTCAAGCACTTCGTGTCCCCCAGAGACTGGGCCCAGCTCGATCAAAGGAAAAGTCAGCATCCGAAAGTCCACAATGACGCAAAGGAAGCCAGGGGAAACAGTCAATGGCGAGTCACCATTGATTCACAGTCTGAACGGGAGAGCAGGACCGAGCTGCAACCGGCAGCCGCTCGTAGCCCTCGCTTTACTGATAAAGGAACCGGAAGCAGGAAAGTTAACTAATCAGAGTCCCACTGCCAGCGTCAGAGCCAGAACCACCGCTCTATGGCCTTCTGTTTGTATAGCTTTAACAGTTTGCAGACTTTCTTTCTCACGTGCTTTAGTTTCTTCTGATCCTGAACTAAGAGCAAATATTTATCCTTCAAGGGAGAGGCCAAATGAGGACTGCTTCGTTTCCTCATCTGAGAGGATAAGAGTACTTTTCTTAAAGGAAGTCTTACTAGGATTAAATGGGTTGAAAATGTTGAGGTTTCAAGAGGATATAATAAAGACACCCCTCATCCATTACAAAGCTCTGAGTAGTTAAGGAATGGAGAGGAACAAGTCAAATAAATGGAATAAAAATATCAACTTTACTCTCCTAGGTTTTCTATTGAAGTCAGTGGTTTATATGTGTGGTTAAGTGAACCCCAGAATTAGGCAAGGTGCCCACGCAGGCTGGGGCATGCCGCCCAGCTGTGAACTGTCCCTGAAAACCACGCTTTAGGGGAGAAGAGAACCAATAGGGGCCCTGGAGGAGACCTGCTGCAGAGAGAAAGAAGAGAGAGGCTGAGCTACGCATTTGGGGTTCCTACCCACATACTCACCACGGAGAAACTGCTGCTCCTCCCCTTTCCTGGCCTCCTGTCCTTCCCCACTCCTAGGGAGGAGTGAGTCAAGGAAAAAGGAGAGGTTAGAAATTTTACGCCAGAAGTGCTTCAGCCATGTGGAAGGAAATATCAGGGGTGAGGAAGAACTTTTTTCCCACCCTAGAAGCCCCATAAATATGCGTACACACTTAGTCCTTGGTACAATAGTAAATGCTCAATAAAACTTAGTTGTTACTATTATTTTTCTAGTTATAGCCTATTAGTCATAGTAGAGACTGCCTTACCTGCCGCACAGTCTGATTTCTCTGTGTCTGCCCTTATTAAATGTGTGACCTTGGCATGTTATTTAACATCTCTAAACCTCAATGTGCTCCTCATAACAGTAATGTTGTTTAATCTCATCACATCTGACTCTTTAGGAACCCTATGGACTGTAGCCTGCCAGGCTCCTCTGTCCATGGGATTTCCCAGGAAAGAATACTGGAGTGGGTATCCTTTTCCTTCTCCAGGGGATCTTCCTAACCCGGGTATCAAACCCACATCTCCTGCATTGGCAGGTGAATTCTTTACCACTGAGCCACCTGGGAAACCCAATAATAATAGTACCTACCTTATAATTGGAGGTAACTACATGATTTAAGTGGAAAAGACTTAGCATGAAGCCGGGAGCATATTTAATATTCAATGAATGGTGACTGTTGCTCTTATAAAAAGAATCTGGGAGTCCAGAGCAAAATAAATGCAAAATTAAGACCAAAACATGATTGATTTAGAAGAGGCCTATAAAGGAAAGCCTCACTACTATCCATTAAAATTAGAGCAATTGCTCCCATTGGATCTACAATCTGGCCACCTGAGAGTAAAGCCTTGAAAGTACTGCCAAACCTTTTGGGCCTTTTCCTGTCACTTTCTGGGTTCCCTTGTGGCTCAGATGGTAAAGAATCTGTCTGTAATGTGGGAGACTTGGGTCTGGAAGATCCCCTGGAGAAGGGAATGGCAACCCACTCCGGTACTCTTGCTTGAAGAATCCCATGGATGGAGGAGCCTGGTGGGCTACAGTTCATGGGGTTGCAAAGATCAGACATGACTGAAAGGACTGAGCATGCCATCACTTTCATACAAAGAGGAGAAAGTCTCAGTCTAGTGTTGACCTTGGGAAGATGATGATATTCTCAAAGCTGTGAGCTCCTTGGGAAGGATAACTAAGTGCTGTTTTATGTGTGGACCAAAATGGCTTGGTCCAGAACCTAAGGACCACTGTCTGAGCTCCAGGAAGATAGATAATGAGGTTGTCCGGTTCACTACTTTGTCTTTAGCACCTAGCATGATGTGTGACACACAGCACACATTCATTAAATATTTACTGAATAAGTAAGTGAACTGGAAGATTGTTCTCCACATCAGCAATGGGGAGATGGTACCTGAGATGTGGTCTGACTCCTCATCTAGATGTAAGGAATGCTGAACCAGAAGCATTCCTACAATCCCTGACTTTGGTCTTGCTTAGGGTAGGAAGGAGGGACGGAGGGCAAGGAGACAAAGTTGCTAAATAGTAAGTAACCCACAGAACTAGAAATTGCTGCTTTTTTCCTTCAAACACCCAGTGAGTATTATTTTGAATATAGAATTTTGAGTTACTCATGCTAAGGATTTCCTATGCCAAATAAGGTAAGAAAGAATGGAAGATGGAATATCTTAGCAATCAGGGTAAACTAGCAGTAACTCACTTTGAGACAGGGGTGGATGTAGGATGTTGGCAGGGTTAATCAGATTTTATCCTAAAGTCTCAGTCAGCCAAAGAAACTACTTTATGTAATAGCACAAGACTGAAAACAACACAGATGTCCATCTAGAAAGGAATCTACACAAATGGAATACTGTGCAGTTGTGGAAAAGAAGCGGTTCTGTGTATCCACATGATCTCTGGAATATATTGTTAAGTGACAAAAACAAGATGTGCAACAGCATGTAGAGTATACTAGTATTATCTGAAGAAGGGAAATACTTGTAGGTATGGAATATAAACCAAACACTAGTAAAACTGGTTATCTTCAAGGAGAAGGGGGTCGAGTGAAGAGGAGAAAAATATACAGAAGACTTGACTTCTCCAATGTTCTTTATTTTGTAGAGTTGACTTTGGAACCATGTCTATGTTTTAAATACTATAAAGTAAAAATTTTACAAGATGGGTTAAAAAAAGAAATTCCTAAAGATTGAGAGCAAAGGAAATGAATCTGTGTATTGAATTACTGGCAGCTATACAGAAAGGGATTTGATTTAGGTCATATCTGAATGGTCTAGTAGTTTTCCCTACTTTCTTCAATTAAGTCTGAATTTGGCAATAAGGAGTTCGTGATCCGAGCCACAGTCAGCTCCCGGTCTTGTTTTTGCTGACTGTCTAGACCTTCTCCATCTTTGGTTGCAAAGAATATAATCAATCTGATTTTGGTGTTGCCCATCTGGTGATGTCCATGTGTAGAGTCTTCTCTTGTGTTGTTGGAAGAGGGTGTTTGCTATGACCAGTGTGTTCTCTTGGCAAAACTCTATTAGCCTTTGCCCTGCTTCATTCTGTACTCCAAGGCCAAATTTGCCTGTTACTCCAGGTGTTTCTTGACTTCCTACTTTTGCATTCCAGTCCCCTATAATGAAAAGGACATCTTTTTTGGGTGTTAGTTCTAAAAGGTCTTGTAGGTCTTCATAGAACTATTCAAATTCAGCTTCTTCGGTGTTACTGGTTGGGGCATAGGCTTTGATTACCGTGATATTGAATGGTTTGCCGTGGAAACGAACAGAGATCATTCTGTTGTTTTTGAGGTTGCATCCAAGTACTGCATTTCATACTCTTTTGTTGACCGTGATGGCTACTCCATTTCTTCTAAGGGATTCCTGCCCACAGTAGTAGATATAATGGTCATCTGAGTTAAATTCACCCATTCCAGTCCATTTTAGTTTGCTGATTCCTAGAATGTCGATGTTCACTCTTGCCATCTCCTGTTTGACCACTTCCAATTTGCCTTGATCCATGGACCTAACATTCCAGGTTCCCATGCAATAGTGCTCTTTACAGCACCAGACCTTGCGTCTATCATCAGTCATATCCATAAATGGTTATTGTTTTTGCTTTGGCTCCATCCCTTCATTCTTTCTAGAGTTATTTCTCCACTGATCTCCAGTAGCATAATGGGCACCTACTGACTTGGGGAGATCCTCTTTCAGTATCCTATCATACTTTTGCCTTTTCATACTGTTCATGGGTTAGGGTTAGCATATTAAAAAGCAGAGACATTACTTTGCCAACAAAGGTCCGTCTGGTCAAGGCTATGGTTTTTCCAGTGGTCATGTATGGATGTGAGAGTTGGACTGTGAAGAAAGCTGAGTGCTGAAGAATTGATGCTTTTGAACTGTGGTGTTGGAGAAGACTCTTGAGAGTCCCTTGGACTGCAAGGAGATCCAACCAGTTCATCCTAAAGGAGATCAGTCCTGGGTGTTCATTGAAAGGACTGATGCTGAAGCTGAAACTCCAATACTTTGGCCGCCACATGCGAAGAGTTGACTCATTGGAAAAGACCCTGATGCTTGGAGGGATTGGGGGCAGGAGGAGAAGGGGACAACAGAGGATGAGATGGCTGGATGGCATCACCGACTCGATGGACATGAGTTTGGGTAAACTCCAGGAGCTGGTGATGGACAGGGAGGCTTGGTGTGCTGCGATTCATGGGGTCGCAAAGAGTTGGACATGACTGACTGAACTGATACAGAAAGGAATTATTTCTAATAACTTTATAATAAAGTAAGCTAACTCTATCCTTACTGTGATATATCCTAAAGATAAAAGGAACTATGTCTTAGTTTGCCAGGGCTGCTATGAAAAAATACTGCAGGCTGGGTGGCTTACACAACAGAATTCTCCTACCTCACAGTTCTAGAAGCTAGAAGTCCAAGATCAAGGGGTCAGCAGGATCGGTTTCTTCTGAGGCTCCTCTTCTTGGCGTGTAGATGGCTATTTTCTCCTTCTTCACAGTCTTCTGTGCAGTCTCTGTCTTAATCTCCTCTTCTTATAACACCACCAGTCATAGGATTAGGACCCACCCTAATGAATTCAACCTTAATTACCCCTGTGAAGACCCTATCTAGATATTGTTACTTTCTGAGGTATTTCAGCATATAAATTTGGAGGCACACAGTTCAGCCCATAACAGACTATAAAGAAATTTAAAACTATATTCCATGCTGCAGTGGTAATATTGGTATTGGGGTATGTGTATAGTTTTTAGCCTGAACTAAGCTCCTAGACACCCTGAAGCAAAGATAAACCATACCTGTTTTCCTTTCCAAATTCCTGACCCAAAATATCATGAGCAAAATTTAAAAGTTAAGAGGTACAATGGGGTGGGAGGTGGGAGAGAGGTTCAAGAGTGAGGGGACATACGTGTATCTACAGCTGATTTGTGTTGATATATGGCAGAAAGCAACACAGCATTGTAAAGCAATTATCCTCCAATTAAAAATAATTAATTTAAAAAATGTAGTTATTTAAGCTGCTGAGCTAAGTGATAATTTGTTATGCAACAATAGTAACAAAAAGAGAAGCCTTTCTTGTCCTCACCCCCTACAAAGAAAAGCAGTTTTCAGGTAGGTGGTGGGGACTGAATTTTATCAATCTTCTAGATATCATTCTACCTACCACTTTGCAGGATTAGGGAACACTTTAGGGGAACATGATATCACAAAAATATAATCAGGAAAGTCCAGAATGTGGAACTCTCTACAGGACAAACAAACTGGCTTTTTCAACAACACACAAAAAAAGTTGCAAGAAGAGAAAAAGAAGGGAAATTTGTTGGTTAAAAAACTTGAGAGACAGATCAAGAGGTAAATTTGCCTTGGGAGCATCGGGTCCTGATTCAGACAGACCAAAACAAAAATATTTATTTATGATACAATTGGAAAAATTTGAATGCTAACTGGATATTTTATGTAATTAAAATTATAGTTAATCTTTTCAAGCTTGATAATGTTATTATAATTATAGTTTGTCCTGTTTTCTTTTGTTTTAAGGGTCTTTATCGTAAAGAGATAGATGCTGAAGAATATGGATGAAATGAGGTAAGGTGTGGGGTTTTTGTCAAAGTAATTGTGTATTTTGTGTAATCTGGGGGCACATGGAGTGGTAGGATATAGTTGAAACATAATTGGTCATAGGTTGGTAATGTTTTAAGCAGGGTGATGAGTGTATAGGAGCTTATTTTATGATTTTGTGTTTGAAAATGTCCAGTAATCAAAAGTGTTGTTGATGTTATTGCTTATTTTTTTGAGCAGAAAGCTATCCTTCAAATGTTTGAAGGTACAATTCACTGAAGAAGCATTTCATTCCATATTAATCGAACACTTACTGTGTGCAGGCACTCAGTTAAACTCTGAGGCTGCAGATGTGGATTGGTCACAGTAAGATGTGGATTGGTCATGGTACTGCCTCTGAATCTAGTTTTGGTCTAGTGGCAAAGAAAGCCTGTACACAAATGAAGTACAGGACCGAAAACATGCTAAGGATTACAAAAGGAATAGACTGTCTAGAACAGTTGCAAAAGCATTTATCTTTACCGAATCCATTCCCACCCACCCATGGCTTAGATGCTCAGCATTTACATATGAGTGTTCCAAGGCCTAGCATAATAAAAGTTTGAATGTGTATAGAAAATGTGACCTCAAACTATTTGAAAAACCCTGTGTTATGATATGACTGCAGCTTTTCCAGCATTACAGAGCAGGGGAAACTCCATGTATCTACTGCATGCTTGTCTTAGTCAGCTAGGGTTACCACAGCAAAATACCATACATGGGGTGGCTTAAACAACATTTATTTCTCACTGTTGTGGAGGCTGAAAGTCCAAGATCAAGGTGTCAGCAGATTCAGTTCCTGATGATTGCCTTCTTCCTTGCTCAAAAATAGCAGCCTTCTGGCTGTGTCCTTATGTGGAGAGAAAGCATGAGTGCCTGAGTGTCTCTTCTCTAATCCCATCATGAGGGCCCCAGTCTCAATGCTGCCACCTTAAACTAATGACCTCCTAGAGATTTCATTTCCAAATATCATCACAGGAGTTAGGGCGTCAGCATAGCCATATGGAAGGGAAACAGTCCATAGCAGCAGTCAACTTCAATGTATCTTCAAGGTATAACCCACAGACCCAGCTATAACACCATGACCTGTTGAGCTTTTAAAAATATTCAGTATCAGAAATCTTGGCCCAGATTCAGTAGGTCTAAGTCGAGCCCCAGCATCTGACTTTTTAATAACCTCCTAGTAACTATGGCACCCCACTCCAGTACTCTTGCCTGGAAAATCCCATGGATGGAGGAGCCTGGTGGGCTGCAGTCCATGGGGTCTCTGAGGGTCGGACACGACTGAGCGACTTCACTTTCCCTTTTCACTTTCACGCATTGGAGAAGGAAATGGCAACCCACTCCAGTGTTCTTGCCTGGAGAATCCCAGGGACGGGGGAGCCTGGTGGGCTGCCATCTATGGGGTCGCACAGCGTCAGACATGACTGAAACGACTTAGCAGCAGCAGCAGTAACTATCTCAAGCATCCTAGATGAGAACCACTGACTTGGAAATGGCCTGCCACATGTGGGGGGAGGGGCAACATGAAATTCCATAAGGTCAGTATTTCCATCCCCCAATTTCTACTTTCTAAGTTTTTAAAATTAATTTTTATTGGAATATAGTTGATTTACAATGTTGTATTAGTTTCTACTGTACAAGAAAGTGAATCAGTTATACATATATTCACTCTTTTTAATTTTATTTTTATTGAAATATAGTTGATTTACAATGTTGTGTTAGGTTCTGCTGTACCTGCAGAGTGAATTGGTTATACATATACATATATCCAATCTTTTTTAGATTCTTTTCCCATATAGGTCATTACAGAGTATTGAGTAAAGTTCTCTGTGCTGAAACAGTAGGTTCTTATTAGTAATTTATTTTATATATAATAGTGTGTATATGTCAATCCCAGTCTCCCAACTTATCCCTCCTCCCCGCCCCCATTTTCCTCCTTGGTAACCATAAATTTGTGTTCTACATCTGTCACTGTCTATTTCTGTTTTGTAAATAGGTGCATTTGTACCCGTTTTTTAGATTCCACATATAAGCAGTATCATATGATATTTGTCTTTCTCTGTCTGACTCACTTCACTCACTATGACGATCTCTAGGTCCATCCATGTTGCTGTAAATGGCATTATTTTGTTCTTTCTTACGGCTGAGTAGTATTCCATTATATATATGGACCACATCTTCTTTACCATTCCTCTGTAATGGACATTTAGGCAGGTTCCATGTCCTGGCTACTGTGAATAGTGCTGCAGTGAACATCGGGGTGCCTGTATCTTTTTGAATTATGGTTTTCGCCTCATATATGCCCAGGAGTGGGATTGCTGGATCATATGGTAGTCTTAGTTTTTTTTTTTTTTTTTTTTTAATATTCTTGAGCTTTTTTTTGACTCTTAATGAGTTTTATTTTTTAATATTTATTTATTTTTTAATATTTGGTTGTGTTGGCTCTTCGTTGCATCTCTCAGGATATTCATTTCAGTGTATTCATTTCAGGATATTCATTTTCAGAGGAAAATATTCATTTTCCTCTCTACTCGTGCACAGGCTCTGCAGTTGTAGCGCAGGCTCTGTGGTTGCAGTGCCCAGGCTCAATTGCCCTATGGCATGTGGGATCTTAGTTCCCCAATTAGGGATTGAAATCATGTCCCCTACATTGCAAGGCAGATTCTTAACCACTGGACCACCAGGGAAGTTCCCATTTTTAGGTTTTTAAGAAACCTGCATACTGTTATTAGCAATATGCAGGTTTCTTAAATTAGCGACTGTCCAATTTACATTCCCACCAACAGTGTAGGAGGGTCCCCTTTTCTCCACACCCTCTCCAGCATATATTGCTTGTAGATTTTTTAAATGATAGCCATTCTGACAGTGTGAGGTGGTACCTTGTAAGTTTAGATTTGCACTTGTCTAATAATTAGAGATGATGTTGAGCATCTTTTCATGTGCCTCTTGGCCATCTGTATGTCTTCTCTGAAGAAATATCTATTTAGATCTTTTGCCCATTTTTTGGTTAGTCCAGCTTGTATCTGCAGTATTTTCTTTGGCTGCAGCACTTCAGAAAGCCACATGACGTTTTGGGGTGGTTTTTTTTTCCTTCCCAGAATGAGAAAACTCTTCTTCAGGACCTTTGCATTTTCTTTCCTCATATTTCAACTTCATTTAACATGTTTGCACCCACCCAAGAAAAAAAAATTTTTTTCTAGACTGTTTCAAGGGATTACACACATGATTTATTAAAATATACATTCCTTGTAAAACCGTGACTTTGCTTTCAGTTCACTAAAATGTGCAACACATTTCATGGGATTAATTTCTAAAACACTTTGGGTCTTGGAATGGGTTTCAAGATGCTACAACTAACTATTGACTAGTTGCAAACTGATTTGCTTAATTTGTTAAAATTTTGCTTCCTCTGCCTTGTGTCACTATTGCCTGCCTGTATGTGAGTTCTTGGCTTCAAACCAGCAGCCTAAAATGATGAGAGTTCTCTGTCCCATGTGTACCGGGCACAGTGAATGACAGCAAGAAGGAAAATACACATCCCCCACTGTCAGGATTAAAATGCATACGAGGAGAGAAGAAATCAGAAGGGATTATAAAAACAGTGTAAGGCAGTTTATAAAGTAATGACCATGTTCCAAATTTTTCCTTGTTTAGATTCCTTTTAGAATGTGTATTTGTCTGCCAGCTTAATTGACTAGATAAACTGAGTGATTTGTTTTCTTCATTCCTCTGACCAAGCATGGGCTATCAGGGAAGGCAATCTGGCATTTTCCTAAGGCCTATGAAGATAACTTGAGCTTTGTATAAATTTGCATGAAAGAGAGGGAATAACTGTGATCTGTCACTGAAACTTTTGCACAAAGCTTAGGCGTCATCGGAGTTCTTTATTGAGAGGATTTGACTTCCAGGCCATGCTTGGAATGAGCTGTCATCAGGGACATTCTCCACCCTCCTCTCCTTTCACTCTCACTTCGGTCATTGCTGTTATGTAAACTCAGTCATTCTTTCCCTTCAAGCTCAAGTTTGCTCATCTGGGCAGTACCTTTTTCCAATGGACCAGCCTTCTGTAACCTCTACAGGGAGCTTTGTCACAAACATGGGTCCTAATTAACGTCATGAACTGGCAGAAGGATACTTAAACTCTTATGTTTAAGAACTCATCTCTTTTTAAGCCACATTTTATAATTCTCAGACTCTGAGAATGGAAAATCATACCACAGGCCTCAGAAACAGGCGATTGAGAGCTGGCTAGTGAGTGTTTCCTTTGTTTTGAATAGCTAGCTGTTCTCACCATTTCAAAGCACTGACTCCAGTTCTCGGCACTTCCTTCTTGGAATCTGCCAAATGCACTGCATTGTGGGGCAGCATGCCCTGGATCTTTGGTCCTGGGGTCCTGCTCTGATACTGTACACATTTGATTTTACACCTTCTGTGTCCTCCTCTTATTCAGTCAGGACATAGACATAAAATGCCTATTTCATATTTACTGAATTCTCCTTGGGAAGAGAATTACAAGAGGTAAGAGAACTAATTTCCCAAGAAACACATCTTAAAGGGTACAGCTGGACTCCAGGAAGTTTGCCACCTGGCCCGCTGGACAGAACTGTTCAGCAGGCTCTTCATGTGATCACAAGTACCTTGTCTACTAAACACCCCTTGAGATTTCTTTTGACTGTAAGTCAGATTTACACGGAATCCAGGATTTCTGCCTGCTTAGTGCTGCTAGAAATTCAGAACCTGACTTTCCTACTGCTTAATGCTTATTTGCCTATTGTACTGAAATGAGCAATGTGACTGGTATCTCTGGGAAGTGAGGTTTTGGTCTAATTATCATGACAAGATCTAAGCTAATTTTATGTTTGTAAAAATTGGTCATAACCGCATACTGTATGATGCCATTTAATGAAATGTCCAGAAGAGGTAAATCCATAAGGTACAAAAAGTAGATTAGTGGCTGCCTGGGATCTGGGAAGCCTGGGGGGGAAAGAAGCAATCAGAGTGGCTGTTTACGGGTATGGGGTTTGTTTGGGGGATGATGAAATGTTCCAAATTCTTCATGGTGATGGTTGCACAACTCTGTGATTATACTAAAAACCATTGAGTCATACATTTTAAATGGGTGAATGGTATGAAATGTGAATTGTATCTCAATAAAACAGGAAATATACAGGCAGCATCAGGGAGGGTGTGTACACAAAGTGCTCCAGTGAAGGAGACAAGTCACCATCTGTCCCTGTAGGAGTAGTCTGGTCTCTGACTCTGTTTACTCTGACTATATATACACTTTCTATTTGGGGCCTTTTTATAATCTTATTACAGTCAGTAAGCAAGAGTTAAGAACCACAGTGAGGCCTTGGTTACAGCTTTTCTTTGTTTTCCATCAGCGGTAAACATGACTAATGTCCCCATAGCTAACTCAACAACATACATGGAATCAGGAAGTTTTGTGCTCACACCACGGGCTGCTGGGGCTGACCAGCTGGAGATGTATCTCCTTAGAGAGACAGTGGTTGTTTAAACTTGGGCTCCAGAGCCAGGATGTTGGTGAAGGGTGGGAAATACCTGGGGGTGAAGGCTGCTGTGGAAGGAAACCCAAGAGCAGAGAGAGTTCTCTTTCTTGGTCTGGACACAGAGGCTGGGAATTGATGAGGAGAGTAGATTTTGAGCTCAGTATCCCTCTAACTATCTTCTAGTCCAGCACGCCTTCTTCTACCTCAAACCCCCCATCACTGACCTCCAAGGGAAACAATACCAGGTCAGGGACACAGGAAGCTGCGTGGAGGGTACCTACGATGAAGTGACTGCACCAGAGAAAGGGTGCAGCTGGAACAGAGTATGAGACAGCTCCCTCCTGTCACTTAGTAAAAAGGGTTTGTGATGGTTAATTTTATGTGTCAACTTGGCTGGGACACAGTGCCCAGATATTTGGTCCAATATTATTCTGTATATTTCTGCGAGGATGTTTTTGGATGAGGTGTACATTAAATCAGTGGACTTTAGATAAAGCAGATTGTCCTCTGTGATGTGGGTGGACCTCATCTGATCAGTCAAAAGCTTAAATAGCACAAAAGGCTGACCTTCCCAAAGCAAGAGCGCATTCTGCCAGCAGGCTGCCTTACCCCTGCATCTGTAGCATCAGCTATCCCTGGCTTGCTAGCAGAACCTGTGGATATAAACCACAACTGTTTCCTGAGTCTCCAGCCTGCTGCTGGCCTCTGCCATCAGATTTTGGACATCCAGGCTTCCACAATGGCATGCACCAATTCTTTAAAATAAATCTCCTTCACTATATATACAGATCCTCTTAGTTCCATTTCTCTGAACACCCTGACTGACGCAGGCCCATAGTACTCTCTCTTTAGGCGTGACACTTGAAGCAGAACAGAAGTACCACTTTGATCTCACCAACACGAGATTAGCAGATGGCAGACCAGGGACAGGAGCTTCCTGAGTGGGAGCTGAGGCCTCAGTGCAGTGGCTCAGTGAGCACCGCTGGTGAGAGAGCCACCTGAGAAACGCTCATGGTGCCTCCACCTAGAGAAGACGTGCTAGAACACCAACCTTCTGAGCTGTACCCGTGGCTGGTCTTACCCCTGGAAAAACTAGAGTGGGTTCAACTGAAATACTAAAGCATCTCCTGCCTGCCAAGCTGGAATCTTCATGTTGAAAACTTCTTATAGAGAGAGTCAGTCCAGGTTGACTCTACAGGCTTGGAATGGGTCATTTTGAATTTCTGTTTATTTTCGACAAAGCTAATCAAATGCTCATTAGGCACGGGCAGCAACAGAAATCTCCACGTTCAGCTTCTTGAGCCGCCTTCAGACAGTGGAGGCTCCCCTAGCAAATAACAAACAGCAACTCTGTGGAGTCCTCGTGCGCTGGGACAATGCTTGGCAATCAGCAGGGGCTCATATCCTGAAATAAATAAATGACATCCATTTAGTCACGCTTGCTGCAGACTGTGAACTTCTTTGAAACATACAGACACATGGACACTCTGAAAGGAGTCACGCTGGTAAAAAAGATGGCAAGAGAAAGGGGCTTGGTATTCAGGAGAAAAGGAAGGGAGCTGCACACGGGCAGTTACACAAAGGAAGGTGTGGAAGAGGAAACAAGGAAGCAGGAGCAAGGCAAAGGCCATGGCCAGCTGAAACAGGAAAGTCAGCCAGAACGCACACTGCTTGGTCTTTGAAGACGTTTCCTTCAAGTCCCACCCTGCTGCGAAGCCTAAGAAAGCCGGGATGGTGAAGATTTTTGCCTGGGAGCCTCTCAGACACATGCTGTCCTGTTGCTCCTTTGGCACACTGCGTGGTTTTCTGGAATCATAAACATTTCTGTACAAATGTCCTGATTCTCCACTTAAAATAAAGGCAGGCCCCCTCGGCCCTCGTTTTTGGAGTAGTATACTCTTAGTACAAGAAATATGTACCAAACTAGGATTTAAGCACAAAACGAATTAGGAAAGTTGGTACTTATAAAATAGTTTGCAGCACTGAAGGAACAGGCTTCTGGGCTGCTGCCTTCTGCAGTGACTCCCTGAAAACCCAGAGAACTGACCCCCACCCAGAAAGCACCCCAGGAGCTATAATCTCTGCCCAACTTAGGAGGGTGGGGGACCGGGCGCTGTCCCTGCAGCTACTGAGTTCATGAACACATTACAGTTGCTATACTTGAGAAATGTGGAAGTTAGATCAGGAACCCCCTGCTGCTAGCGACATGAAGCTTGACCAAGCAAATGCAGAGAATGTTTTAAAAACATTAAAAAAAAAAAAAAATCCTACCATTAGTAACAATAATGCGGACCACTTTTCTATGCTTTCTGTATTTGGAAGAGTGGTGCTTAAGTGGTTGAAAAACCTGACTCTTGGATGGTGCAAAGTAATTGTTTCTTTACCCTTGGAATCTTTCATCTGTCTCCACCAAGTATATCTTGGAGGACAAAAGGGAGCAAGCCCTTCTCTCTTCTCTTCCTCTCCCTCCTGAACCCTTGAGTCACCCGTCAGCTCTCTGCCCCCTCAGGGTCTTGCTTCTCCCCTCCCTCTGTTCCTGGCTGGCAGGATGTGGCCCTATCCAGGCTTCTCCCCAGTGGAAGGGCTTAACCTACTACTTCTGGACACTTCTGGACACTGAGCCATGCACATCTGATACCTCATTTAACCCTCACAACAATCCTGCAGAACGGTGTGTTATTCTCATTTCACCGATGAGATGGACGGTCAGAGAGGTCACACTGCTAGGAGTTGGTGGATCCAGGATTTGAGCCCAGCTTTGTCTGGCTCCTGATCCTGGGCCCTTCCCACATCATTAGATTTTGTGTCATTTTGCATCCCCTGCCCATAGGACAGAGGCCTTCCAAAAGAGCCCCGCAGTCACTCCAGGTGCGTGCACTGAAGGGACCCCATGGAAGGTGCTGGTCTCCAGGCCAAAGCTTTCTGGGACCCATCACTCATAGTAGGGGCTGTTGGACCTCTGTTTCCACCCTGGGGACTCCTTCCCTGGACACATCTTCATTTCTGGCACATTCTTTTTGAAAATGAACTTGGTGGGAACTTATGGTTTCACTCCCCAAAAGTCCACAAAATTCCAAGCAAACCCCAAATCTTGTAGGTTGCAAGGAGTAAGTATGTTATTTTTGGCAGAAATAATTGTACTTTGGCAGTAAGCTTCTAAAAACATAATAAAAGTACTTTTTAACATCCTGTTTTTTCTTCCTTTTGTTGATTTTTGAGCATTTCTTCCCAAGCAAAGAGTTATGCAACAAGATTTCCAAATTGCCAAACTTTTGTTTTATTGGTAGTTTTATTGGTTCCTTTTCTATGTTTCCTTGCATCTTATCTGCTTTGAACTTTAACCTAGGAATTGAAGTGACCATAAAGCATGCAGAGAATGGCCTAGAGACTACATGGGGCTGGATAAGTTTCCTGGAGCAAAGTGAAAGCTCTGAAAAGCTAATTGCGGACAGTAAAGGTCATCCTTGATCCCCTGGCCATTACCAGGCAAGCCTTGAGCCTAGGAATATGGATGTCTATGATAAATGGTCCTTGCTCTTCCTGCACCAAAAATTTCAGATCCCTGTGTCTTCGGGGGGGTTTCAGAAACATCCATTCCCCATTTCCCACGAAAGCCAATCTGGTGCAGGTGTTAGGAGTATGGTTAGGAAATAGACATCTTCATCCAGATCCTGGCTCTGCCACTTCCTAGCTGTGTGATCTTGTGCAAGTTACTTGATCTCTCTGTGGCTCAATCTCTTTACAGTTAAATGACAATGATAAAGCGTCTATTTCATAGGGTTGTTATGGGAGTTGAAAAAGGTAATACTACATATAAAATGTCCTGGCCCTGCCATTAACTAGTTGTTGATGTGGGACGTCTCACTTCAGTTCTCTGAGGCTCAGCTCTGAATAGTAAAAGTAAAGGCCTGGGCTCAAACCCTAAGATTTGGAGCTTCCTAGATCCTGGGGAAACCTACACAGGCCCCAGAGAGTAGATGGATAACCACACTTAGGTGTAAAGCTCAGTCATTGTGAACAAGCCATGTCAGCTGGTGGTGAAGCCAGCTTACGTAACAGAAACATAAATGAGAGGGGCAAAGACATCAGTTTTCTAATGGATGGTATCCAAGGCCTACTGCGAGGCATAGCTGAGATGCTGCACAGCCCAGAGGGGTGCCTCCCTTCAACAAACATTCAGCGTGTGGGGATGATGTAATGACAAAGTGAATGTTGAGAACCATTGACCTGCGGGTAAGAGTACTTATCTGGTGTGATATGCTGATTTAGGATAAGAAATAGATATCTGATCTTTGTCCCTGTTCCTGGCATATTGCTCCAGAGCCCCTTCGAGTTTCTTAAATGATGAGAGTGATAAAGGTGGCTTTTTCAAAGAGATGATTTTTGGACCCCACCTGACGATGGGGGCTTCCTACCAGGAGAACCAACAACATGATTAGAGAGAACTTTCAGTCACATGCCCTTGACCTAAGGGGAGGGGAGAAGGACTGGAGACTGAACTCAGTCACCAGTGATCAGTGATTTAATCAATCATGCTTAAGTAATGAAGCCTCCAGAAAAAGCTAAGGGGATGATAGAGGATGAGATGATTGGATGGCATCACCGAATCTCAATGGACATGAGTTTGAGCAAACTCTGGGAGATAATAAAGGACAGGGAAGCCTGGCGTGCTGCAGCCCACGGGGTTGCAAAGCGTCTGACGTGACTTAGTGACTGAACAAGGAAAAGCTAAGAAGACGGGCTTAGGGGAGTTTCCGGGCTGGAGAACAGGTGTAGACTTGAGGAGAGTGGTGTGCTCTCTGTGTCCTTTCCCCCTGCCTGGCCCAATGCAGCTCTTTCATCTGGCAGTTCCTGAGTTATAGAGTAAACTATTAATCTGGAAAGTAAAATGTTTCTGTGTTTCATGAGCCACTGTAGTAAATTAATGGATCGCAAGGAAGAAGTTGGTGGAACCTCAAATCTATGACCAGCAGCACAGGTGACAACTGTTCTTGTGATTGTGTCTGAAGTGGGGTGGGGTGTGAATTTTCATAGGACTGAGCCTTTAGCCTGTGGGATTTGATGCTCTCCAGATAGATAGTGTCAGAGTTGAGTTGAACTATAGGACACCCAGTTGGTGCCTTAAAATTGCTTGGTGTGTGGCAAAACCCACATGTTGGAATTGGGAGCAGAAATATACCTGGCATCAGAAAGATCTAGGTTCACATTCCAGCTGTGCTATTTATTCTTTGGGTGACCTTGAGCAAGTCACTTAACCTCTCCTAGTGTTGGTTTCTCCAAGTGCTATAGTCATTATTAAGTAAGTATATTAAACACCTATGACAGTTTCTGAGAGAAACTTTGTTGTTTTTTTTTAATTTTTGGCTCTGCTGGATCTTTGTTGCTGTGCATGGGCTTTCTCTAGTTGTATTGAGTGAGGGCTACTCTCGAGTTGTGGTACGCAGATTTCTTGCACAGTGGCTTTTCTTGTTTTGGAGCACAAGGTCTGGGGCACATGGGCTTCAGCTGTTGCAGCTCGCGGGCTTAGTTGCTCTGTGGCATGTGGGATCTTAGTTCCCAGACTAGCAATCCCTTATCCCCTGCATTGGCCAGCAGATTTTCTTTAACCACCGGCCACCAGGGAAGTCCTGAGACTAATCTTTTTACTAATAACTATCACTGATTACTATTACCATCACCTACATTTTAGCATCATCAGCAGGTAGGAGGAGGGAGGCAAAGGGCGAACTTTGTCAGTTAGACTGGCTCTGGAAAAGGTACTCAGGTGGGCTCAGTAGATAAGGCAAGCTAGAATTTGGAGGGTTTGTCATTGTTGTCGTTAATTAATTTGGCTGTGTGAGGTCTTAGTTGTGGCAGGCAGGGTCTTTTAGTTCTGGTGTGTAGGATCTAGTTCTCTGATCAGAGGTAGAACCCTGGGAGCGATTGCGTCGGGGACATAGAGTCTTAGACACTGGATCACCACGGAAGTCCCCAAACTAGGATTTGGTCCAGGCAGCCATCAATATCTTCAGGGGAAATGACTGTATCTGGTTCTTGAGCAACTGACTCATTCCCTGCAGAGTCCCAGCCCATGTGGACTGTGGGAGGGTGGATAGGAAGGCATATAGCTGGCAAAGAGCAAGACGGAGTAACCTCTAAGGGGCAGGTCTTCAGTCCTAATGAAGAGAATTGAGGAACCAGGGCAGCATAACCAACTAGGTCACTGCAGGGTGAACATTCAGCAGAGGAAGGAAGGGGAGGAAAAGCTATGATCTGGGTGACCACCCAGATGCTCAGAGTTCTGCCTCACTGATCATGGCCACCAGTGACTCTGGCACTCAGCACAGCTCCTAGCAATGTGATCACCTGGTGCCCAGGGAGGCGAGTGGTCAGTATATGGCGCACTGAGGGAGATAGGAGTAAGGAGAACATTCCTCAACAGTGACAAGGGCCCAAACCTGGAAGAAAACGACTTTTCTTATCTGGCTAGGATGCACGTGTAGTTTTTTCTTAGAAAAGAGAGCTCCTGGGTCTATCCCAGCTGTCTACTCAGTTTTTTAACAACTGCTGAAGCAAAATGAAATGGACAGGCTGGAGGGTAAGAATAAATAAAATTAGTTGACCTGAAGATTTGGTGGAATTTCCCCAAATAGTTTACCAAATATGAAATGTTTTAGGCTCAGACTGGGATTTTTTTGTTTCTTTTTAATTTAGAAGCTTGAATACTTGAGCCTGTTATAAACTGTGTTACCAGAAGTCTGGAAGTTTATACTTCAAGTTCCCTGTTACTCACTTGTTTGTAATCATGCACTCACTACTTATGAGGGGAAAAAAAATAAATCTGGGATAGATGCAGGTTTTCTAAAGCCCTTCATTTTTTTTTTTTTTAAAAAAAACCTGCTCCTAAGATTTTCATTTACTTTAATGTCTGTTTATAGTACAGTTGCAAATACCTTTTGCTCCTCTACAGATCACAGCATGATTTTGGCCTCAGCTTTGTTTGAACTTACTGGGATTTCTTGTTTATGCTGCCTATGAGCCAAGTGTCTATATAAGGCCCACTCAACTCCAGCTGTGTGTTGTTGGATTTCATCTACACTTCAACTTTGAAACAAGTTTCCTAAATGAATTAGTTTTGTCTCCTTGCTAATGAAATTATCACCAGCAGCAACACCAACACCATTTACTTTTATTTATTCATTTTTCTAAGAGGAAATGCTTCAGTCTCTGGATTGAAAAAGGAGAAAAGTTGGCTTATATTTTTATATATTGAAATCTTTTCAGTGAAGATTCTAGACTTGACTTTTTTTTCTTTTAGCTGAGTTCATGATCATCATCTAATTTAATAATACTAATTTATTATACTTCTTATAACTGTATCTGAAATATCTTCCAACTCCCTCTGGAAGAAAAATTTCAACTTAGGTATAGGATCTGAGAAGACAGTTTGGAGACAAATGAGTCAAGATTATTTTTTGTGGATTTCATCAAACCCGATTTTAAAAATATGGTGCTATTAAGCTGTTTTTTAGATCAATAATTATGTGGGCCTAAAGTTTTACATAAATAAGTAAGCAGAATTTATATTTTCATTTAGCAGTGCATAGGTTTTTATTACCTATTAATGGAGTACAAAGTGCTCTTGGTAGTTATTTTGGTTTCAAGTTAGCTTCATATCTTCATGATCTTTATTAGATTTAACTGGCCTAAAACCAGCTAGAAAAAAAATCCATTAGAGCTCTAATTGATTGATTTCACATTCGCCGAATCAGAAGCTTTTATAAAGATCTAGTCTATCAGTCAATAATGTCTTGGTCTCAGCATTTTCATAGTTGTAACTTTATACCTTGTCATTGTAAAGAGATCCTCTTTTGGTAGTTAGAAATAATTTTGGTTTGGAAGTGAATATTGGTAGATTTATTCTTAGTTACTGAGTTTCATTTGCAAACGATTTAAAAAGTGAATGAGAATTTTTTAATGTAGGTAGGTGTTTTCTTCAAGTCGTCATAAAAACATGTTTAAAATAGCATTTCCAGCTCAACAATGAGAGTCGTCCCAGATCAGGGATAATCACCGTTTATATTCTGTGCTCCTGAGGTCTACTTAAAAAACAGCATGATACACATATTGTAAAGGACAGAATCCTAAATTGTGTGTTAGTGTGTGTACTTGCATGTATATATAGCGGTCAGGAAGTAGTTTGGGGGCACAAGAAATCTGAGAAACTCTAAAGATATGGAATTATAGTAAACATGCCAGAGAGGGAAAGGGAGAAAAAGGTGAACTAAGAAAATCCTGGTAGTATTATTTCATCCTGTTCAGTGTTGGTAGAATGCTAAAAAAGTTTTCTATTACATTCAACTAAGAAGGATCAATTAAAGACTGGAGAAGTGTTAGTTGAATAGTCAAATGCTACGCAGGGAAAAGTAATGTCGCCAGAAATTACTCCTGCAAGTTTCAGTAGAAGGTTGCAGAACAATAAGCCTTTGTTAATCCCATACTGGTTTATTCAAATAGTGTGTAATTCAAAGCAATTGCTGCTCCCCAGGCAGGAATTACAATTGCTACATTGGAAGGGAGAATAATGTGTCATTCCAAGGGGAAATCAGGCCTGGAAAAGACCTCTTGGTTGAAGAACCTCATATGTCCCAAAACAGCTTCAAAGCAGGCCAAATAAAACAGACCGACTGCGAACCACCCTGTGAAGTCAGCTGGCCTCAAACTGAGCTGTATTCCCCTTGCTTCTCTGCGGCTCTCATTTTTGGTGGATGGCAAGATGTCCCCAGAGCAAGGAGCAAGAGTGGAGGGGAGGCAGAGAAATTCTAGTACTGGATAAGCTATTACATAGAAAGTGACTCCTTGTCCCCCAGCAAGGACATACAAAATCGTTTAAGAGAACTCCATCATCCATGTATGGGCTTTATGTATATTTAATTGCTCCCCTGGCATAAAAACATTGGACAAGAGTCAGACATGAGTCAACTGCAAGAGGAGGCTTGAATCATATTTTGAACAATTTTGGTCAACAATCCTTCAGAGAACAATCTTCCAGTTTTATGGTGTCATGTTTGTGGAATTAAATGTGAACAGCTTAAAATTCCATGACTTTTAAAAAGTCAGCTTTGATTCCAGTGATTGATCTGTCCATGCTTCAGGGACACCAAGCTAAGTCAGGCCCCCAACAACCTTTGGTGAGGCTATGCTAATCGATTGGGTCTTGTGAACTGGCTAATTAGGCAAATTAATAGGCAATACCAGCAAAACCCTCATGAAGAACATTCCTTAAATGGGGTGGTCCATCTGTGACCTGAAACTGCTTGTTAGGCACTCAGGAAATCCACAAGGAAGACCCAGAGATGGTACATCTCAGTGGATTCGGATTCAAACAGTTCTTCCATGGTCTGGGATTCTGAACTGTTGCTACGTGTTCCAGCACACACTCAGCTTTCAGTGCTACTAAGGCAGAGGCACTGAACGCTTGCCAAATATCCGCATGCTTCCACATCAGTCACAGCCCCTCTGTAGTGTGCCCTGTCCAACCACTGGGACAGAAGTAAATGGTGTCACTTCCAGGCTGTGCACAGGAGAGCACACACGTGTGCCTTCTCCAAGCATCCTCTTCCTCTACTGCCAGGATGGTGAAAGCCCAAGACTCCAAATGTCAGAACTTGTATCAGCCAGGGCTGTTGAGCAGGATTCCCTTGTGTGTACCTCCCGCTCTCCTCCTAGCCTGCATCAGTCACATAAGGAAAGCAAGAATAAACTTTAATTGTGTTGAGCCAGGATTCTGGGCTTAGCTGGTTACTACAGCATAGTCTAAGCTAATATAGCTGCTTTTCTAGATCTTTTTGTAAAAAAAAAAAAACAAAAACAAAAAACCGAAAATCCATCTGGAGAAGGGATGAGCAATCTGAGTGGTGCCATGCTTGAACCAACCTAGGAGGCTCTGCCAGGTTGCCTTTGTATCATGTGCTCCCAAAGTTATTCTACTCTGTGACCTGTGGCTGTTCCTGCAGGGTGTGTTGAAGGAGGAAGTGAGGAAGAGCCTGGTCAGTTGAGGGGATGATATGGGTCAGTTCCCTTCTGATGGTTTCTCTTCTGATTCACCAACCCCCTCTTGGGATTTTAGGCTTGCTAAACATATGGTACAAATCAGTGAAATTATTCATTGTGGTTTTCATTTGAGTGAGCTAGTTTCCGCTCCTAAGAAGGGTCTTAACAAAACAGGAAGTTTTTCTTGGATCTAGAAATGGAACTCTGCCTTCTGACATGAGTTTTTACCAACTTCTGCAAATCTCAATTTTCCTACTTCCCTGTTAAGAGGGTGGGGCAAATGGAAAAGAAGAGATGTAACCAGAAAATGCTGATTTGTCAGTAGTTAAGAGTTAGGGCTGACTGGGTTTGGGGAGCAGGGGGTGGGGTGGGGGTGTGGCTGGGAGAATGGCAGCCTGTCCAAAGATCACCTCCTCCCAAATGACCACTTAATCTCCTACCTCTTCAATCACTTCAGCCTTGACAAAGAAGAATGAAGAGAGAAGTGAAGGACCAAGGAACATTATGATAGTGGTCACCCCTTGATAATAACCTTTGACTTGTGTGACCCAGTGGACATTCCTCGAAACATTCTGATATGCCTCACCCACTAGATTCTGCTACATGGAGGCAGAGAACACATTTTAGTACCCACCACATGGAGGGTACCCAAGAGTGCTTGCAGGAATACAGGAAGGAATACTTGATTCTCATAACTATTTTTATAGTGAGATAATCACTAAGTGATTTGAATGAGAAAATCAAATATAATTTCTATTTTATGTATGGAAAAATGGAAACATTAAGAATATGTTACTTGCTCAGTCATGCAGGGTCAATTAAAAAGTGGAACTACAATTCAAGTCTCCCAATTTCTGTTTTAATTGTTTAACCAGTTGAAAGTCCTCTCCCCACCCCATATAACCATACAGACCATTTATCATCACTGCCATCATGTAATGTAAATTACCATCCAGAGATTCTATGTAATTTATGTCTACAAAAGACATCAGGATCCTAGTATCATTATCACTAGGGCATAGTCTTACAATGCCAGTTCTTAAGTCCTTACTCTTTTACTTTTTGTCCCAAGAACAAACATATACCTATGCTATCTAAAAAACAACAGAGAAGGTAATACTGCCTCTAGTTTTCAGTGTTTTCTGTGTATAGGGAATTTAGTCGGCTTCTAGTTCAACATTTTGAATTATTAATCAAGTAGATTTGGAGTGGGAAACCACAGGAAGGGAATCATGGCAGAAAATGCTACTTGCCCTACTGTCTGAACTTGTTTTTTTATGTGAACTTGTATTTTTTTATTTAGGTCTTACATTCGGCACGTGGGACCTTTAGCTACAGCATGTGAGATCTAGTGCCCTGACCCAAGAATTGAACCCAGGCCCCTTACACTGGAAGCACCAAGTCTTAGCCACTGAACCACCAGAGAAGTCCCTCAACTTTTCTCTGTTGGTTGTTGAACCTATATCCTAAGGAATACAGATCTAAACATTTAGTAGAACAGTGCTCAGGCTTCCTGATCCTGAAGACAAATGTACTTTGGAAAGAACATACAATTGAGTTTGTCAAGCTTTCTTTTGATTATGGGCACAAGGACTCTTTTCTACCCTGGTGATCAAGAGTGGGTCCTTAGTCCAGAACATGGTAGTTACATCATAAGTATGATTAAATACAGATGCAGAAATTTATCTGGTATTTTCAGCAGATCATATATACTTGGGTTCTCTCACTTTCCACTTCTCTCTACCTGATACTAACCAACTCATCCCTGCCTTTATTCCATCCTTTCACCACCACCACCCACTTCTGCCACCCCAGTTCAGAACTTGTGTATATGGTGCCAGGATTTTGTTTAGGACAACTGCTCAAATGAGCCTTCTTGCCATGTCACTTAATATACATTCAAATTGGAAATATTGGAAATTAATCAGGATAAACTGACAAAGGATAAACCATGGAGCAGCAACTTGAGAGAAATTGAGCTTTTTTGATTTCTCTTATGGGGACACAAAATATGCTTATCTTCCAAGCTGAGACTCTAGTCTGTGACCTTCCTGGGTCATCTCTGGAAGCCCCTTTATACTCTGTAGCCAGAATCTCAGAGGTTGCTAAAGTCCCCCAATCCAAGTTAACTAGCAGCTCTGGTCTGTTCTTGGACATTTGTAACTTATCCAGGCTCCTCTAGATTAAAATGCCTGAATGAATACTGGAGACATTTCATGGTTGTGTTTTGAGAATTCCCTCACAACTTGGAAGATTATTCTCTTAATACCATAAAGCATTTCCCCCATTTTCCAAGTAAGGAGTGTAAAAAGTCACACAGCAGCGTCAGGATTTAAACCTTTCATCCTCTAAGGCCAAAGCCCATTTTGTTTCCACCCCTCACTAAGCAGAGTTGGTCCAAAGGGTGGAAAAGTCATTTGACAGCATTCTAGCCCCTTCAGCATCTTCCCTGGGTAGCTTTATTTGCTGTAAACAGTTGTAGATTTCCAGAACCACAGACACACCCATATAAAAATGTTAATGACTAAAATGCCCTGTAAAACCAATAGAAATGAACAGTGTATTGATATCACACTGGAATTCTGTCTCCTGCTTCCCTCCACCAGCACATATAATTGAGAATGAACAGGATTTTATTTTTCTTAAATTTATAGTCAGATCTCTCAAATCTGATCCCCTCTATCATTTTGTGAACTTCTCATTATGGAAAAAATGATGGTGAGTGATAATGCTTTAAGCTACTTTTCAAATAATGTAAAGTCTGTTCTCCTAAGGAAGAAACTGAGGCTTGTTTAAAAGAGAACTTTTCCAGGCCCCCAGGCTCTGCTGAAATTCTTGTAGAGGACATACATGTGGGCTTATGCTTTCTAAAAGATCCAGAAACTAGCTTCTGGTGAAGTGCCCTGCTGGAACAGCAGGCTTTAGAAAACCACCAAAATCCCACTGGGATAAAAGAGGTTCATTTGTTTTCAACTTGTGGCCCTTCTACATTCCAGGAGGCCCATCCCCCGGGCCTGTGTCTATGGCTGATTCATAACCTTGCACCCACACAAGTCTAGGCATTCACTGGGATCCTAACAAAGAGGTTAAGGTGTAAACCTGGAGGAAGTTTTTAAGGACCAGAGGGAGTTGGGAGTGAGGGGAAGATGGGAGAAAAGGTAAAAGAGGAAAAGTAATTACATGATCATATACTTGCCCCAAGCAAATGAGCACATATGTTGGGGAGGCCTGGCTGATTGAAGGGCTGCTGAATGTGGTTTCGATAGCCAAGACCCTGCCTTTGATTCTGCAGTATGGCTTCCAGTGAGAGAGCTCATTGCCCAGCGTGGGGTGACCAGGCTGATCCGATTGTGAACACCTCTCCCCATTATCGAGTTTATTTTATATGCTTGCATGGCCAGATCTGTGTTCCCAGCTATAAGGCTTAGGGTGTGCAGTGTATTCCCTGGAGAGTAAATCAAAGCAGCTGCAATCTCCTGCCAAGAAAGAACTTACTGCCCTAGCCTGGAGGTTCAGTGGATGATTGAGTGCAAAAAGCTTTCCGGAATAGAAAATGAGATACCCCATGGGCCAATCTTTGAAAACTGCAAGCTGCCAAGCAAATGTGAACCATCAGGGATCTAAAAAATAATATCATTATGGCAGGGCTAGATAGATGGGCTTTCTTGACAGGAAGAATCCTCTGAACTGATGGCTGAATTCCTGAAGGGAGTTACAAGATTTTCCTTGCACTTCTGAAGACTACATAACTTAGAATTCTCCCTTTGGAAAGTTTTTCTGATGTCCTTTGAGGCCATGGGCTCTAGAGGCTGACTCAAGTTGTAAGTGTGGCTCTGACATTTATCTGGGTGACGTAGAGCATATTTTCTCTTCTGGGAAATGGGAATAATATCCTTTGCCTAACTAGATTGTGGTTTTGAGAGTTAGAAGTAATGTACAGTGCCTGTAATTTATATATCCTTTAAGAAATAGGGATGCAGATATCCACCATGCTTCCAGACTTCAGAATTGGCATGAATTGACTCAGTAAGATGGGACCAGAGAGGAGAATCACATCTAGGCTTTTATTCTTTATTTTTTAAGCTACTCATTAGCATTCTTCACATTCTCCAACTAGCAGATTATGATGAGTCAAGATCAATTATTGTCTTTAAGTATGTTTAGTACTAACTGATCTAGTAAGTGTAAAACAAAGATAGCTAGCAATTATTGTGTTCTTAGTATGTGCAGGGCATTCACGTTAGCATTCTTATGATTATCATTCTCATTTTACAGATGAGGAAACTGAAGTGCAGAGAATAAGGAACTAGTTAGTGCAAGGTCACAGCCTAGTATCATGACTAGGAAATAACGTGTAGATACGGGGCGGGGGGGTCAGTCTTGGCGGATGTCGGAAAAAATCAAGATCAGTCACACTGAGAAGGTAAATTGAAATTTAAATTTTATTCTCTTCCAGTTAACAGCTCAGCAAAGATAAACTATGCTTTTGTCATTTAAAAATTGCACTAGAGGGCGCCAAATACACAACTGTGACTCTAGAACTGTTTTGCTAATATAGTTCCCATAGTGCAACAAAACATACAATCAGTACAGATTCAAGCCAGAAGCCCATCCCAGAAAGAGAGTGATGCAGTTTAGGACAATTAAACAGCTTTATTTCTAGCCCCGCAATTAAAAGAAAGGAAAACCCCTCATGCTTTATATTCAGCAATTTATAATTTGTCTCTACCTGATACTCATTGTTATTCAAAGTGCCTTTCAGCTGGGTTTTCAAATTTCTCTTTGCTCTGAGAGCTGAGTGGTGAAGAGTAACCTAGAAAAGGGTAGGGTAATCTGGATGAAAATAAATTTTTAAAAATTAAACAGAGATATTGTTTAATATTTATTTTAGCAAAGTAAATCATGCATTTTTTTTTTAAAGAAAACAAATACCCCACCTTACATCCAAGAGCTTAAAATTAAAAGGAAAAACACCCCATTCTTAACCTCAAGAGACAACATCTTTGAGAGGTAACTCCAGATTCCTAAATAATGTTTATGTTTCTATTTCTTGATTTATCAAACTGACATTATTTATCTTTATGGGCTTTCCAGGTGGTGCCAGTGGTAAAGAACCTGCCTGCCAATGCAGGTAGAGGTAACAGATGCAGGTTCGATTCCTGGGTTAGAAAAGATCTCTTGGAGGAGGGCACAGCAACCCACCCCAGTTCACAAAATAACTTTTATTTCCCCATATTGAGAGGAATAACTGCATTGCAGAACATTTAATGTTTTTTACAATAACGAGATTACTTTGTATATGGGATTTCATCAAATTAAACACGATGCTCATCTTTCCATGTCATTAAGCATTAAAAAAAAAACAAAACTGTAGTGTAACTTACATAAAACATGTTCTAAAGTATAAGGAACCTCCACCTCTTTAACCAGCGTGAAGATAAGATCATTTCACTCCACAGTAGAAACTATGATATTTGAAGATCTTGTCTTAGTTATGCAGCAGTGAGAATAGTGTCTGAAGGGGCAAGACTTAAAGAGTCCTGCTGGGAATGCAGAAATCAATCAAAACAAGTTAACAACTCAGCCTAGAAAAGTTCTAATTACTCCTCAACATCTCAAGATTAAATGGATCATGAATGAGTTAGTCACAAGTTTGGAGTTTGTCAATTTTTTGGTGGAAAATAATTTTTGTATGCTTAGTTCTCTTATCATTTCCTTGTAAATTATCACAAGCAGCACAGAAAACTGCTAGAGTCATTAGTGCAACTAACAACAACAAAAAAATCTAGCATCTTTGTTTAGATCTTTTTTCACCACCCATCTCCAATCTGCACCTGACTCCAAATGGTAGGGGGCACGGGTTGGGAAGTATTATGGTTTGGGTCAGTTAGCAGCCTAAAATGTACTTGGGAGGAAGCCTGTCTACTACTACATTTTTCCTCTGAAATAAAAACAGAACGGTGCTATAATCATACCAAACCTAGGCTTGTCTACCATCCCTACAAAATACTCATCCAGTACTAAGCTCTGAAATAATGGTCAAGTTGAATACGAACTGGAACTTCTTCAGAACCAGAAGCTTGAAAGGATGCCTGGGAGCTGGTAACATACTAAGAAACACCAGCTCTTTCAGATGGGAGGAGGCCATTCCTATGGGGACGGGGAGAAGCCTTACCTAACACAACCGACATAATTTGAACAAAGAGATGCTCGATAAATAGTTTATACATTTCCTTATTTTTATTTAGCCTTTATGCTAGATACAACTCTATGCTAGGTATGCTAAAGGGTTTGTATGCTTTACCTCATTTGATCCATCAACAAATGACTCCGCGACATTCATCTTTTAAATTTGGACACAGCTGGTAAGCGGTGACAGGGGACTCAGAATTCAAATACAGATCCTTCCCATGGCAGGGACATTACCGTTCTGGCCTCCTCTAGCACAGCATAATGAACAATCATTGCCACTCGGCACGTAGGACAATGGACAGACGGATCGCTACCAGTATTTCCGAAGATGGTGGTTAAGGCCAGGTTCACTTTGAGCAGTGTGCACCGCAGGAAGTTGTAAAATACATTATATACTTTTTGAAAGGAATGAGAAGCTGACCTTAAAGTGTGTCAACTAGGTCACTGAACACCGAAAAGGCTAAAACTCTGGGCTCTGGGGCCCCAGGAAACGCCAGGCGGAAGTGGGCTCGGCCGCGGAAGAAGTGCGTTTTTGAGGCTCCTCCGCGACGACGCGGGCGGGGCGGCAGCTCCAGCCGGGCAGCAGTTGCGCGGCCTGCCCTCTCCTCCTCCCGTGGAACTGCTGGCTGCCGGCAGCCTGGGCCGAGGGGCGGCGGGCCTCTGGAGACGCAAGAGCCGCTTTCCGGGGCCAACCCCTCCCCCTCCCCCGCCGCGAGGGCGGTGCCCATGTGACGCTCGCAGCCGCTCGGCTACGCCCTTCTCGGCGCAGGCCAGCCGGCTGCCTGGACTAGAGCGCCAGGCCCCGACTCGCTCGGGCCGGTGGCCAAGCCGCGAGCTTGCTGCATCTGCTGCGCAGCCACCCACAGCTCCCTCTTCCAGACGGGGAGCCAATGTTTGGACGGCTGGGTAGAGTTCACGAGGGCAAGTTCCATCCCACCAGGAGCGAGGGAGTTCTGAATGAAGAGAAAGGGGATCTTGGGTGTGTCCACTGTATGCTTAAGCCCGTTTATCATATATAGAGTGAAAGGGCCTACTTCCACAAAAGGCCAAAACTGGACGACAGAACCTCTTTCCTCTTTATCAGCCCGACTTTGAAGAGGGTTAACTTCCGTTAGCGTTTCCAACTCAAGTTCCTCACTGTGGCTTCTCACCTCCACTTTGAAGTCAGCTGGTTTCTCCAAGGACTGTTGAGGGAAGAGGCTGTTCTAAGCTAGAACGGGGTGCTGGGCTAACAGTAGCTAAAGGCCTCATTACTAACCACGAGTCCGGAGATGGCCCTGAGAGTCGTGTGTGCACTCTGTAATGCACATTTACAGCATGCTGAGAATTCTTAGGCTTTATGGGGCTTCCCTGGTGGCTCAGATAGTAAAGAATCTGCCTGCAATGCCGAGACCAGGATTCAATCCCCGGGTTGGGAAGATCCTAGAGAAGGGAACGGCAACCCACTCCAGTATTCTTGCCTGGAGAATCCCATGGACAGAGAAGCCTGGCAGGCTACAGTCCATGGGGTCGCCAAGAGTCTGACACGACTGTGCGACTACCACTTCACTTCACGGGGCTATCAAAAGGTCATGGCACAAAATCAGTTAGGAATCTGCGTATTTGGAATCTAGGGAATATCTCTGTAAGAAGCTGATGTTAAAGGTCATTGAAGCTTATTTTCTGGGAGCCTGAAACAATCTTAGCCCAAATAATTTGGTTTCATGAAACGCTGTAAGAAAAAGAAGGATTGTGACGCACTACTTTAATGCACACTCTGGACGTGTTTTGAAGCTGTATTCCCTATGTACAAAGATCTTGCTTTTTGCACCTGATTTCCACTTGACTATTTTCCAGTTAATGGTTGGGTTCACAGATTACAAATGTAACTGTGCAAAGTTTTTTTAAAAGCCTACCAAAGGTTAGCAATATCAGATTGTTTATGGTGAACCTACTGTGCAGACAAGTAACTTCCTTTTAGATATCAATTTTCTTAAAGATTGCTAATTTCCTTGTTACAATATTTAAGCTCACCCGGCCAGGCAAAATCCTTCTCTCCTGTCTCCACAACTAATCTTTCAAAGTGTTTTCATTATTCTCTGACATCCTCATTGAAATTTAGTACCTCACAAAAGGCTAAATTTTCTCAAGTATACCTTTTCAAAATACAGGACTGATTTAACTTGGTAGGTTTGTCAAAAACAGGCACCATAGTTAATTCTGCTATAGGTTGACCCAGAATCCCCATTTTAAGAACTACTGCTGCTGCTAGGTTGCTTCAGTCATGTCCGACTGTGTGACCCCATAGATGGCAGCCCACCAGGTTCCCCTATCCCTGGGGATTCTCCAGGCAAGAACAATGGGATGGGTTGCCGTTGCTTTCTCCGGAACTACTGGCTTAAAAGCAAATACATCACGGTTGCTTGGGATCATTTCTCTGGTTAGTCTCAAGCTATCCGTATTTTATACAATCAGGTAGAAAATACCTATGGAGGCATGACAGTCACAGTCTCAAGCTATCCGTATTTTATACAATCAGGTAGAAAATACCTATGGAGGCATGACAGTCACCAAACTGAGTAATTTATGCGAAAGTGCAAATTTGCTTTGGAATTCTTTAAGTTCTGTCCTATTAGAGGAAAGGAACACAGCCAAATAAAATGTCCTGGATGGAAATGTGGCCTTTTTATAGAAAAACCAGTTTGTACAAATGCTGTTATTTATTCAAGATGTTTTAGGCCCAGAGATAATGTATGACGAGTTTATTAAACCAGTTTAAGCTCTCTTTCACCTATTTATGATTAAAATGTACAACTCTAAGAAAAAAAAAAAGTACAACTCTTTATTACCTTGTTTATTGCCGACCAAGGGCCTGGGGTTGACAGAAAGCACTGAAGTGGACCAAGCCTTTGCAGGCCAAGGACCTGAATCAAGTTGTGAAATAAAAGGCCCTGTACTGCAGTCACACCTTGCCAAATACCTGGTAAAATTAGTTAGCTAAAACCAGTGAGACACTTCTCAAAGATAACAGACAGATGCTGCTGCTTTTATAGCCGTGTCCATCTGTGACAAACAGCTACAGCGTTCTTGATACTACCAGTCCTCAACCCAGTGGGACCTTGCACCAAGATCAGTGCCACAAGGTAGAAGAACATGCAATCTGATCGTAATGCTACTTCCTCAACAAGTATAAGAATATACTTGCTAAGTTTGTATACTGCTGACAAGTGCTAAATTGTTCTGCAAAATGAAAGATGACTTAAGAGGAAGACATTTTTAGAAAGACAGGGCACCTGGAAAATAAGAAGCAAAAAAAAAAAAAAAAGCTTAGGAGAAACACTATGGTACTGCACGCTTTAAAATTTAAGATAACAGACCTCATGTACGTATTTTACCACAATTAGAAGAAAATCTTATAGGGTAATTTTTGCAGTTTAAACTTACTCAGTCCCCCCTGTGAAACTGTCAGTAGAGTACGTATTACGTATTAATGCCTCATGAAGTAAATTAAATTCTCTTATTGGTGAATGTGATTAAGTGCACAGTTCTGTTTTAAATTTTAATATGCCAATGGCTGCCCAAGGAAGGCAACTACACATAGGATGTACTGAATTCGTGACCGATTTTTAGGTTCAATACAGCTTTGTTAATTGCTTTATAAAATGCCAACACCTTACTGAAGAGTCCATCATTTCAAAAGAAAATCTTGACAATGCTTATTAAACTTCAATTAACTTTATTAGTAGTCTGTCAAGTAATCAAGTATTCATGGTCATCTGTGGTTCCACAGCACTAAAACTTTTACTTGGTTAGTGCCATATTTGAAGGTTACTTTCCTAGTGAGGAGACAAATAATTGTTTTCCATTTATTAATGTCACCTACCCCATTAATTAATTATTTTTGAATACTGAGCATGATTCAGGCCCTGACTCACAATTTCCTTAACGTGTTAGCTTGTTTCTCTTTAAAATACAGGTACAGCCAACACTATACTTCCCTGGCGGCTCAGCGGTAAAGACTCTGCCTGCAATGAAGGAGATGCAGGTCCGATCCCTGGGGCGGGAAGATCCCCTGGAGAAAGAAATGGCAACCCACTCCAGTGTTCTTCCCTGGGAAATAACATGGACAGAGGAGTCCGGTGTGCTACAGTCCACAGGGCTGGAACAGAGTCAGACACGACTGAGTGACTAAACAACAACATGATACTTCAGAGAGTGTTGCTGTATGACCAACTATGCAGCACTCAGCAGAGGACTAAGTAAAACCCTACCCCCACAAAAGAAGTACGCACTGTATGTGCATACTGCCTGTATTTTCTTCCTGTATGTCACTAAGATATAGGGTATAAAGCATTATACTAATAGTTTAAATATATTAAGAACATTTTTTACATGTTATTATAAATTCATTTTAATCACAGCATATTATTCCATCTACTGGCTCAGACACAGGGTGTATAATTATTTGCCTATTCCTTAGCCATTTATTGGTATGTGTAGTCTGACCTCCTGGCTAACCTGGCTTCCTTTTCTGTGTACCAACTGATCCCTTGATGACCAGCAGGCTCTCTGGCTTACCAGTTACCATTTGAACATTATTTGTTTTCAGAAGTCTTAAGTTCAGAATACTTTAACTGCTCTAGTTCAGGAATCCACAATCTTTTTTTTTTTCTTCTGAATAGGGGGGTCACAAAGGAAATATTTTAGGCTTTTCAAACCACAGTCTCAAATAGGGTGCCTGTACCCCCACAATAACACTTCAAAAATATAAACAACGTTCTTAACTCCTCAGCTATAAAGACACAGGCAGGGCTGGCTATAGTTTGCCTAGTCTTATTCTAGTCCTTAATGGGATAAAGGGTAGTTAAACCTCAACTTCATGCAAGCATGTATGGTCACAGTAACTTACAAGTGCTGGCTGAATATTTATTTCAACATGGTCTTCATCATAATGCTTTCTGGCACCTGAAAATATCACCAAGTGCTTGTTTGGTCAATTAATAAAGCATGTATTAAAACATACACTTTACCTTAGGGAAAAAGAAACTCAGTGATTATGAAGAAATAACTCAAACTGAGATTTAAGTTTACTGTAATGTGTATAATTATATACTAGGTATATAATTTTAGTTTTACATGTAACATCTTTTATCTCAAATAACTTCTGAAACTTGCTGTGATTCTAGTAAGTTATTTTTGAATATTCCCAAAGATTTAAAAATAACATTAAAAAAAATTAAGGTTAAATTTTTCCAATAGTTCTTGCTTACTTGGTTAGTCTACTTACAAGTTACATGCCCAAATAACTTTTGCTGTTTGCCACCTACCTATCCAGTTCCTCATTTTACTCTTCATGTTTTGTGGGACAGAACCCATTTGGAATAATGTATTCAGTTCCAGAGGTGCAGAGGAAAAGAGCTGACCACAGAGATGCCCAGTATCACTGAGGCTGTTTAAACAGAAGTCAGTCACTTGTTCGGCAAACTAATGCGTGCATAAAGAGGGAGGGAGAGGTAACACTGTATATTGGAGGCTTTTAGGCTAATCTGAATTCTATCGATCTCTGCTAACATCTGCTATGCTTATGCTGCATGGAGTAAGACTGACCATTGTGATAGCCCACAGATGTACCTATTCTCATATACAATGTCTGAGAGGAATTTAATGGTGTGTTCTTGTTCATGTATTTGGCACTTTTGTAAACTCAGCTCTCTTCTTACGACCAGTAACTCCATCCTTCTCTCTGCCCTTGGTGCTTGTATGGCACATTCTTTTTAACTGCAGCAACTCACAAATTATCCCTCACTGCCTCTTTGAACAGGAAGAATGCTCAACATAGTGGAATGTTGGAAGGACTCAATTCCACACCTCATTTGTCCCTTCAGACTTGAATTTATTAGGCAGGATGTGTTGGAATACACTCATCTGAAAAAAATTTTCTTTCCTTCTCACCCTACAAATTATCTTATCCATACATTCTAAATGCATTTATGTCGTCATGCTTTTCAAGTTGAAGAATCCCATAATTAATGACATGACAACTTAGGTTTCCCATTTGAGGCAAATCTGTGCTTTAATTTGGGGGGGGGGGGGGAAGTAAAAAAATTCAATTAAGTGAGATATACACACTATTGTATATAAAATAGATAATAAAGACCAGGGAATTCTATTCAACACTCTGTAATGACCTATATGTGCAAAGAATTTTAAAAAGATTGATATATGTGTATGTACAACTGATTCACTTTGTAGTACACCTGAAACTAATACGTTGCTAATCAACTATACTCCAATAAAAGTTAATTAAAAATCAAAAAGAAATAAGTGAAGTGAGGGTAAGACAAGGAGTAACTATGACTCTTTGCTGCTGCTGCTGCTAAGTCGCTTCAGTCGTGTCCAACTCTGTGTGACCCCACGAAGCCCTCCCACCAGGCTCCCCTGTCCCTGGGATTCTCCAGGCAAGAACACTGGAGTGGGTTGCCATTTCCTTCTCCAATGCATGAAAGTGAAAAGTGAAAGTGAAGTCGCTCAGTCGTGTCTGACTCTTAGCGACCCGACGGACTGCAGCCCACCAGGCTCCTCCGTCCATGGGGTTTTCCAGGCAAGAGTACTGGAGTGGGGTGCCATTGCCTTCTCCAACTGTGACTCTTCAGATAGCCAAATGCCTCATCATCTGAACAGTGATGCCTATGAATGCAACTCCCACTGTCCCTACCCACTATCCACTGAAACGCTGCCAAGACAATTAGCTTGGCACAATCAGCAGGCAAAGACCTCCTTGAGCTTAATTCTGATCCAGCGTAAGTTAAATTCTACATATCCTATTCCAGATTAATCCTCTGGACAATATGGTGACCATATCAAGACTAAAAACTATGTCAAACTATGTCAGCATTCTCAGAAACAACCTTCCTCTCTCCCTCACACACACCCACCCACCCACACACAACATTTATTACCAGCTTGATGGAAACATAAATTCTTGGTATACTATCTACTATATTTATATATATATATCTCCACATGCTGTATTATGGATTTGCTGAAGTCATTTGTAGTTCTTTGTACTTGGCATTTATTTAAGTCAAAAGAATACTAATTTAACAATCTAAATATAAGATCAGAAAACCTGTTTTTGTTAATAAGCAAACTGGTATCTCTTGAAAGACAGAGTAACCAAGGAGCAGGTGTATTTGAAAAAAAGGTCATTTATCAGTTTATGAAGAAAAGACACATTATTATCTCTTTAGCCAGTAATTTCCTTCAAGGAGGTTATTATACAGGAAGTCTAATAGTGTCCATAAAGTTGCCTGGTGAACATGATACATGTGGAATTACATGATGAGAATATTTACTGGTACTGGGGCTGGATTTTTTATGTTGAAGTGGGTCCTTAAGTCCTAGCTCATGAAATCTGAAGTTCTTAAAACCTACTACTCTTAAGTTACTAATATTAAATGAAAGGATGCTTCTTTCTGCTCTTGAGTTGCACTTCTGGGATTTAAAGTTCCTGCTTTTACCTTTAAGAGAAAACAGTAACTGTGGTTGAAAGATCACTGTCTAAATATCTCAGTAAAAGTAGTAGGATGAAATGTCACTATGTTTAAAATAACAGCCGATAGCTCCTCCCCATTTAAAATGCTCCTATATATTAAAAGGGTATAGAAATAAGGTATTTTTCACAAAAAACCTAAGCACTCCTAAAAAGACAGACTGATTCCCAGGCTAACAAGACTTGACCCTTATCTACTACAGAAAAAAGTCCATCAGAGCATTATGATTTTTTTAGGAAACAAATTATGTCACTATTCTGAAGAAATCTCCAAGAAGAAACTAAATGGTTCATGCCAATAGTACCTTCAAGCTTCTTAGGTTGGAGGTACAATAAAGCTCTCCAAACAAGAAATAGGGGATGGGGAACAACTGTTGGCACTGTAGTTTTATAGAAACATTTTAGTGAAATGCTTCATTCCATGTAAGTGTTTATCAAAGTAGCACCTGCATGCAAAGTACCTGAGCATGAGAAGTTTCTGCAAAATGCAGATTCCTGGGTCACACTAAGAAGTTCAGCAATTGTGTTCTTATGGAATCGCTACATTCTAAGAAAATTATGAATGATACATAACAACCTGTTTGGGGGAACTGGGGTGGAGTCCTGGAATGTATAGTTAGTAAGCTTCCCAGATAATTATAGTAGTCAAACTAGCTTGGGAACTACTGACATGCAACATTTTAACATGCCTGTAGTAGAGACGCTAATTTTTTTAAGTGTTTTTTTTTTAAAGGCTTGGTAGCCATGAGTATGACCATGGGCTTAAGAATTTGTCTTCAATGAAAGATCAATTAAGTTGTTAGAAATGGATGACCAACCTTAAGTCTGCCTTGAATTAAATGTGATGATATTTCTACCAGTTTTTTACGTAGAATTTTCACCTAACACTTAGGCAAAGAAGGAAAAAAATTTCTCAGGATCTGTATCTGTATAACTTATAAAAATGTTACAAATCTTAGAATTGATTTTTAACAGTGCCAAACCTGCCTGAATATTGTAAAATTGCTTGTGTTGTGGAAGGGACTGTCAACACATTACTGGATTCAACTTTATAAAAATGAGTATCAACAATATCATGTTGATTGTAAACTATTAAGAATTCAGACTAAGTATCTTTCTGTGCAGAGATAAACATGTACTTTTTGTTTTTGTTTTTAAACATGTACTTTTTTATCAAAGCCCTTTTGGGATGTTTAGTCCCTACGACTGTTGCTGCATATTGGTAAGCATTTATGATCTCCATTCATTATTTGTGGGACCACACCTATTCTTTTGAAATGAGATACCAGAGTCTAGTCCTGAAATTCTATCCTGTTAATAGGGTTGTTGATCAGTTTAGAAAAGTTTGCAATGGAAAGGTTCTTTTTTCTAATGTAATTAAGCAAAAGTACCTGTACAGTTGTCTTTTTATTATTATTATGCTATAGAAAGGCAGCTTTAACCTGAAAAATAAGAATTTATAACCAAATGCCAGAGGTTGGACAGGAATTTTCAATTTGATCAACACAATTGAACACTTTTTTTTGAGGAGGCTTTTATCTGCAATGGACAAAGAGTACTAGGACACCCTTCACTTGGGATTGTTAATCTTTCAAAGATAGAATTGATGTTCAATTATTCATACACCTCCACCCCCAAATAGTGGCTTTGCTCTTGGGCACAACCATTACCATTTTCCTAGCTTTTAACTACAAAAATTCATCTCTAACCCTCTTTACTTCTCTTCACAATTAAAGTTCAGGAGCTGTTTTGCAGTTTCATACTTACAACAAAGAGAGAAGAGACCTAATTAATTAAAACATTTACTTGAGCACTTACTATGCCCTGGGAATTAATGCAGGGACTATGTATTTGTCTGAGACAATGCAAGTTAAATACTGCCCTTCAAGGGCTCACATTCTAGCAAGGTTAGGAGATTCTAAATAATTATAACAAACTGCTATGATATTAATAGAACTGGGTAAAGGGTACATGGAATTGTAACAACAGACTTCTTGGAGAGCACCAGAAAAAACATCAGAGAGAAAAGAACACTTGAACTGAAGGATGCATTCACAAGGGGGTAGAGTAGGAATATTCCATGAAAGGATGATACAAGAGAAAGGTCTGACAGAACAAGTTAAGTTTGGAGAACTGAAAGCAGCAATATGGGTGAAAGCAAAAGGAAAAGCAACTGAATCTTTGGGAAAAAGGGAGGAGCCACCAAATCACAGAGTTCCTTCCTTTATGCCACTCTAGGAGCATGGATTTCTTTAAAGCATTTCAAGTAAGATCAGATTCACATTTTAGGAAAATCACTTTGAAGGATGACAGATGGATTAGAAGGGGCAAGATTAAAGCCAGAGTAAGCTACATCACTACACAGTTTTATATATACACTCATTTATTTGACGAATATTTAGGGTGACAGGCTACTCTATGCCAGGTCTAAGCTAAAATAGTGGCAATGGTCATGAAGAGGAGGTGAACCTCCCCTTCATCAAGGGGAGGTGAACCAAAAGATAACGGACATACTTATGGACATAACAGACACCAACTGTTGAAATGAGATGGTTCCTGGGTTTTGACAAGGTGTAGATCATACTGTTTGCATCATATTTTTAAAGATAAAATACAAGCATTTTGCCTTGTCACTACAAACTAGAACTCTGAATAAAAATGCTTTGTGGGAATACTTGTCTGTTGCAGAAAATTCATCTGTAAGCATACAACCCAGAGAGAACCAGTGAAACCATTCTATTTCCTTTACCCTCATTTCTGTGAAAGCACACACAATATACAAGTGCCCTATGAACGATAAATTTTCATGTTTTTGTTACCATTTCTTTGTAGTATACAATGCTCTCTAATGGATTCTTTAAAAATAATTTTAATGGCTGTACTTATGCACATATTCTACTTTAAATAGATTGTTGGAATTTTATAATCCTTTAACACATTTGTCTACTTCTAGGACTGACTTGTCACAAAATGAGAGTTGAGATAACATGAATGATTAACAAATAATAATCCAAAATGAATTCTGGACCATTTTTCATTATTCCGAAGCAAAATGAGAATAAGACCAATTAGCAAGTTTTTCTGGAGAAGGCAATGGCACCCCACTCCAGTACTCTTGCCTGGAAAATCCCATGGACGGAGGAGCCCGGTAGGCTGCAGTCCATGGTGTCGCTAAGAGTTGGACACGACTGAGCGACTTCACTTTCACTTTTCTCTTTCATGCACTGGAGAAGGAAATGGCAACCCACTCCAGTATTCTTGCCTGGAGAATCCCAGGGACGACGGAGCCTGGTGGGCTGCCGTCTATGGGGTCGCACAGAGTCGGAGAAGACTGAAGCGACTTGGCATAGCATAGCATAGCAAATTTTTCAGGCTTCCCTGGTGGCTCAGTGGTAAAGAATCTGCCTGAAATGCAGGAGACCTGAGTGTGATCCCTGGGTTGGGAAGATACCCTGGAGAGGGAATGGCATCCCACTCCAGTAATCTTGGCTAGAGAATCCCAGGGACAGAGGAGCCTGGTGGGCTGCAGTCTACAGTGTCACACAGAGTTGGAGAGACTGAAGGGACTAAGCAGCACAGTAAGTTTTTCAAAGTAACAATTTCTAAAATCAAGAGACCATGTCCTTATTTGCTGTTAGTAACTATTTTTGAAAAATAAGTGTTGCTATTTAGACAACTAATCTAGCAACTCTATAGTGTATTTGATTAGGCCTAGGAGAAGGCAATGGTACCCCACTCCGGTACTCTTGCCTGGAAAATCCCATGGACGGAGGAGCCTGGTAGGCTGCAGTCCATGGGGTTGCTAAAAGTCGGACACGACTGAGCGACTTCACTTTCACATTTCACTTTCATGCATTAGAGAAGGAAATGACAACCCACTCCAGTGTTCTTGCCTGGAGAATCCCAGGGACGGGGGAGCCTGGTGGGCTGCTGTCTATGGGGTCGCAGAGTCGGACACGACTGAAGCGACTTAGCAGCAGCAAACCCCTGCCAACGAGTTCTTTTGTTTGCCTCTCATACACACTGAATTGAATTGCTACATTCTACCAAAAAAACCCTACAAATTTCATGATTATTTTGCTTTGTTGATTCATATCTTAGAGATCCGTGGACACACATTGTTTGATCTGTCCTAAATTTTGTTATCCTATCTTCAAAACAATGACTCTGTTAGGTTCCTATAAGACATTAGACCTAGACTATGAAGCAGAAGTCCTTAATTTAGAACAAATCTAACCAGCTTGTTGGGAAGCTATCTAGCTGCTCACCGCTACTAATATGTAAGGGAGTTACCCATGTATCTCTACAAAGACAGTTTATTATGACTAATAATTACCCTGTTCTTGTAAGTACCTTTCTTCCAAGTAGCTTAACAACTTTGGGTACACAATACCTCTTTGATGCATAGTAAAAGAATGAGCAAGCAAGGAAGTAAATTTTGCCAGTGAGAGGGAGAGGCTGCAAGGGAATGAATAAAGTCTAAAAAATGAAACTACTTTCAAGTTCATGCTTTAAGTCAAAATAGCCTGTGATGTCAAAACTCTTCCTTACTCTCTCAATCTAAAGGGGACCAATACCTAACACATGTACTTCACCTGGGTCGATCTGTGGCCCCACGTTCTAAGAAGTTTGCTGGTCTGGCTTAATTACTGAGTTCTAAAATACCAAATTTTATGATTGATAGGAAGATCTTCTTTTCACTGAGAATTCCTTTCCAAAGAACGAAATTAAAAATCCACATATGAATGCTTAACTATCCTCTTCCCATCTTCTAAGCCTTACCTCATTTGATTTTACAATCTGATTTCTTCATTTTACATTGCTGATTCATTTCAGAATGATTATATTTTAACTTCACACAAATTATGTTATTTCACAAAAATGCATAGCAAGGAAAAAACTGCATTTACAAATGAAACATTTATTCCAGTGGGAACATATGATTTGTTTTACTGTTTGAAAAATGGAAGACATAACCTAAGTTTTGTTTATTAGTAGTATTTTTGGAACACATGATGGCAAGGGCTGGTGGGAGAAAAAAAGATTATGCATAGAAAAGCAAGCAGCTGCTTTGCTTCCACAAATAGTTGATTTTACTAAGTACCTGGTTCAGAAAACTTAACCATTTGTTCAAAGAATTTACCTTAATTTTTTTCACTTTGATCTAAGCCTCCAATTAAATTCCTGTCAGAATTTAGACCTTATCCTTGAACATAATTTGATAATTCCCATTTGGCTGATTAAAAAAAGGTAGGAATACACAGAAATAACTATGCCATAGCTATTATAGTCTCATCATCATGAAATTTTGATTTTCATGACATAAACCTCTGCTTCTTTCAATGTTTTCTGTTTTGTTTTTAATTTCAGAGAAGGCTATTTGGGCCTAAAGCTACGAATTAGGAAGTAATCTACTACCTAACTTCAATTAAAGCTCAGTTTACTCTGTAGCTTAATATGTGAGGAAATTTTAAGAGAGTCTTAATCTCCCCATCAATTTAACTGGTCATCTTTACAGAGGCTGAGGATTTCAATAATACCAAAGTCTGACTTGTTATACTAATTCTTGCCTACAGAGGTAAGGATAAATTTAGATCACTTTGATACACATATTTCAACAGTATACATTGTTACATTAATTACAGAAACTGCAATTAATCAAGTGAGTAATCAAGAGGGAAGTCTGGAGAATACAGAAAAGGAAAAAAGGGGGAGGACAGTAAGAATGGGAACCAAAAATTAAGTGTCTACTCTATGTTAATGATCACATAGGAGAGCAAGACAAAGATACTGAAAACAAACATGAATGACTTCTTTAACGTAAGTACTCACTGATTAGGATTCATATAAAAATTAAGGAAAAAAAGAAAACACGATCAAATTCAGTCATACCTAGAAAAACAAAGTACTTAAATCCAAGTTATCTTGATGGATATTTCCTCACTTGTAAAAAGACAATCAAAACCAAGTCGCTTCTATCACTAAAAACTAATTTCTGCAAGACACAGCACAAAGGCACGTGACAGATGAAGCACAGCTGTCCCTTCATATCCTTGCCCCACAGATATCAAGATCCCTTATAAATGGTATTCATTCTTAGCTTGGTCTGATGTTTAGCTACTTGTGGACATTTACAAATTATGACTCTGATATCTAAAATGTTACATCAGACTCTTTACTAAATGTCCAGTTTTCAATTTGGAGTTAGTAAGCAATATCTGGGTCCCTGTGAAGTCCCTGAGGACTTCTGTGAGACAAGTCAGTGATTTCCCTCTTTGAAACTATTTCCTCAAAATAAAAGAGAAAGAAGAGAGGAACAAATGGCTTGAGCTTCACTGACAAAAGGACTCTAGATTAAAAAAAAAATCATCTGGTTCCAGTTCACCCTCTTTTCCAGTCTCATCTCTCAGTGTACTTCATGTAAGACTAGTCAAACAGGTTTCTTATACTTAGAACATATGTTCTCTACTCCTGCTCTTTGCCTTTGCACATAAAGCCATACTGACTGCAAATACACTGTTTCACTGCTCCCACCCCATCCACTATTGAAATCCACATTGTCCCTCCCTAGTTCAAAAATTCAATTTCCTCTACAAAGCACTGTACCTGTTAACTGGGGCTCCTGGGTGAATGCTTACAGTACATACCTACAAGGCTTAATCCCAAAGTGTTAGTTGCTCAGTTGTGTCCAACTCTTTGGCACCCCATGGACTGTAGCCCACTAGGCTCCTCTATCCATGGAATTCTCCAGGCAAGAATATTGGAGTGAGTTGTCATGCCCTTCTCTGGGGGATCTGCCCAACCCAGGGACTGAACCCAGGTCTCCCACATTGCAGGCAGATTCTTTACCATCTCAGTCACTGGGGAAGCCCAATCCCAAACCAGATTATAAATTAATAGAATACAGACTAGTCCTGTGCTATGCTTAGTCGCTCAGTTGTGTCCAACTCTTGGACCCCATGGGGACTTGCGACCCCCATGGACTGCAGCCCGCCAGGCTCCTCTGTCCATGGGGATTCTCCAGGCAAGAATACTGGAGTGGGTTGCCATGCCCTCCTCCAGGGGATCTTCCCAACCCTGTGATCGAACCAGGTCTCCCACATTGCAAGCGGATTCTTCACTAACTGAGCCACCAGGGAAACCCTAGCTTGTACAATAACAGGTACAGTGAAGAGGACCAGGTGGCATAAAGCAGATTTGAAGACTAACAACACTGGCAAAATAGGTGTCAAATGGATGGGTGGGTGGGAGAACCCCAAAAGTTTTTAACATGATGGTATAGAATCAACCAGAATATTTTCCATCCATTTATATATCCAACTGACTTGCTATCATTACCATAAAAACATGCTATGGCACAATGTTCAGGCAGTTAGCATTAGAGCATATTGTTATTCCTGCAACAAAACTGAGTACCTGTTAAATGCCAGGAACCCTGCACTTTCACTACAAAGATGAGACACTGCCTACCAATATTTCATAAACTATAATGGAAAAGAAGAACATGAACAGGACAGTGTGACAGACATAGAATTAACAAAGAAAAGGGAACATCTCATTTTCTGGAGGTAAACAGGAGACAGATGAAGGACATTGCATGCCATAGGGTGTATTCTAGCTTGATCCTCAAATGTGGCAAACTAATGGAGTGTTTTAAGCAAAAAAGATTGATTGGAAAAATGTTTGATTATATAAATTTACCTAGAAGGGGAGAACCATTAAAAGGAAACAGAAGGAGAAAAGCTAAGAGAAAAAAGGTCAGTCACCCTGTTTATTTAACTTATATGCAGAGTACATCATGAGAAACGCTGGACTGGAAGAAACACAAGCTGGAATCAAGATTGCCAGGAGAAATATCAATAACCTCAGATATGCAGATAACACCACCCTTATGGCAGAAAGTGAAGAGGAACTCAAAAGCCTCTTGATGAAAGTGAAAGTGGAGAGTGAAAAAGTTGGCTTAAAGCTCAACATTCAGAAAACAAAGATCATGGCATCCGGTCCCACCACTTCATGGGAAATAGATGGGGAAACAGTGTCAGACTTTATTTTTCTGGGCTCCAAAATCACTACAGATGGTGACTGCAGCCATGAAATTAAAAGACGCTTACTCCTTGGAAGGAAAGTTATGACCAACCTAGATAGCATATTCAAAAGCAGAGACATTACTTTGCCAACAAAAGTGCGTCTAGTCAAGGCTATGGTTTTTCCTGTGGTCATGTGTGGATTTGAGAGTTGGACTGTGAAGAAGGCTGAGCACCGAAGAATTGATGCTTTTGAACTCTGGTGTTGGAGAAGACTCTTGAGAGTCCCTTGGACTGCAAGGAGATCCAACCAGTCCATCCTGAAGATCAGCCCTGGGATTTCTTTGGAAGGAATGATGCTAAAGCTGGAACTCCAGTACTTTGGCCACCTCATGCGAAGAGTTGACTCATTGGAAAAGACCCTGATGCTGAAAGGGATTGGGGGCAGGAGGAGAAGGGGAGGACAGAGGATGAGATGGCTGGATGGCATCACTGACTCGATGGACGTGAGTCCGAGTGAACTCCGGGAGTTGGTGATGGACAGGGAGGCCTGGCGTGCTGCGATTCATGGGGTCACAAAGAGTTGGAGACAACTGAGCGACTGATCTGATCTGATCTCTTCAGTCATATATAATTTTTGAAAGGAGATTATCTTGTCAACCTAACTGAAAAATATAAGGGTTAGGAATTATGTTCCGTGTTTCCATTTATCTTAAATATGGTGTGAAAAGTTTTAGTCGTCGTGTCCACCTCTTTGTGACTCCATGGACTGTAGCCCACCCGGCTCCTCTATCTTTGGAACTCTCCTAGTAAGAATCTTGGAGTGGGTGGCTATTCTCTTCTGCAAGGTATCTTCCCAACCCAGGGACTGAACCTGGATCTCCCATCTGTCTGAGCTACCAGGGAAGCCCTAAATATGGTAGGAATGCAAATTATTTGAAATTAGAGCTAGAGTTCCAATCTATCCCAAGAACAAAGCAACTGCAGAGAGAAAACCATAATATGATTTTAAATCTAAGATACAAATATTAACATACTTTGAGAGGGTACTTCCCTGGTGGCTCATCTGGTAAAGCATCCATCTTCAATGCAAGAGACCTGGGTTTGATCACTGGGTAAAGATCCCCTGGAGAAGGAAATGGCAACCCACTCCAGTATTCTTGCTGGGAAATCCCATGGACAGAGGAGCCTGGCAAGTTAAGAGCCCATGGAGTCACAAGAGTCAAACAAAACTTAGTGACTAAACTACCATCACCTTTAAAAATAAATACTTTTGAGAATAAAATATATTAAAGTGATATAATCCCTAGGAACAAACTGTCACATAATGTAACTTGGTTTAACTTTCAGTTGTATGAAATACCATTTACCCTGAGTCCATAACCAAATTACTTTTAATAGGACCAGCACCATATAAAAGATTGTTTACTGAAGGTATATTCTGTACCTCAGAAACACAAGGTTGACCATGCCCTTTTGTTAAGCTGTATACATATAATAAAGGAGAAACAAAAAAACTCCAAACCCAGTTTTCTTTTGTAAGAAATGTAAGTGCAAGATCAACACTGAAGCAAGCAGAATTTATGGCAAACAAGCACTGAAGAAAAAAATGGCATAAAATACTTTTCCTAGATCACTCAGAGAAGGTGGGGTCTATAAGTTTTTGCTATTTCCTATTTGCTTCACGTAGATAGAACAACACAATTTTTCTAGTTTCCACGTGAAATGCCATATTTACAGATGTTTCAGACTTGAACTAAACATAAACAAGTCAACAGGGAAGAGACTGTGGACCTGATCTTTTTCAACAGCAGAGAGCAGGTAACTTTCTTTTAGATACTTAAAGGAACAAACTTATTAACTCCCCTTAAGAGAAAAACATCAATTTGACCTAAGATATCCACAACCCTGGCAAGTTTTTTTGACCAACACTTGCAAATATGAATTTCAATGTTAACACAAATAAACACCTTGCCTAGGGAGAATGAGGTAGTACTTAATCTGTGCCCACCCACCCCAGGAAGTTAAACTAAGCAAGCTGTGTATGTTAATATTATTTTAAGGTATATTTAACGGTTTCAACTCAAACACTTCTCAGATATAAATCTTTTCATTCTGCATTTAAAGGCCATTAAAATCAGGGAGAGGTGGAGCAGAAGAGTTTTATATAAAAACAAAATCCTTTGAAAGTCACATGTAATTAAGATGATTTCTTTACTATGAATTTAGTTTCAGCAAATGTCAAAAAATAAAGTTAATAGACAATGACTATTCAAAAATCCCCCCAAAAGCTTTAAGACAGAAGGGTTATCAGTGTTTATGCTAAAAGCTCAAATTTGATTTCCTGCAGGGCTTCATTTTACGTATCATTTTAATAAGCCCTTATTGGAATGCCAATGTTATAACACATAAAACACACGTAACTGCTAATGGCTGACCCAGTAACGCATAAAATGACAAGTGACAAAAACACAAGGGCAGAACTTATTGGGTCCTCTGTATCAGAGCAAGCAGTACTAACTACATAAGCCCCAAATACATCAAGGAACTATAAAACACAAATAATTTCTGGTGTTCAGATATCGTTGAAGTTTGTAGGTTAAAATGTCCATTAATAAGTGAGAAATACGAATGTCAAAAATACTAAGGCCATTTGTTGTTTTCCCATCTTTGCAGGGGCAGCACTCTCTCTGTCCCATTAGCAGCCTTCCCTCCCCATCTCACACATGAAAGGGGAGGAAACCTTGCTGCTGAGCATAATCAGCCCTTTACCTCTACTAGAAACTCTGTGAGGGTCAAAAGAGGGTTTTTTGGGGTTTTTTTGGCTTGTTGATTTAGTCTGAAAGCTAGTACTTTACAGTTTGAGATCAAGTACCAAGTATAGTTTTTTTTTTTTTTTTTAATGAGTTCAGGAAGCCTGTTGCTCAGTCATTAAGTTGTGTGGAACTCTTTGCAACCTTCAGGAAGCCTGTGGCCCCTGGTAAACCTGAACACTGCATCTGCAGCTCTGAGATGAAAACCTGGATGTTTAATTAGAGAATGGGCACAAATGAAATTGTCCAGGGAGAACATAAAACGCAAGAAGGCAGACAAAGACAAGTAACTGCAAGTACTATTTCAAGAATCACAGGAACATGAAGAAAAATTAGAGCTAAATATGTTCATGGATTTGGCAATCAGGAACAATAAGGACACAAACTGATTAAAAGCACAAGGATTTGGTTCCATTAGCTTGCAATATGGTCTGTTTTCCTTATTAAGGCACAGTGAAGTTATAACATTTTTGAAAATTACATTTAAATCTACTTTGTATTCAGTCCCTCTAAGCCAGAAAATTCCTTTAAGGGGAATGAAACATTTACTTATATGTAATACAGATCCCTGAAATTACTCAAGAATTCTTATAGGAAAAAGGCCCAATTTATATTGAGAGTGGACAAAAAAGTTTAATTTTAAAATCTTTGTACTACTTAAAGTATTAAAAATTCTGTCTTGTTTTCAAACTACCAAGTCTATAACTAAGACTAAGGAAATAGCTCAACCTTGGTTCCAGGTTCAAGTTATCTTTTTAGGACCAACAAACATTCTCATAGTACCAAATATAGATATTCAGTAAAAAAGCAAGTCAGGTTTTAGGTGGACAAGTCTTTGTTGAATAACTCCCAGCTCTCATTCACCACCACCCAATGTGAGAAGCCCTTTTTCTTCTCTAGTTCAGTTAATGGCTGCTATACTACTTTGGCAAGTGGGAATAATAAAAAAATAAAATTGACTTCCCTACTTAATCTGCCAATATTGACCATAAGAACTTTTGAGCTGCTGGAAATCTTCACCTAGCAAAGCTTCAAATACTAAAATTAAAATTCATACTTATACAAGTGATTTAAAGAGGCAAGTTTTAATATTTCATAATGGTGCAGGAATCTTAATGAATATATACCAAAAATGATTACAGTTTCATTTTTATTTTAAAAAACCAGTTAAGAGGACGACAGAAAAACAACAGAAGACCAAGAATACTGAAAACACCCTTACAACTTCATGTATATTACAGTACTAGCAGTTTTTATTCTGTATTACTAATCACGTCTAAATTTAAAAAAATTTATAGAATTTCACATTCTTGTGGGGTATACAGACAGGGAGAAAACGGGAAGAAAGTACAGATAGAAGCAACAAGTTTGAAAAGGGCCCTCAAACTTCAGATGGTATACTCCTTGATTTCTTTTTAACTTTCAGGAAATTACAGGTGCTCCTGGGTATTTATCATCACACTTTTTACACTTGATTCCAAACTTAAGGATTATTTTGCTATTCGAATCTGAAAAACTTAAGTTTTCTCGGAAATGAATCGATATTCCTTGGCGCTGTGGCCCAGAAGCTAGACTCTTTACTCAGTCCAGTGGCCTTTCCCGACTCGTGGCTGATTCCAGCTCCCACATTAGGGATCTGCCACCTTACGTAAGTATACTTCGTAAGGAGAAAGGCAGATAAGAAAATAGGGCGACAAGCCTTTCCCTTCACAACAGCCGTCACATCCCCATCAGGAGCGTCCCTCGGGGGGCTTTCCCCAGCGAGCCGCAGCTGCTAAGCAGTATGGGGGAGGGGAAGCGCCCTCAGTCAACTCTTCCTCTTCAGGCCGCCGACGCCGACCGCACCACAGACTACTCCGCCCCAGCCCTTTCCCCTCCCCCGCCCCCGCCTGGGTCTGAGCCAAACCCCACAGGAATGCAGCCCGGTCACATGCGCTGCGGCGACGGTGGACGTGCCTCTCCCCCCGCGCCCCAAGGAGACCCAGCGCCATCTTGCCCTGACGCAGTTCCTAAAGTCACGGGAGAATTTGTTTCCTCGTCCGCGCCAGCGCCCCAAAGTTTCGCAGAGGCCGAGCCGGGGCCCTCACCTCGCGCAGGGACAGGAGAAATGGTCAAGGAAGAGCCTTTAGATTCCCCTCGCCACAGCTTGTGTTCGGAGTCGGCCGCGGCAGCAACGAACACCATCGTCACTTCTCCCTCTCGGCCTTTGCAACAGCCTCCCCCGACGGCTCTGGCCCCACCCGCTGCTGCAGCATGAGGTCACTGCTAGCCAATCAGGACGCGCTCGACCCAACACATCAGACACTGATTGGCTGCGTGGACCACCTCTGCCTCTCCCCACCCAGCTTACCGAGCGCTCCGGGTCGCTGTGGAGCAAGAAGACGGAAACCGCCATTTCGGGGAAAGACCCCGAAAACAAGAACCGCAATCACCGTGTCATTTTACTGGGGAAACCCTTTATTTTTTGGCCTACCCTTTTGTTCTTAGATAACCGTCTGTCTGACCCTCCCCCGTTTAGTCAACTGCCATCTAAAGGAATTCCCGATGCCCTCCCCGCACATTATCCCGCGGCGGGGAAATCGTTCCCCCGGGCCAAAGAAGTAGGAGGTAGCGACGGCAACTGCACCGACGGCAACGACAGCTTTTTACCCCGATACACGGTGGCAGGGAGGCGGCGCTGACGGTGGCTGTATTTTTCCAGCTGCTTCTCCCCCCGACCTCTTCCGTTTCTGGCTCCTCCATCGAGACGGCGCTGGACTCAACAGCTCCGCTTTTATCCGGTGCTCGGAGCCTGCGCACTGAAGCCGCCTCAGCCCCTAGTGGGCGTCGAGTGACACCCTAACCGAGTTCACCCCGCTCCGGAGGCCAGACTTGGGGGGGGGGGGGGAGGAGGAAAGAATAGGACAGAGGTGGTTTTGGGAGTGGGAGAAAGTGCTTGCGGGGAGAGAGGGGGGCTCTTTCCAAGGCCTACAATCGTTATCCTTCCACCCAGTAGTGTCGCGCCCAAGCTCACCGATATCCAGACTTAAAGGCTACTCAGGGAAAGGGGATAAAGAACCAATCCCATCAAATACCGAAACTTTCCCAAACCTTCGGTGAATTGTTGAATGCATCTGTTGTGAAATAGATGGAGATTCTGTTGACCGCTCTGCCTCCAGTTGGCTGTCTTCGAGCCTCCGTGGAGAGGCAACGGCGGGCGGCAGCCCATAAGCAAAATGGCGGCGGGCAGCTTCGTCCCCTCCCCCTCTGCCCCTGCGGAGCGGGGCGGGCGGGCCCCGTGCACTTGCCGCCGCCGCCGCCGCCGCCGCCGCCGCGGCCGCCGCCGTCAGCCGCCATTTTCCCAGAGCGAGAGGCAGTGACACTGAGCGGGCGCAGGGGGCTGAGTCGGAGACTGTACCTGAGTTCGGGAGCGGCAAATAGAGGGGGTATAGACACTGTGAGCAGCCTCGCCGTAGCCTCTGCGTTCCTGTTGATTGTCTCTGTGCCCCCTCCCCTACTCCTCGTTTGCTGGCGAAGAGGCTGAGCGCTGCTGTTTGGGGAGGGGGTGTGTGGAGCCGGGTCCTGTGTCTGCAGTGGCTGCTGTCGGGGGATCGTCTGACCGCGGAGGTGTGGAGAGACTCCTTGGGGGTCGAGCAAATAACGGGGTTCGGGTGTCTGGTGTGTGAACATCACAGGTCAGTGCCTGACGTCTCCTTGGGAGTTCCTGGGGTTTGCTGGGTGGAGGGACGTGTGTTTCCAGGGGGAGGGGGCTTTCTCATCTTTATCCTTACGGTGTGGGGGAGTCGACGTCGACTCAGGTGTCTTGGCGGGGGCTAGACGTTGCTTGTTTGATTTGAATATATCCTTTTTCCTCCTTGTTCCTAGGAAGGGAGTATTATGGCGGGTTTTAGGGTTGGGGAAGGGGAAACTGGCAGTTAAACCCCCTTGAGAGTGGGAGTTAGGGAGGGGGCGCACTCGTCGCCGGCAGCGGGTTAGAGCCGCTTGGGTAAGGAGGTAGGTTTGTGACTGTTGTTAGTAGGGTTTGTGTCGAAGTGGTCCCAGGAGCTGCCAGCTCTCTCCCTTTCCTCTACCGCATCTTGTTCAGGTGCTGGGAACCCGTATAGGCCCCATTTTCTTCTGCTGCTTCCATTTGTCGCCTGGCAGTCTCTGGTTTAATTTTCTCGTAAATACGAAGGGGGTGGCAAGAACGCCTTGGGTATATCCCTTTGTGGGAGAACAAGTCAGCTCCTCATCCTCTCCGGGAGAGGGTAAACCCGCCCCTGAGGTGGTCACCCCAGCACCCAGCCGTCTCAGTCTGCCCCCCGCCCCCTCCCCGCTTGCATTATCGTCGCCCTTTACTGTAGCGGAGGCTTAGAAGCCACAATATGGCACATTTCAGGAAAGCTGATTTTGACCAAGGGATTGGCACAAACACTGTGGCAGCAGACACAGAAGAGAAACAAACGGTTCACTGTGCTAAACAGGGGAGGAGGAGAGAGCAAACAATCCGGAGGGCTCTCTTCCATCGGCCTTAGCTCCTTAGAGATGCATTCTTGCTGGACTGTGTTTTACGAACGATACAGTTTAAAGTCAAGGGGGAATCGCTAGAGTTAGCTTCAGAGAGAGCCCCGTTTTGCCCGTTTCTCCTCACCTTTTAGAGATGTGAATAACATAAGGTGTTAGGAGTTCTGGAGACCTTGGAGAGAATTAAGTGAAGTGCATTCAGCTCTAGGCTGGAGACATCAATACCTAATTGGAAAACAGTCAGTTTTTCCTTTAATCTCCTAGATGGCCAGTAAAAAGTGAAATTTCCCTCTTTTGTCCTTTACAGATTCTAAAAATGGCGGCCCCAGGCTGATGTTGTGGTAATCTAATCAGCTCGGGTCCTCCACACCCCTTGCAGTGCGTTTGTCTGCAGCATATTACAGGCTTATTATGTTTACATGAAGAGGCTGGGCCTTTTTTCACCTCCCCAAACCGTTTACAAAGATGTGTCGATTTTACTGCAAATTGCAAATGCTGTGTTTTAGTTGATTAGTTTTACGGGTTTTTCCTGAGAGGCAAGTAAAATGACACCACGTTTCAAAAACTAAAAAGCACTCAGGTGTTTTTATTAGAAATTTCAGCAGTGAGGTCAGGTGCTCTTACATATAAAAAAATTATTAGGGGGCAAATAATAGTTTTTGTTTGGTTTAATCCAAGCGTTTTTCGTTCAATAAGCTAAAGTAAATTAAAATATTTAGTAAGTGTGCAAGTACAGCCTATTCTGTAAGAATCGATGTTTTAATCTACAGTAGAACGTGTCTCATTCAACCTTTGACCAATTTTGTGAATTTTGGTTTTTTGTACTCTTTCAAATTAATTTTTAGGGAGCTGTACAAACAAGCCTAAACCTGTTACTTCACTGGGTGTGGAGGTGCTTGTTCTTCCTACTATTAAATTTTGCATCCATTTTCCCCATATATTTAAGCGTTGCTTAGGAATTTTGTAAGTTGATTGTGTATTTGATAAAGTAGAGCTCTGTGCTTTGCTGCCCTGTAATTGTCTTATAACATATTGTCACAATTATGTAAGTAAAAAAGTAAAGCTCTAGCTCTTGATATTGTTCCTTGCCAAACATGTCCATTTATTTACTGGCTATGGGATGTGAACTTTAGTCTGTTTTAGTGGGACTTTAAATAAAAGTCATATCATAATAAGGCCTTGAATCTGGGCAGAAAATGAAATGATGTCACTTAACTTTACAAGTGTGAATGATTAGAATTCATCTGTCTAGTGGGAGGGTGATCTTTTTTGGCCTGAAGTAAGCAGTGAGATATGAGTGGGTCATTAATGGTATTTAATGACTGTTCTGATTGTGGAGCAACTGGAAGATGAGTGCCTTTCAGTCCAGTACTACTTAAAGAGGTTGGAGAGTGTCCACTATCTAATGATTCTCTTATTCCATCATAAATTCTGCTCTAAAATATTTAGAGTGGGATAAGAGATTTATGAAGCTCGTGTGAAGTAGACTGATAATTTCTAATTTACAAAATAGTAGAAATTACTAGCTTAGGGAGTTTCATCATGGAAGACGGAACACACTGCCTTGCTTAAAATCTTTGAAATGTTTTAAGATGAAATGTTGGTGGGTAGTGGGAGAGTTTGTGTAGGGATTTGGGGTCATTATTCATTTGTATTATGTTCTCAGTGAGCATTTCATTCAGATCCTCAACTGCTGTGTAAAGATTGCGCGTTTATAGACTTAGGTGATTAAGATCTGTGGGTTAAGATCAGAGGGTTGGTACTTTAAACTTATTACCTAATGTAGGAAATAAGTATACTCCTAGGAAAACTTGGTTTATGTAGTCATAGGAGGGAATGCTGTCTATACCTGTGTTTTTGTTGATCTTGACCTTGATCAAGTCTAGACATATAAGGCATTTGGATTTATTTGGCTTCAAAGAAACAATACAGAGTTGGAGATTATGAGAAAAGATGCCTTCACTTGTATGAGCTTTCTTCATACTGGCCTGTTTCATTGCTTTGGGGTTTGTTTCTTTTTGTTTTCTTTTGATATGTTTTTGGTCTCTATAAAATGAGTCTGGCTTTTTATTTGTTTGTATATTACCCTTTATAAAAAACATGGTTGTAGATGTTTGCTTTTGATTCTTGTGTACTCCAGTTGACTGTGTATTTTGGATTGTTAAGGCAAATTTATTAAAAGGTGAGGCATGATTTTTGTTCACAGGGAGTTTTGAAACATTTGGCCCTTGGGGCAAAGCTAGTCAAATGGTCTTTGTTCTTAAGGTGGCCAAGTTTGAGGGATTAGTTGTTTATCTGTTTAAATGGATCTGTAGAAAATCATAACATAATTGGAGAGCAAGTTTTATTTTTAGAGACTATGTTTTGATCATGTTTCTTTTTTGTTGTCAGGATAAGTTATAGGATCCCTTTGATATCAATTTAAGTTTAGAACCTTTACAGGGCATCTCATTTCTCTTCAACTCTTTAGGTCTCTCTGATAACTCTTCTACAATTTTGCCTTGTCTATTTTCCTCACAGCTTCCAGCCAGAGAATTTTTACCCTATATACCACAGTTAACCCTATGAATTCTTGACTCCAAAAATGAAAAAGTGAGGCAAAAAGCCAATTAATAAGTTAGGAAAAACTCTTCTCAATACATACCATGGTGGTCTTAATGGAATTGTAATTTATTAAGTTGATTTCTAAGAATAGTATACCCTTTTTAATGCATCAAACTCCTAAAGAAGTGTATGGTTTTATTTTTTAAAGTGTATTATTCTAATAGCTCTTTTCTGGAAATTATTGCTGGGACATAAAATGTGTACTATCACTGTGTGTTTAAAGTATTGTATAAAATCACAGAACTTTGAAGAGCTATCAAAAAACTGCCTTAAAGAATAGTAGTATGGAATCTTAAGAAATGTTTATTTTTAAAAAATATTTTAATAATATATAATAGTGTCTGTATCCAAGGGAGTCATTCTTAGCAGATAGTAGGTGCTCATTTGTTTGTTCAGTTTAAAGCTTTTGTTTAAGTGAATATGTTTACATCTCACATATTCAGAGTGATCAGGGACATTCCTTGCATGTATTAGAATAAATGTTAAATATTTGTATTCTGCGAGACTTTTTAATATTGAGTATAACATTATTTTTATTTTGTGATAAAGTTTTTTGTGTTGATTGGCAGAGTAACAAGACAGATACTATTTGAGATATTGCCGTGTAAATTTTATTCAGTTTGTAGGCTGGGTTTAAAATTGGAGTGGATCCCCCCCCCCTTTTTTTTTTGAACTGCCTCTTTTGTAATAATGTTGGGAGGAGCCTCATTTTTTCTTTAAAATATTTTTGTTACCTAACAATATGAAGAGCAGTATTTGTGGTTCAAAACTATAAAGAAGGTAGTCAGTCTTGTATTTCACTTGTATTTCTTTTGATTTGAAATGAATTCTTGTGGACGGCTTATAAGTCAAATTTTATTTAAACTGGAAAGCCGTATTTTATTGTTAGGTAAAATGTACACCCTTATCAGATGTCATTGGGTTATTTACCAGAATTGTTTAAGCTTTTGGGGGTATTGAATATTTTCCATGCAACAGGTCAGTCACAGAATTTGTTTTTGATGTGTTGCATTAAGATGTCATCAAAACAGGCATTATGCCTTTTAATGAATAAATAATTGATTTATAATTTAGTGGATAAATAATTACACATCCATAATTTTAAATTAAAATGTTTGTTTTTGCATTTTAAAACTATCTCAAATGTGAAATCTGGGTTTAACATGAGAAGCAAAATAAGTACAGCTTTCTTTCTTTATTTATACAACTGGAGAAGATTATAATTTTCTAGCAACTCTTAGATTGCTCAATTTAGAACTAATCCAAACAAACAAACATTTTTGGTTCTGAGGCTTATTATTGAGAAAGATAATATTGAGTAATCATACCTGTGTTATAACCAACATGGGTGCAGCATCTAAGGTCTGAGCCTGTGGCAGAAGCTAAATATATAATAAAACAGTGAGATTGAGTTAGTTTTGGATTGTGGTATTTATAATTTCAAGTTTACATAGTTATCTAACATTTTATCTGAGACCAGAAATTAAAAAAAAAAAAAAAAAAAACTTAAAGATTTATGTTGACTTTTATTCTCAAAAGATATTTAAAATGTAATTTTTATTTAAAGGCTTAAATAGAATTTACTATGATAAATTAATTTAAATAATTTAAACTTTAGGGTTAAATAAGTTTAATAATATGTTTTCCATTTTTCTTACTGTTTGGTCTGTCAGGAGACTTATATGAGAAAGATACACCCTTCTAATTTTTTTTTTCCCCCACAGATTAATGAGGTGATAGTTTCTATTTTTGATTTTACAGAGAGATCTTTTGTATTCCTCATATTTTGTATGTCACTTAAAGAGAGACAACTTTATAGAATTTGAAAGCTCATTTCATCTTTAATCATGTGGCAAAAGACTCTCTTGATGTGAGAGATTTGAATGGTTAGGACTTTACTTCAGTAGCCATAAATTGATGGAGTTGGGGGCAAGTCTGAGGTTAGTCTGATACATAGTAACTCTTCTTGAGAAAGTGAGTTTGAAAGTAAGATTGTTTCTTTTGGAATTGTTTGCATTTCTCCTTAAATGAAGCTGCATAATTGGTTGAATTTGACAGGGCCTTATTACATCTTGGCTTTAAACTTCCACCTAAACACTATTTTTGAAGCACAGACAAAAGATTAATTTGAGTAGCTACTGTTTCCCTTGTTCCATTTATTTCTACTTCTCAAAAGCTTACTGTTTTAGGATTTGTTTGGATGTAAGGAACAGAAATCAGCTCCAGCTAGCTGAAGTAAACGATTTGTTATAAGGCTGTAGGGAAATCTCACAGAACTTATTTGAAGAAAGTGCATTTGGGCCTCACAAGAATTGGCAAGGTGTCAGAGAGCCAGTATTCTCCATCTTGATCCCTCTAATTAGCTGTGACGGGTAAAGGAGATGGTAGTGGTTTGAGTTTTTATGGTGTGTGTGTAGGGGGTAGGGTGGGGAATAGTTTCCTTGGATGGAGGGCAAGAGAAAAACACCTCTAATTCATCTGAAAATAACTGCCTTTCCCCCAGATACCCAGATGTATCTGGGAAGATTTCTAAAACTAAATATTATCAAACTGATGATTTTGTTTCTTAATTTAAAAATGCTATATTGCATGTAAATAAATATGTATGTGGATGTTGACCAATTTCCCCAGAAAAACCAGGGTTTTCATTTTTGTTTTAATTTGTAATAATGTCAAACTTACAGGCAACAGGCAAGTTACATGAATGGTACGAAACTTGCCCTTATATCTTTCATCCAGATCCCCTGATTTTTAACATTTTTTTCACTATATACTATATTGTTTTCTCTGAAAGTTTTTTAAACATTTGGGAGTATATTGTATACATTGTGCCCTGTTAGAGCCCTTAATACTTAAGTATGCATTTCGTAAGAACAAGCATCCCTTCTTAGGTAACCAGAGTGTTAAATTCAGGAAAATTAGCAGAGATGTAATACTTTTATCTAGCTTTTTGGCCATATTCCATTTTCATCAGTAGTCCCAATTATGCTCTTTATTAGTATTTTTTTTTTTCTGATACAATAGCCAATCCAGGATCATAGATTGCATTTAGTTCTTAGATCTCTTTAGACTCCAATAATTTGGAAAAGAGTTCCTTAGTTTTTATTTAGTCATGACATTGGCAGGCTAGTTATTTATCCAGTTCCCCTCAATTTGGGTTTATCTAAGGATTCTTCATAATTAAATTCAGATTTTGCATTTTTGGCTGGAATACTGGATAAGTAATAAGTGTTGTGTTTGTTTTTATTATCTGGAGGTACTTGATATTTGTTTGCCCACTACTAGTATGTTCATTTTGATTGCTTGCTAAGGTATTGAGTAGTTTCTCCATTTTATAGTAAATTGTTTCTCATTTTGCCATTATTAAGTAATTTGTAAAGAGATATTTTGAGATTGTATAAATATTTTGTTCCTCATCAGACTTTCCTCTCCTAGATTTAGCATCTATTGATGATTCTTGCTTGAGTAAGTTTTTACTCTGGTGACTGCACATTTAAGTGCAGTGCAGTTTTTACTCTGGTGACTGCACAAGGTTTTTAGTTTGTGGTTTGTTTCAAGGTAATTGGCATTATGGGAGTTTTCCTTTTTGGTTTTTCTGTAATGCATATAATTTGCTTTCATAATCACAACAATAAATTAATTTTAAGGAAGAAAAGTATAGGTAATTTTGATAGTATTGACAGATTCCTGCACAGTTTTCCATACAAATGGGATTTAAAATAGTTTCTCGAATCTGGTCTAATTTTAAATTCAGAACATAAAAATTAAGTACTTAGATTGGTAGTTTTTTTTTTTTTTAATGGTGTAGTTCCATGTCATTGTTTAATTTTTAGAGTTATTGTTATATGAACCTTGAGTTACAGTTTATGATTTGCTCCTAATGCTAGCAATTTGATTTCTAAGGCAAGGCTGAAAATACTTATTTTAATTGTGCTGTTTCTTTTCCTCCATTTAAAAATTCTTCCTTTGTGTAATTTTTTACAAGTAAAGTATTTTTTTTCTGAAAACATTGAGACAGGTTCTTCTTTTCCATATATACATGCCAGTACTTTTTAAAAAGGCATTGGTAAGATAGTAATACAGGAGAGCATCAAACATCTACAACTCTTAGGACGAAGCAGTGTATGATCTTTGGAACCTTGTAGTGAAAGAAATATGTACTCCTCAAAAAGTTCAGAAGGACAAGAGAGGGACAAGAAACAGAAAAAACACACATTTATACTTTGATTACATTTTGATGACACTTTTATCAACTTGGCATATTTCCTTTCAGTGATAGCAAAATCTTGGTAATGAATTTGGATGATAATTTGAATGTTATACTGATTCAGGTCCTGGATAACATATTGAATGAAAATTATTAATTTCTTTGGAAATTTTCAGAGAGATTATGAGAAGGAAAGTGTTGTAAACATTTGCAGAGTGGGGATTTAATTCTATAAAACTTAAAATTCCCTTCTGAGAAAATTAAGATGATCATATTTCAGAATAGTGAGAATTAGTAAAATGATACAGTGGATTTGAAGCATTTTAGAGGTACTTTGTTGGTTTAAAACTTATTTGAGTCAATTGTATACAACTGCATTAAGAGAAAGTTTATTTGTAGCATCACCAAATCTTATCCTATTTTTAAAAAAGTATAGAGTGAAAAGGTGCAAAAACAAGTCCCATGATGAATTAGATTTTCTTTTAGGCCCAAATCCCCATTGTAGACATGTAAAATATCACCATGTTGACTGAAGTTAAGAATCTAGAGTTAGAATTAATGTGTGAGATCTTTTCTTTAAATAATCTTACTGTGGCTCAGGGCCCACATGTATAATTTACATGGAGTGCTTATTGTATTGTGCTTATATTAGTTAGATATTACATGAATCAGATAAGTGAATGTGAAGAGAGAACTGTTTAGACGAAACCTTAGTTAAATGCTTTGGAAAACTTAATAAAGGCAAATTAATTGCTGAAGAAAATTGTCAAGTTAGGTATTGGTAAGACAAAAGATTATGGGGAAAAATAATACAAATCTAGAAGGAAGTCTCACATTGCTCCATTTCTTACCTTGGAATAATCTAAAACCAAAAACCATGGATAATGCATTATAGATACGGTTTATGCAATAATGAGAACCCAGGATTCAAATTATAAGAGCCATATTCAAAAAATACTTTGGCTTGACACAAAAATAATGATGAACGATAGCCTAAATTAAAAATACAGGTTTATATTATATATTTGTATATAATCTTGCATTATTCTCTATGTTAAATGATGGACTTTGAACTCATGAATTTCTAGTCCCTGGATTTCCCTGGTAGCTCAGCTGGTAAAGAATCTGCCTGCAATGCAGGAGATCTGGTTCGATTCCTGGATAGGGAAGATCCCCTGGAGAAGGGATAGGCTACACACTCCAGTGTTCTGTGGCTTCCCTGGTGGCTCGCTTGGTAAAGAGTCTGCCTGTTGTGTGCGAGACCTGGGGTTGGGAAGTCCCCTTGAAGGAGGGCATGGCAACCCACTCCAGAATTCTTGCCTGGAGAATCACCATGGACAGAGGAGCTGGCGAACTGCAGTTCATGGGGTTGCAGAGTTAGACATGACTTGAGCAACTAATTAAGCGCAGCACACTTTTTTATATATAAATCTATATTTCTCTATATTTAATCCAAAAGAATGGATCTTACAGTGTTCTGTAACTTTATTTTTTTACTTAGTATCTTGGAGATCTAAAAATATTCTTTCAGAATTAGACCCTGGTTTGTCCAGTGGGGTTTATAGGACCCTTCCTAAATGAAATGACAGATTCTGGAATTTAACAGATACACTAACATGTTAAGGTCCAAGAAACCTTGTTATCTTGAGAGATTTAAATTTTACTTTTTTTTTTTTTAAGGACCTTTCTATCTCTGATAATATTATAAACTAGATTCATTTAACGGCAAAGAATTGAATGCCCTCTGTATGGAAGTATCATGGTAGCTACTAAGTTTGGCTTGCTGATCTTGTACATATTTCCTATGGAAAGTAACTGATGATTGTGTTGGCTAATGTCCGTGGGATCAGTTTGTGTGGTTTTCAAATTTCAGCCTGTGTGATATTTAATCTAGAGTGATGGAGATTTTAAAAGACGTTCTGCTTTTATATATAGCCTAAACTATAACTTAAAAGAAGCTTCTTATGTACTAAAGTAAGTGGTTCATTATGGATTTGGGGAAAAATATTTCTAGTTCAGTCCTCAACTTTACATAGTAATTTCTTTCTCCATGTTCAAATGACTTTTATAAGAGTGGCTGATCAGCTCAGTACATGTGGATTACTTTTGATTTATATGTACTTTTCCATAAAAATCTTTACAGTGAAATTTGAAAGTAAAAGTGGACGTAGCCTGTCTTTTAGCATATAATACTAGTCACTGTAGTACTCATATCTACCAGCTTTGTTCTTGATTTTTTTTTCTCTTTACTGTAAAATTTCTCAGTGAGTATATGCCTCTAAAAGCTTTCCTGATAGAGATTTAGATCTGTTAGTGTCATGATTCATTTTTGAGGGTGAAATGCATCGACTTTTTCTCTTGAGCTTCAACTGTCTAGTTGTAATACTCTAGTCTTCCATTTCTAGATTTTGTTTTTATATTAAAGTATGAAGAGGAAGTTGATCTTTGAATACTGTAAGCTCTGGAATCAAAAGACTGGGAAAAATTCCATAAAAGTAAACAGTTTAAACATGGAAAGTATTTTCCCTTTTTTTATTCATTCTCTCGCTGACTTTGTTGGTTGTTAAATACTTAGAAGGTAAGGTACTCTTTTTTTTAAAAAATGCACTTATTTGGCCGCATCGGGTCTTAGTTGTGGCATGGGGTCTTTCATTGTGGCAGGCAGGTGCTCTCTTGTTATGGAGCTCGGTTTCAATATTTGCTGCATGTGGGCTTAGTTGCCCGTGGCATGTGGGATCTTATTTCCCCGATGAGGGATCAAACCCAAGTCCCCTACATTGGAAGGCAGATTCTTAACCACTGGACTACCAGATAAGTCCCAAAAGTACTCTTACTTTATACTTAAGATTTTGATAGTAAATTATTTTAAACTGTTTCACCATGTATTTATTTTCTTTGACCATTTATTTTTATCAATTTGATGTTTAAAAAAAATTTTTTTTAACTTATTTTTTGCTGCACTGGGTCTTCATTGTTGCATGTAGGCTTTCTCTAGTTGGAGCAAGTGGGGGCTACTCTGTTGCAATGAGTGGGCTTCTCATAGCAGTGGCTTCTCATTGCAGAGCATGGGTGCCAGGGCATGCGGGCATCAGTAGTTGTAGCACATGGGTTTAGTTGCTCTGCAGCATGTGGAATCTTCCCAGACCAGGGATTAAACACCTGTCCCCGGCATTGGTAGTCAGATTCTTGGCCACTGGACCCCCAGGTAGTCCCATCATTTGTTCTTTCATGTGTTTTTTCACCATTTGAGTGACCTTGATACTCAATAGAATTTTGACTGGAATTAATTAAATTATCGTTGAGTTGGAAAATATAAACTTGATGGCTTTAATTCTAAGAGGCACAACACTAATGTCCATAAATGAGTATCTACAGTGTATTTATGTATCTTATTTTCTCTGTGCAGCAACTCTGCAATGTAGATCTTTCACCCATTTTTCATGAGAGACGTAGAGAGACTGAGGGTCACAGAGCTAAAGAGTGATCAAGAATTTTAAGTCATTTGAAAATCATCATAGCTTTCCATTAATCCTTAAAGAAGACTAGTTCTTGACAAGGTAATGAGAATATACAAATTATTAATCCAAGGCAGTTACTTGAGAAAACTACTCTTAAGATACCATTGATTAAATTAGATTGTCATAACTCATTTCAGGTGTCTCAAGGGCAATTTAATTTTATACACTATTTATTCCCCAGTACATCGAATAGTATTGAGAAAGTATATATGCTCAATAAGTATGTTGAATGAATGAATTTGCATTTATATTTATTATGTTTTGAAGTAACAGAATAGTTGCCATGATGTGGAGAGGGGGAATGCTTAACACTCAAGATTTCTTCTATTGTTTGGAGACAAAGTACTAAAATCGATGGTGATAAGCTGCAAGGGTTGTTGATTGTTGGAAATTATTCAGATGACAATGATTGGTGGAGGTGGGCATGAAAATTGAGAAAGAGTGAATCTGAAATACTGGGGAGACACAAAAGACTGGGTGACTAAAATGACTAGAGAAAAGAAGGATTAAAAATAGAACTGGGAGAATAGAATACTAATAAAAATAATGGAATGGAAGAAGATAATGTGAAAAGATTCTGTTGGAAAGTTTGGTTTTTGCAGTGATGGCAGGTATTTGAATTAATATACAACCTGTAGATGGCTAGGAATAGGGAATCAGAAATGAATGGTTAAATCCAAGATTGGAGACTAATAATGGGGAATATTGAGGACAACCACAGTTTCGAGTAGTAAAGAAAAAAGAAGCAATTAAAAAACCAAAAAAAAATGTTTCCAGATGGAAATCAATCACTAACATTCTTCAATGGCAGATTTTTTGTTTGTTTTTAAGATATGTTTATCTAAAGGGGGAGGAAGGGATTAAATGTGTTAAAGTGTGGTTTAAACAAGAATAACTTAGGTGGGACTTCCCTGGTGGCTCAGTGGATAAGAATCTGCCTGCCAAGGCAGGAGACAGGTTTGATCCCTGGTCCGGGAAGCTCTCATATATCTAGGAGCAAGTAAGCCTGAGTGCCACAACTGCTAAGCCTGTACTCTAGAGCCCGGGAGCTGCAGCTGCTGAGCCCATGTGCTGCAACTACTGAAGCCTGAGTGCCCTAGAGCCCATGCTCCCAAACAAGAGAACCCATCGCGGTGAGAAGCCAGCATGCATAACTAGACAAGAGCCCGCGCAGCAACAAAGACCCAGCACAGCCAAAAACTTAAAAATAATTTTTTTTTTTTTTAAAGAAAGAATAGCTTAGATGATGTCTTAGCCACTTTGTTCTAAGCTTTGAGAGCTAGATCCCTCTCTCAGATATAAATATCTCAGTTCTTGCTATAGAGTGAAGTAGATAATCTGTATATCTAACACTTAAAAGTGTGTCAGAATATAAACCAGTGGTTAAAAAATGTAAGTAATATATTCTTTGGGAAGTTAAGAAGGGAAGAGATTAGTGTGTAAGAGACCTTATAGCTGTAACAGTTTTTTGAGTTAACCTAGTCACATTATTGTTTACAGATAAGGAAAACAGTGATCAGGAGGTTGATCTGCTGACAAACTTAAAGCTAGGTTGTGGCAGAGATGTCAAAGTTGGGAAGTTGAGACTTCAAGGAAGCGTTGGTACTTAAAGGATCCTGGAAGGTTTAATAATATTTTTATTATTGGGTGGGATTGATATAAATACAGGGAAATGAAGAAGAATGAGCAAGGCTATCGCAACAATCACAAAAAGACTGGCATAATCAGTGGATTTATATATTGGAATATTAGAATGGAACAAGGTAACCTGATAATGCCAAGATTAGGAACCAGTTATTACTGTGAGCTATTAGGCTTTTTTTTTAAATGCTTTTTTAAAGAGGGCAAAATTAGGGAACTAGAGTGGGCTTTGAAGTATATTCAGTATTTAAGCAAGTGTTCTAAAATAGAGCACTGAAGCAGATCCTTTATATATATATATATATTTTAAGATCACATCCAGACCTACTTAATCAGAATCTCTGGGGTGAGGCCTACAAATCTGTTATTTTCAACTCCTAACTCCATGTGTATGAAAAGGGGCACTTTGTGGATATATGTTTGAGAATCACTGATTTTATTAAAGGTCAAGTCAGAATAAAAGCAACTACTTAGAAAGTTATTCTGCTAGCCTAGTCTAATAGAGTAAAATGTAGACAGTAGGATCAGAAAGATTTGTTCAAATCCTGTTAATTTGATTTGATGCACATTGTTTTTATATAGGGAAATGAGAGGATTCAATTCTCAGTCTAAAAGAAATGACTGAAAATAGTGATAGAAGGAATACTTAGTTCATCATGAAGAGGGAGAACATTGTTTTGCTTGAGAGTAGGATAAAGAATGAGAGAATAAAATTATTGCAAACTTTTTTTCAGTCAAAACTATGCCCTTTCCTGATGACATACTTTTTGTAGGCTAAAAAAGCGAGAATGAACTTGCTTGATAGTCTGTATAGGTTGAGAGACTAAAGATAAATGCAGGATTTGTATTATTTTGATTTTTAGTTGTTATACCTTAATACTACTTTTTTTATGACTGCTTTTGTTTTTTGCCTTTGGATAAGAGAATTCACCAATGAAATATGTTTTTCATGTCACATTTTGAGTTAGTATTTCCTTTTAGCTAATGATTTTCAAACTATTCTCCAGGAATTCTTAGGTTTTTAATGAAACTTAACTGGTAAGTGGGAGGATGTGCAGGCAGGGACATTTCCCTGCCACTCTATTTAAGCACAGACTTAGCAAATAATGAAGTAAAAATGTTTGCTGTGCCCATTAGCAAGTATCATTAATCACTGTGGCCACTTCCCATTTGTGTGTGGCTGTAGCCTCCTTGACACAACACTTGAAGTTGACGCTGGCAATCATTGGGAAAAGCATAGGAGATTAAAACTGTCTTTTATCCTAGAATAAAAATAGATGATTAGATTTTTGTGTAAGGTTTTATTTATTTGCAGGAAAGTTTCTATCAGTACTCAAAAATTGAAGGTCACAATTTTAATGTCACTTCAAAATTTTTAAATTTTGAGGTGATTGTAGATTCACATGCAGTTGTAAGAAACCATAGAAATTCGGTGTGTCTTTTCCCTGGTTTCCCTCAGTAGTAACCTCTTGCAAAACTGTGTATAGTAAGGTATGAGCACCATATTGACATTGATTCACACATTATGTTCAGATATCCCATTTTACTTGTCCTTGTGTGTGTGTATATGGTTCTTTTCATTTTTATCACAGGTACATTCCTATCTCCACCACCACAGTTAAGACGTTTTATCACTGCAAGGATCCCTGGTGTTACTCTCTTAGAATTAATGCCACACTAGTCTGTTCTCCATTTCTATAATTTGTCATTCAAGAATGTTAGATAAATGAAATTATACAGTATGTGTGACATTTTGGGGGTTGACTTTTTTTTTTAAATCAGCACAGTTTCTTTGAGATTCATCCAAGTTGTTGCATGTATCTGTAGTCCATTCCTTTATATTGCTAAGTAGTGTTAATGTTATTTTCCCATTTTGTAGCTACCACATAGAACATGCAGCTTCAGACTTTTCCTTTTAAATCTACAGAACGTATTGTCTCTCATTTTCTTTCGTTTGCTTTCCTGTTTTCTTTTATTATCTCAATCCCCAGCTCTGTTAGGACTATTGGGCGCACAGTTTTAAAACTACTGTTGTAAATAACAGTGTTTTTTTTCTAACTTAAGGAAGGTTTAGAACCCATTGAAAGCATGTGGTAATGAGTATAGTACTCATTACTTTTGTACATAAAAATAAGATATTAAGAAATTGGGAAGATGTGATTCTTAAATTTGAAGATTTATTTTTCTTTTGTGTTTGTATATCAAGCAGTGCATTCTAAAGTCATGGGCCACATGGCAAGTAGAAAGTGGGATTAGGTAACAGTTTAGAATGAAATACTTTTGTTACTTACATACTGGAGTATGAACAAAGACTAAACTCATTCTGAGAATAGTTTGTGTGTGTGTAGAAACAGAAGCTGTACATTTATACCCGGAGATTAACCAGATGCTAATCACTGAATTGCATAAAGGCTAAATTTTACTAGATTTTACATTAGAGTTTAGCGATATCCAACACTTTAAGGAATGATGAACACTTTTAAAGTAATAGCATGCATTAAAAAACTGGATAGTATTGAAATTATTTTAATTCAAGGTTGTTTTAGGGTGGTAATAGAGAAGTATACCAGTAGTAGTTCGACAGGTTGAAGAACTGGTGTTTAGAATAGCTTCTCCAGACCTTGTTAGAAAGAGTGGTACCCCAGACAGTTCAGTATATCATATTCACTATCAACATTTCTCATCATTATAGTATATTTGTTACATTCTGTGAACCAACATTGGCACATCATTAACAACCAAAATTTACATTAGGGCTCACTCTTTGTATTCATGTTGCTGTGTTTTTTTTGTTTTTTTTTTGAGCTCTTTGAATCTCTAGTGAGCTAAAGATAAGGTAAACTGGGTTGCAAGGTGAGCTATCGTGGAGTACTGCCAAATAGCTGATTTGAAAAAGTGCCTCGTTCTTAACTATAGGGATGGTCTGGTGCTTGTTGGGAAGTATCATGAGGGCTGGTATTGGCTTATTCTTTAAAGAATTTAATCTTATTAAAGCCAGTCTTGTTTTGACAAAAATTTTGTACAAAGGATTTCAAGGGCCAGATGACTTAGTTATTTTAACCATTAGGCTGTACAGGTTTTTATTTTAAGAAAATAATTGAAACAGTATGTTTAGAGTTTGTAATAAAGAGGTTTGGCTGTTGGCTTTTTAAGTGCAAGTACTTCTGTCACATTCTCTAAATTTGCAGTTTGTTACCAGAAGCATCCTTTCTCCTTTACTGACAAAAATGGACTCTAGAATAGATCAGAAATTCTTAATAAAAAATTCCTTAATTGACTTTTGTATAATAGCTGAGAATTGTTCTACAATATTTTTTTTTAAATTATCATCATGGTTTATTATAAGATTCTGAGTATAGTTCCCTGTGCTATACAGTAGGACCCTGTTGTTTATTTTATGTACAGTAAGTTGTATCTGCTAATCCCAAACTCTGAATTTATTCCTTTCCCATCTCCCCTAAATTTATGTCTGTGAGTCTGTTCCTGTTTTGTAAATAAGGTCATTTGTATCATATTTTAGCTTCCACATATGCCATATGGTCCAATACTCATCTTCTAAAGACTTTCTCTAAATATTTAATTCCTAGAAATATTATCTGGTAATCATAGCTTATACTTAACTGAATGCCACACAGAATCCTTGAAACAATTCAGAAATATGTTCTGTGATTATTTCTATTTTCAGATGAGAAGCTAATGCTTCAAGAGAATAAGTAACCATTATTAATAAGTGGCAGAGTATGAAAACTAAAGCATTGCTAATTTGATACTGAATTTAGTACTAAAATATATAGTGAAACTCTGTGGAACTCTCAAATAGAAACAGAAACTGTGCTTTTTGAACACTGAATTTTATATATAGGTTTCCATTTTTCAAGTAGGCCCATCTGCATTAATCCTGACTACCAGAAGAAAGATTTTTCTAAATGAAGAGTTTATTTGCGCCAAAACTATCATAGTGCAAGTTGAATTGATGAAATTTTTTATCTCTAGGAACAAAATTGTTATCAAAGGAGACAAGTTAAAATTCAACTGGTTAGATAGGTGGTCTTTGCTTAATATAGTTTTGTATAAGGAAATGAGTATACTTAGGTATGCATTGTTGCTGTTTAGTGACTAAGTCATGTCCGACTCTTTGTGACCCCAAAGAGACTGTATAGCCCACCCTCTCCTCTCTCCATTCTTCCCAGGCATGGATACTGGAGCAGGTTGCAGGCGGATTCTTTTCCACTGAGGCACCAGGAGTAATCTCAGATTTGGATCCTGGTTTCCTTAACTTTTGGGTTGCTTTCAACCCACTAGCAAGGCATGTGTTTGCTCCTGAAAATAATAGGCAGTTTGAATATTTTCATCCTTCTTGTGTATGCTTTGTACTGTCACTAAAATACTCTTTTTAACACAAATTTTAGGCTTTGAGCCTGTGTTTGTTTACTAATATTTCATAGTGTTTTAATGCATTGTTGTGGGATAGGTGTAAGTTTATGAAGTAGATGAGGTTCGTGGGGGGGGAGGGAAGCTAAGTAGATTTTGTTAACTGTTATTTAATGAGCCAGAATAAATGTATAGTCCGGATGTTCTTCAGTGAAACACTTACGTAGTTATTTAATTTCTCTTCTTCTTGAGAGAGGCAGTTGTCAGTGTCTCTCCCTCTAGCTGTAAATTCTAGGTTATTTATTTTACCAGTCATCTGGGAAATTTTAATTTCAGGGAAACTAGTGTGTAGGTTCTAGGGTCACACCATTAGGGTTCAAAATTGATTCTTCTAATTTATTATCTGTGGAACTTTGGATAAGTTCAGCGTCTCTGCCTTATCTGTAAAATGGGGATAATAAATGTACCTATGCCATTGGCTCATTGTGAGGATTAAGCATTGAAAGCACTCAGTATTTATCATTGTTTGTATCATTATATCATTATTATAACCTGTTTTCAGGGCATATGAGTGCTTGTGGAGCACTGTACTGATACATTAACCCAGTTGGAGAAATATATAATTGATTCTATTTTTTTTTTTGTAGGTTTTTAGAATCTGATATGTATCTGTCATTTTGATTATCAGGAATTATCTGTTAATGTACTTAAGACTAAAATTTAAACTCTAAGATCATCAGCCTAACCTACTTCCATTTATAGTTGAAGCCCACAATAGTGAAATGAGGTGCCCAGAGTTTCATAGGTAGTAACTTGGTAATAGATTTTGATCAACTAGTATTCTTTTTTATTATACCTCAGTCAATAGATGTAAATAAACTTAAAATCTTATATGAATAATGAAGACAGTTTAACTTCTCATTTATAAGGAAATCTTAGTTATGTGGCCTCATAATTTCTTGCAAGTTTCTTTGTTTCCTTTCTATTAGTAATTGGGCCCAAAATTCACCCACTTATTCTCTTAGTGTTACATGTTCAAAGTGTCCAACATGGATCTAATTTTACATATTTATTGAGTTCTGTGTATGTAAGGTGTTATTAAGGACTGAAAGGTAATAATAAGTGACCCTTACCTCAAAGAGATTGTGTTAAAATTGAGCTGGGCCCTTTATTTGTAATTTTAGGAAAACAATTTTCCTTATTTTCATCCTTTTTGCCTATTTGGTATCATATTCATCTTTTCAGTGTTTTTTTTGTTTGTTTTCTGAGCCTTTTAAATGTGGTCACAGCCTCAGTTTTCCTGTTTTTCTGATAGACATTTCTAATGTAATTCTTTTTCCTACTTGCCTTTTATCTCATTTTTCCTACTTTATGGTTTTGCTTGTTTTTGTTTTGGTATCGATGCCTTTACTGTGCTGAATCTGTGGGGTGGTTTCATTTTTTTGTTCTCATTTGTTTTTGTTGTTTTGTCCATGATACACAGCTTTTGGGATCGTAGTTCCCTGACTAGGGATTGAGCACATGCCCTCAGCAGTGATGGCACGGAGTCCTAACCACTGGACTACCAGGAAATTCTTTGTAATATTGTCTTCCCAGTTTCTTTCCAGTTTGATTTGGTAGTTAGCATTGTTTCCTTTGCTTCTGTTTGCATTCATCTGTATTAAAGAGTGAAGAATAAATCTATCATTTTAAGAATTAGCTGCTGTCTTTATGAATCCCTTTGGTTTTAGGTTCCATGTTAGAAGTACTATATATACTTTTATGCCATTAATAAATAGCTCAACACTCCTGTGTTCACTTGGTTTCTAGGTCTATTCTGGATAGCAGGTTTTGTGAAGACCTATATTCTTTCTTGGACCTCAGATTTACCAGACATCTCATGGTATTTCCTTTTATATTATTTCTTTAATGGCCACCATTTATTCTCAATATATTTTGTATGTATTTAACTTGCCAGTTGGGTAAACCAGGTTTTTGACTCACAGATAAGATATGAAACCTTTGTGGTAGTTTTTTCGATTGTTGAATTGTTTTTCTCTAGTTATGCCTGTGTTATAAGCTCACATCTTTTCTACATCTGTATACTATATTGTCTTGTCTTTTCTTATTTTTGAAGACACAGTGATTTGACCCTAATGAATTTATGATTTAAGTACCAGCTGGATTTTTAAGCAGCGTGAGTTTTCTGGCTATGTAGTTTTTGATATTAACGAATATAGTGATATATTTGCCATTTTTATTATCTCAATAGCTATGACCTCTTGCCTTCTGACCTCTTGTAAGTAAATTCTGATATCATCTTCTCTGCTGAATCAAACTCAAACGTCTGTGGTTCTTTTACAGATGTAATGCTGTGTTTATCCTGGGGATGAGCTTCTGTGATTTTAGAAGAGAGGTGCATTTCTGGAAAAGGTGTCATGTGGTTGTTCTTATAGCACTTGCATAGGTTGACAACTCATTTGATTAATGAGGCCAGAGCTGCATTTTCATCCCGGGTGCTCTAATTCATTTACCTGTTCTTTGTAGAGTACCTGTTTCATTCCGTGCACTGTGCAGGATTTGAGAGAGAGACAGTAATGAGACAAATAAAAGCTATTGTCTGAAATAGGTTTTTGTGGCATGCTCTTCACTGCTATTTAAAAACAGCTCAAGTATAGTGTTAAATATTGAAGATTGTATTTATGTAAAAATGGGCTGTACTGTTATTAAATACATGCTCAAATAGATTGTTTTAGATTGGAAATACTACTCAGTTATCTAAAATAATACATAATTATTTGACTTCTGTTTTCCAGTTTCTGCCTCTGGTTTAAAAAAGAAAAAAAAAGCATACAACTATATATTTAGCAACATACACCTAAAAAATAAGGTTTCCTATGAGTCGAAAGATAAGCTGAGCTGAAGAAAGCTTCTACCAACTAGATGCTACCATCAGGGAGTAATTTTTTTAGTTGTAATTGTTCTTAGGTCCAGGTCTTCAGCATTTTAAAGAAATACAGAATAATATAACATTTGATTTATATATTACTTGCATTTTATCATTTAGAAATTTTATAATTTTATACCTTTGTGCAGGTTAATAAATACAGCTTTTTATGAAGTAACTCCACAACAGTCCCAGGTGCAGAAAAGTAGATAGGGCAGTTGTTTTTAGAGGATAATTTCAATTTGTTGAAAACTGTAAAATCATAGCAAACAGTGAGCTATAATTACGTACTTTATTTTTAAAAAAACTATTAGAAGATTCTCTTCAAATGAGAGCTAGAGAGTTTTTTTTTAATCCACATAGTTTTTTGATTATGAAATAAGAGCGACTCTAATGTGACTACCACTTAATGATTGCTAAATATGCATAGTGCCGTGTATGAAATGCTTTACAGTCATTTTTTCATTTTTTTCCACAGAAACTGTATGAGGATGTATCCCCATTTTATAAACAGAGAACCTGAAGCTTAGAGTGGTTAAATAACTTGTCTAGCTCACACGTCTACTGTTAGAGTGTTAGAGATAGGTTCCAGTGTTTATATTTTTAACTTTCAAATGCAATTGCCTATTATTGTATATTTTTATTATAATTTATAATCTAGTATCTCTTCCCCAGTTATATACAGTTTAAAAGTAAAGGCTAGTTTTCTTGGAGAATTCAAACCACTATTTTTTTTGGAGAATTCAAACCACCTCATTATTTCCCTATTTTGGTGTTTTTTTCCCCCATAAAATATGAGCTCACAATCTGTATCATCGTGAAACAGGAATTAACCTGAGTAGATATTCTCAAGCTTACTTGTAAAAATTAAGGATAAATAAAGAATTGCTATTTGAAGAAATACTTGTCTTCAGTATTTCAGGTATAACATGAGAGGGACAGTTTTGACTGTTTTTCTTGTTTATCTGATTATCTGCTTTGTTCCAAGTTGTACTGTATCACTGCTGAAATATTTTAAGTAGATATTTCACACACAGAACATACAGCAGGTGTTTTGGGCTTCCCAGGTGGCTCAGTGGTAAAGAATCCATCTACCAATGCAGAAGACGCGGGTTTGATCCCCGGGTTGGGAAGATCCCCTGGAGGAGGGAATGGCAACCCACTCCAGTATTCTTGCTGGGAAAATCTCATGGACAGAAGAACCTGGTGGGCTACAGTTCATGGGGTCGCAGAGAGTCAGACACAACTGAGCACGCACGCACAAACAATGAATTTAAATTGGAAAAATTGATATTGAAGCTGAATATATTTTCTTTACTATGGTAAATTTCTTTAAACATAATTCAAGTATGTTAGTTTTTTAATTGTATTAGGGATCATTAACTCATGGAAGAAAACTGGAGAAATAAGAGAAACTCCCTTAGTATACATGTATTTATGTAGAATAGAAAGTGACAACCACTGTAAAACAATTTTATTACAAATAGCTTTTTAAAAAAAATATAGAAACAGTAGAGTAGAATTATTTCAAATTATGGTTTTATCCCTTAAACTGAGCACCTTTGGTTATGTTATTTACCCATGGTTACTTTTGAATTCTTTGGTGATAAAATGGAGATCCCTACTTGAGTTGTGAGGATTAAATAGATTATCTATGTAAAAGCTTAGTGTGGTGCTTAGTTCACAGTAAGTACTCAATGTTTGTTAGTTTATTGTTAGATCATTCACTGAACCAGGAAGACTTATTTTTGGAAAGTGCTTTAAGAAATTCTGTTTCATCTTTCAAAATGAATAATATTTATTGGTTCCTTACTAAGCAATATGCCTTAGTAATCCCACTTATGGCACCCTAAATAAATTCATTCCCTGAGGAAGATTATGATTCAGAAACTTCTTTTAAGCATAATCTCATTACTGAATTCCAGAAAGATGAACAAAATAGAGACTCCCTGAGCAAATTGCACTGATACTGATATTTTAATAAAGAATGCTTTCTTTATGTATTTTACTTTTCTTTATTATAGGTTGAGTATTTCTGGGAATATGAAGATGATTCTTATCTTCTGGTTTCCTTTTCTTTTAAACAGGGTTTGTGGATGCACTTAGATGTTTGCAATGAGCACTGTGGCTGGCATGCCCCAGTGTTTTGGATACCAATGCATAGGACTCCATAGTAATCGAATTTACCAGAGGCGAACGTCATGAGCATAGTGATCCCATTGGGGGTTGATACAGCAGAAACGTCATACTTGGAGATGGCTGCAGGCTCAGAGTAAGTATTTAAATCATAGGTACTTTGGATAGGGAAGAGCAAAATACTTCATATAATTATTTTAGCACAACCAAGCAGTTCTTGATTTGCATTTATATTTTTATCATTTTAGACTCTTGGCTAAAGTAAATGTCAGAAGTTTAAAGGCAAAAATTCCTGTAACTAAAATTACTTTTGTAAGGAGCTTTTGAGCCAAAATTCTCTTTTTCTGATTCTTTTTTGTCTCTTCCATTTGCTGATTATTGACAGCAAGTATTAAGATAATAGGTTGTTGTTTTTTAAAATTGTGAATCTGTCTTGTTTATATTGGAAAATTAATTTGGTTTTCAATTTTAATCTTTTTAAACTGTAATGTCCATTTAAACACAGTTGCCCTTTTTTTTTTTAAGTTGAGTTGAAAAATAAAATTCCAGCCAGTTTTAAATAAGAGAAGGGGAGTATTTCCTTCTAGATGAATATTTTGGCACCTTTTGCTTTTGTGGGAGCCATTTCTGAGGGATTTAGCGAAAGGTTTTTACCTTGCCTTTAAGACTATTTGGTCTTGACAGTTGTGTTGGATAGATTTTCTTTTATTTTGATTTTGAAAGATCACTACGTTAACACTGAATTATTGGTATGAAAATTGATTGTTTTTCGAAAATTGCAAAAGGTTCATGTAACAGTGTTGGAATACCTAAAGAACAGAAAGATGTATGTTTGCTCTCTGATTCAGTATATAGTTGAATTGTGCTAAATGGGACACTCATTGCCCAGAAAGCTGAATTTAACTTTTTTGAAAAAGAAATTTCTTTCTTTTAGGGCTTCTAAAACTGGTGTGTAGAAAGGACAAAAAACAGTTGATACTCTGTTTGCTGGCATTTCAAATGGTCTAGAAATGTTTTCACCTCTCCTGCTTCTGCCATTAGGAAAGACTCAGGAGTGCTCTCTAATATTCCTATAATATGCTACATAGTGCATTTAACTGTATGATTATTACAGTTTTTAAACGCCTCTTTTTTTTTGCACTATGTTTAAGTTATTTTTGTTGTAAAATAAGGGATTCCCAAACAAGGGTACCCTTGTGACTGTTGATTGACATTCCTTCTGCCCAGATAGGGACACTCCTAACGAAGAAAAAAGAACCTGGAAGTGGGCTTGACAGGCAAGTGGGTCCCAGACTAAAGTACCAGTTTTTCTTAGTGCATCTGATAGACGCAAATCTATATCTGATAATAGTTATAGGCATTTATTGGTAATAAAGATTTTTTACTTCCTAAAAAATTCACCTTGACAGTTTTTTTAAAATTAGCCTCATAAGCACTTACTACAAAATGTAATTTATGAAATATTATTTATGTATGAAATAGGAATTAGTCTAGCATACAGTGTGAGATGCTCCTTTGTCTTGTTTGCATGTTTAGTATGTATGCTGTAAGGCAATGCACAAACAGAATAAAAGCCACATATTAATTATACAGTTAAAAAAGAAAATAATATATTGACAGCAGTTTAGGGGAGAGCTTTCTGCCTGTGTTCTTTATTAAATGCATCTATAAGAGTGTTTATAGAATAATTACGATTTATATTGTTGAGCCAAATCTTTCCTGGTACAAATATGGACATTTTTATTATTAGAAAAGATCGACTTGTAGGTAATTACAGAATGACTGTTTTTTTTAAAAGAACATTTCTGTTTTAGGAAATTATTTTTTTCTATTCCACATACAAGTATGTGTCCCTTGGGTATGGTATCCCTTACTCAGTGGACACAAAAAGTATAGCTGGTACCAATTTCTACTGTGAGACAACTATCAGAATTTTTGTGGCTAAATTTTCAAACTTAAAAACTATATATAAAGCTTTTAGAGCTATTTTCATAAGAAATTTTTATATAATTAACATTTCCTTTTTATTTCAAATATGTAATCAGAAGATACTGTACTTGTATTGATGCAAGATGCTGGGGAAAGGGCACATGGGACTCCCCCATATGTTTCTTTGTTAACGTACTGTGCAGCTACATAATTATTCCACAGTATTTTTTTTTAAAGTATTGAATTTTGTTATACTCATGTAGCTATATGATGTTATTAATTATATATTAGTTTCATATATATGTAAATGTTTATTTGGCTGCATTGGCTCTTAATAGTGGCATGTGGGATCTTTGATTTTCGCTGCAGCACACAGGGTCTTCAGTAGCCACGTCTGTGGCATCTTTTAGTTGTGGCATGTGGGATCTAGTTCCCTGACCAGTGTTGAACCCAGAACCTCTGCATCGAGAGTGTGGAGTCTTAGCCAACGGACACACCAGAGAAGTCCCTATTAGTTATATTTTTTAAAAATACTGCTAAAATATATCACTAATAAATTATACTACTATAAAGTTTAGGAGATACTTGATTGTTTATTGAGTGAATTAGTTTACTGAACCAAATTTATACTCATTTCTAAGACTATAAAGGGGAATTTATTTAATCACTTACAGTTCATCTAGATAGAATACGTGCTATCTGTCGCATTTTATAGTAGGAAATTGAAGGTCTGGTTCAGGATCTATAATAACGGACTTGCTAAACTCTAGTCCAGTATTCCCATATTCAGTAACGTTTCTTCTTGGATTATCTCGTCTCTGAAATAAAACTCATTAGTCTTTGTTACATATTTGTTTTCCTCTCATTACTAAGTTTTTAAACATCTTGGGTTTGTCTTGCTTTTCCTGCAGAGTTAGGGATCTTGTATTTTGTTTTTTTCTGTTCCCATTACCTTGCCACAAGTTGGTTTTATACTTCCAGAACCTCTCAGGTCAAACTAGCCGTATTTCAAGTGTTCTATAGCATATGTGTCTAGAGGCCATTGTATTGGATAGAGAAATTCTAGGCTAAATTACAATCTGTAGGATCTCAGAAGAGAAAAGAACAGTGAAGCCTCTGCTAGTTATGAAAATTATGAGATCATAACAATCTATTTCTTTTTGAATAAGAAAGATAAAGATATAACTATGAGATAGATATTATTTTCAAATTTTAGATGAGGAAACGAGTCACAGAGCAGTTAAATGGCAGAAGCAGAACTTATTGATGTGTTAATTTTAGGCCTTTTCTATTACAGCTTCTTTCCTAGTACTATTACAAAAAATGACTTACATAACTTAAGTAATTTATTTTGATATATGGTTTGTGTAAATAGTAGCTTTACTTAGGGGTAGTAAATTTATTATAATCAATGACTGCATATAACAAAGATATTTTCAGGTCTCTGCTTGAAGATAAGGAATATGAAAGAAAACCTAGACTCAGTTACCAGTAGATAAATAGGAAAGTTGAGCCAGAGTTCAGCATTTATTAGAATTGTATGTTTTTATCCTAATTGATATAAATTGACTTCTTGTACTGCTTCTTCTGTCTCTTATGTCAGGCATTCTATCTGAATTACTAAATTGGTTAAAGAAGCAAAGGTGAGAAACCCTTCTAGAGCTGAGAAGTGGGAAGAGGTATTAAATAGGAAGTGTTAAACTGATTCTTTCCTAGTCTTTTTTTTTTTTTCCCTAGTCTTTTTAAAAAAGGAAAACCAAATTACTTTTCTTCTCAGAGACTGGGAACATAATTACTAACGTTCTATTCCTTTTAACATTATTTTTACTACCAAATATTACTTTAGAAATCTTTCTAATGAGGTTTTGGATAAATATGTGTATTTTTGGATGTGGTAGACAAATTAGTAAATGTGACGTATCTGAGTTACAGGTAAATTACTTTGGAAGAGGGCTTTTAGTGCTATAACTGGGAATACAGTAAATGCCTTTCTGTTGACTAAGAGTACTAAAGGGAGATATCTGGGTTTTCAGTTTTGTTCTGCCAGTAATATACCAGTGAGCCCTTAAGACAATTATTGTAGACTTTGATATCTTCATTTGAAAAAGAGGGCTTGAAGTATTAATGTGGCTCTTTTTGACTCCAGATTTCTGAGATTCAGTACATTTTTACTGTCTGTATTTTGTTTATAGTATTTAATATTAGGTTATCTCAGTGTCACTAGAGCCATCTGCTGACAGAATTCATTATTAGTTTGTTGAAATATTTGGCTGCTTGTAGTCTGAATTTATGTAATTAAAGATACTAAAATGTTTAATGTATAATGAAATGTTTTCAGTAGCTTTTTACTTGTGTTCCACTAGTATTTAATGTTTCTGTTCATGATTTCTTTACGCTTTTTATTTGTCAAGAAACTAATACTTTCTGCTGCCCTTAAAAGTGTTAATTTACTTATCCTAATTTAGAAGTGCTTTCATTTAAATGTGATTTGTTTTAATACTCAAAAGAATGTTTTGAAATACTGTTCTTAGCATTGTTTAGAACTGTTGAAATTTCTCATTTGCTTTATACTTAATAATGAAGTTTTTCTCTAGTTTTTTTTCTTGTCTGTAACATAGTGTGTAAGCAGCTATTATTCCCATTTTACAAAAGAAATGCAGCTCAAGGAGATTAAGAGACTTCCCTAAGGCCACATAGTTAGTTAATAAAAAATAAAGAGTTAATTCCAGGGCTGCTTGGCTCCAGATCCATTTGCCACATCGATCAAAAGAGCTAAGTTTTGTTAATTGATGAGTTAAATGAAGTAAAATGCCACATGTGGTAAACTGCGGACAGTTGTCACACCAAATCTCTCCATTTAAAAATTTTTCTTTTATGCCATTGTAATGTGTTTAATTTTAATATATCTTTAAAAAGTGTTAGGTATAACAAGAATGATAGAAATGTTTTGATCACAAATCTGAAGGAGCATAGTGAGAACTATCCATGAGGATATCCATGAGGATATCTTTTATATTCATTACTGTAACAGGGAGCCGTTCTATCCATGTGCAGTTACTGATACCCAAGTGTCTAGACGTTACCGAATGTTTTAACATTGAAAGAAAAACTAGAGGTTTCACTTAAAATACTCATATAAACTTCTCCTTAAAATACAACTGTATTTTGAAGGTTTATATAGGGAAGAAATTAAAATTTTGATGAGGAAGAAGGAAATCATAAAAGTCCAGTTTCAGGAGGAATCAGAGCTTATTTAATCAATCATTCTAGCCTATTCTTTTTCTCTCAATTCCTCTCTTCATTTTATGATTAGTGTTTCTCTCTGTTTAGATCTTCAATTCACCTGACTGCTTAAATGTCTACACTAAAATATATAATGAATGATAATTTATGATGGCTTTTTAAAGAATAAGGATATTTTGGTATAAACAAATACAATTTTAAATTTGTAAAGTGGTTCCAGGAAAATGTGGCAACATCAGGTAGATTACTGCAAAAAAAATGGTAGTTGTTCTGCTTTCTGAGTTTTTCAACAATAATATAGGACTGTAACACATTTGAAAATAACCTTTTTTCATTTTTAAGAATGGAAATGTTACATAAATAATTTAAATTTTAATGCCCAAATGTGTTCTCCGTATTTGTAAAGTTTATGAAGTAATGACAGTTAAAGTGGTATAGATTCAGAATTACCAGAAATCAGGCTTTGTGTAACTCTAATAAAATAATACATGGAACCATTTTGTAATACAGAAATGAGGTAAAGCTGTTTACATCATTAGGTCATTAATCCATAGAAAAAATAGCACTCTGATAAATCTCACAGGAAGTGGGGATAATGCAGTTTGATAGAAATAGTACTAGACCAACCTAAGAGATCTAGGCTTTAGTATTTACTTTGTTATTATAATGCCATGTGACTTAGAATTAAGACTTGATTTTGTAAATGTGGAATCTGAGATCCAGAGAGCTTATGTTTCATATCTCATGACTATACAGTGACTTAATGATAATCAGTTTGTGGTACTTAAATCAGTCAACTCCTGGTGTGTAATACTGGAGGTTGAACAATGTGATTTTTAAAATACCTTCTAGAACAGTTCCTGAATATCACTTTGGAGCAGCAGGTACTGTTTCCCTGAATAGTTCTGTCCTACTATACTCAGTGTCACAACAAGCAAAACTCAGCGACTGCTACTCCACCCCTTGCTTCATGGTAGCATTGTCTGGGAATCCAAGAATTGCCCTCCACATTACACCTGTGTAGACTCAGCAGAAGCAGATCTATTACCACTAATTCTAGGCCAGAACAAAACTACTTCCAATCTGAGGGAAAGAAATCCATATTCTACCACTCCCTTGGAGCCATTTGCAAAGTATCCCCACTACATCTTTGCTCTACCTGCTCCACTAAACGAGTCTTAGCAACAGCATTTTACCTTTTCTAACACCCAGTATCACCTCACAGGGTCAGAGGTAGGTTCTGAGAGTGGCTATTTCAGATTAAATCTTGACCCTGTATCAGTATTATCTCCACCTGTCATTCTTTTGGTTCCTTGGGCACTGTCTGAATTGTCAGTCTATTCAGATCCTTGAACGCTTGTGTCCTTCACTCTTCTTCCAGCTGCTCCATACAAGTTGACTTTTACTTTGACCATACTACTGGCATGTTGAAGCTAATGCATAGTTTTCAGGCCTCATATTGTTTGTTGTCTCAAGAGGATTTATTACTCTTGATTCTCTGTACCTTTGGCTTTAGTGAAACTAGCCTTTTGTCGTTTTCTTTCTTTCTTTTAAAAAATTGTAGTAAAATATACATAACATAAAGTTTACCGTTTTAACTAGTTTTAAGTGTACAATTCAGTAGCATTCAGTACATTCATAGTGTTACTGCAATGTCCAGGCAAGAGATGACAAAGACTTGGACTAGGGAGAGAAGTGTACTGATTGTAAATGTATATTGGAAGAAGAGCCAGAATTGATCAAAGAATTAGATGTGGTGGGTGAGGGCAAATGAATAATCAAGAATGATACTTTATGGTTTTGGATTAAGTAACTGGATGGAGAGTTGTTTAAAGAAAAAGATGAGCCAGGGAAAAAGAGAAAACATGGGCAGAAAAGAAAATCAAGCAAAAATGAGATAGACTGGCCAGTTAAGTGTGGTATCTAGAAAGCTGCTGCTGCTGCTGCTAAGTCGCTTCAGTCGTGTCCTACTCTGTGCGACCCCATAGATGGCAGCCCACCAGGCTCCCCCGTCCCTGGGATTCTCCAGGCAAGAATACTGGAGTGGGTTGCCATTTCCTTCTCCAATGCATGAAAGTGAAAAGTGAAAATGAAGTCACTCAGTCGTGTCCGACTCTTTGCGACCCCATGGACTGCAGCCCACCAGGCTCCTCCGTCCATGGGATTTTCCAGGCAAGAGTACTGGAGTGGGGTGCCAATGCCTTCTCCGATCTAGAAAGCTAGCAAAGTTAAGTCTTTTTAGGAAGGGAACATTTACATCACATGCTGAAAAGTCTATATAAACTACAATTACCAATTAGTTTGACAATATGGATAGTTATTGTGGTGTTGTGCAGCCTGATGTTGAGCACAAACAACTCTTTTAAGGAGTTTTCTAAAAAGAGGAACAGAGAAATGACAAATGAAAGGGGGCAGGAGTTTTTTTTTTTTAATGGAATAATAAGACAGCAGTGATCTAATATAGAGGTAGACTAAAGATGTAAGACACAAGGAATAGTTGCCAGCAAGAGTAAAGTGTACAGATCTTGAAAATGTGAGAAGGGATAAGGTCCAGACAAGTGGCATTTTTCCATTTTTATAAAAGAAAAACAATTTAAATGTAAATAGTAGATTTTAGATATGGAATTGTGTTCCCAGTACCTAAAACAGTAGCTGGTATGTAATAAACCCTCAATAATTATTTATTAATAAAGTAATAAGAAATTCCTGTTGAGTTGATGTTACATTTTCAAAGAAAGTTATACTGTTACACTAGTAGCACTTGCTAAAGCCATTGAAATCAGAGAAAAATGGTACTCTATTACAATCAGTTCCTCCCCCAAATTTGCTTTCTCTAAACAAGCAGTCAGCAAACTAGGATTACTGAGCCAAACCCAGCCTGCTGCCTGATTCTTGTGAATAAGATTTTACTGAGACTCAGTCATGCCCACTTGTTTAATTATAGTTTCTGGCTTTCCAGGTACAATAGAGCTGAGAAGTTGCAACAGAAACCATATTGTTTGAGGTCCTGAATATATTTACTCTCTGGTTCTTCACAGAAAAAGTTGGTTGGCTCCAGCTCTAAATTTAATTCTTTTTTTTTTGGCTGCACTGCACGGCATATGGGATCTTAGTTCCCCAAGAAGGGATTGAACCCACGCCCCCTGCATTGGAAGCGCCCAGTCTTAGCCACTGGACCATCAGGGAAGTCCCTGGTTTAATTTTAAATTCCAAAATCTGGGATGTAAAAAAGGGCTTTCTACAACAAACATCTACTTTATAGTCATGAGACATCTAAATTAAGAGGTCTAGTAATATGGAGAGCTATTTGGGTGGAGCTAATGAAATAGATTAAGGATGATTTGGAAGTCATGAACACATAGGAAATGGTGAAAACTATAGTAGTGGATGAAACCTCCAAGGTATAAAGTACAGACACCTAGAAAACAAACATTTAGGAGATAGGGAAAAGAAAAATTTAAAAAGGAGATTAAGGCATTAAAAAAAATGGGAAACAGTTTGGTACTTTCTCAAAATGTTAAACAGAATTACCTTATGGCCCAGAAAAAAATTGAAATCAAAGGCTCAAAACAGATATTTGTATACCAATATCCATAACAGCATTACTCGCAATAGACAAAATGTCTATGTTAGACAAAAGGTCTAACATCTCAAGTGTCCATCAACAGATGAATGGACAAATCAAAAATGTGGCCCATCTATACAATGGAATATTAGCCATAAAAAAGAATAGAATTCTGAAACATGGTGTAAAATGAACGAAACCGGAAAATGCTATGCTAAGTAAAATAAAACAGACATAAAATGACAAACATTTTATGATTCCATTTGTGTACATTGTCTTACGTTGCGAAAAGTTACGTATGCTACCAAGAGTTGGACATGACTGAGCAACTGAACTGATGTAAGTTTTCTAGAATGGGCAAATAGAGATAAATAGTAAAGGTTACCAGGCGACTGGACCTGGAGAAGGTAAGAGATTTGAGAACAAGGTGTCTGTCTGAGAGGATGAAAAAGTTTGGAAACAGTAGTAAGACATGAATCATAAGGCTTGAAGGTCTCTTTGTGAACCCTGAAACTTACTACATACAAATGATTGTTGAATGCTCGTTATCTTAGTTAATTCTATTTCATTTGTTTAGGAGAGGTAGAACTAAGGCTACAAAATTTTTATAGCCTCTTCATGGTAGACAGATATAAGGGACTATAGAGTTGAACAGAATGCCCCTATATGTAAAAAATAATAATGTGATTTCAATAAGTTGAATGGTATAGTTCTTTAAAGTAACAGTTCCAGTTAGTGCCTACTTCAAGTGAAAGTGTTAGTCACTCAGTCGTGTCCAACTCTTTGCAACCCCATGAACTGTAGCCCACCAGGCTCCTCTGTCCATGGGATTCTCCAGGCAAGAATACTGGAGTGGGTTGCCATGCCCTTCTCCAGGGGATGTTCCTGACCCAGGAATGGAACCCAGGTCTTCCACATTGCAGGCAGATTCTTTGTTGTTTAACAGTTCTGGTTAGTGCCTAATTCAGGCAGCTGGAAACTAGCAGAATTAAAACAGCAACAAGACAGAGATTGAAATTTGCTGTATTATTTGAGTGACTGAGTACTGACCATGATAGAATACATTGAGACAAAATATAGGAGTAGGAGGGATATAAAGTTCTCCAGTATAAAAATTTTAACAAGTGATGGTATTTTTTTAAGTGATAGATTTTAACTAGGAAATTTAAATCATATTATCTTAAACCAATGAATATTAAGTTCGCAAATCTCACAGTTAAGAGTAGGAGTTTAAAATACAATTTTATTTTCTCAACTCTAGAGTCTATGTAAAGGTGTCTTTTTGGAAGCTCTTTAGTAATGTGCTATAAATCAAAAACAAGCCCTTGGGGATGACTCAAGCTGTGTGTGGCTAAATAGTCAAATAAAAAGTTTATTTCAGAATTCTGAACAGTCTTAAGTGGAAAAGTCGACTCAAAGAAGTTCAGGATATCATGTAACAACTAGAAATTATTGTTGCTGTTTAGTCACTCAGTCACGTCTGACTCTTTGTGACACCACGGACTGTAGCATGCCAGGCTCCCCTGTCCTTCACCATCTCCCAGAGTTTACTCAGACTCCTGTCCATTGAGTCAGTGATGCCATCCAACCATCTTGTCCTCGTCTCTTTCTGCCTTCAATCTTTCCCAGCATCAATTTTTTAATGAGTTGGGTCTTCATATCAGGTGGCCAAAGTATTGGAGCTTCAGCATCAGGCCTTCCAATGAATATTCAGGATTGATTTCCTTTATAATTGACTGGTTTGATCTCCTTACAGTCCAAGGGACTCAAGAGCCTTCTCCAACACCGCAGTTCAAAAGCATAAATTCTTCAGCACTCAGCCTTCCTTATGGTCCAACTCTCACGTCCATACAGAACTACTAGAAAAACCATAGCTTTGATTATACGGACCTTTGTTGGCAAAGACGTTAGCATTAAACAACTTTTTATATCATAGGTTTTCTTCCAAGGAGCAAGCATATTTTAATTTCAAGGCTGCAGTGACCATCTGCAGTGATTTTGGAGCCCAAGAAAATAAAGCCTGTCACTGTTTCCATTGTTTTCCCATCTGTTTGCCAGAAGTGATGGGACCGGATGCCATGATCTTTGTTTTTTGAATGTTCAGTTTTAAGCCAACCTTTTCACTCTCTTCTTTGACCTTCATCAAGAGGCTCTTTAGTTCCTCTTTGCTTTCTGATATAAGGGTGGTGTCATCTACATATCTGAGGTTATTAATGTTTCTTCCAACAATCTTCATTCCAGCTTGTGAGTCATCCAAACAGGCATTTCGCATGATATACTCTGCATATAAGTTAAATAAGCAGGGTGACACTATACAGCATTGACGTACTCCTTGCCCAATTTGGAACCAGTCTGTTGTTCCATGTCCGGTTCTAACTGTTGCTTCTTGATCTGCATACAAGTTTCTCAGGAGGCAGGTGAGGTGGTCTGGTATTCCCATGGCTTTAAGAATTTCCCACAGTTCATTGTGTTCCCCACAGTCAAAGGCTTTATAAAGCATACTCAGTGAAGTAGAAGTAGAGGTTTTTCTGAAATTCTCTTGCTTTTTCTATGATCCAGCAGATGTTGGCAATTTGATTTCTGGTTCCTCTGCCTTTTCTAAATCCAGCTTGAACATCTGGAAGTTCTCGGTTCACATACTGTTGAAGCCTAGCTTGGAGAATTTTGAGCATTACTTTGCTAGCACGTGAAATGAGTGCAATTGTGTGGTAGTTTGAGGATTGCCCTTCTTTGGGATTGGAATGAAAACTGACCTTTTCCAGTCCTATGGCCACTGTTGAGTTTTCCAAATTTTCTGGCCTATTGAATGCAGCACTTTCACAACATCATCTTTTAGGATTTGAAAAAGCTCAGCTGGAATTCTATCACCTTTCCTAGCTTTGTTCGTGTTCCTAAAGCCCTCTTGATTTCACACTCCATGATGTCTGGCTCTAGGTGGGTAATGACACCATCATGGTTATCTGGGTCGTTAAGATTGCTTTTGTATAGTTCTTCTGTCGATTCTTTTCACCTCTTCTTATTATCTTCTGTTACTGTTAAGTCCATACCATTTCTGTCCTTTATTGTGCCCATCTTTGCATGAAATGTTCCCTTGGTAACTAGTTTTTAAGAGATCTCTAGTCTTTCCCATTCTTTTGTTTTTCTGTTCCTTTGCATTGGTCACTGAGGAAGGCTTTCTTATCTCTCCTTGCTATTCTTTGGAACTCTGTATTCTAATGGGTTTATCTTTCCTTTTCTTGCTTGCCTTTTGCTTCTCTTCTTTTCTAAGCTATTTGCATTTATTTCTCTTGATAGTTTTGATCACTGTCTTCTGTACCATGTTACGAACCTCCGTCCACAGTTCTTCAGGCACTCTGTCAGATGTAATCCCTTGAATCTATTTGTCCCTTCAACTGTATAATTGTAAGGGATTTGATTTAGGTAATATTTGAATGGCCTAGTGGTTTTCCCTACTTTCTTCTATTTAAGTTTGAATTTTCCAATAAGGGGTTCATGATCTGAGCCACAGTCAGCTCAGGTCTTGTTTTTGCTGACTCTGTAGAGCTTCTCCATCTTCAGCTGCAAAGAATATAATCAATCTGATTTCATTATTGACGACCTGTGATGTCCATGTGTAGAATCGTCTCTTGTTTTGTTGGAAGAGGGTATTGCTATGATCAGTGTGTTCTCTTGGCAAAACTTGTAACAACTATTTACACAAAAACCTGTTGTATATTATCTCTTTAGCCATGCAGTATAAAAAAATTATTAAAGCTTTGTGTTAATGTTCCAGGAGATTTTGAGAAAGCTCCCATAACCATAATGTAGTAATTTTTGTTTACTGTGAGTTCTTGCTGTGCATTGTCCTTGTGTAAATATAGTAGGTTTGCTCAAATTTAATCATTTTCTACTAGTTGGACATTTAAATAATTTCTACTTGTATACCTGGTTTTAGGAATAGAATTACAAAGAACATCTCAATTCTGTGAGTAATTGATTAGTGGAAATTAATCTTATTAAAATAAATTTCCAATAACGGGGTTACTGGATCTAAAGGATGTTTGACTGTTGGTATTTGTCACAAAGTTGTTTTCAGATTTACTGTGTGCTTTGAGGATATTTAGCACCATGGGACTTTTTAAAGAACATTTCTAAGAATGTCTGGTGCCCTATTTTTTGTTTTCGTTTTCTGTTAAATACTATCTTACAGTTCAGGAAAATTCTTAAACTGTGTCAACCCATTTCTTTTTACATTGTTGCCTTTTAAAATTACTCTTAGTAAGTATCAGCATAGAAATGAAGATCTTGATGAAGTGTTTCTGCCTTCTTGCATTGCCAACTTTTCAGTACTTAGAGCTTTAATTTTTTTTTTTAAATATTAAAGTATAGTTGATTTACAGTGTTGTGCTAATTTCTGCTGTACAGCAAAGTGGCTTAGTTATACACATATGCATTCATTTTTGTGTTCTTCTCCATTATGGTTTATCCCAGGAGATTGGATATAGTTCTAAGTGCTATAGAGGAGGATGTTGTTATTTATCCATTTTATTTTATTTTTTTAATTTTATTTTATTTTTAAACTTTACGTAATTGTATTAGTTTTGCCAAATATCAAAATGAATCCATCACAGGTATACATGTGCTCCCCATCCTGAACCCTCCTCCCTCCTCCCTCCCCATACCATCCCTCTGGGTCGTACTTTGCATCTACTAACCTCAAACTTCCAGTCTATCCCTCTCTCTTTCCCTCCCCCTCTGACAACCAGTCTGTTGTCTATGTCTGTGAGTCTGCTTCTATTTTATAGATAGGTTTATTTGTGCCATGTTTTAAATTCCACATATAAGTGACCCCATGCATTATTTGTCTTTCTATGTCTGACTTACTTCACTTAGTATGATAATCTCTAGTTATATCCATGTCATTGTGAATAGTTTATTTCATTCTTTTTTATGGCTGAGTTGTATTCCATTGTATAATATGTGCCACATCTTCTTTACCCTTTCATCTGTCAATGGACATATAGGTTGTTTCCATGTCTTAGCAATTGTGAATAGTACTGTATAGCTTTAATTTGAATCATGAGGTTATGCAAAGGATTTGTGGCTTGTTTACGTGCTTGAGTTTATCTGTATTTGGGCTGAAAGTCTTGTTTAATTCACACCCATTATCTACTCCAAAATACAAATTTCTTGCCACATTCTAAATCCCTAAAAGTGATTCTTTCTATAATGGCCATAATTCTTACATGTTGCTCTAATAATCAGGAATTGCTAAAACTCTACTTTTTCCCTCTATGTATTTTTATTTTTTTTCTTTTTTTTTTTTTTTTTAATTGCGATGGCGCTTAGCACCCCCCTTGCCGAGGCCTTTGCCACCCTTCCCACGACCAGACATGGTTGCTGTCGCAGTCTGTATTTTTAAAAATATGTATTTATTTACTTGGCTGCATTGGCTCTTTCACTGTGGCACACAGATTCTCTAGTTGTGATGCATGGGCCCAGAGCACATGAGTTCAGTAGTTGAGGCAGTCAGGTTTAGTTGCTCTGGAGCCTATAGGATCTTAGTTCTGTGATCAGATATCAAACTGGTATCCCGTGTATTGCCAGGTGGATTCTTAACCAGTGGACTACCAGGGAAGTCCTCCTGCTGTGTATTTTTAAAATAATTTGAAAGGAATCTATATTGTAATCAAAGCAGTTTATCTATTCATTTTATGTGAATTTTATCCTTTTGTTCAGTATGTCTGCCTCAAGGAATCCATGTTGTAGAAATACCATTATATAAACAGAAAATTATATATAGAACAGTATACAATTGCAATGATGCCTTAACACTGAAGAATAGGAACAATTTAAACATCCAGTAGGGAATTTATTAAATAAACTATAGTACATTCATATAATGAAATAAGCAGTTATAAAAAATAAGACAGCACTATGTGTTAACATTGGAAGGTTGAAAAAGCAAATTGTGAATTTGTTGTTGTTTAATCGCTAAGTTGTGTCTGACTCTTTGGGACCCCATGGGCTGTAGTTGGCCAGGCTCCTCTGTCCATGGAGTTCTCCAGGCAAGAATACTGGAGTGGGTTGCCATTTCCTTCTCCAGGGGATCTTCTCCACCCAATGATAAAACCCGGGTCTACCACATTGGCAGGTGAATTCTTCCGAGATGATGCTAGCCATAAAGAACCTGCCTGCTAATGTAGGAGACTTAAGAAATGTGGGTTCAGTCCCTGGGTATGGAAGATCCCCTGGAGAGGAGGGCATGGCAACCTGCTCCAGTCTTCTTGCCTGAAGAATTCCACAGACAGTGGAGCCTGGCAGGCTACAGTCCACAGGGTCACAAACAGTTGGACATGACTGAAGCAACTGAGCGCACACACAAGCCATCAGGGAAGCACCAAATTGTGAATACATATTGTATATTCTCATTTTTAAAAAACGGTGAGATGTGTTTATGGATAGACAAATATAGAGGAGGATACAAAGCATCTTAACATGGGTCTATCAGGTTTGGATGAAGACATGATCTTTCACTTTCTTGTTATGTCTCTTTTAAAGTTTGTACAGTAAACGTGAATTAATTTCGGAATTAAACACATTTCTCTTTAAAAGATTAAACAAGTCAATTTTTAACATCACAGCATAGCTATTAGGGGAGTACTGGTTTTCTAAAGATTCAGAATATTTTGGAGACTCTTCTTTTATAATCTCCTTCAGAACTGCTTGACCTTAGTTTATGTCTCTCTCTCTCTCCTGATTGTAGCACACTGGATCCCAAGTAATAGTCACTTAGAGCAAAACTGAGAATTTGCTTAAGGGATGAGTTGAGGAGAGAAGTAGTTGACAACAGAAATTTGACCAGTTAGATTGTAACTGCGTTAAGCAGCCTTAAACCATGAAGAATTCAAATAGTATTAAATTCTAAGGAAAGGTTTTGATTAAGAGGTTTGATAAAGGTTTTGAAAAAATCATCTCAAACAGTGGCTTGGTAAGAATAAAGGCATGGAAATAAGTCATGTTGTGTTTGTGCAAGGGAGAAATTAATTTCAGTGTGAATTGCCCTCAGAAGTAGGTTCACTGCCACATTGATCAATAGGAATTGTCAGATGAGGGCTCCAGGAGGATTGATACAAGTGAAGAATCTGGGCAGGTGATGTACATAAAATGCTAGACCAGGGAACTTAGAAGTCAACCATAGTAGGTGAGTTGTTACTGTCAGTGGTTGGTGAGCTCATCATCAGTTAGTCATTATGAGGCCAGAACTGCTAATCTGACACTACCACAGCTACTGGTTGCATTTTTTTTCATAAGCAAGTCTTGGTTCATTGTAAGGTTTCCTTTCCTTAGCTTTTCTGATAGTTCCAAGACTTTGTTATATCTTGACATAGTAACACACACATAAAGCTTTGAACATTGAAATGTATACTTCACATTCAAATTGGGGTCCATGCATGTGGATTCAGTATGTCCTCAGTCTTGTTTAAATTATTTCTACCACTTTTGTCCACCCCTGTGCATAGTGTCCCCAGTGCCACTGAGTACATTAAGTGATTTTTAATGTCTAGTAATTTTTTCAGTGATAGGGAAACTATATCAGAGTTTGAAGATGGGACATTTATTGTACTTAACTAAAAGTTTTTCTTATAACATGGACTCTAGATAGGGTATGTCATATCTGCAGGGTGTCTATGTTTTAGACATTTTAAAGACATTTTATTTGTATAGCCAATATAGTGTTTGAGTGGAATTCTCTTTGATGCAATGTTTTTCCTTCCAGACCAGAATCCGTAGAAGCTAGCCCTGTGGTAGTTGAGAAATCCAACAGTTATCCCCACCAGTTATATACCAGCAGCTCACATCATTCACACAGTTACATTGGTTTGCCCTATGCGGTAAGTGTCAAACATTTCTTTGGAAGGTTTTTTTATATCTGTATATAAATCTGTATTTTTTACATCTAAAAGTTGAAAGTTGATGTATGTGGTGTTATGCCTAAAACTGAATATTTAAAATGCAGACTTTTTATACTATCTAAACAATTAGGTATATAATTTGTAGTTTAATTTGTCATTGATCTAATTATATTTATTCAAGGGATTAAAATTCTATAAGAGGAATTCCTTAGAAATTTTTATAGTATTATTATTTTGCTTTTTATGCTTTTACTAGTTAAGTGTTATAATTCTTTACCTTCTCTATAAAAAGACTGTAGGTAGAATTATACTATCTACTGTTGATTTTAAATTATATAGTAATTTATATGATAAATTATATAGTTACCACTGATTTAGCTCTTATATGTCAAGCTCTGTGCTGAGCTTGACATATATATATATTTTTTGATATATATATATATATATATTAGCTTGACTAATATGTATTTTTACATATATTATCTAATTTTCAAAAACAACCTCATAGGTATAATTTTCATCCCCATTTCATAGCTGAGAAAATGAAAGCTTATCTAAGTTAACTTATCGAGTGTTGCATAGCTAGTAAGAGGCAGAGTATAGACTGAAACAGCTGCAGAACTGAACACATTTGTGGTATTATCGAGTTGCCATTATCAGAAATTTTTAGAACAGTCTTTTGGACTGGTGGGATGATTTGGGAGAATGGCATTGAAACATGTATAATATCATATATGAAACGAGTCGCCAGTCCAGGTTCAACGCACAATACTGGATGCTTGGGGCTGGTGCACTGCGACGACCCAGAGGGATGGTACGGGGAGGGAGGAGGGTTCAGGATGGGGAACACATGTATATCTGTGGCGGATGCATGTTGATATATGGCAAAAACAATACAATATTGTAAAGTTAAAAAACAAAATAAAATATAAAAAAAAAAGAAATTTTTACCACTTGGACCAGAATAAAAAATACCCAAACTTTAAAAATCCCTATTGTATACTGTCTAGTGACAATATGTCTTTTGTAATTGTTTTTGTTATTCTTTGGCCTCTATTTTCTAAGGGTTTTGTGTTTATTTTTTTTAACCATCACTATTCTCACATCTTGTATTGTGAAGATGACCAAGGTTGTAGGTAGATATTTTCATTTATTATGGTTTAAAATTTAGTTTCAGCAAGTCACTATTTTAAAGATATTAAGGAAGAAATGGGCCAATCTCATCTCTCTCAAATAGGTTAAAGACTGAATTTTATTTACGTTGCTTAGATCATACTGTTACTGAAATTACATTGTGCTGTGTTTGTGTTTAATTATCCAGGACCATAATTATGGTGCTCGTCCTCCTCCAACACCTCCAGCTTCCCCTCCTCCATCAGTTCTTATTAGCAAAAATGAAGTAAGCATCTTTACCACTCCTAATTTTGATGAAACTTCCAGTGCTACTACAATCAGCACATCTGAGGATGGAAGTTATGGTACTGATGTAACCAGGTGCATATGTGGTTTTACACATGATGATGGATACATGATCTGTTGTGACAAATGCAGGTAAAATATTTCATGCTGTTTGCTTGTTTTCTTGAATGCTCCTAATGTTTGTGATTGTTAATGTTGGAAAAGATAATTAAAGTTGCTTTGAAAGGAACTGATAAATGAATTTTTAAAGTGATCCTTCTGCTACTATCATTGCAATCTGTTTTGCTCCTAGAAAGTGCCCCTATGGGAAAGAAAGAAAGAAAGAAAAAAAAAACTATCTTAAGAGTTTTTTTGGAAATCCTTGTTAATTGAGTAATAGGCAGTCAGTTCTAAACTGTATACAGAATCACACCTCTCTTTTCACTCATTCAATAGTAATACACTACATAAAGTAGACAAGATACAAATGAGAGGAGAATTGAGTCCTGTGTATTTCCTTTGGAATTATTTGTGCTGTATAGTCAACTGTGATTTTCCAGTTTGGGGGAATTATACATTTGATTGATGTTTGTTTGACCTGACTCTCTCACCTCCTTTTGACTTGAACCTTGCAGCACTCTGGAGTCTCCTTGAACCAGAACCACAGTCTCCCCTCCCCCAACCCTGGTTCAACCACCAAGAAAGGCCTCCTCCCCTAGAGAAGGTGTGATTGGGACAGAAAGTGGGGTTTTGTTTTCTTTCTTTATCTTTTTTTCTGGTGGGAGGGAGTTGGGGAGGATGGAGAGGGAATAGTAGGATTTCAACCTGAAAGTTACTGAGTCCATCCCCTGCATAGGCTGGGAAGCAGAGAGTATTTAAGCAGTATTTAAGCACTGTAGGGGGTAAGAAAGTTTGATAGTTTTCAGAATATCCTGGATCTGGTCCTTAAGGCATAGCTTCATTATTTTATTTGAAATAGTATTCATATTTGAATGTGAGTATAATATTTGGCCTTGTTGAGCCAAATATAAATTACTTTGCATTATTTGTAATCTGTTCCCATCTGTTAAGTTAGGTGATTAGGAGTGAGATGTAATTGATACAAACATGCAGTTAGGGTTATATTTCAAAAAGGTGCCAAAAATGGGGAAAATTAGTCTTAAGTGAAATGTGAAATTTGATGTTATTTTTATGGAAAGTTGTAATATTAATACTTTGAGTTAATTTTAATAATAAAACTATATTGTGATACTTTTTCAAATTAACAACTAAACTTATGGTACATACTATTACCATGAGCAATCACCTCAGTAAGTTAATTCAGGAGGTAAATTTAAAATCAAAGAACATAACTTCACTGGTAACTTGTTTTCCTCATTATTTTTTAATTAGCAACTCTCAATTCATATTTTAACCAATCATATAAAATATCTCATAGCTGATTTTTGTCTTATGTGATAAATTATATACCATTTGACAGTATTTTTATTCTAATGCATAATCTAAAGTGTTTTTCTTTTGATTAATTGCAATGATCTATATATAATATATATCTATTAGAAAATAGTGAAATAGTTCTTAGGATTTATACCTATCTACAAACTCTTGAAGGACCAGTTCACATATATTGGATTATTCAGGGTATTTGCTTTTTAGCAACTGGTCTATTTGTTATGAATTTTTTGTTATTCTACTTTTCTACTGCTTAACCTGGAGTATAATATATACTACCAGGCTTAATCTTTTTTCCTCTATTCTTGTTTTACATTGGCTCTATGTATTTTCATGTACCTGCTGCCCATACTCTCTTTCAAGTTTGCCAACTAGAGCTCTGATATTTATTCATTTCCTAGTTTTATTTCTTCTATTGTCTCCATGACACAATTACTTACCCCCCAAATTTAACATAATTTGTTATCCTAACTCTCATCAAGTGCTTTGCTTTTCTTTTAAACTTTTTTCCCCTATCATCTTTGATATATAGACAGTTATCTTTACATTCTACCAATTCTTGTCCCAACATCCTCAGTTAAGAAAGAGCAAGATCATAGCAGTTAACTTAGTAGCTTTTATGTATAAATTATATATATTAAAAGTAGCTCATTACTGTATAAGGAATAAGATTATTTTTAGAACAGGCATATATATCAGCTATAGACCAATTAAAGTTTTGGCCATAAAATAGCCTCAAACTTGAGAAGTTTGCCTCAAGCTGCTCCATGTATTACTCTTAAAAATAGAGTTCATAATAAATTTAGTCTCGATCTTCATGGAATGACTCTTGGATTCTTTAACTTCATCTTCTCTGCCATCATTCTAGTTCTTTCGGTTCTTTAACTTAGATCTGGAATGTTGGAAAAGCCTTTTAGTTGATTTTTATACTTTCAGTTTTTTAAATTTTTTTGAATACTATATACCATCAAAACAACCTCTGGTTGTTACCTGTTGCCAGTTAGAGGAGTGCTACACACACTTTGACATTCCAGGTTCTATATACTGTAAATACACTTTACTAATTGAATTTTATTCCCCTCTGTTTCTCAAAACGAACATTCTTCAAATACATTAACTGCCTCTGACTGTTGCTCTCTATATCCATCTACTTGAGAAAATGTTGCTATGTGACATTTCTGTCTTCATAATTTCCCATGTGAGGTTCTCTTCAAGTCCCATTATTCTCCAGGATGCTTTTCCCATTAATACCAAATAGTGTGGATATCTGCAGCTTGTGATTTGTAATTAAATATGTACCTTTTACATTTTAATATTATATTTGCTTTAGAAATTTGTATCATGTAGATGATATCCCATATTTGTCCTCTTACTTTTACATCTCAAAGTTTTATCTTCCCGAGGACATATTTCTATGAATTCTTCACATTACCTTTTATACTACTAAACTCAAAATAGGCACTTATTAAGTGATAGTTAAATAGAATGTCAAATCTTAATTTAAGTATGATTTTAATAATATTTTGTATGTTCTGCTTTTTTTCCCCCCTTCCTTTTTAAAGTGTTTGGCAACATATTGACTGCATGGGGATTGACAGGCAGCATATTCCTGATACATATCTTTGTGAACGTTGTCAGCCTAGGTAAGTTGTGCATGTAGTAAAACTGCCAGTAATTTTACCGAGGTAATCTTTAGTTACTAGAAGTTTATATATGAATTCTAGATTAAGCAATTAGTGGATACTGTGTTAATATGGGCTTCATTTTTATGATTTGGGGTTTTGTTTGTTTTCATTCTGACATCCCTAAAATCAGGAAGAATCTTTCCATTGATAATGTGTCATGGTTTATTTTCTATCTAGGGTTTTTAATAATGCATAAAATCCTAGTGCATTTTCTAAGTGACATCTTTTTTCAGTGGACTGCACATTATGTTAAAAAGTTATTACAATGGCCTTCCCTTCTAATACACAGTTTTGTAGGGCTTATACTATTATTCCACCTATTGGCAATAATGTGTTTTCTTGCCGTTTCTTTTTCTGTGTTTTTAAAAAATCTTTTTAAATGGACATTTCAAACCTATATAAAAGTACTGGTATAAGGAACCCACATGTTTCTACCACCCTGCTTCAAAAGTTCTCAATAATCTTTTCATTTACACTGCTGTGAATTTTTCTCCTTCATGTATTTTAATGCAAATCTCAACTGTATTATTCCATTCATATGTATCCGTATATATATTTAAGTATACATATATTTCTGTTTATATATTTCAGTATGTATCGATAAAAGAATTCTTAACAAAAATCTGTAATCACAAAACGATTAGTATACTTGCAACAAAATCTGCTACATTTAACCACTTTTTATTTTTATTTATTTTTTTTTTACTCAAATAAGTCTCAAGTTTTATTAAGATCTTCTATAAACACATCTATTTGCTACTGAAAACTGAAACAGCACATCAAAAAATTTTATTACTATTTAACACACTAATAATGCTCTGGCCAAACCAGACAATGTTATCTTTACATTCCTTCCCAAGTTAATTTGTTTCAAATTCTTGATATTGAGTTTCAACTTCAGGGTTAAGAAACAGGCAATACCTGAGACTTAATTAGTACTTCATGGTGTCAGATCAAAGTGGAATTAGTGTGTATTCAAGTCATTTCAATTCCAAGCTACATATAGATTCCTCATAAGTTAAAACTGTATTAAGGTAGAAAAGAGATGCAAGTGAAAAAGACAAACTTAGAATAAATATTATACTTACCTGGCAGGGGAGATACCATGATCACTTTTTATTTTTAAACATTATTTATTTATTTATTTTTGGCTATTCTGGGTCTTCATTGCTGCATAGGCTTTTCTCTAGTTGAGGTGAGCAGAGGCTTCTCTTCAGTTGCAGTGTGGAGGCTTCTTTTGTTGGGAGCACAGGCTCTAGGGCGTCAGGGCTTCAGTAGTTGTGGCACATGAGCTCAGTAGTTGCAGCGCGAGGACTCTGGAACTCAGGCTGAATAGTTGTGGCACATGGGCTTCGTTGCTCTGCAGCTTGTAGGCTCTTCCCAGATCAGAGATCAAACCTGTGTCCTCTGCCTTGGCAGGCGGATTCTTTACCACTGGACCACTAGGGAAGCTCCCATTCATGCTCGTGCTTAGTCGTGTCTGACTCTTTGTGACCCATTGGACTGTAGCCCACCAGTCTCCTCTGTCCATGAGACTCTACAGGCAAGGATACTGGAGTGAGTTGCCATTTCTTTCTCCAGGAAATCTTCCCAACCCAGGAATTGAACCCGAGTCTCCTGTTTTTACTGCATTGCAGGCAGATTCTTTAGCCACTGAGCCCTCAGGAAAGGCCCCAGCCTTTCTTAAAGTATTGATCGTTGATATACATCTCTTTTAAGTCTCTAGTAATCTAAACCTATACTCTTTACCCCACCAACCTCAATCTCCTTTGCAGTTTGTTTCTTTAAGGGAATGAATTGTTTATCCTGGTGAGTTTACCAATTCCATTTTCATGATTTAACAGTTTTCTCTCTATATTTCTGTAAATAGTGTGTGATTAGATTTAGATCCCCCTCCTTTTTTGGGGGTAAGACATAGACATAGACTGTATTCTATCAGGTGACACGTAATATATGAATGGGACCCATTGATAGTCATTTTTAAGATCTATTAATTTATTAGGGGTTGGTTGCAAATTAAGTGATGTGTTAATTCTGTTGCTTATCACTTATTAGCTGGACTGTTTCTGTAGAACTTCCCCGTATTAACTGTTCCGTTCTTTTATATTTTACTGAGGAATGGCAGGATAAATGCTTGTTGATTTGTAGTGTTTATCTGTTTTTAGAATAATGAAAAGAATTTTAAGAAGTCAGGGGTTTAAACATATTGAGTATCAGCATATTGCAGTTATCAGCATGACAAGATATCTCAGGCTTATTTATACTTCTGTGCCCCAAGCTCAGAATAGGTTTTCAAGACCAGAATCTGAGAGCTAGTAATGTTCCTTCCTACTGGTCTTCTCAGTGTTCCTATGTCTTTTTAGTAGACGAAGCTAGTCTACTATAAGTTTTGTCTGTTTATTTTTAAGATAAAATACAGGTGCTTATATTGATAATTGCAATTTAAATTTAGGGATACAGTTGACCCTTGAACAGCATGGATTTGAACTATGCATGCCCACTTATGTGTGAATTTTTTTCAATAGTAAGTACTACAAAACTACACACGCTGCATTTTAGCACCCCTAACCCTCTCGTTGTTCAGGGGTCAACTGTACAAGGTTTTCATCTTACTGTTTCTATATTCCATCTGTGTCTCCTTCTATGCTAGTTTTCAACAATGCAGTCAGGAGTGTAATTAGAGTATCACATAATTTTCTCAACTGCTTAATCGCATAGAAGAATATAACAGTTTCAGAGTAACAGTACCAACATTATCACCAACAATATGATTATATAAAAAGTTTATAACTTTTTTCCCCCTTTAGATATTTTCCATAGGGATGTATAGTTAATTTATTGTGTTTAAGTTCTTTTGAAAGAATTTTACTGTTTACACACTACACACTTCAGGCTTTGGTTGTTTTATTTTTGATTTTTTAAAAGTTAACCTTTTCAAGTAATGTAGATTCACATGCATTTGTGAAATAATACAGAGATCCTTTGCGTCCTTTATTCAATTTCTCCCAGTGGTAACATCTTGAAAAACTGTTAATACAATATCACAGGCAGTATACTACATTGGTATAGTCAGGATACAAAAAATTTCAATCACGAAGATGCCTCATGTTGCCTTTCTAGACGTATCCACCTCTTTCCACTCCGATCTTTGACCCTTGGCAACCACTAATCTATCTATAGTCTATTCCAGTAATTCTGTCATTTAAAGACAGAAATGAAATTACACAATATGTGACCTCTTGGGATTGGCTTTTTTTTTTTAACTGAGCAAAATTCCCTGGAAAACCAGCTAATTTGTGGCATGTTATCAGTATTTTGTGGTTTTTTTTTTTCCTTTTTCAGATTAGTGTTATATGGTATATATGTACCAGAGTTTGTTTAACCACCCACTGAAGGACATTTGGGTCATTTCCACTTTTTTGGCTATTACAAATAAAGTTGCTATGAACATTTGTGTACAGGTTGGGGTGTGAACCTAAGGTTTGCTTGCTCTGGTATATGCCCAAGAGTGCAGTTGCTTGATCATTTGGTAGTTGCATGTTTGCTGTTGTTGTTTAGTTGCTCAGTCGTGTCCAGCTCTTTTACGACCCTGGACTGTATCCCATCAGGCTCCTTTGTCCATGGGATTTCCCAGACAAGAACCCTGGAGTGGATTGCTATTTCCTTCTCCAGGGGATCTTCCCAACCCAGGGACTGAAACCCCATCTCCTTCACTGCGGGAGAGTTCTTTACCACTGGGCCACTTGCAAAGCCCCAGTTGCATGTTTAGTTTTATAAGAAATTGTCACGTTGTCATGCAGCAGAAACCAGCACAACATTGTAAAACAGATATCCTCCAATTAAAAATAACTTTTCAAAAAAGTGTCAAATTATTTTGCAGAGTAGTTGTATCAGTTTACTTCCTATGAGAAATGGATGAGTAATAATTTTATTTTTAAGAATTACTTTTTATATCTTACTTGTATAGTCATATGCTTATTTAGTTATGTAAGAAGTAGTCCCATCATTCCTGTTCCTTTGACTTTGAAAGTAACAATTTTTAAAAAAATCAATTATTCCTTCCAATTTTTGTTATACTAGAAATAGATATGCACATGGTGGTGGTTTAGTCACTAAGTCATGTCCAACTCTTGTGATCTCATGGACTGTAGCCCACCAGGCTCCTCTGTCCATGGGATTTCCCAGGCAAGAATACTGAATTGGGTTGCCATTTCCTTCTCCAGGGGATCTTCCTGACACAGGGATCAAACCCAGGTCTGTTGCATTGTAGGCGGATTCTTTACCCACTGGGCCACCAGGGAAGTACGGATATGAACATGTATATTTGTATTCCCCTCCTTACTTAGATAAGCAGTGGCACATAGAGTTTTTGCCACAGTAGTTTTTTGTCTTAAAAATTTGTTCTGAAGATCACTTCATGTTAATAATATAGAAATTAACTTCTTCCTATAACTCAAGATGCTCCATCTTTTACATGTTGTATACTTTAGCCCTTTGAGTGGACCTTTGAGTTGTTTCCAGTCTTTTGTAATTGCAAATAGAAGTGAGATTGTTCAGTAAAAGGGTAAGTGTATGTGTAAAATTTTGTCTGATACCACCAAATTCCCCTCCAGTAGGAACTGTTCAATTTTGAATCTCCACCAGTCATGGATAAGCGTGCCTATTTTCCCCCGCCTCACAACAGAGTTTTTGATAGACTTGGATTTTTGCTGATTTAACTAAATGAGAAATGGTAATCTCACTGTGATACTTTTCATTGCTTATGAGTGAGGTTTTTCTATGTGACTTTGTTTCACCTTTAATAGTTACTAGCCTTTTGCCAGAGGAGAAGGCAATGGCACCCTACTCTAGTACTCTTGCCTGGAGAGTCCCATGCATGGAGGAGCCTGGTGGGCTGCAGTCCATGGGGTCGCTAGGAGTCGGACACGGCTGAGCGACTTCACTTTCACTTTTCACTTTCATGCATTGGAGAAGGAAATGGCAACTCACTCCAGTGTTCTTGCCTGGAGAATCCCAGGGACGGGGGAGCCTGGTGGGCTGCCGTCTCTGGGGTCACACAGAGTCGGACACGACTGAAGTGACTTAGCAGCAGCAGCAGCAGCCTTTTGCCAGAGAGTTTTTTTTTTTTTTTAACATATTAGACTCTTTTATTTTTAATCATGAGGTAAATATCTACTGATGAATTCAGTAAGAGTTAGTTAAAAACTGACCATTAATGAGGATAGTCACGTCAGCAATAACTGGCTGTCATTCTGTGATAACTAGAGTTATCAGTAATGCTAGGATAGTTTTGACCTACTAGACATTAAGGCAAGTCTGAGTAGCAGGTACTTCAGTCTAAAGCCCTTATTCTCCCAAATAACTGTATCTAGGTATCTGACCTTTAGACTAATAAGTTTAGACAGGGAAAATGTTGCAAGGGTGGTGAGGGGGGCAAATAAAACAATTACTATGGATGTTCTAGTTCATGAGTGGAGGCTGGAACAGGTTAATAAAATATTTTAGTTGTTAAATATTTAGTGTTTATCATTTCAAAAATGGAAATAATTTAGGCAGATAGTAATAGTGCAATAATTATATTACCATTTCCCCCTAAACTTCTGCTTTTAAATATTCAGTTTGGGAAAAAGTAGGGCTTCCCTGGTGGCTCAGATGGTAAAGAATCAGCCTGCAATAACGGAGACCTGGGTTCAGTCCCAGAATTGGGAAGATCCCTTGGGGGAGGGCATGGCAACTCACTCCAGTATTCTTGCCTGGAGAATCCCCAAGGACGGAGGAGTCTGGTTTTCTAAGTAAAAAATTGTTTTCTTAACAGAGTCAGTTAATTGGCATCTACTGCTAATTATGCTAATCAAATCTAAACTGCAAGGCAAGTGATAGTACACATAATTTATGTTGTTCGTTTTTCAATAAGAATACTAGAGAAATCATAAAGTTTTTATCACATTTAAAACAGATCTGCTTTGTATCTAAGTTTATGAAAGCTTGATAAATATGTTAATATTTTAATTATAGGAGTTTGGATAAAGAGAGGGCGGTGCTACTACAACGCCGGAAAAGGGAAAATATGTCAGGTAGGTAAAAAGGATCTATAGTAAATGAACTTTAGTATGACTGAGAGAATAAGTGGCCTGCGTGTTTTTAGTCAGATATAAACCCCTGGCTAATGAACATTGGTTATATGTATAATTTACTATCTCAGGTATACATTTTAAATATTCTTTTTTATAGATTTTATAGAACAGTAGTATTTAGTTTAGAATATATGGAAAACAAAATTAAAATTTAAAATCATATTTTCGTGCACATAGATAACCTTTTGGTTTAAAGAAGTAAAATATGTTTGTTCTTTAGAAAGATGGCGATCCATTAGTTGATCACGTGGAATAGTATATATTTTATTTTTAGGAATAGGATTTAAAGGTGTAACATATGCTAAACTTTCACTGCGGCTTTTAAAACATGTTGACACCAATACAAGTGGTTTTGAATAATGATAAGTTTTTTGAATTGTTTGATGAATATTTAAATTGTTTCTAGCATTTTTGTTTTGTCTTGTTTTTGTTATTACAAATAGGAAGGTCAGTGAAACCCTTTTAGATAGTGTTTTTTGCTTTTTTTTGTACGTGTCCCATTTTATCTTTGGATAGATCCTAGATATGGGGTTGCTGGGTGAAAAGGGTAAGTGTATATAGAAATTTGCTAGATATGGCTCAGTTAATTCCCCTTCATAAAGAAGTTTTAATTACAGACACTGGCAATGTTTGTAGGTGTCTGTTTCCCATGGTCACACCATCTGAGTACCTTGTCAGATTTTGTATCCTTTCTAGATTAATGTATAAGAAATATATTTGTAATTTGCATTTAAATGTGTCTTACTATGAGTGAGGAAGTGGGGGAAAAACTTTTATTCTTCAGAAAGATAGAGACATAATAGTTTGTTATGTAGAATGTTATTTTATTGTTTGAAATAGAAATATTATTTATGCAATAATTTTTATTTTGCCTTGGAAGATGGTGATACCAGTGCAACTGAGAGTGGTGATGAGGTTCCTGTGGAATTATATACTGCATTTCAGCATACCCCAACATCGATTACTTTAACTGCTTCAAGGGTTTCTAAGGTTAATGATAAAAGAAGGAAAAAAAGTGGGGAGAAAGAACAAAATATTTCAAAATGTAAAAAAGTAAGTTTTTCCTGTTATGAAGATGACTAGAAGGGAAGTGACAGTTTTACAGGAAAGACAGGAGAATTATGGATAGTATTAATAGCTAGAAAAGGTAGCAGGATCTAAGTTTAATTAAAAAAACATTAAAAATTTTTAATGTGTTTTATAGATTGAAATGGAGTGGAGAAAAATGTTTGCAAACTGCTTTGAAATCATCACTGTGATGAGACTAGTTATAAAAATGCAAAAGATAAAGTAAGATTTAGTGAAGGTTGCTGTTCTATAAAACAGAAATAAGAGTGCTAAATTTTTAGTAGCTTATAAATGGGTAGAGGTTTGTAGCTGTTTGTTTCTGAATCATGTTTAATCATTTTAATAAGGCTACATACACATTTGTTGAGTTTCTTACTATCTAGATTTTTCTCACTTAAATTTTTGTATTAAAATACAGAAAACTGTAAAGAGTGAAATTATACCTAGATATAAAATGAAGTTTTACCCCCAGAAAACATTGTTTTTTTTGGAGTAATTCTTCATGATATTTGATTACTTAATAGGCAGCATGTACTTTTAAATACATTTTTCCATTTTCTAATTTCACCTTCCTATTTAAAGTAAGTCTTGATGCTAATAGTCTTCACATATATGTCTCTCTAATTTTGCTTCTCTATACAACTATAACCAAATTCTACCTCTGTTTTCTGACATGTTATCTTTACTTACACTGTTCCCTTCATTACTAGACTATTCTTTTCTCCATCTTTATCTTTTAAACTCCTATTCTACTTTGAGGCCCATCTGAAGCACTTCTTTTTCAATGAAATTTGCTTTTCTCCTATCAAATATGATCATCTTTCTTTGTATTTCACCATAGCACTTGAACCTGTTATTATAGCACTTAATCACATTCTGCTTTATTTCATTGTTACTTTCCTCATCTCAGAGTGTAATGTACAGAGGAAGAGATCATCTATTAAGTGCATTTTACAATTTAGGAAGTCATGTTTAGGTGTTAACGGTTTTTTTCTCTCATGTTGAGTTAGTAATACTTCATAAGGATTAGGAAAAAAAAAATCTAAGAACTGGGCGTAAAGATCTAGTTTGCTTTGCTGTTATGTTTTTACTACTGTTGGGGCAGTATGTAGTTAAAAATACATAGCAAAAAGATGCATCTAATTTTGCTTTTTATTCAACCTGTTGTTGTGGCTGATTGTTAAAAATTTGAATGGAGTTCACAGTGGACATTCTGGACAGATGACTTTTTAAAAATACTCATAAACACCTAGTAAGGTGTTGCTGGTTGCTGTTTTAGCAATTCAGAGCTTTGACATAAAGTGTTAACACTGTTAAAGACATAGATTGTGTATTGTGACCCATATATTAGGAGTTTTAAAACTTTATTGTTAAAATTTTCCAGTTTTACTTGAATTTTTTAAACTTGATATTTTTTCATAAAATGATTGTCAGCACATATTAACTTATGAATGTTCTTTTATTATTTTCTTTCAGTGTTTCCTCTGTAAACCAAACTTGTATCTTCTTTCATCATACTTCAGATTTTTCTTTTGTTTCAGCTGCACAGCCATTATGCAGGTTTAAAATCTGTAAATCATCTTCAGTCTTTGATATTCACTATTGATTTTTCCTTTGGAATGTCTCTTCTCTGTTTTCTTATTTTTCTTCATTTTTGCTTCTACAAACCCAGTATGCCCTGATAGTAGTATAGTAATACCTTCTTTAATTTCTCCAACTTTATCCTCTTTCCACTTCAGTCACTCTGCACTTGGTTATGACATTTTCTGCAAATATTGTTTTATATCACTTCTCTGCATGCTAAGTCACTTCAGTTGTGTCCAAGTCTTTGCAACCCTATGGACCATAGTCTGCCAGACTCCTCTGTCCATGGGATTTCCCAGGCAAGAATACTTGAGTGGGTTGTCATTTCCTTCTCCAGGGGATCTTCTCAAGCCAGGGATCAAACCTGTGTCTCTTATGCCCCTTGCATTGGCAGGCGGGTTCTTAGCGTCGCCTGGGAAGCCCTTCCCTGTTGAGAGGTATTTCATAGATTCCTCCATCATAATGAAGAACTTAAAGTATTTAAGCCAGAATCTTAAAATCTGACTGACTTTCATGACCTAATTTTACATTTTTTTAACCAGTCTTATGTCATACTGTTTTTAGTAGGTACAAGTGTGGTATGCTAGTTTTTTTTTTTTTTTAATGCAACATATTTTTGCTTATTGCATGCCTTCTTTCTTATTTCTTTAGTACCAGAATTGTGTTCAGTTTCCCACATGGCTGAACAAATCCATTTTCTGTGTTCCTGGTTCTTTTTCCATATTTTATGTGAAGATTCTTTGCTGCTCTTACTGCTGCTGCTTCTCTTCCTCCTCCTCCTCTCTTTTAACAAAACTTGCTCTCTTCCAACAGACAGTCTACACACAAACTTGGAACTTAAATTTGGAACTATAGTGCTTACTCTAGGTTTAATGTTTGTTAATCTCTTTAAATACAGAGTTAATCTCTCTAAATATACTCACTTTGTGGAGTGGAGTGGTGAAGTGAGTCTTAAATTCCACTTTAGAATGTGGCTGAATAGAGAGTTCCCATTAAATATTTGTTAAGTACAATTCTGTTTACCACATTGCTTATTATTTGAGTCCCAATAGGTGCTCAAATACTACTTGCTAGTTGACCTAGAAAATTAAAGTAATAACAAAATTGTTTTATCCCCACGCCAAATCTTGGCTCATGACTTAAAACTACTATAATATTTTTAATACCTTCCAACTTTTATCAGGTGTTTTTCCATGATTGTATTTTAATATTGAGCAAATAGAAAATTTAGACATTTTCTTAGCATTATATGCATACATATTTTCATGTTTTTGCATTGTCTGTATTTATTTTTAATAGTTTAGTGTTCTAGTAGATGATTTTACTTCAGTATTCCCTTAGTTCTGACTATATTGGTTTTTACCATATTTTGTGTAATTTATGCAATTTCAAAAAAAAGCTTGAGTGAGATCATTCTTAAATATTAATTTATCCAGTTTTTAAAGATCTAACTCAGAATTCTGTGTTATTTCAGGCCTTTCGTGAAGGATCTAGGAAATCATCAAGAGTTAAGGTAAACACATTGAATCTAAGCCCTTACTATCAATTGTCAAGTATCTAACAACTTACTAAGTGGTTGCTTGGTCATAATCTTTCATTAATGCTCTCTGCATTCTGTGTCATTTCATTGCTTATTATCTTTATGAAATAAAGTGGGAAGAAGTGGGACCATAGAGAATTCTAATTGGACTAATATATACCATTCTTAGAGTTTATTAACACTGTTAATATTAAACAAGAGGAGATAACATAAATGATTTCTAATATTGATTCATTTTTCATTTATCATTGTATTCCATGTCTCTAGTGCCACTTTTTATAGTATACTAGACATATAAATGCAAAATCACACTTGAAATTTGAAATTTTGCTCTTCTACATAGTTTGAATTCTAGGGATTTAGTCAAGTCAATAGTTATAAAATACTTTGAAATCACCATAGACTCACCATGTAAGTACAAACTTGTTACTTGTACCTTGAATAATTAGTATACATCCTTAATTTTGTAGATGCCAGGATTGCTGAGAGAAGCAAGCCCTGCCCCTCAAACCCCAACCCTCCCACCCTCCTCCAACTCTGCCTTCCCTTAAAAGATAGGTTTGTGTTGGATGATACAGATCAGCTACACAGTGTTACTCTTAGGTTTCTAGGATAGGTAGTAAAGGAGAATAAGTGTCTCAAGTTGGCAGGTATTAAAATGGGATGTGGGAATAATATTAAAATGTATCTGTTGTCCCCATAGTATAAAGTATAATAATTAATTATCCCACATTCCTGAAAAACAGATCATTAAGTAGCTGTCAAATGATTATTCTTTCTTAAGAATGTTAATACATGGTGTTGTTCAACATACTGCAAGTCCAAAGTCTTATAAAATGTTCTTTATATGTTAAAGTTGGGTATTTTATGTTTACCATGTTAAATTTGTATTTATGGTATTTTTTATGATGCCAGAGTAAAGAGATCTGGAAAAGGGTTTTATATTAAACTCTTGGATCTATTGATCCTTCAGTGGTTTTCCTTTCTTTCCATTTTATCTAATCTGAATATCAGACTTAATGAGGAAGGAGCATCTTTACTTAACTGAAATATGTTTTCATTTATTGTGTAAGGAAGTGACTAAGAAATTAAAACTTTAAAAATGCTTTGTGCATCTTTGAAAATCTTTTCCTTTTCAAGGAAGATGTCTGTTTATGATCATAACATTTCCAGTAAGTGATTCTGTCATACATGAAAGAAGTTTAAGAGATACAGAAGAGCTCTGATCCACTTCTGTAGAGGAATTTTTTGTTTTGTTTTTTTTTAAAAGGGGAACAGAAAAGAAAATTTAAATGGACTAGATTTCTTTAATAAAGGTGATAAAAATCTTAATATGTAGTGTCATGTAAGAGAAAGACAGATATCATTGTTATCACATATGGAATCTAAACAATATGAATAAATACAACAAAATGGAAACAGACTTACAGAGAACAAACACATGGTTACCAGTGGGAGAAGAGGGGATAAGGGTAAGATGAGGGTTAGAGGATTAAGAGTTACAAACTACTGTGTATGGAATAAATAATCTACAAGGATAATAAGAAGCACAGGGGATATAGCCACTATTATATAATAACTTTAAGTGAAGTATAATCTATAAAAATTTTGAACCACTGACATACACCTCAAACTAATATAATATTGTAAATCAACTGTACCTCTATGAATAAATAATGGGTAGTTAAAAAAAAGTGCTTGTAGACTTGTCTATATAATATATGAAAAACATTTTTGTATTACATAAACTATATTCACTGTGAAAAACTCTGAAAAATAAATAAAAATAAAGGCCAAAATATGTAATGTTTCATATTTGTATAAAAATCTATTATTTATCAAGTGATCAGTTATTAATGTGGAATACGTGAGCCCATAAAATATCAATTAGTAAAATAAACCTACTATCAAGTAGCTGGACAACTTACTATAGTTTGTTTCATTATAGAGGAGATACTTTTTGTGATAGTTTACTTACTTATACGTAAGGTGGACTGATGGTAAATTTTAGTTAAGTGTTAACTGTACACATGTACATGTTTAACAGCATATATAAAAATTTTCTTGAAATCTTTACGTGATTTTAAAATTTCATACTTACATCAAGTTGTACACATTATGGAAATTATCTTCTCATAAAGATGTTCAGTTCTGTAGAAATCAGAACAGCATTTACAAACAGCTTAATTGAAACTTTGTGTTAAGTCCATTATAAATTCACTATAAATTTGAATTATACTATCAGTAAGATACAATATATGTTTTTGTTATCTGCATTAATTCATTTTCATCCTGAGATTACAAATAACTGAGGGAGTCTGGCTTTAATAAATTTTAAAAATATGTGGTAATTATGCCTTTCTATAAATTTTATTCCAGCGAGAAAAGGGATTCCCTTTTTGTTTCATAAAACCTATTGAGAGGTTGTAACTTTTCACTACTTTGCATTTAGCATCCTTTTTTTTTTTTTATTGGAGTATTGTTTTACTGTGGTGTGCTTCTGCTATACAGCAAAGTGAATCAGTTTTACATATACATATATACACTCTTTTTTAGATTCTTTTCCCATATAGGTCATTAGTATTGAGTAGAGTTCCCAGAGTATTGAATATTGAATAGGTCCTTCTTAGTTATCTATTTTATATTAGTATATATGTCAATCCCAATCTTGCAATTTATTCCTCCCCTGACCCTTTCACCCTTGGTAACCATAAATTTGTTTTCTACATCTGTGACTCTATTTCTGTTTTATAAATAAATTCATTTGTACCATTTTTTAAGATTCCACATATAAGTGATATCATCATAATTGTCTTTCTCTTTTTTGCTCAGTCTGACAGTCTCTCCATCCATCCATGTTGCTGCAAATGGCATTATATTTTGTTATTTTTAGGGCTGAGTAATGTTTCATTTAATATATGTACCACATCTTCTTTATCCATTCATTTGTAGATAATAGACATTTAGGTTGTCCATTCCTGGATATTGTGTATAGTGCTGCAGTGAACAATGGGGTGCCTGTATCTTTTTGGATTATGGTTTTCTCTGGACATATGCCCAGGAGTGGGACTGCTGAATCGTATGGTAGCTCTATTTTTACTTTTTACAGAATGTCCATACTGTTCTCAATAGCGGCTGTAGTAATTACATCTCCACCAACAGGATTGGAGGACTCCGTTTTCTCCACACCCTGTCCAGCATTTATTGTTTGTAGACTTTTTGACTATGGCCTTTCAGACCAGTGTGAGGTGATAACCTCATTTGATTTGCATTTCTCTAATGATTAGTGATGTTGAACATCTTTTCACGTTCTTTTTGGCCATCTGTATGTCTTCTTTGGAGACATGTCTATTTAGATCTTCTGCCCATTTTTTATTTTTATTTTTTTCAATTGAGCTGCATAAGCTGTTTGTTTATTTTGGAGATTAATCCCTTGTTAGTCACTTCATTTGTAAGTATTTTCTCCCATTCTATAGGTTGTCTTTTTTATTTTGTTTATGGTTTTCTTTGGTGCGCAAAAGCATTTAAATTCAGTTAGGTTCAGTTTTTAAAATTTTCATTACTTTAGGAAGTGGATCAAAAAAGATATTGCTGTGGTATAGCATTTAGCATTCTTAAGGAAATGGCACCCCACTCCAGTATTCTTGCCTGGAGAATCCCATGGACGGAGGAGCTTGGTGGGCTACAGTCCGTGGGTCGCAAAGAGTCGGACACGACTGAGTGACTTCACTTTCACTTTTCTTTCACTTTCAAACCTTTTAAAAGGGGATATGGAGGGGGGCAAGCACTTAAGCTTAAAGGTCCTTGTTCCCACTGTGTGAGACATTTTATTCTCATGTAAAATTTATCATGTGGACAGTTCATTATAGATCTTGGAATTACACAAAATTAAGCTATCAGAGTATATTTTTGTTACAAACATGGTAAAAGTTGAAGTATTATATCAGAAAATAAGTTTATACTTAATATGCAATATGTATAGTTTACGTATAATTGCAAATTTTTTTTCTGGTTAAATACAACTGTGAGCATACACTAGATATTGGTAGATTCAAAAAAGTATTTCGTATACTGTCTTTTTTAAACCGTAGACTGTTTTGGGTTGTTGCAGTTTTATTGATAGCTCCAATTTGGCTACAGTAGTAAAAAGTTTCTGCTGTTCAGATTAACTCCCCTTCCTTCAGTTTTCCAAGTCGTGTGTCTGCCATCAGTATAAAATGTAGTAAGCTGCTCACTTGTGGGTTTTTTTCCCCCACTGGGACCTACTTAGAAAGCCTATCATTATTTCTAGTTTATATTCTTTTATATAGATTGTCTTAGTGTGTGTGTGTGTATAAATACTTAAAATCTAGATATTAATGCTCAGTTTGCTGTGATTTTAGGGCTCAGCTCCGGAGATTGATCCTTCATCTGATGTTTCAAATTTTGGATGGGAGACAAAAATCAAAGCATGGATGGATCAATATGAAGAGGCAAATAATAACCAATATAGTGAGAGTGTTCAGAGGGAGGCACAAAGAATAGCTCTGAGATTGGGCAATGGAAATGACAAAAAAGAGATTAAATCAGATTTGAATACCAACAATTTGATCTTCAAACCTCCTGTAGAGGTAAATATATCATTTGCCAAAAGATGATAGAACAAAAATGTTTTTCTACTGTGTATTTTAAGTACTTAGACTGAATGCAGTCTGGTTTTATATTATTTATTTATTTAGGTTGTGCTGGGTCTTCTTTGCTGCACACAGGCTTTCTCTAGTTGCAGCAAGCAGGGGTTACTCTGCATTGCAGCGCTCAAAGAGAAACTATTGCGGTGGTTTCTGTTAGTGCTGAGCACAGACTCCAGGCAAGCGGGCTCCAGTATTTGCAGTACATGGGCTCAGTGGTTGTGGTTCATGGGCTTAGTTGCTCCAAGGCATGTGGAATCTTCCCAGACTTGGGACTGAACCATGTCCCTTGCACTGGTAGGCAAATTGTTACCCACTGTACCACCAGGAAAGTCCAGAAGCAATCTGGTTTAGTTAATCTCAACTTTTCTCCCATTGTAGAGCCATATACAAAAAAATAAGAAGATTCTGAAATCTGCAAAAGATTTGCCTCCTGATGCACTTATCATTGAATACAGAGGGAAGTTTATGTTGAGAGAGCAGTTTGAAGCAAATGGATATTTCTTTAAGAGGTATATTTATTTTCCCATATTAGTTTTCTATAGTTAAGTATTGAATTTTTGACTAATTTAACTATAATGTGTATTTTGTTCTCTAATCATTTTAATATTTAAAACTATAGTGTGGTTGAACAGTGACTGATGATAACTTTTGAACCATGATAAAATATAACAACAAAAAAGATGCAGATGCATTCCTTAGAATCTTACCCATCCTATTTTGTTGACAGTCTTAAAACAATCTACTTAAACTGTAGCAGTATAGTATAATGAAAATCTCTGATTACCTGATGTTATGAGGAACCCTTTCCATCTAGGATTGCTAGAACCTGCAAAGACCATTGGTGACCATGTCCTTCTTTTATCAGAGTATGTTAGATTTGGTCTTTATTGTCACCACTTTCAGCTCTGGCTTTCTTGGTACCGGAAGGACTTTGGAGGCCTCTTCTATCATTTGTGATTTGGGGAATGGGAATTGATGTGATCTTATGATAGCAATTGCATCCCTGAGGTCTGGAAGTATTTTTCTCTCTCTAGGGAAATAACATTCTCAACCTATATACTATAATTATTTAAGTATTTTGTATTGTTATAACTTGTATTACTTATGAAAGATACACAAGAATCTTTCCCTTTTACTTAACAGATTTGATCTGAAACAGTGCTGTGACTCAAACACTTAAATGGAGTGATAGGAACTTTAATGGCATCTCATTATGAATCCTTATGTAAAAGCAGTAGTCATTCCCTTTCTATCATTGTTTGTAAATTTGAATTCCCACCTTGAACTAATTAATTTTCTTTGGCTTAGGTAAGGTTATAGGAGCAGGTAAAAATCATATTAGCATGAATTAGCCTAGTGGTTACGAATGGATTCTGGTATCAGATTGCCTGTATTCAAATCTTGGCCTCCCTACTTAATATGAGTCTTTTAGAAATTTCTTAAATTCAAAATGTTAATAGTTTATAATGTATTTCTTTTTTTGTAGACCATACCCTTTTGTTTTATTCTATTCTAAATTTCATGGCCTAGAAATGTGTGTTGATGCAAGGACTTTTGGGAATGAAGCTCGGTTCATCAGGCGTTCTTGTACACCCAATGCAGAGGTTAGCATACATAAATCCTTTGGGGAGGCAGGGGTAGGGAATGTGTGGAATCTGAGTATTAAATTAAGCACAGAAGTCTGGTGGCCAGAAAAGATCAACAGTTTGTATCCATTGATGCATTTTCTAGTGCCTAGCGTCTTTCCATTACAAAAATTAAGATGATACTGGCTGTGAGGTCTTCAGTTACTTTACATATTGAAGAAATAGTGATGTTCATTCTAAGAGAAAATATTGGACTTCTCTGTTCTGGAAGCTCTATGAGTCAAATATATGCTCTGATTTGATCAAAGTTGATGACAAAGCTGAAAGCTAAAGTTGATTTTATATGTGCTTCTCTAAAGTTTTATTTTTTTAATTGTGATTTAGAAGTGGTATATAAAATATTTCTGGTTTGTTTTTTTCTCATACCAAAATAAACATTTTATAGTTACATAATGTTACAGTTAAGAGTGTAGGGTTTGAAGCCAGACTTGTAGGTTCATGTCTTCTATTTGACTTAACTAGCTTTGTATCCTTATCTGTGCTTCAGTTTTATCTGTAAAAAGATGTTATGTGGACTAAAGGATTTAATGCGTGTCTACGTACCTGGAACAGTGTGTACCGTAGAAAAGTATAGTGTTAAACTGTTCTAACTGTTTACTTATAAACTGTATCATTACTTCTTTTCATTAAATCAAAGATGCCATCAGTTGTAAAACTCTCATTCAGAGATGTTAAAAGATGAAAAAATGTGCATCATAGAACTGATGAAATAGAGTATTTTCATTTTGATGCTACTTGAGCCTGTATCAAACTTGAATTAATGTATACCTCCTTCCCAGTTGATAATCACTGATTTATGTACAAGTCTTATAATTAATAGTGTATTTTCCATGTTGTATTTTGAATTACTTTGAAAAGAATAGTTTTCAAAATTGCAAGATGAAATGCTCCTAAAGGTAGAAAATAATTTACAGAAATACAAAACTACTTCTGGAAATATAAAATTATTCTTTTAACTAACAGGTGAGGCATGAAATTGAAGATGGAACCATACATCTTTATATTTATTCTATACAAAGTATTCCAAAGGGAACCGAAATTACTATTGCCTTTGATTTTGACTATGGGAATTGGTAAGTTCAAGTCTGTTGTTCTGAAATAATTTCTGAATGTCCCTATAAAAATATAGGTATTGTCATTACTTTTACAGCATTTTATTTTTACTTACCATTAGGCAACTTAAAATACTTGGAAACCAACATTTTGGTATCAGCTTCCATTATAGCATGGTTGCTTAACTCTTCTAAGTTTTTCTTATTTATTTATTCTAAAAAATAAAATTTTATTCTAAAATTCTAAATTTTCTTATTTATTGTTGTTATATAATGCTTATAGTATAATAATTTGTAATCCTAATTCAGCAATACTGACATTGTTTAAGAATTTTGTCCTTTTCTTTCTTGTATTTTAGGTAGGGTGTGCAATTTTAGTCATTCAGTTAATTTGGTTAATCAATAGAAATGGATGATTTCACTTTTTGCCCCTCAAAAGAAAAATTGTGCCAGATTTTCTTTGCAATATAAATTGAAAGGGTTTGTGGAGATCCTGCAAGGAAACTCTGAGAACTGTTGTTCTGAAACACTAGGGGGTAAGAAAAGTTAATTCTGAGTATAAAAACTTCAATTTAAATTTTCAAAAAGCTTACTGTAAAAAATAATAATACACAGGTCCATGTAGGGAGTTCCCTGGTAACCTAGTGGTTAGGATTCTGGGCTTTAACTGCCATGGCCTGGGTTCAGTCCCTGTTCAAGGAACGGAGATCCTGCAAGCTGTGTGAACCCCCCCAAAAAAGTCCATGTGCCTACTTTCCAAATTAAGAAAACAAAACACTGTCCACTGAAGGCCCTCATGTTTAGCAGCCAGATTGCATTTCTATTCCCTCTTTCACTAGAGATAACTGCCACCTTTAATTTGGTGAGTTTAATGTTTTTACAATGTCTTTAGATGTCCCTAAATAGTAACCAGTAATTTTGTATGTTTTAAAAATTTATGTAAGTTACAATCTGTATTATTTTGCATTTATCTTTTCTCATTCATTACTTTTCATGAGATTCAGTTCTTTTGTTATGTGTAGCTCTAGTTCATTACTTTCACTGCTGATGTTATTTATCCATTCCACCATTGGTGGACCTTTAGACTTACAAAAAATGCTGCATGTGTACATGTTCTCCCCATGATAGGCACCTGGAGGTAGAATGTGTTAGGTTGTAGAATGTATCCAAACTCAGTTTTTACCAGATACGGATGAATGACCAGTTTATATTCCCATAGCTTTACTTCCTTGCAGCACTTCTTTACTGTACAACTTAATCAAAGTTAATCCATGTAGTATCTTTAAAAGTTTGTGTGGTATCTATTTTACATGGAGACATTTTTAATGCCCATTACATTATCTGTCAGTGAAATCTCTGTTTCTTCAGTATGCATCTCTACTTGATTGTTGGAGTCAGATTTATCCTGATAACTAAAGTATTTGCTTTTTGGCTCTTTCTCCCCACCCCCACTCTGCCCCAAGGTTAAATTTCCCAATTTAGCATAATGGATCTTTACTCATTGCTTTGAGAGACTCTTCCCGTAGTGGGTAAAAACACAAGCTTTTTATAATATGGCTCTCTGGTTTCAAATCCTAGCTCAGTGACTTATATTAGTTACATAACCTTGAACCAGTTTCATCATCTTTCTGCCTCATTACCTCATTATGAGAATAACACCACCTTACAGGAATGTTTAGAAGAATAAGTTAACACATATAAAAGGTTTCAAACAGTTCCTGGTACAGAATAAGTGCTGAATAAATATTACCTGTTGCCATTGTTACTATTTGCAGTTCTATTATCCTAAAATCACAAAGAAAATACCCAGAAAGAGTTAGTTTCTATTAATACCTGATTTGGAGAGTCAAAGGGTAGAGCATAATGTTTGAATTGTATCCTTGATTCACAGAATTAGGCAGTTTGATATGTATCTTTCTACCAGTGTTGATCACTGATCAGTGCAAAGAAATAGAGAAGAACAATAGAATGGGAAAGACTAGAGATCTCTTCAAGAAAATTAGAGATACCAAGGAAACATTTCCTGCAAAGTTGGGCTCAAAAAAGGACAGAGATGGTATGGACCTAATAAAAGCAGAAGATATTAAGAAGAGGTGGCAAGAATACACAGAAGAACTGTACAAAAAAATCTTCATGACCCAGATAATCACGATGGTGTGATCGGTCACCTAGAGCCAGATATCCTGGAATGCGAACTGAAGTGGGCCTTAGAAAGCATCACTGTAAACAAAGCTAGTGGAGGTGATAGAGTTCCAGTTGAGTTATTTCAGATCCTAAAAGATGATGCTGTGAAAGTGCTGCACTCAATATGCCAGCAAATGTGGAAAACTCAGCAGTGGCCACAAGACTGGAAAAGGTCCATTTTCATTCCAATCCCAAAAAAAGGCAATGCCAGAGAATGCTCAAACTACCGCACAATTGCAGTCATCTCACATGCTAGTAAAGTACTGCTCAAAATTCTCCAGGGCAGGATTCAACAGTACATGAACCATGAACTTCAGATGTTCAGGCTAGTTTTAGAAAAGTCAGAGGAATCAGAAATCAAGTTGCCAACATCCATTGGATCATGGAAAAAGCAAGAGAGTTCCAGAAAAACATCTATTTTTGCTTTATTGACTATGCCAAAGTCATTGACTGTGTGGATAACAGTAAACTGTGGAGAATTCTGAAAGCCATGGGAATACCAGACCACCTGACCTGCCTCTTGAGAAATCTGTATGCAGGTCAGGAAGCAACAGTTAGAACTGAACATGAAACAACAGACTGGTTCCAAATAGAGAAAGGAGTACGTCAAGGCTGTATATTGTCACTCTGCTTATTTAACTTACATGCAGAATACATCATGAGAAACACTGGGCTGGATGAAGCACAAGCTGGAATCAAGATTGCCGGGAGAAATATCAATAACCTCAGATATGCAGATGACACCACCCTTATCACAGAAAGCGAAGAAGAACTAAAGAGCCTCTTGATGAGAGTGAAAGAGGAGAGTGAAAAAGTTGGCTTAAAGCTCAGCATTCAGAAAACTTAAGATCATGACATCCGGTCCCATCACTTCATGGCAAATAGATGGGGAAACCATGGCAGACTTTATTTTCTTGGGCTTCAAAATCACTGCAGATGGTGGCTGCAGCCATGAAATTAAAAGATGCTTACTCCTTGGAAGAAAAGTTATGACCAACCTAGACAGCATATTAAAAAGCGGGGACATTACTTTGCCAACAAAGGTCTGTCTAGTCAAGTCTATGGTTTTTTCAGTGGTCATGTATGGATGTGAGAGTTGGATTATAAAGAATGCTTAGTACCGAAGAATTGATGCTTTTGAACTGTGGTGTTGAAGAAGACTCTTGAGACCCTTGGACTGCAAGGAGTTCCAATCAGTCCATCCTAAAGGAAATCAGTCCTGAATATTCATTGGAAGGATTGATGTTGAAGCTGAAACTCCAATACTTAGGCTACCTGATGTGAAAAACTGACTCTTTGGAAAAGACCCTGATGCTGGGAAAATTTGAAGGCAGGAGAAGGGGATGACAGAGGATAAGATGATTGGATGGCATCACTGACTTGATGGACATGAGTTTGAGTAAACTCGGGGAATTGGTGATGGACAGGGAGGCCTGGTGTGCTGCAGTCCATGGGGTCGCAAAGAGTCAGACACAACTGAGCGACTGAACTGAACTGAACTGGTGTTGAACATGAAATGAGCAGGATTATTAGAAATTTGGAAGAGTAAATTATTTTTTATTGTGCTGCTGCTAAGTCACTTCAGTTGTGTCCAATTCTGTGCAACCCCATAGACGGCAGCCCACCAGGCTTTGGTCTTTGGACTCAGACAGACATGTATTTGAATGTTTTCCCTAGTACTTAATGTGTGACTTTGGACAAGATAAAACTAACCCTCTGAGTTTTAATCTCATCTCTAAAATAGGAGTAATAATTATCACTGCTGTGAAGATAAGAGAATGCAATTATCTTTCAAGCTTCCATTTATTTGAAAGGGAATACTTAAGGGCAAAAGGAATTAAGACTCAATTTTTTATCAAGGTAGCTTTTTAAAGAACTCTGGTTATTGAAATCATTCCTTTAAGTATAAAACAAACTAGTTAAGGTTTGATATTTATTTACCTAGCATTTTTTAATTTAAGTCAGATTTAGAGTATTTTATCATTTTCCGCATATATATTTTATAACACACTGAAGTAAACTTTTTTTTTTTTTGGCCTTGATATAAGCCATGGTATCATTTTACTTAAAAAAAACTCAGTTTTAGCTTAGTTTTGTTTTTTTCCTTCTGTAAACCATCACTGGTGATCCTTACGATTGGTTCTTCTAATTATTATATTGGTTTTATGAAAAAATAAAATTTATTTTGTCATAGTTACCAGGGATGAAAATTAGTGAAAAGGAGTGCTTACAATCAGTAATAGCATAGAGGTTTGTAGAGATACAGCTTAAGATGGATTAGAAAATTTTACAGTTTATGTCTTGAATAAATATTTAAGTGATTTTCTTTCCAGTAAGTACAAGGTGGATTGTGCATGCCTCAAAGAAAATTCAGAGTGCCCTGTTCTGAAACGTAGTTCTGAATCCACGGAGAACATCAATAGCGGTTATGAGACCAGAAGGAAGAAAGGCAAAAAAGAAAAGGATATTTCAAAAGAAAAAGACACACAAAATCAGAATATTACTCTGGATTGTGAAGGAACAACGAACAAAATGAAGAGCCCAGAAACTAAACAGAGAAAGCTTTCTCCACTGAGACTATCAGTATCAAATAATCAGGTACTGGGTTTTTTGTTTTTTTTTTTTTTTAACATTTTAGTTATGTATTTTATTTTTGCTTGTACTGAGTCTTTGTTGATAAGTGCAGGCTTTCTCTAGTTACGAGGAGTGGGAGCTACTCTTCATTGTGGTGCATGGGCTTCCCCTTGCAGTGGCTTTTCTTTTTGTGGAGCATTGGTTCTAGGCAAACAGGCTCAGTAGTTGTGGCCTGGGGGGCTCTAGAGCACAGACTCCAGTAGTTGTGGTACCTGGGGTTAGTCGCTCCACGGCATGTGGAATCTTCCCGGACCAGGGATCAAACCTGTGTCCTCTGCATTGGCAGGCAGTTTGTTATCCACTGTACCACCAGGGAAGTTCTCTACTGACTCTTGATGATAGAAATTAATGGAAGAAAATTAATTTGTGATATTTTAAACTTTTTTAATGTAAAATGGCTTAAAATTAAGTTCATTCTATTATTTAAGGAAGTATACTTATAAACATAAAACACAGATTCTGCTAGAATTTGTACAATATTTGTTAAACTATTAAGGAACAACTCACACAGGAAATCCTTGTAGAATTGAATATAAGATTTTTCTAAGACTGGGTAATTTAAACATTTTTTCCAGATGACACTGTTCTTATGTTTATAATAAATGTTCTTATTTATTAAGAACTCTAAAATCTTAAGCCATAATGTTTCTTTTAATTTGGAACATGCATGCATGTGTGCATGCTAAGTCACTTCAGTCGTGTCTGAGTCTCTGCGACCCTAGGGATTGTAGCCCGCCAGGCTCCTCTGTCCACAGGATTCTCCAGGCACGAATACTGGAGTGGGCTGCCATTCCCTCCTCCAGGGGATCTTCCTGACCCAGAGATCAAACCCCTGTCTCTTAGGTCTCCTGCATTGGCTAGCAGGAAGTAGGTTCTTTATAGCTAGCGCCACATGGGAAGCCCAATATTCGGGACATAATGAAGTAAATTCTGTAAGTGTGACATAAGATTTTTGAGAGGAAATTCTCTTAGAAATATGTAAGATAAATTTGGGGAAAGAGTTTGGCCTATTCTTCTGCTTCACCAGGAAGTATTTTGTTATATGCCGTCTAAACAAGTGGAAAGACCTTTTAAATGTGAAGATTAAGTAAGATTTTATTTATCTCCAGTGTCTTATTTTCATAAGTTTCCCTTAAGTTTTAAATTGAACAGATATTTACTGAGCACTTGGTATTTGTAGGCACTAGGTTTTGTGAAATAATATATATGTTTATGTGTTGGGAAGAATATAAACCTCAGGCTTTGTGGTCTCTCTAGATAAAATAATATTATTGACTAGAATTTTTAAAAACAACATTATTTGATTGCAGGATTTTTAAAAGTTTCCTGAATTAAGAAACCAGTTATAAATTTCTGAAATGAATTTAAGAGCAATTTTTATGTTTAATTAGTTCAGGATGACAGTTATTTAAAATACATTGTTCAGTGTCTGTAGTTTGTAGATGGAGGAGTAGATTCTTAAAGCAGTTATTTCCATCTTTCAGGAACCAGATTTTATTGATGATATAGAAGAAAAAACTCCCATCAGCAATGAGGTAGAAATGGAGTCTGAGGAACAGATTGCAGAGAGGAAAAGGAAGATGGTAAGTTGGAAGGCCAGTAGCAGCTTCACGCTGTCACTTGTGTTTAGTGACATTGTTCTTCCCAGAGTACTTGTTGCTGCCTTTAGGTGGGCCTTTACCTTGTTCTTTGAAATTAGCAAACAGGATGGTGTCACGGAGCATTTCTCTTTGGCTTTGTCATTACCATTCAAGTAACTTCCACTAATCTTTTGTATTTTTACTGTATATTCACTAGACAATTTAGAATTTGTAACATTTATGAAATACTTTTAACATTTTTGAAGCAGTGTACTGTTAATAAATTTTAATGCCAGAATTACTGTTCAAATGTTTTTCATTATTTAACTAAATGTATTTTTTCTCTTCATAATTTAATGTAAAACAGAAATGGAGTTTAAAAGATAATAGCACTAACATGATTTATGCAAAAAGATACTGGCAACTGCTATTTCTGTATCTCATGCTGCTATCATAAAATAAGGTTTTCATTAAAAAAAGTTTGGCATTTATACTCCTTGTATTATTTATTTGCAAATACCTGTATAAAAACTAGGACAAGATATTTTCTTAAAAATCCATGGTAATTTAGCAATTGATAAAATGTCTAGGCCAGTTAAGAAAATATTGTGGTATAGTTTGCCTTAAGATTTGAAAATGTCTTTATCTATCAACTGATGATCTTGGTGTGGGTTTTCCCCACTCCCTTTTTATATGCTTCCTCATTTCCTGTTTCAGTGATCTTCATGTTGTGTTTCATGGACTCTCAAGTGTCACTGTACTTAGTGGTAGTATCTTTGGATTTTGGTCATTTGTAGGCCTGCTTAATGTAACTGTTTTGTTGCCTTGATGGTCATTACTCTAACATTGATGTATTGTTGATATTCAAAACTGCAAAAGCGATGCCAAACTGTTCCACAGCCTCAGGGTTTCAGAAGCACTGCTCTGATAGGACAAGGGTAGTGTTAGGAATAGGAGAGAAGGAAAACACAGGAGTTTGGTGGTTGCATATAAAGAAAAAGGAGTTTTACCTCTACCTAGAGAAATTATCTTGACCCTTTTCAAAGATTCAGTTACATCTAATAAATTACTTATACCTACCCCAAATACCTATGGCCCTTTTTTGACTTGATTTTCAATATTGGCCTATTTCACTCCACAATTGTCATAGCTTTGTCTTTGTAATAATCCTGGAGAAGCTTTTAGAAGATCACTTTATGCTATAACTGGTTTCTGTTTGAGGCATGTGTCTGGTAAAAATATGGCTTTAAAGGATATAACAGTGCTTGGGGACAGTCGGGGTGGGGATGGGGGCTGGAGATAGGCAATGGGGAAAGGGAAAAAAAAGAAACTCAAACCTGGAGATTTGTTATATAACTCTGGGGCTGATTTAAAAATACTTTCTTCTTTTAGTATTGCACAAGTTAGGGAAACCCATAACATCCTCATTTTCAGATCCCAGTAGAAAATACAAATGCCTTTTATTGAACATGATGGAACTTTAAATAGGTAGATAAAAATGCTTTCTTGGGAATCCATTTTTGTCCTGATTTTGTCTACTAGTATGGTATATTGACAAATGAATACTTCATGTTTTTATATGTATTTTAGCATACTAATTTTAATATCAGTATTTTTCATAGGAATAAACAAATGTCAGTATTTAGAATTTGGTATTTTGAAGGGGTGTGAAATTTTTTTATTGAAGTATAGTTGATGTACAGTGTTACATAAGTACAGGTATGTAATATAGTGATTCATAATTTTTAAATGTTAAACTCCATTTATAGTTATTATAGAACATTGGCTATATTCCCTGTGTTGTACATTATATCCTTATAGCTTATTTTATACCTAGCAGTTTGTACCTCTCAATCCCCTACCATTATATTTCCCCACCTCCTCCTCTTCTCTCCCCACTGGTAACTACTAGTTTGTTTTTTATATCTGTGAGTCTGCTTTTTTCTTATATTCACCAGTTGTATTTTTTAGATTCCACATATAAGTGATAACATAACAGTATTTGTTTTCCTCTGACTTACTTCACTTAGCATAATATCCTCCAAGTCCATTCATGTTGCTATAAATGGTGAATTTTCATTTTTTATGGGTGAGTAGTATTGCATTCGGAGAAGGCAATGGCACCCCACCCTAGTACTCTTGCCTGGAAAATCCCATGGACGGAGGAGCCTGATGGGCTGCAGTCCATGGGGTCTCGAAAAGTCGGACATGACTGAGCGACTTCACTTTCACTTTTCACTTTCACGCATTGGAGAAGGAAATGGCAACCCACTCCAGTGTTCTTGCCTGGAGAATCCCAGGGATGGGGGAGCCTGGTGGGCTGCTGTCTATGGGGTCGCACAGAGTCGGACACGACTGAAGCGACTTAGCAGCAGCAGCAGCAGTATTCCATTGATGTGTGTATGCCTGTGCATATATCTATATCACATCTTTATCCATTCATCTGTTGATGGACACTTAGGTTCATTTTGTATCTTGACAATTATAAATAATGCTGCTATGAACATTGGGGTACATGTATCTTTTCAAATTAGTGGTTTTGTTTCCTTTAAATACTGAGAAGTAGAATTGCTGGATCATAGTTTTAATTTTTTGAGGAACCTCCGTACTGCTTTCCTTAGTGACTGCACCAATTTACATTCCCACCAACAGTGTATGAGAATTCCCTTTTGTCATACATAACAGTGTGACAGTCCATGGAATTCTTTGGCCCAGAGTACTGGAGTGGGTAGCCTTTCCCTTCTCCAGGGGATCTTGCCAACCCATGGATCGAACCCAGGTCTGTTGTATTGCAGGCAGATTCTTTATCCGCTAAGCCACAAGGGAAGCCTGAGAATACTGGAGTGGGTAGCCTATCCCTTTTCCAGAGGATCTTCTAGAGTTCCCTTTTGAAATAAGTTCATTTAAAATCCTTGGCTCTGTAACCTGTAGCCTTCAAAGTCACTGTAATGTTGTTTGTTGTAATTTCAATATTTGCCTTGATGTTTTAATTATAGAATTTTTGCTATACTCAAATGAGAATGCAAAAGCATGCATCTTAAGAATTTATAAGCAGCCATGATCCCCCAAGTATTATTATTTGTAGTATATTGTGAAATATTTTGCTTAGAAAAGTTTGCTTAGAAAATGCTAATCAGCCTTTATTAATTTACACACTCCCCTGATAGCTCAGTTGGTAAAGAATCTGCCTGCAATGCAGGAGATCCTGGTTCGATTCCTGGGTCAGGAAGATCTGCTGGAAAAGGGATAGGCTACCCACTCCTATATTCTCAGGCTTCCCTTGTGGCTTAGTGGATAAAGAATCCGCCTGCAATACAAGAGACCTGGGTTTGATCCCTGGGTTGGGAAGATCCCCTGGAAAAGGGAAAGGCTACCCACTCCAGTATTCTGGCCTGGAGAATTCAATGGACTGTATAGTCCATGGGGTCCTAAAGAGTAGGACACAACTGAGTGACTTTCACTTTCTTCATAGTCTAGTGTTTGCCTTTTATACTAGGTTATAGGCTAGGTTATCATCACTAATTAGAAAGATAGGTCAACTCCTGAAAAACTTAGGTCAATCTCATTTAAATTTTCTCCTGGACAGAACAGACTTTAAATCATTATAATAGGAGATACCAGTCCTCATGAGATTGGGGTATAAAAAGAGTCAGACTTTCCTCCCCTATAAGTACCATGTAATAACCAAATTCAAATATACTTCAGCCTATCCTTTTGTAGTACAGCTTGAACCATATGAAATTTTTGAGGATAGTTTTTAGTTACATAAATGGCAGTTCCATACAATATTAGTATGTTGCTTAATATTCGTATGTTGCTTAATATTAGTATGTTGCTTGGTCTCCAAAAATAGCACCAGTGTCCTTATGTATTTTGGTTGCTACTTAAGACAATGTCTCTGCCTTCAACAGTTATAGTGCAGCAGGAAGTGTGGTAAAGGAGATACAAGACTGGTGACTTACGGCTGGAGGGTTCAGAGGCCATTTTATGAACTAGGTAGAATTTACAATGGACCTTATGATGTTTAGTGAATAAGTACAGATTAGTTTGTGGCTCAATTGTGTGGAATTGAATGGGTGGTTATTTCTCTAGGGGAAATAGCCTGGAGGTGGTTATGTGATAAATCACATTTGGCTGGAATTTGCAGGCTGGTTTTTGGGGTGAGGTGTGGGGAAGGATATAGGGTAATAAGATTGGTTGGTTATAGAGCATATGAAATGCTGAATGATTAAGATTTTATGGAAGAATATTCAAATCATTATATGTCCAGGATAGGAAGCCATTCTTTTATTAACAGTTTCCTTTTTCCTTCATTATGGTTTGTCCCATCCCCGCCCTTTAAGAATTTATTACCTGCTTACAAAAGCTAACTTGTGGCTAATGGTGTAGAACTGAACAGATGGTTATTAGACATTTTCTCTTGAGCAAGAGATACTTCTTTGTCAGTGGGTTGAAACTGACTTGGGAGGATCTTACAGTGATCCTGCTGCTGCTGCTGCTAAGTCACTTCAGTAGTGTCTGACTCTGCGCGACCCCAGAGACGACAGCCCACCAGGCTCCCCCGTCCCTGGGATTCTCCAGGCAAGAACACTGGAGTGGGTTGCCATCTCCTTCTCCAACAGTGATCCTAGTTAAGCTGAAATACAGTGGGTTAAAATACAGTAAGTTGTACTTCATCTGGTTGCTTATACTTACCTGGTTCTAAAACTGGGACTACTGAATAGACTCCCCCAGTTCCTTGGTAGTTGAGTTTAGGTGGTCATAACCTTGTGAAAGGTTAAGTGTATAGAAGGGGGTTTGATATTGGGAAGCTCACCTTATTTTGATGAACTAACAGGTGATAAAAACTATAAAACTTTTGAAAGGTTTAAATTAAAAAGGAGGTTTACTTCCCCTCTTCTGCCCCATTTATAATTAAAAGAACCTCCTTTATATATAGTATCTTCTAATATTGTTTTCAAAGTAATTTTTTACAACCTTATGGAAAGACTGTACCTTGGGAATAGTCTGGATAATATTTGATGACTCTTTGCGACTCCATGGACTATACAGTCCATGGAATTCTCCAGGCCAGAATACTGGAGTGGGTAGCCTTTCCCTTCTCCAGGGGATTTTCCCAACCCAGGAATTGAACTGAAGTCTCCTGCATTGCAGGTGGATTCTTTACCAGCTTAGCCACCAGGGAAGCCCAAGAATACTGGAGTGGGTAGCCTATCCCTTCTCCAGCGGATCTTCCTGATCCAGGAGTCAAACCAGGGTCTCCTGCATTGCAGGCGGATTCTTTACCAGGGAAACCTGTGGTTCCAGTGGTCTTCACACTTAGGAGGAGAGAAATTTGAGACCAACAAAGGGTATGAAAGAATAGTCACCTAGGTGTGAAGTTCTTGAACCTATTAAGCATTTAGGACAATCTAAAATTAACTGTGTATCACTAAAATAAAAATTGCATAAGGGCAAGGATTTGTAGTTTTATTCATTGTCACAGCCATAGCTTCTAGGGAATAAAAGATGTCTGCTTTTGTAAAAGTAGGTGGTCAATAAATGAGCTAAACACTAAATGTTCCTGGCTGCCATTTGAAGAAAGCTATATAGGTAGGCCCATGAGTGTGAACTAAGTGAAGCTTCCTTATAGTCCAGGCAGTGCCCTGGAGGTCTTACCAGGATGCAGGATTCCCCAGTTTTCTCAATATTGATCTTCCACATCAAAAAGTATTCCGTGGATGTTTTGTGAAAGAGCTTTGTGGCTAGTTGAGTTTAGTAAACAATCTACCTTGTCCCCAACTTGGAGATTTCCAGTATACGTGGTGTGTTTAAATGCTCTTGAGAAATTCTGTTTGTCAGCATTTCCTAAATTTGTATTAATACACCCTTGCAATTTGTTTTGGTGTTGACACCTTTGTCATACCACAAGTTTTCATTCCATAGAAAAAACACACTCAGAAAACAGTGCTCTGTAGAATCCATGCTCTTACTAATGCCTCCAGGAAGTGACTTGGTTTAGATCACTTTAGAAGATGTAAAAGGATTTCTAATAATAAATAGTAAAATATAAGCAGGGTAAATCTGCCAGAAAAGTCATCTGACATGTATTGTTCATTTCATTTTTCTCTCCTAGTTTTAATTTTCTAAGGTCCCATTTTCTCTCATTACTGTTAAGGAATTATATCTTCAAATATGAATAGTCAGTGGGTAACTAATCACAGTATTGAATAGCAAAAAGGAACCTATTTATTTGTATAGGTTTTCTGTTCATACAAAATGAGGATATGCAGCTTCAGCTGCCTTAATTAAATCAAGATTTCCAAAATCTTGCTTAAAGATTTCATTACATGCCTTCAAATAATAGTGATATACGTGGTTTATATACTGTTTATATTGTGTATATAGTGTATATACAGTACAAAAATTTGGATGTTATATGCTGAGCACCACCTAAAGTACTGGTGAACAAAGAAGGCAAGGGTCCTATTCTGGAGCAGCTTTCATGGAGGATGGGGTATAAGGAAAAACATCAAACAAGAAACAGCACTGTGAGATTAAAGTAAATCATGTGGTAGAGAAGAAACGGAGATATTCTTATGGAACAGTTTTATTGGTAAGCAATAATCTTACCATTTAAAAAAAATTAGTTTCTAATTCCTTTTTGAAAGGATAAGGGAAGTTATTTGAATAAAGTGTGAAAGTGTTAGTCATTCAGTTGTGTCCAAGTCTTTGCAACCCCATGGACTGTAGCCTGCCGCGCTCCTCTCACCATGGAATTCTCCAGGCAAGAATATTGGTGTGGGTAGCCATTCGTGTCTCCCGAGGATCTGCCCACCACAGGGATCAAACCTGCGTCTCCTGCATTGCAGGCAGATTCTTTACTGTCTGAGCCACCAGAGAAGCCCTTAGTTGAGTAAGAAGTCTTTTCATTTCTCTATTTCAAGATTGTAATAGAGTAATTTGGCAGGTTGGCCCTGCCATTTCCCTTTCCTTTAAAAGGCAACTTTGTTGTTTTAAAGAGCTACTTCCTACTTGGTGGCAAGGTAAAAAAAGAAAAAAGTACACCACAAGTACCTAAATGTCTTCATTTTCTGTATCCTTCTTAATTCTTACATCCTACTAGCAGATTTCCTTCCAAAGATACTGTAAGGCGTCTGCAGTGCATAAACTTATTTTCACTCTGCTTCAAATTACCAAATGTCTCTAATTGTAGTGAATTTTAATGGTTTACTCAGTTTATAGTTTCACTGTGATATTGTATACAACTTTAATTCATCTTCTTTATTTATGTAATTCTTGAACTATATGGACTTTAGGCTTTCACCATTTGTTAATAGGGGGGCTTAGACAAGAAGATCTCTGTAACCTGTTCCAAGTACAAAGTTACGTGATTCCAAATTACAGTTGTCCTCCAATGTGTTTACACTGAAGTAAACACTTAAGTGTTTACACTTAGTGAAGCACTAAGTTGGAATAAAAATTCTCACTAAACCCATTCCTTAAATGATTAAAATCCTATAAAGGGATATTATTAAGCAGACTTTCTTACAAAGTTTTCTGCTGACAAAAACTACTCTTTATGCTTTACTGTAAAGTGCATAAACTGAGAAATAAGTCATAAAAGTCATCTGTAGATCTCATCAGAGATCTCTCATAGTTTACTTTAGCACCTAACCCTCCAGCAATAACAGTGTGTCAATTCAACCCTGTCTGATTCTGATTCTATATCAGGGTCTAACAGTTGCCAAGCTCACAGAGAATAAAAATGACTTTTTGAGGTCTCAGCAGTCATTGGCTTGGAAAGTCTGGATAATTTAACAACCACATCCTAGTGGTAGACTCACATGACAAGTATTACCTAAACTACATCAAGCCCTGATGTTAGGGGCTATAGATAGTCTGCTGGGGCTAATTAAGACTCCTAATTTCTAGTCCCCTGTACAAACAGCTATAATTATCTCAAGTAACATATAAAACTTTATTTTTCAGTTAGATCTATAAAGTGGATGGTAAATTTTCAGTCATTAGATACTGTATATCTGGTTGTGTGTCAGTGTATTAAATTCTTGAATATACAAGCTGAATGACATGTGGAGTTTAAAAGTAGATTAGTAACTTTTTTTTTTTTCACATAATCAAAGGTATGTTTACATTTTCTAATGTGTGTTTTTTAAGACAAAGCTAGGTTAAAGCTATTAGGATAGCTGTTTAGTGCTTTCAGTTAATAGTTGAAGTAACTATAGGAAGAGTTATGCTTTTTATGTAATATGTCAGCGGTTGGTAATTGGGAAGAAGAGAAAATCAGAAGCCAGGAAACTTGGATAACAATTATGGTTCTGCATTTTAGAAATTCACTTAATATACATGGGCTTTGGTTTCTTCAGCAGTGTAGACTGATTATTTTTAAGATCCTGACTAGCTCAAAAAAATTGAATCATCTTTAAATAAAGGATTTTGCTTTACTGTCAGTTATATTTGTTCAATTTTTATTTTATTTTTTTATTTATTTTTTTATTTGTTCAATTTTTAAATGAATGAATTTTGTCTTTACACCAAATAATTTTATCTCTCTTACTCTAAAACAAGTGAAAAATGGATTATGTCAAAGACACTGCTTTTTGCATAAATTCATATTTATCTTAGAAAACCTTGAATAATTGTGGATTAGAAAATACCTTTTTTGGGTGCCTGGCTCGTGGGTAAATTGTTTTACATATAAAATGATCCTTGCTAAGACTAGTCTGTTTCTTTTGGAAAAGTATACTTTTCTTAGATTCATTTTTAAATGTATAAGCGCAATAATGAACCCCGTCTCTTTCTACCCACTCCCATTCAACAGGTGAAGCAATTATGAAAATCACATTTTTCAGCTACTCCAGACTTCTAAGTTTAGGGTTTAGAAAAGTCCTAATATATGGAGAAAGGATTTTTATAGAGAGCCATAGATGAATGGCGGTTGAGTAAAGTGTGAGTTATAAGACTTGAGAGACATGAATTAGCTGAAGAATGCAGCTTTGAAACTTCCAGTAAAAAGATAATCTTTTGCCTGTGTTCTTTATTTTAGTGTCTTATTAACCATCCCAGACCAAGAAAGCTAAAGATGCAGATATCTGTCCATGAACAAGTAACCTTACCTCTTTGGATCTCAGTTCCTTACCTGTAAAAGAGGGTGAGGATAACGCATTTATAAGGCCAACACATTTGCAGTATGGTAGTTTGTTTTACCATCTGAGCCACCAGTGAAGCCCTTAACTAATTAGAAAGTTCTCAGAGGGGTTTTGTTTGTATATTTCCCTTATCAAGTATAATAAAGGAAAAAAAAATACAGGAAAGAGTTAATAGTTTCCTTAGTGTAGGTGTTTTGATGCTTGAATATCTGCTAATTACTCCAACTCTAAAGCTCCAATGTTGAGATGATCATGCAGCCAGATCTTGAGTTACTGATCTTTCCTACGTCAATGATGACAAAGAAAGAAAGACAAATGGATCTGAACCTCAGGACCTGGTTTTCTTCATTTGGAGAACTGGACAGTTGATCGACCTGCTTCTTGTTTCTGGTTGAAACGGGAAGCATTTACCAGGCCCACTGGGCAAGGCTCTGGGTCTTGCTTTTAATGCTCTCTCTCCAAAGAGAACTGATGCTCAAAGGAATTTGTGCTGTTCCCCAGTCTGCCCTGGGAAGAGTAGAAGGTAGAGGAATGCCTTATAGGAATTATAATGGAAGACAAGAGAACCGAAATAGAAATAATAAATAGCACTTATGGAATGCCTACCATTTTTCAAGTAAGGTTGGAAAACTTCTTAGAGATTTTATATTTGAACTCATTAACAATTCAGTGAAGTATTGTTACCCACCCAGGGTTGTTAGGTTGCCTGGGGTCATGGATAGAGTCATGATTTTAACCCCAGTCTTCACCCCACAATATCCTGCTATGACATATCAATATATTCACTTCTTATATTTATATGAATTTAACTCTCAACATATTACCTTAGGAATTTTGATCTTTATGAAATACATTTGTAATGACAGGGTTTACCAAGATGTTCAGAATTCTCAGAAATGAACATAAATGTTTTTTTATCCCTTATTTACCATCAGTTGAAGTGTTTTGCTAACACAATCATAGAAATTTTTTTTTTAATTTGCTATGAACATTTGGATTTTGAATTTTCTTCAGAGAAATATTTAGTATGTCTCTTAAAATTTAAATTTCACAGACAAGAGAAGAAAGGAAAATGGAAGCAATTCTGCAGGCTTTTGCCAGACTTGAAAAAAGAGAGAAGAGAAGAGAACAAGCTTTGGAAAGAATCAGCACAGCCAAAACTGAAGTTAAAACTGAATGTAAAGATGCACAGACTGTCAGTGATGCTGAAGTTATTCAGGTATTACTTTTCAGGTCTACTTTTATTTTTACACTTAACCACTTTCTAATAAAATCTTCTCAAACAATTACATCTCTAAAGAATTTTTGATGCGATATTAGCCTTTCAACAGCATTTTTCAAATCCTTTGAGAACTTGGGCTTCAGATATGAGAGTTGCTTCGTTTTTGAGTAAGGGAATTTTTATGTCAATTTACAGTATTCATAAAGAAATTTGAGGAAGTTAGCTTCTAAAGCAGATTGATACCATTAGATTTCAACTACTATCTTTTATAAACATGGTATTCAAAGTTCCATTCTTCTGTATTTTGAATTAGGAACAAGCAAAAGAAGAAACTGCTAGCAAGCCAACCCCAGCCAAAGTAAATAGAACTAAACAGAGAAAAAGTTTTTCTCGGAGCAGGACTCACATTGGACAGCAGCGTCGGAGACACAGGACTGTCAGTATGTGTTCGGATATCCAACCGTCTTCTCCTGACATCGAAGTTACCTCACAACAAAATGATGTGGAAAATACTGTACTTGCAATAGAACCGGAAACTGAAACTGCACTAACAGAAATAATTACTGAAAATGAAGTTCCAGTACTTAATAAATGTCCAACAAAGTACCCTAAAACAAAGAAGGTATGATTTTTAATGAACGTGAAGAACTGTTGTCTGAATGTAAAACTGTTGTCTAACAAGTTCCCATGATGTTACATGTATTCATGTTTTAGGAATTAAGGCTATAACATTTCATAAGGAACAGACTGATAGTTATTTTTAAAGTCATAGTTTTTATCCTTCTAAACATTTTAAAGAGAATTGTAAAAATACAAAAATATTTGATATATTGACTTCTTTTTGGTATTACAATTATGATTTCTAATGATTTCCTTTTGCCTACTTTATGTACTTAAACTAAATTTCTCAGAAACGACTGGTTTGAGACGTTATCTTTTCTTTATATATATAATATATAAATAAATTTTGTGGTATATAGGTAATTACAAGAATTAAATGTTAAATTGATTTTCATAGAATGTACTAAGGATGTGGAAATGTATAAAGGGTAGTTTTAATTTTGTTGGAATATAGTTGATTTACAATGCTGTGTTAGTTTCAAATGAACAGCAAAGTGATTCATTCATTCATTCAAGATCCTTTTCTCATATAGAGTATCACAGAATATTGAGTTTCCTGTGCTATACTGTAGGTCCTTGTTGTCTGTTTTATGTACAGACAGACAATCTGTATACACAGACACAGTAGTGTGTGTATTCATCACAGCTTCTGATTTATGCCCCCCACCACTGGCTTAGATGGTAAAGAATCTGCCTGCAATGCAGGAGGCCTGGGTTCAATCCCTGGGTCAGGAAAACCCCCTGGAGAAGGAAACGGCAACCCAATCCATTCTTCTTGCCTGGGAAATCCCTTGGGCAGAGGAGCCTGGCAGGCTACAGTCCATGGGGTCGCAGAGTTGGACATGATTGAGGAACTAACACCTCCTCCCCATCCGTAACCATTTTGTTTGTTTTCAATTCAGTATCTGTAAATCTGTTTTGTAAATAAGTTCATTTGTTTTTTTAGATGCCACATGAGTGACAACACATGATATTTGTCTCTCTGTGACTGACTTCACTTAGTATGATAATCTCTAGATCCATCCATGTTACTGCAGGCATTATTTCATTCTTTTTTATGGCTGAGTAAATACTCCATCGTGTGTGTGTGTGTGTGTGTATGTGTGTGTACACACACATCTTTAACCATTCAACGGACATGAGGCTGTTTCCATGTCTTGGCTGTTGTAAATAGTGCTATGAACATTGGGGTACATGTATCCTTACTGATTAGTTTTCTGCAGTTATATGCTCAGGAGTGGGATTGAAGGGTCATATGGTAGCTCTGTTTCTAGGTGTTTAAGGAATCTCCATAGTGATTGTACCAATTTATATTCTCACCAACTTTGTAGGAAGGTTCCAGGAAGGGTAGTTTTACATCAACTTATTAATAAAAATCTTTCAAAAACTACTGTCAGTCAGTTTTAATAAAGCAATTGAGGGAAATAGTTCACTGAGATCCACCACCTGGAGCTTTATAGTAACCTCAGAAATAACATACCACCATTATGAAGCTTTGTTTTACTCCCATTCTGAGTATAGTGGATTGGAGCGGAATACCAAAGTGGTAATCCTTAGGCTCTTTGGGGAGTGGGGTAGATCATAAATGAATCCTTGTTATATTGTTTGCAACAAAATACTTTGAAACCCAATTTATCTCCTTTTTGTTCTTACCAAATTCAATATAGTTTATAGGTACTATGAAACCATGAGAAATAATTTAGTAAATGTAGTAAAAACCTAGTTTGAATCTGCAAGTATACTGTAATGGCTGGATGGAGGTAAGAGCTAAAATTAGAGCTCTGATTTGAAGTCTGTACTCACATTTTTGCACTTTGGATCCTGAACAAACAAGCCAGTACTTACTTTTGAAAATGACCATTATTTTTCCCACTTTGGAAGGACAAAAAGTAACTGCAAATTTTCTTTATAATTTGGATTAGTGAGGAAGAAAACAGATTCATGTTTCAAAGTAAAAGCTATCTTTGGGAGTTCTCTAGCTGTTCTGAGCTCTCACTGCTGAGGGCCCAGGTTCAATCCCTAGTCATAAGCCATGTGGTGCAGAAAAAAAAAACTACTTTCTTGATGACAAATTATGACTTAAACCCTGCCCTTTAATTATTAGACTGCTGTGGGGCTAGAGATTTTATCTCCTGGTCTGAGATACAGATTCCTATATCCTGATATTGTTAAAAAAAAAAAAAAAAACACCTTTCCCCCACAGGTTTTGCTTACAATATATACTATTATTTTAAACAACATACTGTTTGACAAGAGTAGCAAATGATCCTGGATTCCCATAATGTAAAAGCGTCCTTCATTTAGTACACAGCGCTTACTCTGTGCCAGGTACTGTAAGAAGAGCTTTGGTTATTTAACTCTTTTAATAATAACCCTACTTGTAGAGCTAGTTTCTATTATAACCGTTCTTTTATATAGGTCAGGATTAAGATGGAAAAAAGTTACATAACTTGCTCGAGGTCATGGTGTAAGTGGCAGTCTGGTTGCAGAATCCCAAGTGCTTTAGCACTGCGGTTCTTTTTCTTTTTCCCCCACAAAGTCCCCCAGCAAAGTCTTTTGCTGTTATTAATCTCTGTTCAGTCTTACCCTGATTTAGCACTGCATTCTGTTGCCTGTCCTAGAAAGGAAGTTTAAATACATGGAAAAAGAGAGAGAGAAAAGATGCCAAAATGCTTATCGTGATTATTTCTAGAAGTGAGGATGTGGGTAGATATTATTTAATGTGTGTGTTTCTGTATGTGTGAGAATGTATGTTTAAATACATATACACTAGTTTTTCTACATATTTTTTATTATAAATGGTATTTGTAGAAAATAACTAGATAGAAAAGACATAAATGCCCACACAGCAAAGAAAATGTGCTTATGCTGACAAACTGGAATCCTTATTTTCATGACCATTAAACCTGAACTTTACTAGTTTTTTGTTTTTTAAAGAAGGTGAGGGTATTCAGATATATTCATATAGCCAGTAAAGACTGAATTATTATGTACAGTGTAGATCCAAAAACTTCAACAGAATTAAAAGAAGTTTGTGAATTTTCAAAGCATGGGAACTTAATACTAAAAGATTTCAAACCCCATAAATCAACAGTGATTGTCAATGCCAACAGCTTTAAAAGAAAAATCACATGCACTGGGGTAGCCAGGGTAAAGAGCACTGCCTCATGTCTGACAGACATTTTCCACATAATACAGAAGCGGTAACAAACCTAACTTTAGAATTTGTTGTTTTTAAGGTGGTATTGAGGTGTCCTAGATTTTTACTATTTTATAAAAATATTCATAGAAGTATTACTGTGTAAAAAATTTTAGTAATAAGAGTGGATAACCAAGGAAATGCAGAATAACTTATATTGACTTTTTGAACATTGTATATGAGTGATTTAAATGAATCATTTTAGATAATATGTCAGTTTTCAACTTGCTGTTCAAATACTGTATAGGATAAACTGTATAATTACATATATAGTGATCCAAATTTTGTTTCTGCCTAGCACTTGGTCAGTGAATGGTTAAGTGAGAAGAATGAGAAGACAGGAAAACCTTCAGACAGCCTTTCAGAGAGGCCGCTGCGCATAACTACAGATCCTGAAGTGCTAGCTACACAGCTCAATTCTTTGCCAGGTCTCACTTACAGTCCACATGTATACTCTACTCCTAAGCACTATATTAGATTCACTTCACCATTCCTTTCGGAAAAAAGGAGAAGAAAAGAACCTCCTGAAAACATATCTGGCTCATGCAAGAAGGTAAACTTTTCTTTGGATATGAAAATCTAGTATGAGCCAATGCCATTCTCATTCCATACTACCATTCTTGGGAGTGAAATACTTTGGGAATTGGCTGTACCTTTATAGCTGCAAACTGACTTCTGTTCACTTATTGTTTTGTGTATTTCAGCGGTGGTTGAAACAAGCTCTGGAAGAGGAAAACTCAGCAATTTTACATAGATTTAATTCGCCCTGTCAAGAAAGATCCAGAAGTCCTACAGTCAATGGTGAAAATAAAAGTCCACTACTATTAAATGATAGCTGTTCCCTTCCAGGTAGAACTTCTTTTCAGTGTTGTTTTAGTGTGGAGAATGTAGCAGGATGTATTTGGCATACACACATATATAAATAAAATATATATGCATATTTATTCTAATTATTATGTACCTCACAAAAGCAGCACAGATTCTTTACCATCTGAGGTACCAGGGAAGCCCAAAAGTAGCATATTGTTTTATATATATATATATATATATATATATATATATATTCCCCCCCCCCTTTTCTGCCTCCAACATTTTGGATGAAGATAGATATACACATGAAAACTATAATTTGCAGTACCATGTATGTTGGGGCTTATGGTTGAATTTTGGGCCTAGTTAGCCATCTGGTTTTCAGATTCAAAAGGACTCTTAGAAATCAGTTAAATTAACAGCTATACTTCCAAGATTTCTTGGCAACCTCTAGGCCTGTAAGCCTTCTGGCAAGATAATGCTTGGTACTGGTGAAATTGGGGGGAGGGAAATGGGGGTGAGTAAAGATTGCTTCATGTTAGTATTATTATCTTTAAAAACCTTCAAATTTAGTTTTGGGATGAAAACCATCATGATGATGATTGTCAATGTTTTGTGCTTTCCCAGAATGTATTACAGATTGTAGCAAATGTTAGCAGTATAATTTATAATGTATTATTTTACCAACAGATTTAACTACACCACTGAAAAAACGAAGACTTTATCAGTTGCTAGATTCTGCTTACTCAGAAACCTCCACACCTACTCCTTCACCATATGCTACACCAACTCACACAGATATTACTCCTACAGACCCATCATTTTCCACTCCTCCACGGATAAAGTCAGATGATGAAGCTTGTAGAAATGGTTATAAGCCCATATATTCACCAGTTACCCCAGTAACTCCTGGCACACCAGGAAATACCATGCACTTTGAGGTGAGAAACTTACATGGCAAAAACAAGAGCCCATGGGGACGGGGTTTCTTTAATAGCTTTTCTCTCCTTTTAATAAATAGTGTAACCTTTAATAATAGTTTCTAAGGAACTAAGTGAAAACTTTGAACATCCATTTATGTGAATTTAAACTTTTTTTTAATTCAAATGAACATAACTTTCATTTTATTGATCTACAGAAGTCAGACTAAATACCTGTATATCAAACTGACTTTAAAGCCAACTATAAGGACAATAGAAATAAAAAAGTTTAAAACCAAAGTGTGTGTAGTAGTTTCTCTTAAGTTTTCATTTCTGTAAATATGGGTTTAGTTATATATTTTAATTTTCAATTCTGCTTCTGTCTTTTATGCAGAATATTTCTTCCCCAGAAAGTTCTCCAGAAATTAAGAGACGCACTTATAGTCAAGAGGTAAGGAGATATTAAGAAAGATTTTTTAAATTGGTGGCTTTTTTCTTAGTATCATTATTTTGCTTAAATTATTGGTAGTTTTAATGTAAGTAGCTTCCAAATGTGATTATTTGTGTAATTTTTTTTTTTAATTCTGTAAACAGGGATATGACAGATCGTCAACCATGTTAACGTTGGGGCCTTTTAGAAATTCTAACTTAACTGAACTGGGTCTGCAAGAAATAAAGACTATTGGCTATGGCAGCCCTAGGAGTAGGACTGAAATCAGCAGGCAGTGCCCTGGAGAAAAGGAACCGGTGTCAGATCTTCAACTGGGACTCGATGCAGTCGAGCAGACCGCCTTACATAAAACCATGGAAGCAGCTGCACACGACAGGACTGAGGCTGCCAGCCAGCTGGAGGCTGCTCACTCGGGGCGGGGCCCTCTGTATTCCTCCTGGGTAAAGAGTCCTGAGAGAACAGGCGTTAACTTCTCAGTAAATTCCAACTTGAGGGACCTGACACCCTCACATCAGTTGGAGGTTGGAGGCGGCTTCCGAATAAGTGAGTCAAAGTGCCTGATGCAGGATGATACTAGAGGCATGTTTATGGAAACACCCGTGTTTTGTACTTCAGAAGATGGGCTTGTATCTGGTTTCGGACGGACTGTTAATGACAATTTGATCGACGGAAGTTGCACACCCCAGAATCCACCACAAAAGAAAAAGGTTACAAATTTAACAATTTATAGTCCTTTTAATAGTGTTTTATTCATACTACTACTGAGGGTAATTAATAGTTATGTATTATGTAAGGCATTCATACTTTATTCATATTAAATTATTGATGGTGTACATTTTTAAACGTTTTGTCAGTGCTCCACTGACTAGATATTGTTTGCAGAGAACTAAATTATAAGGATCATGATTTCAGAGATCAAAAACTCAAGGTGATTACTTCACTTTGAGTAACTTTTAAAAAAAACCACTTCCCAACCAAATAAATGGAACTGAGTACTATGTCTTCTTGGTGGTTTCATCACTAAGTCGTGTCCGACTCTTGCGACCCCATGGACTACGGTCCTGTAGTAGCTTGTAGCCTGCCAGGCTCCTCTGTCCAGGGGATTCTCCAGGCAAGAATATTGGAGTGGGTTGCTGTTTCCTTCTCCAGGGGATCTTCCTGACCCAGGGATTGAACCTGGTCTCCTGCACTGCAGGCAGATTGTTTTACCCACTGAACTATGAGGGAAGCCCCATTTGTGTTATTACCCTTATTTTACATAGAACATGAGGCCCTAAATGGAAGAAATGGCCTCTTTCCTCATCAGTAATATCTATAGTATTTTTAGGCCACGGATATAAAAGTATTCTGAAAAGTACTGTACTAAGAGGTATCTTGAAAAGTATTGTACTAAGAAATTAAGTATTATATAAGTAAATAGTTCCCTGATTTACCACCATTATTTGGTTGGCAGACCTACTGAAACAATAAGAATGCCTTATTTCAGAGCAGTGGGAGAAACTACAACACGTATTTATTTGTTAATAGGCTTATTGCTTTTCAAGTCAAAGAATTTTAGTGATGTGTGCTTTTAATTTTTATAACAGAGTCCAGTTGGCAACTTTGTGGGAAGCAATATAGTATAGTGGAAAGAGCACGGGCTTTCAAGTAAGACCTAGGTTCGAATCCCGGCTCCAACACTCACCAGCTGTGTGACCTTGAGTGAGTGAGTTACTCAATTTCCTCATCTGTAAAATGGGGATGATAATATATACCTATTTCATAGGGTTGTTGTGAGGCTTAAATGACATAATGTATGTAAAATCATCTAAATACAATGCCTGGCATAAAGTAGGCATTTGCTAATTGTTTTTTTATTGTTATTTGTTCAGAATCAAATTATTTTACATAATTTTCCTAATGTAAATATAATAATTCTCTTTAGAAAAAAGAATAGATTGTTTCTAATATTTAAAACAAGAATTAAAGATGTGCTTTTCCGTATCTTTCTTGCTTAAGGTTTCTCTATTAGAATACCGGAAGAGACAACGTGAAGCTAGGAAGAGCGGCTCTAAGACGGAGCACTTTGCGCTGGTTAGTGTATCACCTCACACAAGTGGCAACTTGAGCAGCAGCACTGGTGATGGGTGTGCCCACAGGAGTGAAAATGGGGAGCAGGTAGAAAGCGCTGCTAGCCTACCTTTACCAACACCAGCTACAGTTTATCATGCTACTTCGGAAGAAACCAGCAATAACAGTACTGTTAAGGAAGTGTCTGCCAGTGAAAAGAATGAACCAGAAGTTCAATGGTAAGCTGCCTGTTTGAAAAAAAAAACAAAACACAGACCTAATTGGTAACGTTAGAATTACAAACAGTATACCTTCTTATGAAAGTAGTCTTTGTTATTTTATCTCCCAGTCAGTATCTTGGCTCATTTTGAATGGACCTATACCTGTAAAGATTTCAACTATGCTATTCTGCAAAACAACAGATTTTTGTTAATCAGTTACTTCCTGTTTGTTGTTGTTCTCCTAAGGCTAAGCAGATAGCGGTTTGTAATATTAATTTTGACAGATCCTTTTTGCTGATAGATAAGGTTTTAACCAAGATATTTGCCTGTGTTGTTAAAGGTCCATTGTATCTACTCCTTGATAATTTTCACGTTTTTCAAACAAATACTCCTTTCCAAAGCATCTCACAATTTGTTTACCACCCTTATCATTACCTTGAAACAACAATCATGTTTAGTGTTTCTTCAAAAGCAATAGAAGCAGCTGGCTAATGAGGGTCTTGGCAAAGGGCAGGAGGCCACATGCATTTTACATTTTGGTCCTCTTACCTCTGAGCTTCCTGCTAGCCTTATAATCCAGACACAAGGTAAATCTGTAAGGGGTATATTTGGTTCCTTTGGTAATCTGAAGTGATGGTCTGAATGTTACCATGCTACCCTTCAACAACCTCCTCTTCACCAAGAACTTGCTTAAGACAAAGGAATGAGTCTGCTTGGGTTCTTCAAATAAAGGATAAAAATCTCAGTTTGGGGGTACTATTTTCAAAACTTAACATCGAAGTATTTTCCTTAAAGAGCCAAAGCCTTTATACCTGGGAGGATATATTGACCATCAAGTGGCAAAAAATGATCTACCCAGCAATAACTTTTAAACTGATGATATGACTTGATTTTAAAGGACGGCCTCAACTTCAGTGGAGCAAGTGAGAGAGAGGAGTTATCAGAGAGCTCTGCTTCTCAGTGATCACCGAAAAGATAAAGACAGTGGTAAGTGAGCTTGTTCCTTTGCCAAAGAGTGGAGTCAGCTGACCGCCCCGCGCCCGTCCTCTGCTCCTAATGTTCTCCGGCTCTGCTTCTGCTTCGTCTCTAGGGGCAGAGTCACCATGTGTCCCCTGTTCACCGAATCATGTTCCGTCTTCTCCTTCATCTCATTCAAATCACATTCCCCAGTTGCAACCCAAGGGCCCAGTCCCTTCTTTCAGTGAACTTACGGAAGGTCAGTAAGCAGATGACCTGTCATGGTGGTGGTTTTAAATACCTTTTAAAAGCATAAAGGAGAGAGCCTTTCTAGACATTGGTTTGAATTAATAGAATGTACATTGAAGTATTAGTAAAAGGAAATATTTATCATGTAATTTTACATTTTCTGTGATTCCTTATGCTTTACAGATCCTGATCCTGAAAATCTAGAACCCACAACTACAAATGAATGCCCATCCCCAGATACTTCCCAAAATACTTGTAAAAGTCCTTCAAAAATGAGCAAGGTAATAACAACATTGACCTTTGAACATGGCCATTCTGAAAAGTGGATGGTAAAGCGCACCTGGAGATTTTTCTGCTGTACCCAAGTATCAATTTGTGATTTCTGGACATTTGTCCTATTAAAGTTCCAACGTGGTAAACACACTTCAGCAGCTTACGTTTGCTTCATCAGTTTCACCCCTTCCTTATGCTAGTGTCTAGGAAATTTAGAGTCTGTTCATGAAATATTTGACCAATTAATTCTCTAAAAACAAAAGGTCAGATGACATTCATGTGAAAGAAATGCTACCTCCGTCCTGGATCGTGAATACATGATAACCTAATAGGGCAGTAAACTAATAATGAGGCAGTCTGATTTTTTCTTTCTCCTTAAAGAACATCATTATATATTCACATACTCTCATACTTGGATTATCTGTATTTGAACATTGAAAAGGTATTACGAATGAAAACAGTTGGGGGTGGGGAGCAAGTTTATCAACCCTAAGCAGATTTGTCATTACTTTGAGTATAGACATTTAAATTACAAAATTGAAACTTGCCTCAATTGTTTAAGGTGCTTAGGGGAAAAAATGGAGATTAATGTCCTTAATTTGTGTTCAATGAAAATTTGGGGAATTCAGTTGAAGCTTATTAGCAGAATTTGTTGAACTACTTAAAAAACTGGCTTTTTAGTATCGGAAACCTCTGTAGTTGTCTTCAGACCTATCCTTTTCCCTGCCCCTTTTAAAATGAATAATATAAACATTCATATATTAAATATATAAAATGAATGTTATAGTAACAACAAACCTCAATGTATACAGAATGTTTCATAACTTTAGATAATTTGTTTTCTTTACATAGCCTGGTTCACCTGGACCTGTAATTCCTGTTCAGCCACATGGGAAAATACTTACAAAACCAGATTCCCATTGGGAGGGAACAGTTATTGTATCTGAAGCTGAGAATGGTGTCCACCTGAAAACAGAACTCCATCAAAAACAGCTGTCAAGTAACCCCCAAGCACTTTCAAAGAACCATCCTCCACAGCCACTCGTTCGCTGTTCATCTGAGCAACTTTCACAAAAGCTGCCTTCTGCACCCATGAAGTTGCACTGTCCTCCGTCACCTCACGTAGAAAATCCTCCAAAGTCATCGACGCCTCACACGCCTGTACAGCATGGCTATCTCTCACCAAAGCCTCCTACACAGCAGTTAGGCTCTCCCTATAGGCCTCACCATTCACAGTCACCTCAAGTTGGAACACCTCAGCGAGAGCCTCAAAGAAATTTTTACCCAGCCGCACAGAACCTTCAAGCCAGTACTCAGCAGGCAACTTCTGGAGCATTATTTACACAGACACCCTCAGGACAATCTTCGGCAACATACAGTCAGTTTAATCAGACAAGTCTGAGCAGCACGGCACCACCCCCTCCACCCCCTCCACCCCCTTCTTCTTCGTCTTATTATCAAAACCAGCAGCCCTCTGCAAACTTTCAGAATTATAATCAGCTTAAAGGTAGTCTTTCCCAACAAACTGTGTTTACATCAGGACCAAATCAAGCACTTCCTGGCACCACAAGCCAGCAAACAGTTCCAGGACACCACGTTACTCCAGGGCATTTTTTGCCTTCTCAGAACCCTACTGTTCACCATCAGACTGCTGCTGCTGTGGTCCCACCCCCTCCTCCACCCCCACCTGCTCCAGGACCACACCTCGTACAACAGCCAAGCTCCCATCAGCCACACTCAGTAGCACATGTGGTGGGGCCTGTTCACGCTGTCACCCCTGGATCGCATATTCATTCTCAAACTGCTGGGCACCATTTGCCACCACCCCCTCCCCCTCCTGGTCCTGCCCCTCATCACCACCCCCCGCCCCACCCTTCCACAGGACTCCAAGGTCTACAAGCACAACACCAGCATGTGGTAAACTCAGCCCCTCCACCTCCCCCTCCCCCTCCGCCTTCCAGTGTTCTGGCTTCTGGGCATCACACCACGTCAGCTCAAGCCTTACACCATCCACCTCATCAAGGACCGCCACTTTTTCCTTCAAGTGCTCATCCAGCTGTACCACCGTATCCCTCACAAGCTACACATCACACCACTCTGGGACTGGGACCCCAACACCAGCCTTCTGGAACAGGGCCACATTGTCCATTACCAGTTGCAGGTCCTCATCTCCAGCCCCAAGGACCAAACAGTATTCCAACACCTACCGCTTCAGGGTTCTGTCCTCACCCTGGCTCTGTGGCCCTGCCACATGGGGTCCAAGGACCTCAGCAGGCATCTCCAGTGCCTGGACAGATTCCAATTCACAGAGCACAGGTGCCACCGACATTTCAGAACAATTACCATGGTTCGGGGTGGCATTAAAACGGACTTCAAAAACATTTTTTAAAATGTTCTGTAAGATAAACTGTATATTTCATATGTACCTGTTATGGTACTTTTTAAAGCTTGTACATGAACCTTTGTATAAAAAAAGAAAAAACACCAGTGCTCTTTCATTGTATTTTTCCCATTTTTGCTTTTTAAATTCCTTAAAAAATGTGCTGTTAAGCCAGTGTTAGTATCTTTTATTTTGTAAGTGAACATTCCAGCTGTTTTTCTGGCAGTAGATTTGATGCTACATGATCTTTAAATTTTATTGTTGCAGTTAAAATTCATTTAGTGAATGTTTTCTATATTATTTTATACATATGCATTAACCACACAGCTAAGTAATGGCAGTATGAGGATTTTCTTTCTATCAGCAGTTCTGTGAGTGCATCTTAGGTATAAAAAATGCAATACAGATTTTTATAGTTTGCTGTGAACATGGCTCATTTTGTTTTATCGGTTATTTGCGAGCAAAATGTAATTTAATGTATAAATGATTTTTAATGTCTCCTGACTGTAAATACTGCATTTCTTTTGCGTACATAATTGCTTACAGCTTTTCTCATTTGATATATAGCATTGTACATACGACAAGTCTGCAAAACTGTGTGATCCTTGTGAAAGTAGTACAGTCTATGGCTTTTAATTTCTTTATTTTAAATATACTGTCACATTGAAGCACTGGTTGGGCATTTTAATTCATGTTAATAAACCACAATTATGTCAGTTTTACCAAACTGTCCTGAACAACTTCTGAGATTGGGGTCTGTTTAGGCGCTTGTTTGTTTCTACAAAAGTTACCTTTTCCAGATAGTTTGTAAGGAGCCTTCCATTTTCTTTAGCAACTACTACCTCAGTTGGACTGGACCACAACAAGCGTCAGGAAGCAGGAAAGGCTTGTTCCTGTAATGTTCCTACATGTCATTTCGCAGGAGCAAGAGCCATAGGAAACTACCATGCTACATAAATGCTACAAACATTCAGTTATCTGACATCATACGAAAGGAATCCATTTCATTAAAGCAGCACATGATTCAATTATAAACTACAGCCTTTTGAAAATACAGAGTATCTCACCTAAAAACAGGAATATCTCACTTGGACATGTTAGCACATGACTGAAGTGTCCTGCTGATGAATCAAAACTATGTGAAAACCTTAAATTAACACAATACTGTCTAGCTATAGTATTTAAAAGACTAGTAGGAAATAAAATTTGTTTTGGGTGTACGAAACTAAAGGAAAAGTAGTATTTCTTAGCTAAGCAAAATGAAAACGGCCTCTCAAGTGAACATTTTATCGTTGAAATATATTATTTTGGAATAGTACTTATTATCATCTACCTCTCAGGAGGAGTAAGTATAACCAATAGAAAGGACAGTATTTGTCAACACATCTTTCATCATCCAGTTGCTTAATTTGGCACAGTATATGAAATCTGTGTACGGGACAAAAAAGTAGACAGACTAAAAATGACTAAGATTGACAAGTAATATGTTTTACACTTTTAATTTCCATTTCCTTTTAAAAATAGCTACCTTAACATAGCTTTGCTTAGGGCTCAATCCTGATCATCTTAAAATTTTAAAAGAACTTAGGTCAGCTTTGCCCTCTTTGATCAGCAGACAAAATTCTACTTACGGTATTCACTAAAGAAACATCTGAGAAGAAACAGCTTTACATCATCTACCGCCTGACTGATAGTTTTAAACAGAAG